>NC_064640.1:230842070-232042070 GCF_023864345.2 Schistocerca serialis cubense
CGATCTGTATGCCACTTTGCAAGGTTTAATTGTCGGTGCAATATGGTGATCAATACAAAATACTTTTTGCCGCTGAAAGTTTCGTCTGCAGAAAGAAAAAAAAGGTGGACAGTGCCTCCAGACCAGCGTGTCAGTAATTTGGCAAGTAAATCCCATAAGAACCAATCATAATGCTCCATTCATTCACAATACATCCTGTGTGCCGGGACGTTGGAGCCTCTACGTAGCTGTGAGAACATTTGCATTTCGAAGATGTTTGTTGAAAGCAGGACTTAACACGTGATGGACGGGGTGTCACATTAGGACCATCAGCAGGAATGCATTCGGCGCTATTCTGTGCTATTTCGCTAAACAGGTTCTGTTAGGACAAGTTTTTCCATGCAAACAACTTGAGACATCACAAATGCTCCTACAAAAGCGACCATTAACCATTTCTGGGACACTATACAATTTCCGAGAGGTCGACTTGGCTCTTATTTTACATAGCCATGTGACGTCAGTATAGCATTGAGAACCTTTTAGATGGTGAGTCGCCATGTGGAAATTTTGCGGTGATGCGTCAGCCACGTTGGGGAGGTAAGCAAGCGTGCATGGCTAGATGCACCTCATATGTCCTGTTAAGATCGCTAGGGAAAAAGCAGTTGATGTTATTCTGGAACAGATTTCTATAGTACGACCTGTGATGTCAGTATCCACAGGCATCGCGTCAGCAATGGTAAACACACATGGCCAGAGGCGTATCACGTATAGGATCAGAGAGAGCGTGCCTTGGAGTTCTGTAGGGGGGACAGTTCGCTGATACGCCGCGTTTTTTATGTGCACTGAGTGTTTCTGCAGTGCATTATTTTCGGCTGTTTAAGCGTTGTGAGCGTGTTGGCAGGTCGTTATATTTGCATTATTTCAGTGATTTACGTGTTGTTGTCGTGTCTGTCGCATTATTTTGTGAACAAGTCTGGGTGCTGTGCAATGCATGATTTCGACAGTTGACGATTAGCAAGCGTGTTTGCAGAGCCTTTTACACGAATTATTTTGACAATTTACGAGTTGTTTGCGTCTCCACACCAGTGTACTGCATAATTTCGGTGATTTACGAGTCGTTTGCAGGTGAAATCTATCCCTAAATAAATTGTATTTCTTTATTTCGACAGTTTATAATTAGTGAGCATGTCTGCACATCAGTGAACTGCATTATTTTGGTGATTTACGATTTGTTTGCGTGTCTGCACATCAGTGTACTGCATTATTTACGAGTAGTTTGCAGGTATGCAGACTACTTACTGTGACCCTAAGCACGTTGGGGCGAGTGTTTTGTATCAGTGTAATAAATAAACTTTGTGAAATTCGTCTCTAAATAAATTGTTCCCAAAATAAAGTAACTCCTTCATCTCTCCAGCAGCCCAGAACAGGCTCAGTCCTTTTCTTGACATTTTTCCCCCTCAAGACCGCCATATTGGATTATGTCACAGGAGGGATAACAACGCCCTCTGGTGGCAGTACTGTGTACTAGGTCAGTTGGACTCCAGACCTCATTGTGAACACTCTGGATGGAGGTACTACCTCAAATTGTTTAAATGAAGACTGAAAATAAAGACATACATCCATCCTATCCAGCATAGGCTTAATCCTTTTCCCGCCAATTCCTAGGGAAAGGTGGCGGTCAGATGACTTAGGTTATTGGAGGTAGCCCAAGTGACCTATTTTCTGGCCATTTTCTTGTGTTAGATCGGATGCCAATTACAGTTTTAGCGCTGCAAAATAAACTTAGGAAACTACGAACTGAACACTCAATCAACAATCAAACTACAAACAAAAAATATAATCCATAGAAACCTTTAATGTGCGGCAGAGTCCTCTTCTGTACCTACGCTCTTCAGCACGTATGCACATCTGTCGAGAGGTGGAAACACGTAATGCACACAGGAACAATTTGGTGGTCCAGGTGTTTTGGTTGGAGAGGCACAATGTAGCATGGATACACTGACCTCCAAATCTTTTAATATGGCCCACTCTGTGGTCATTGTTATTGTGACACTGTACTCCTTCCCCATTTGCGTCTTTTCAGATGCGCATTCGGCCCCGACATCATTTTTATGGATGACAAGGTGACCGCATGGAACTGCACAGGTGGGGCAGCTCTTGGAACGAGAGGATAGTCGTCGAAGGGCCTGGCCTACCTGTTCCTCCGATTTAAATCCCGTCGAGCACGTGTGGTATGCGCTGGGGAGTCGCTCTGCAGTACATCCACATGTACAAATGATCACCTAGCAGTGGCCAAACACACCGGTGGATGAATGGAACGCCGTTACCACACCAACTCCTTACCAACCTTGTGGCCAGCAGGCGAGCAGGTTGCAATGCATCTACACTACTGGCCATTAAAATTGCTACACCAAGAAGAAATGCAGATGATAAACGGGAATTCATTGGACAAATATATTATACTAGAACTGCACACAATTTGGGTGCATAGATCCTGAGAAATCAGTACCCGGAACAACCACCTCTGGCCATAATAACGGCCTTGATACGCCTGGGCATTGAGTCAAACAGAGCTTGGATGGCGTGTACAGGTACAGCTGCCCATGCAGCTTCAACACGATACCACAGTTCATGAAGAGTAGTCACTGGCGTATTGTGACGAGCTAGTTGCTCGGCCACCATTGACCAGACGTTTTCAATGGGTGAGAGATCTGGAGAATGTGCTGGCCAGGGTAGCAGTCGAACATTTTCTGTATCCAAAAAGGCCCACACAGGACCTGCAACATGCGGTCGTGCATTATCCTGCTGAAATGTAGGGTTTCGCAGGGATCGAATGAAGGTTAGAGCCACCGGCCGTAACACATCTGAAATGTAATGTCCACTGTTCAAAGTGCCGTCAATGCAAACAAGAGGTGACTGAGACGTGTAAACAATGGCACCCCATACCATCAGCCGGGTGATACGCCAGTATGGCGATGACGAATACACGCTTCCAATGTATGTTCACAGCGATGTTGCCAAACACGGATGCGACCATCATGATGCTGTAAACAGAACTTGGATTCTTCAGAAAAAAATGTCGTTTTGTCATTCGTGCACCCAGGTTCGTCGTTGAGTACACCATCGCAGGCGCCGCTGTCTGTGATGCAGCGTCAAGGGTAACCGCAGCCATGGTCTCCGAGCTGATAGTCCATGCTGCTGCAAACGTCGTCGAACTGTTCGTACAGATGGTTGTTGTCTTGCTAACGTCCCCATCTGTTGACTCAGGGATCGAGACGTGGCTGCACAATCCGTTACAGCCATGCGGATAAGATGCCTGTCTTCTCTACTGCAAGTGATTCGAGGCCGTTGGGATCCAGCCCGGCGTTCCGTATTACCCTCCTGAACCCACCGATTCCATATTCTGCAAACAGTCATTGGATCTCGACCAACGCGAGCAGCACTGTCGCGATGCGATAAACCGCATTCGCGATAGGCTACAATCCGGCCTTTATGAAAGTCGGAAACGTGATGGTACGCATTTCTCCTCCTTACACGAGGCATCACAACAACGTTTGACCAGGCAACGCCAATCAACTGCTGTTTGTGTATGAGAAATCGGTTGGAAACTTTCCTCATGTCAGCACGTTGTAGGTGTCACCACCGGCGCCAACCTTGTGTGAATGCTCTGAAAAGGTAATCATTAGCATATCACAACATCTTTCTGTCGGTTAAATTTCGCCTCTGTAGCACATCATGTTCGTGGTGTAGCAATTTTAATGGCCAGTAGTGTATTTACGACCGTGGTGATCACACGTCCTGTTACGAAATATCTCCTGCCTTTTATAATGTCCAAGAAACGTTAATAAATCGCGATGACTTCAGTGTAATTATTGTTTTTGAATGAAAGTGTCGTTTCTGTTCGTCTCACAGCGTATTTCTTTCACTTACCTACTGTACTGTAATTTTTCAATTTATGGTCCGAATTTCATCGGGCTATATTACTTGGCAGTGACACACCATGCGAAAATTACTGTCATCCTTTAAATTTTGCCCACCAAGAGCAAGACAGGAAAACGAATAGCCAGGGGTGTTCCACCTCTGGGCGAGGTCTTCATGGCACACAACAAGATAATCCATTCAATCAGAGAAGTCATCGCCATAACCAGTAGGTTAATGACGATGTGCCTACAGTGCGCAAACAAGAAATATACCATGATCAATCTACACACACAAGGAATGGGGATAGCAAAAAATACCGCAAATCAACAGAGAAATTCTGGGCAACGTTAGAGACAGTGATGGCCAAGATCCCCAAAGATGACATAAGAATTTTGCTACGTGATTTCAGAGCACAAATCGGCAGAGAAAAAAAGTCACCAGAGAACTGTGGGAAAGTTTCCCGTGCACAAATGTACAACAGAACAACCTGAAGTTTATGTCAACATCCCTCACCAAATCCACAATAAAAAAGAAAACATGGAGGTCACCTAAACGGCGGATGGGAGAGTTCCAAATAGACAATACAGCTAAAGAGATCCACGACATTCAAGTTCGCAGATGCGCGAATGTTGAGTCAGACCACTACCGTACTCGAATCAAAATCAAATTTACACAAAAGATACTTCATCAGAAAAGGACACACATAGCGAAGTTTGACACGAAAAAGATAACAGAATCCAACATAAAGCAGGAACGGGAAAGACAACAAGAAAATATATGGGAAGAATTCCATAGAAAGATCATACAAAAAACAAAAGAACTAAATGTAAATGTCGCGTGACTAGGGCCTCCCGTCGGGGGACAAACCGTTCGCCGGGTGCAAGTCTTTCGATTTGACGTCACGTCGGCGACTTGCGCGTCGAAGGGGACGAAGTGATAGTGATTAAGACATCACAACACCCAGTCCCTTAGCGGAAAAAATCAGCGACCTAACCGGGAATCGAACCCGGCCGCTTAGGATTGACGTTCTGTCGCGCTGACCACTTTTTTTATCTCGTTTTGTCCTATAGTGTTCGTTAAATTTGTTCGTGGCGAACGTTCGATGACACCCGGTCAGGTTGTTCGTTATTCCGTTCACTCAGTTCTTTATTACAGAGGATAGATAAACCCTCTGACCGAACACGCTGAGCTACCGTGCCGGCGACCACTCAGCTACCGGGGGCGGACTAGAAAAGAACTGATACAACGGAAAAAGAACACTGAACACCCATGTTGGGACTCAGAATGTGAAAATACACTAGCAAGGCGCAAACAGGCCGTCCATGAATAGAACAGTAAAAAAGCCTCGAAGAGCCTATATCGTTTTAACGAATCCAGAAAACAAACTGCAAAACTCATTGACATGCCAGGAGAATGTACATGAAGGAGCAACTGGACGCTATAGAGAGAAATTTCCGCAAGCACAATACGAGAGAATTCTGCAGGACTTTCGCAGAAAACAAGATGGAAAACTCGTATTAACTAGTAAAGAAAACTGTCAGGGATTGGCAAGTTATTTCTCTGATCTCCATAACTGCCCTGAACCTTAAACAAGATTCCCAACACAGGACAGCATCTCCACTCACCCAGAAATACTCTCACCGACACATGAAAAGATCCACAATCATGTTAAATTAAAAAACAACAGGACATCCGATGAAGACTGTATCATCGAAGAACTACTAAAGAACCTCGGGCCAAAGTGTTTAGTTAGACTGTTGTTAATCGCCAGTGGCAACTAACAGGCACTAGTAAATATATCTTCTCACTGGTATTTCTGTCAAGGTGAAAGGTGTCAATGCAATGGGATTCATTCTCTCTGTAAAGGGTGCAAACCGAATATTTCAGTAGTGTGTCGTTGAATTGATTATGTGATTTGAAAAAGATAATAAATGAATGTGAAATACACTGTGTGCGAATTACGAGCATTCAATTCTCCACTTGCTAAAGCCGACATGTGTTCCTAAATTTTCCGCCAAGTAGTTATTGATGAAGACTTGATTATGCGTGTTAAGATGGATCATATGCAAATGAAAATAGTGGGCCAGACAGATCTTTCAGTGAAAAGCTGACGTCGGGAATAGTTGAAGTGGAATACTTGAAGATACACATAAAAGTTTACCTGTGTACTGTAGTGAAAAAAATATATATCCGGTTTGTGAATCCACTATTGTTAAATATTTGGTAAAAGCTACTTAGGCGAAGCGCCTCCTTGCAGTTTTCGTAGTTTACATGCGATATAAGTGTATAATATGCATCACTATCTAGTATACGTATTCTGAATTTACCTTGCAGCTTTAGTTTTTACTACGATAAGTGCGTTCAGTAGGTTTAAATATGACGCAGACGTAAACATTAGGCTAGACTAGAGGACACTCTGTTACAACGACTTCTATTTGGCATTCTCATCAGTGGTTTCACTGATTCTCAATCGAATTATCACCTTTCTACCTAACTGTTGTGTACATAGTTCCGCGTAGTCAGCGCGCACACAACTTTCCCAATAGAGCGCGCCCCGCTAAGCACAACAGCGCAGGCGCAGCGCTCGTCCGTCTCTGCACTACGAGATGGCGCTACCTAAGAGCCGGACCAAATTCTGCTTCCGCCGATCCGCGTATTAATATGTAACCCAACCAATGAGATTGCTGCTAACGTAGAACATTTTCTCCTCGCGGATCACACTCGCGCAGTGATACTTGAACGTGCGAGGTATTATAACGAGTGTACAGACCTCCGATTAGTCAGTCTGCATTTGTCTGCACCAGTCTGTACCAGTCTGCATTAGTCTGTACCAGTCTATAGTCAAGTTTCAGTCTGCAACTAAGAAGATTATCATATTCCTGTACATAGCCATGAAGAGAAATGTATAGACACTTTGTCACATATCAGAGATATGTGAGAATAAGATTAACGTACCAAGACCAAAGGAACTTCAGACTGTCAATTGTAAATAGCATCCAGAGCCAAGTTAAGTTATTTCTATGCTTTTTATTATTTTAATAAATGTGTGTGAAAATTAATTAAGTTCTTTTTAAAGTTGGTCACGGTCGATCTGCTACTCTAAGCGTGCAAGTGGCATTTCTATCGTCTGGCCTAACGGCAGAAGATAAACACACCACGATAAGACCACGAGGCATATTGCTGACACTCGCCTACTTCGCTGGAGCGACAAGTCAAATAATCTGATGGCGTGTGTCTTACAGTATGGACACCACACTAACCTAGACCTCCGTATATGCAACACAACCACAATTTCAGGGGACAGAGAGGGTGGGGGCGGCGTCCAATATCACTCTCTAGGCAAACACATCAGTGCTTCCAGATAAAACACCAAGCGTAAAATTTTTCTCAGAGCAAATTAGCTTCTTGGTCCATTTCTTTGGATACAGCTGGGTTATCCATGAGACACTAAGTTCTTAGAACGAAGTACAAATGTCGGTCTGCAGGTGACACACGGCACTGAATGTTAAATGCTGCTTTTAATCCTCCTTGCGACTTGACACTGAAATCATAGCCAGACTCGATAGCGTGACACAAGGTTCGTAGAAAGAATGACGAACTTCGGCCAACATATGGCTCACTACGTTGAATGTTAAATACTACTTTTAGTTGTTACTTATGACTTCTAGTTGTGACTGAAACTATAACCAGACACTGTAAAACTGTTATTGTGAAAACGGTGACTTTTCAGTCACTGTGATTTATAATAGATAGGGGCCTACATGATTTCTTGCTCACCGCTAACCACCACACATGATATTTAATTTTGCACTTGACAGTGGTGTAACAACTGAAAATCGGTTTGTAAACAATAAACACTGTAGAATATTACACCAGTGCCGTGTGTTTCTTCATTCATAATACACAGCCTATTTAAATGTGTGTTTGGGAGTTTACGGGCGCTCAGAGCCAAGATTACCAGCACGCACCTACATAAATGAAGTAGTGGATAACTTTGGAAGCTCCATAAAGTTGTTCGCGTATGACATGATTGTCCATACGAAGGTAGAAAAGTCAGCAGACGAGTGAATTGCAGGAAGACCTGCAGGGATCGATGATTGGCGCAGCGACAGGCAGTTGAAACAACGTTACGTAGCGTGCATAAATAGGCGAAGAAAACCAAGTGTATGATTACTGTATTGGCAATAAATCACTGGAACAGTATAAAATGTAAAATGCCTAGGAGTAAATGTACAGAGCAACACAAAGTTGAATAACCTCATAAAACTAATTGTAGTGAAATCTGGTGCCAGGCAGAGAGTCACTGGAAAAATATTACGGAAATGTAAGTCACCCACGAAAGACGTAGCTAACAAAACACTTCTACGACTGATTCCTGTTAGTACACATTTTCCGGGACCCTTACCAGTCTGGATTAATAGAAGAAATAGACAAGATTCAACGAAGATTAAGATGTTCAAGAAACTCCGCTGGCAGACGCTACAAGAGTGGTGTTGTACAACAAAGTGAGTTCCGCTATTTGAAATTTCGAGAGAATACGTTCCGGCACGAGTCAGACCACGTACCACTTCCTCCAGCGAACATGTTGCGTAATGACCAAGACGAGAAAATTCGAGAAATAAAGCTTATGCATATGTTTACCGATAATCATTCATCCCCTGCACCAGTGCTACCAGTAATACTGTTTGGCCACAATTACTTGACGATCGCGCTAGTGCTGCCAGAAGCGTAGAAGATCGGCACCACTTGAAACATATTCATTTTTCTCCGCACGCTGCCAACGTCAAGCTGCCCCTAGACACGAATTATTACGAAAGGCTGATTACTACCAAGTAATTTCTGTAAGCATTTGCTAAGGTGTTTACATTAGAACAAAATGTTACGCAAGTTTACTTGTTCATGTCAGTTGAGTAAGTTTATGTCAGAAACTATCTGCAAGTACTTGCTGTAGAAGTGCAGTTCTTCTTAAAAACCAAAGCAGTGTTCACTGTTGTTTCATTATTATTAATGAATAAAAATCGTGACGAAATACAAAATAAAAAATGTTAGAGGATGTTACCAAGAAACACTATTCAATTTTCACTCAGATTAAAAACTTTGAGTATGTCATATGTAAAGTGCGAACATCTCTTGTCTACTGTATGATCAAATATTCGCTAACAGGAAACAAAAATTCGGCGTGGTATCTCACCAAGAGACTGCCTTTTAATTACTCTCCGATTTTTGAAAGCTGTGTTTACTACTTTTATCGCAAATGAAATGCGTTTATGTTTACAGTAACATTTAAGAAAAAGTCGGCTAAAATTTAAAGACGTCTGTACTGTCATTCTGCTTTCCCTTCTGGTGAAACAAATTGTTTAATAAACTCATTTCGCACTTTCTTGACTGGTGGTGCCAATTATAAGTGTTTAGGGGTTCCACTGGTACATTTTTTTCTGCCCGTCTGTCTTTGTGCCGTTCTCATTTTCGACACTGACATTTTCGCAGCGCTACTGAACACACGCAAATTCCGTAAGCTTGAGAAAAACTTATACAAAATGACAAATTCGGTAAGTACTTGCTGCAAACTGCAAGAAACTAGAACCAGTTTTCAGCCTGCACAGGGGTGTGTGCTGGTTTGAAACTTCCAGACAAGTTGGAACTGTGTGCCAGACCGAGACTCGAATCTGGGAACCCTGTCGGACACACATTTTTAGTTTGTCAGGAAGTTTCATGCAAGAAACTAGTTTTCACTAACTAGCGAATTTGTTGAAGATGACGAAACTATCGGACGTCGACTGAGGGTGTTGGCAGATATGGTGTGGTTTCTATATTTCATTCAATTCTGTGATTGTGCACAATACCGCAGCAAGAAGTTAGACAGAATCACTAATAAATATGATTTCAGGATTACGATGTTAGAGTGGTAGCGAGACAGGTAAATAAACTGCAACGACTCAATGAGGAAGACTGAACTGTTGTCTAAAAAGCAAAACAAACCAGCCGTGAAAGTGTGCGCCGTGGATAAAATCGCTGAGAGCAGAGCCTACAAAATGACCGTTTACCGCCCCACAACTGCGATCTAAATCCGACAGAGATGGCATGAGTCAAAATAAAACACAATTTCAGGGAGAACAATTTCACGGGTGGCATGTCGAAGGGAAGATAGCAGAATTTTGTTACCGATAATGCTGTTTTCCTTTCAGTTACTGCTCATGACTGGCAAGGTTACTCCAAGAAAATGCAGTAGCTAGGGGAAAGGTATTGGACATGAGATGGAATAATGGAAATGGTCATCGATTAAACTATCATCAGTGCCACGCCCTCAAGCTACGATGATGATGATGATGATCTTCAATCAAACAGAAATGACAGTGATCTTTAGTGAACATCATTTTGACAATTTTTTCAGACGCAGTTAAGTTGTAGATTCATCTACTTTCATTTTTCATTATTTGCGATGGATAAATAATACATAAGTTGTACGTAAAAATCTCGATCATGATTATGTCCACAAATTAGGTGATTTCCGATATGACGGAAGTGTCACTTCAGCGCCCAGTCTTTCCGCGAGAGCCGCCTCCGATTTCCTGCTAAGTACAAAACGAGGGTAATAGTGCCAGCATTGCCGAAAGCAGCCGACACTGTCTTCCTCTCACCGCTCATCGGCGCTCGGCAGCCGTAGTGAATCGTCAACTTATTGTGGACAAACAGTATAAATGTAGATTTAGATGTTTGTATTGTATCTGAATTTAAGCTAACAATCAAATTTCCTCAAATGTGGAATGTATTTTATCACCAAGTTCTAGAAGAAACAGAGTTGCTATCACAATGTACAATGCATAGTCAATTACACAGCTGTTTACATTTGACAGTAATGTCACTTGGACTTTTCTGTAGTGACATTTTGCCTATGTTTACTCTTATTGCAGGAGATGGTTATGAGCTGTGCAACTTTACAGTGCTGGTGGGACCCGCCCCAGCACCTGCGCCTGTGCTGGCTGCCATTCCTTGTCAACCACTGCCACTGCAACCACTGGAATGGTTCAATCCACCCACTGCCTTTGTTCATTGCCTGCCACATATGCACAGTTCCTCAGAGTCACAGGTACGGCTTTATTACTGGGCAAAAGTCTTTGTTGTGTGACACCTGACATCTATTCCAGGAGTCTCTCCTAAGAGTTTCACACCCATTTTATCTCATGCATTTGGCTGATATTAGCAACTGTGCCTTCATGATGTGCAGAAGGAATCAGCTTAAACAAATACTACCCATCATGTCGTTCACGTAATGTCCATGTAATATCGACGGAAAATTTCAGTGTTTTTCACAACACAATCAAAATGTTTTTAAAATGAATTTATATTTTACGGGTTAATAGAGCAGTCCCAAATTAGTCAACTGTGATATTCAGTGTACTAACAAATTTTCATTTTAAAGGACATTTTATTTGTAATGAGAAATAAAACAACATTTCCAATCGACACTGGATGTTGCATGAAAAATGTGATGAGAGAAATTTATTTGGTCTGACACCACCTGCACATTGCAAAAATAAAACTGCAGATGTCTTCCAGAACCCCAGAGGAAATTTACCTGATGAGTCTTATGAAACATCTCATGCCTCATAAGAGTTGTCAGGTACATATATGTGAGTAAAGTATAGACATAAGTAAAATTAAAAAAATAATAAAAAATATGCAAATTTTTGAACAGATAAGCCATGAAACAGAAACATAAGGATATCAAAATTTTAACAAATCAGAAGCATTACATTTTACACATATAAGCAGTAACATAGAGCAACAAAACTCAAATTATACAGATAATCACAGATATTAAAAAAATCTGAAAATTGTTACACATTTAATTGACAATACAAGAACAAAATAACAGTTTTGATCAAAATTAAAAGTATTACTGATCAAAGATGTAATCAGTAACAGATGCCATCAAAATGTATTTTTTTCCAAAAATTCGTCTCTCAGTAAGATATTGATTCCAACAGACACATATGTAAGATAAAATTAGAATAGAGATACAAAAAAATTATTCTCTTAAAGAACAAATTAATATAATGAACGGAATAAAAAGTTTCATTTATGACTTGTCCTTTTTTATTAAGTCATTTAAAGATCATAATACTTACTGTAGTACGGGGTAAAATAGGACACCTTTTTTCATTGATACTTTCTCCAATTAAACTCAAGTATACCTATAAACGTTTATGCTCAAAATCCTGGTGCCTTTGTAGCCTGTATATTTTGTGAACATTTTCAGTTTAGTTTTCCATCTTACAGCCTTTTTAAATGAAATTTCATGTGTTCTATGTTATCCTACAGAAAGGGGTAACACAGGACATTGAGATTTTATTTTACAAAAAGCTGTTTTTTGCAACAGAAACGTAATGAAAGCTATTCAAAATCAAGTAATATGGAAGAAAAAAGAAATTTGTTTTATTTTAATATCAAGCATTGGCCATAAGTTAAAATTTACATTGATGTGTGTGTGTGTGTGTGTGGTCTTCAGTCCAGAGACAAGTTTGATGCTGCTCTCCA
This sequence comes from Schistocerca serialis cubense, assembly GCF_023864345.2. Lineage (NCBI taxonomy): Eukaryota > Metazoa > Arthropoda > Insecta > Orthoptera > Acrididae > Schistocerca > Schistocerca serialis. Next base: position 230,854,509 of record NC_064640.1, read on the forward strand.
TGATACTCTATCCTGTGCAAGCTTCATCATCCTTCTGAATATGTTTAGTATCTTCATCTCTTGGTCTGTTACCCTCTACGCTGCCCTCCAATACTAAATTGGTGATCCCTTGATGCCTCAGAATATGCCCTACCAACTGATCCCTCCTTCTAGTCAAGTTGTGCCACAAATTTCTCTTCTCTCCAAATCTATTCAATACTTCCTCATTAGTTATGTGATCTACCCATCTAATCTTCAGCATTCTTCTGTAGCACCACATTTCAAAAGCTTCTATTCTCTTCTTGTCTAAACTATTTATCATCCACGTTTCACTTCCATACATGGCTACACTCCATACAAATACTTTCAGAAACGACTTCCTGTCACTTAAATCTATACTCAATGTTAACAAATTTCTCTTCTTCAGAAACGCTTTCCTTGCCAAAACGAGTCTACATTTTATATCCTCTCTGCTTTGACCACCCTCAGTGATTTTGCTGTCCATATAGCAAAACTTATCTACTACTTTAGTGTCTCATTGCCTATTCTAATTCCCTCAGCATGACCTGATTTAATTTTACTACATCCCATTATCCTCATTTTGCTTTTGTTGATGTTTATCTTATATTCTCTTTTCAAGACACTGTCCTTTCCATTCAACTCTTCTTCCAAGTCCTTTGCTGCCTCTGACAAAATTACAGTGTCATCAGCAAACCTTGACGTTTTTATTTCTTCTCCCTGGATTTTAATTCCTACTCCAAATTTTTCCTTGATTTCCTTTGCTGCTTGTTCAATTTACAGATGGAATAACATCAGGGATAGGCTACAACCCTGTCTCACTCCCTTCTCAACCACTGTCTCCCTTTCCTGCCCATCAACTCTTATAACTGCGTTTGGTTTCTGTAAATATCTTTTTGCTCCTTGTATTTTACCCCTGCCATTGTCAGAATTTGAAAGAGAGTATTCCAGCCAATATCGTCAAAAGCTTTCTCTAAGTCTACAAGTGCTATAAAGATGGGTTTGGCTTTCCTTAACCTAGCTTCCTCGAGATCAGCTTCAACCAGTTTTTCCATTCATCTGTCAAGAATTTGCGTTAGTATTTTGCAACTGTGACTTATTAAACTGATAGTTCGGTAATTCTCACTCCTTTCAGCACTTGCTTTCTTTGGAATTGGAATTATTATATTCCACTTTAAATCTACATCTACGTCTACATCCACACTCCGCAAGCCACCTGACGGTGTGTGGCGGAGGGTACCTTGAGTACCTCTATCGGTTCTCCCTTCTATTCCAGTCTCATACTGTTCGTGAAAAGAAGGATTGTCGGTATGCCTCTGTGTGGGCTCTAATCTCTGATTTTATCCTCATGGTCTCTTCGTGAGATATACGTAGGAGGGAGCAATATACTGCTTGACTCCTCGGTGAAGGTATGTTCTCGAAACTTCAACAAAAGCCTGTACTGAGCTACTGAGCGTCTCTCCTGCAGAGTCTTCCACTGGAGTTTATCTATCATCTCCGTAACGCTTTCATGATTACTAAATGATCCTGTAACGAAGCACGCTGCTCTCCGTTGGATCTTCTCTATCTCTTCTATCAACCCTATCTGGTACGGACCCCACACTGCTGAGCAGTATTCAAGCAGTGCGCGAAAAAGTGTACTGTAGCATACTTCCTTGGTTTTCGGATTGCATTTCCTTAGGACTCTTCCAGTGAATCTCAGTCTGGCATCTGCTTTACCGACGATCAACTTTATATGATCATTTCATTTTAAATCACTGCTAATGCGTAATCCCAGATAATTTATGGAATTAACTGCTTCCAGTTGCTGACCTGCTATATTGTAGCTAAATGATAAGGGATCTTTCTTTCTATGTATTCGCAGCACATTACACTTGTCTACATTGAGATTCAATTGCCATCCCCTGCACCATGCGTCAATTCGCTGCAGATCCTCCTGCATTTCAGTACAATTTTCCATTGTTACAACCTCTCGATATACCACAGCATCATCCGCAAAAAGCCTCAGTGAATTTCCGATGTCATCCACCAGGTCATTTATGTATATTGTGAATAGCAACGGTCCTACGACACTTCCCTGTGGCACACCTGAAATCACTCTTACTTCGGAAGACTTCTCTCCATTGAGAATGACATGCTGCGTTCTGTTATCTAGGAACTCTTCAATCCAATCACACAATTGGTCTGATAGTCCATATGCTCTTACTTTGTTCATTAAATGACTGTGGGGAACTGTATCGAACACCTTGCGGAAGTCAAGAAACGCGGCATCTACCTGGGAACCCGTGTCTATGGCCTTCTGACTCTCTTGGACTCTGGGTTTCACACGATCGTCTTTTTCGAAACCCATGCTGAGTCCTACAGAGTAGATTTCTAGTCTCCAAAAAAGTCATTATACTCGAACATAATACGTGTTCCAAAATTCTACAACTGATCGACGTTAGAGATATAGGTCTATAGTTCTGCACATCTGTTCGACGTCCCTTCTTGAAAATGGGGATGACCTGAGCCCTTTTCCAATCCTTTGGAACGCTACGCTCTTCTAGAGACCTACGGTACACCGCTGCAAGAAGGGGGGCAAGTTCCTTCGCGTACTCTGTGTAAAATCGAACTGGTATCCCATCAGGTCCAGCGGCCTTTCCTCTTTTGAGCGATTTTAATTGATTCTCTATCCCTCTGCCGTCTATTTTGATATCTACCATTTTGTCATCTGTGCAACAATGTAGAGAAGGAACTAGAGTGCAGTCTTCCTCTGTGAAACAGCTTTGGAAAAAGACATTTAGTATTTCGGCCTTCAGTCTGTCATCCTCTGTTTCAGTACGATTTTGGTCACAGAGTGTCTGAACATTTTGTTTTGATTCACCTACCGCTTTGACATAAGACCAAAATTTCTTAGGATTTTGCGCCAAGTCAGTACATAGAACATTACTTTCGAATTCATTGAATGCCTCTCGCATAGCCCTCCTCACACTACATTTCGCTTCGCGTAATTTTTGTTTGTCTGCAAGGCTTTGGCTATGTTTATGTTTGCTGTGAAGTTCCCTTTGCTTCCGCAGCAGTTTTCTAACTCAGTTGTTGTACCACGGTGGCTCTTTTCCATCTCTTACGATCTTGCTTGGCACATACTCATGTAGCGCATATTGTACGATGGTTTTGAACTTTGTCCACTGATCCTCAACACTATCTGTACTCGAGACAAAACTTTTGTGTTGAGCCGTCAGGTAGTCTGAAATCTGCTTTTTGTCACTTTTGCTAAACAGAAAATCTTCCTACCTTTTTTAATATTTCTATTTACGGCATAAATCATCGATGCAGTAACCGCTTTATGATCACTGATTCCTTGTTCTGCGTTAACTGTTTCAAATATATCAGGTCTGTTCTTCACAAGAAGGTCTAATATGTTATTGCCACGAGTCGGTTCGCTGTTTAACTGCTCAAGGTAGTTTTCAGATAAAGCACTTAAAATAATGGTGGTAAATCTACTCGAAATATTTTCCAAATTATCCTTCAGGTGCTCAGCCACAACAGCTGCTGAGCCAGGGGGCCTATAGAGACATCCAGTTACCATGTCTGAGCCTGCTTTAACCGTGACCTTCACCCAAATTATTTCACATTTCGGATCTCCGTCAATTTTCTTCGATGCTATTGCACTTCTTATCGCTATAAACACGCCTCCCCCTTCACTGTCCAGCCTGTCTCTGCGGTATACATTCCAATCTGAGTTTAGAATTTCATTACTGTTTACATCTGGTTTCAGTCAGTCTGAGGGTATTTCACCTGTCTCATACATCTTGCACACCAGATTGAAGAATTTGGTCATGGCTGGTTCTCCCTAGTCCATCAGTAGTTCTAACAGAATGTTGTATACTCCTGGGGACTTGATATAACGTGTGAATTTTGATGTAAAATTACTAGTGATTTGCCATCCTGAGAATCTGTCACATTGGTCACCTCGTTGATTGATTACTGCCATCACCAATAATAAATCCTTGAAATGGCCTGGTGGTGACACTCTTCTTTTGCTTAAGAGGTGGTTGATCCTTACTGCTTCTGCTGGTTTAATTGATACTATTGTTGAATGTACCAGTGGTGTAGGCTGTTCTGCTTCCGATGAAGGTGATGATTTCTGTGCTGCAGAAGACACATTTGAATCAGATATCAGATGAAGGAGGAAAAAAGGCTCAGTATTCTTGAATCTGCCTAATGAACTGAGGATGTCTCACGTCTTACTGCCTAATGGTCTTTCCCTTGCTATTTAGATGTTATCCAGGGAATCTACACACAATGAATGTGAGTTCTTGAATGCTCAGCAAATCTTTTCAAACTATCTATTGGCCTTAGTGATTTCTTCATTCACAATAGAAGTGCTTTTAAGATCATGTCTGTGGGGAAACCGAAAGACAGTTACTGGCATTCTTACTGTAGAGCTCAAAAGTTCTTTCAAATCGTTAATGGCTTTGGATAATTCATTCTTGTAAACATCTTTAGTGCCTCCAATCATTACTGTATGTTGTAATCAACCCAAAAATACATTCAGCAACAGAAGAAGTGGTAAATAATGTTCTTGAAAGCATTATTGAGCTGTTTTCTGTGAATGGTCTCACTCTCAATTTCAAAAAGATACAACATATTCAGTTCTGCATATCTAGAGGTACTACCCCAGTGATAAGTCTAACGCATGGTGCAGAAATGATAACTATAGTTGAAACACCAAAATTTTTAGGTGTCCTTATTTATGGAATTTAAACTGGAAAAAACAGTTATTGGAACTCCTAAAACAACTAACTTCAGCCACATCTGTACTTTGACTCATTGCTAATCTTGGCAAGAGACAAATCAGTAACTTGACATATTCAGTGTTTTTTCATTCAATAATTTCATATGAAATAATGTTCTGGGGTAGCTCAACTTTAAGAAGTAAAGTGTTCATTGCTCAGAAATGTGCTGTAAGAATAATATGTGGTGCTCACCCTTGATCATTGTGTACACATCTGATTAAGAAGTTAGGCATTTTTCCCACTGCTTAAAAGAGTATTTATTCCCTCATGAAATTTGCTGTAAATAATTCACTGCAGTTCAAAAGGAACAGTTATGTACATAATTACAATAGCAGAAGAAAAAATAACGTTCATTACTCCACAATAAGTTTGTCATTGGCACAAAAAGGGATGTACAACACAGCCACCAATATTCTTGAACACCTACACATGGCATAAAATGTTTAATAGACAATAAAGCTAAATTTGGAGTCAAACTGGAAAAATTTCTTCTTGACAACTACTCCTCTTCTGTAGATGAATTTCTAATTTCGTGATGTGTAAAAGATAATGAGTAGGAATTATTAACTCATAAAACTATGGTAATATTATTTTAATGTAGATGATCAGCACGTATCCATATTTACATATGAATGTGTAATATTAATGTGAATGTGAATATGATTAATCACGCAAATAAAAGTAACAAACTAACTAACTCTGATTTATTGGCACTTACACTCCTGGAAATGGAAAAAAGAACACATTGACACAGGTGTGTCAGACCCACCATACTTGCTCCGGACACTGCGAGAGGGCTGTACAAGCAATGATCACACGCACGGCACAGCGGACACACCTGGAACCGCGGTGTTGGCCGTCGAATGGCGCTAGCTGCGCAGCATTTGTGCACCGCCACCGTCAGTGTCAGCCAGTTTGCCGTGGCATACGGAGCTCCATCGCAGTCTTTAACACTGGTAGCATGCCGCGACAGCGTGGACGTGAACCGTATGTGCAGTTGACGGACTTTGAGCGAGGGCGTATAGTGGGCATGCGGGAGGCCGGGTGGACGTACCGCCGAATTGCTCAACACGTGGGGCGTGAGGTCTCCACAGTACATCGATGTTGTCGCCAGTGGTCGGTGGAAGGTGCACGTGCCCGTCGACCTGGGACCGGACCGCAGCGACGCACGGATGCACGCCAAGACCGTAGGATCCTACGCAGTGCCGTAGGGGACCGCACCGCCACTTCCCAGCAAATTAGGGACACTGTTGCTCCTGGGGTATCGGCGAGGACCATTCGCAACCGTCTCCATGAAGCTGGGCTATGGTCCCGCACACCGTTAGGCCGTCTTCCGCTCACGCCCCAACATCGTGCAGCCCGCCTCCAGTGGTGTCGCGACAGGCGTGAATGGAGGGACGAATGGAGACGTGTCGTCTTCAGCGATGAGAGTCGCTTCTGCCTTGGTGCCAATGATGGACGTATGCGTGTTTGGCGCCGTGCAGGTGAGCGCCACAATCAGGACTGCATACGACCGAGGCACACAGGGCCAACACCCGGCATCATGGTGTGGGGAGCGATCTCCTACACTGGCCGTACACCACTGGTGATCGTCGAGGGGACACTGAATAGTGCACGGTACATCCAAACCGTCATCGAACCCATCGTTCTACCATTCCTAGACCGGCAAGGGAACTTGCTGTTCCAACACGACAATGCACGTCCACATGTATCCAGTGCCACCCAACGTGCTCTAGAAGGTGTAAGTCAACTACCCTGGCCAGCAAGATCTCCGGATCTGTCCCCCATTGAGCATGTTTGGGACTGGATGAAGCGTCGTCTCACGTGGTCTGCACGTCCAGCACGAACGCTGGTCCAACTGAGGCGCCAGGTGGAAATGGCATGGCAAGCCGTTCCACAGGACTACATCCAGCATCTCTACGATCGTCTCCATGGGAGAATAGCAGCCTGCATTGCTGCGAAAGGTGGATATACACTGTACTAGTGCCGACATTGTGCATGCTCTGTTGCCTGTGTCTATGTGCCTGTGGTTCTGTCAGTGTGATCATGTGATGTATCTGACCCCAGGAATGTGTCAATAAAGTTTCCCCTTCCTGGGACAATGAATTCACGGTGTTCTTATTTCAATTTCCAGGAGTGTATATATGACCAGTTGCTTAGATGAAGTGCCAATATTAGTAAGTACCTTACCATAAATTAGTCTCTAAATATGACAAGAAAGTGTTTATTCATAAAATTTATAACTATTATTTTGTTACTAGAACTCTGGACCACAGAGCTCAGAATCTCCTGGAAGTCCTGAGGAATGTGAAGAAGTTATAGCTTGTGAGGAAGAGCCAACTTTTTACCCACCCCATCCTCCTGCATATGTCTACCCAGGCTATATGTTTGGCCCCCCTGTGTTCAGTATGAATGGTAAGCTTTTTATCATATTTTGCATTTGTACTGAAATTACAGTTCTTAAAATGTCAAAGGTCCAGACTATTTTTTAAGAAAAGTCTTCTCTATTGAAAAACGCATTAGTGTGTTGTGTGATAATAAGTCAGATTTAAATTTATGTACAGTAAACTTGAGATAAGCAGTTATCATTACAAGGCTATGGCGTAATGAGAGGCAATAATTAGTATCATTGTAATGCCACTCATAAATGTAAGCCATTAAGACTGACAGAAATATTTATTTTCTTTCCCTTGTTCAAGGTTAAGAAGAACATTCTATAACAATTATCTCATGGCTAGACTTCAGGTATTCCACCATAAATACATATGCATACAAATATTTTCTGAATTTATTGGTGCTAGTTTCAGCAATACACTCCTTCTAGTGTAATGTTCAGCCAGTGGGAAGGAGGAGGAAAACAGAACTACTAGGGAAGGAAAGAGCAAACATTACCAACCATACATTGCAGTAGGTCATGTAAAAGATTCAGAAAGACGTAATAACAACTTGAAAGAACATAAGTTATATTTCCTACATCATTAAATTTTATTACTTTGAGATATAAAAACACACGATAACATAGAAAACAATGAAATCTAACAAAAACTGTAAAAATACCAATAATTGAAGTTAACTTGTGTCACTTTCATGGGCATACAAGTGATTGATACCTTAATTTGCTAGCAAGATTATAATGGTAAGTTTCCCCATGCCTACAGCATCTTCATGACAATGAGTCATTACAGAAAAGCACAGAGCACTGTACCAAAGTCATATGAAACCACAAGCCATAGGTGAAAAAGGAGGCATTGTTATCTTCTTTGCATGTTAGACACTAGTAATATTGTCTAGTTTTTATTAATTCATGTTTTTAGTGCCTGTCACAAAAAAATCTTCAAGGGTGTAGAACAAGTCAGATTATATGGTGACTATTCTTAAATTAATCTCTGACTGGCTATCAAAAAAGAAAAAAGAAACTATTTTTCTATATTTCATCTGTACTTACATGTTGACATTACTTCTTCATTTAGTCACTACCTGAATTCAAACTTGTGTCGTACCATGACACCAGGTGCTTCATCCCTTCATCAAAGAGTTATGCCAGCTAGTGCTTTAGCCAGTTATTGACAGCATCCTTCAGTTTATTATCAGTTTAATGAAGAGATGAAAGTTGGTTGGTGATAAGTCTGGACTATAGCAAGGATGCTGAAAAATCTCCCACCTATAATGTCACAGTTTTTTCTTTGATTAGTTTGCAGTATTTGGTCAGGTATCATTGTGAAGCAGAATGGTTCCTCCATTAATCATCCGATCCTGTTTGTTTTGGGCTGACCTTCAGAATTTCAAAAGAGTCTCACAGTAAACCTCTGCATGATAATTCTTTCAGTTTTGTGAATATCAGTAATACATCTTGTTGCCCACCTGGTTAGAAATGCTGTCTAACGCACTGCTTTCTGGGCAAGAAGGCATGCCAGTTCCCAGCATGAATACGCCCTGTGGATTAGTGTCAAGGTCTGGTGTGCCAGCAAGTTTGTGGATGGTTTTTAAGGCGGTTTTCCTTCTGCCTCGGCACATGCAGGCTGGTTCCCCTTATTCTGCCTCAGTTACTCTATGTCAGCGATTGCTGCACAAACACTTTCTCCATGTAAGCATACACCATAATTACTCTGCCACACAAGCATTTGGGTTACACTCATCTGGTGTGAGACATTCCTGGGGAGGTCCACAGGGGGCTGAACTGCACAATAACCCTGAGATGAGTGTGGGGCAGTGGTGGGGTGAGTGGACTGCTGTAGCCTGTTGTGGGGTTATAAACCACTGAGGGCTACAGTGGGGCTGAAGCCTCTCCTTCATTTCTAGGTTACCAGTTCCATACAATACAATTCATTTTGGTACACACTGTGTGCAGCACTTATGGTTAGCTAACATCTCAATGACAACGTTATTAGGGTTGCGCTTAAAATCTGAGGAACACCATCAGAAAATTCAGGTACTGCATCACAACATTTCATACGCACAGTTTTGGCAACATGTTGCATGAGTTCGTCAATCATAACTGATTGTCTTTCTTGATGACTTTTATCATGCACATCTGTGCAACAAACCATAAATTTTCTGCTCCACTTCTTCACAACATCATCACTGACAATCTCATCCTTATCCCTACACACAACACAGTCAATGATGAATGTTGGTGGCCCTGACTCCTGCTTGCAGGAAACAAATGACAGAACATATCTCACAACTAGTGGGAGACACAATAACACTCTTCTTTTCAGTCTGATTGCTGCTTACACATTGTAGAATGCAACAGAGAGCTGACTAACGCAATGTGACCTTCAAAGTCTCCTTTTCCATCCCCAAAATCACCCTGAAACTAGAGTCATTTGTTTATTTTAAATAGCCAATCAGAAGTTAATTTATGAATAGTTCTCATAAATTAATAAAGTAGAAGCAGTTATCAAAATCTTAATTTGTACATGACATGCTCCCACATCAGTACTGTTTACTACTTGTGCTTACATGAGTTGAGTTTCACAAAACAAAATTAGTAGGAAAAATTCTGCTTTGCAGGAAGAAAGGCTGCTGCTTCTACATTTATAATAAATAGCTTCTATTTGTTGTTTCTGTTTGTTAAATATTTACTTTAACGCAGTAACACTCATTAAATAATTAAATCAGTCTTGTGGAAACAAAAGAAAAAATTAAAAGACTGTGCACCTAGTTCACTTCTTTCCCTGTAGCTGATTGAAATTTGCAGATTGAAATATAATGATGTGATACTCGAATATGAACAGAAATATGGAAAAGTAGTCCACAAATAAGGTACACATGATTGGCTTCCTTACTCATGAAATACCAACTAAAGACTGTAATATTTTACAGTCATACACATGTTGTGACCTCAGTGCTCTGCTGTTTATAGAATTGTTTATATCAGGCACATACATTTTCATTTCTGATAGTTGCTTATGGAGAGAATGAGATTTTCACTCTGCTGCAGAGTGTGCACTGAGATGAAACTTCCTGGCAGATTAAAACTGTGTGCCGGACCGAGACTCGAACTCGGGACCTTTGCCTTTCACAGGCATATGCTCTACCAACTGAGCTACGCCCCATCCTCACAGCTTTACTTCTGCCAGTATCTCGTCTCCTACCTTCCAAACTTTACAGAATCTCTCCTGCAAACCCTGCAGAACTAGCACTCCTGAAAGAAAGGATATTGCGGAGACATGGCTTAGCCACAGCCTGGGGGTGTTTCTAGAATGAGATTTTCACTTTGCAGTGGAGTGTGCGCTGATATGAAACTTCCTGGCAAATTAAAACTGTGTGCCGGACCGAGACTCAAACTCGGGACTTCTGCCTTTCGCTGGCAAGTGCTCTACCAACTGAACTACCCAAGCACGACTCGCGCTCTGTCCTTTCTTTCAGGAGTGCTAGTTCTGCAGGGTTCACAGAAGAGCTTCTGTAAAGTTTGCAAGGTACGAGACGAGATACTGGCAGAAGTAAAGCTGTGAGGATGGGGCGTGAGCTGTGCTTGGGTAGCTCAGTTGGTAGAGCACTTGCCCATGAAAGGCAAAGGTCCCGAGTTCGAGTCTTGGTCCGGCACACAGTTTAAATCTGCCCAGAAGTTTCAGATCCTTATGGAATTTTCTATTTATTTTTATTATTAGATATGTTACTTATTAAATTGAAGAAATTTTATGTACTGCTGCTTATTACTGTTTACCACTATTGTTGCACCATGTACAGTTTTGTTATTTTTCTGATGCAGCTTCATTTGAACTAATCATATTTCATCCTTTTCATTACCTTTTGTGTACCACTGACTACAGGTTTCAACAGAACTTAAATCCTTATTACTGTTTGTCAGTTAAAGATGTACAAATGAAGGAGGGTTATGTAAAATTGTTTCAGGTCTCACAATTCAAGGAGGTCCTCCACAGCCTCCACCTACAGAAGTAATTTCTGTGAAGCATCACAAAAAAAAGCGCCGAAGGAGAAGACATCAAGGAACTGTAAGAAATATTTTAAATCATTACAGTGGAAGTCCCTTGCATTTTAGCTTAAAGTGGCATTGAATTATAGGAGCACTCATACTACAAAAATAACATGTCCTCAGATACTGTTCAGCAAACATTGACTTTACTAGCACAACCAATACAGAAGCACATGTGAATCATCAGCAGTTGCCAACCATAAACAAAATCAAAGAAGGGGTTTTATACAGATGCACTGCAAAGAGTGCACTGTCTCAATTACTGATTGTATCACTCTCACACAACCCCCGTCCTAAAGTGCAGAGCATCAGAGATATCAGGGTACTTGAATTTGACCTTGTGGTCTGCACATGTGTGGATAGCCAGTCAAGGTAGACAATGCCTACAGTCCCATGGCACAGCTGACCAGAGATGCTGGGCTCACAGTTCCTGTCACAGGAGCACTTGAGGACATTGGGGAAGTGTTGAAAGATGTCAAAAGCACCCAGGCAGATTTATCCACTTGATGGAAACATTGGTTCTCTTTCCATGGAGAAGAATGTCCATTCTGTGTGTGTCACATTGTTAAATGGGGTACAGGCCATCATATGGAGGCTGTAGATTGCCCACATGGAGCATGAAATAATCTTCGCAGTGTGTTTACAGAGCTGTTGCATATGGTTGGATAAATTTACCTTGTCAGAAAGTGGAGCGGGTGCTAGAAATTCTGCTATGATGTGTAGTGGTTCTCTGCTGACAAGCAACCAATGTCAGTCTTCAGTACAGTACATGGACCTAACAACACCAGTGGCAATGTGTGCTTCCAGAAATCTTGTTTGCAGATCAGTGTGACTTTAAGATCTGCTGCCGCCTTTCCACCACACCATTACTTGCCGGCTGGTAGCTTGTGGTTCAATGGTGCTGAAAGCCACATGACTTCAACAGTTCCTGGAAAAGTGATGATTCATATTGATGCTCCTGGCCAGTGGTAATGGAAAAGGGCCACCTGAACTATGCCACTCAAGTTCCAGTAAATGCCCATGTCATTGTCTCCATGGAAATATTATTGATCGGGATGACCTCTGCGGACTGAGTGCAATGGTCCAGTGCCATAAATAAGTGCCTATAACCCTCATAAGGGGAAGGGGCCTGACCAAATCAATGTGGAAATACCTGAATCACTCTGTTGATGTTGGGAATTGTCCCACTTTGCTGCATTGGCACTGGGTACAAGTGCATGCCCAAGCCTGTGAGCCTTTCTTGATTGAAGGGCACACACAAAACAGTCCATCACCAGTTTCACTGTGGAGTTCATTCTAGGATATTCCAGGTTGTGGATGCAATGGAAACTTGGGTGTAATGTACAGTCATAGCCCAGTAGTAGAGGCATCACACTATATTTTAGCTGTGCTGCATGATGCTTCCAGTAGTTGTAAACACAGGCCGGATGAGTCAGTTAACATTCTCTGCAGCTGTGAGTCAGAAAGCTGGGCACTGGCAGTTTCTACACATTTCAATGTGAGGTTCAGTCCACTAATGTGTGAGAAATAGTCTGCCACAACATTGTCAGCTCTGTGGGTGTGATGGATGACCATAATAAAGTGGCATATGTACTCAATATGGTGAGGACCACTTGTCATTGACTTTCTGGAAAGCTGCTGCAATTGGTTTGTGGTGAGTGAAAATAGTGACAGGTCTGGCCTCTATAAAGGGGTGGAAATGTTTGATGCTCTCATACATTGTGAGGAGTTCCAGAAAATTTGAGTGAACTGTAGTCTCTGTCAGAAAAAAACTCAATGGCTACCAATGTCTGTTCGCTTTTTGATGGAGTGCTGTGCTGATCATGCACTGGCTGGCATCCAATGTTATGGCCAAATGTGCTTCAGGGTGGGATGTGCAAGGGCCACCACACCAGCTGGGCAGTTTTGGAGTTCCTAAAGGCAGAATTTATGTTGAAACTTCCTGGCAGATTAAAACTGTGTGCCCGACCGAGACTCGAACTCGGGACCTTTGCCTTTCGCGGGCAAGTGCTCTACCAACTGAGCTACTGAAGCACGACTCACGCCCGGTACTCACAGCTTTACTTCTGCCAGTACCTCGTCTCCTACCTTCCAAACTTTACAGAAGCTCTCCTGCGAACCTTGCAGAACTAGCACTCCTGAAAGAAAGGATATTGCGGAGACATGGCTTAGCCACAGCCTGGGGGATGTTTCTGCACTCCGCTGCAGAGTGAAAATCTCATTCTGGAAACATCCCCCAGGCTGTGGCTAAGCCATGTCTCCGCAACATCCTTTCTTTCAGGAGTGCTAGTTCTGCAAGGTTCGCAGGAGAGCTTCTGTAAAGTTTGGAAGGTAGGAGACGAGGTACTGGCAGAAGTAAAGCTGTGAGTACCGGGCGTGAGTCGTGCTTCGGTAGCTCAGTTGGTAGAGCACTTGCCCGTGAAAGGCAAAGGTCCCGAGTTCGAGTCTCGGTCGGGCACACAGTTTTAATCTGCCAGGAAGTTTCATATCAGCGCACACTCCACTGCAGAGTGAAAATCTCATTCTAGAATTTATGTTGTTTTCAACAGAAGGGGGCATTTGCCACTTCTGACATCTCCAGTTAATGTGTTGGTTAGAGGTGTCCAAATGGCAGCAGTTCAGGGAAGATGGCAATGATAAAGTTTACCATTCTGAGAAACTTCCTGAGTTCTTTGTAGTTCTGAGGTTGAGAGAACGAACGTAACATCTCCAACTTCTCCGGTAAAGGGGAGATGCCTTGGACCAACATTCTGTAGCCAAAGAAAGTTAAAACTGGTTCACTCAGCATGCAGTTTCCTTCATTCAGCATGCCTCCATGGGTACTTAGCCTGCTTTGCACTTCATTCAGATGTTTGTCACTGTCTTTGGCATTTTCTGATAATACCAAAATGTCATCAAGAGAAGCAAATCAGTGAGCTGGCCTACACCAGACAGAAAACACTGCCAAGTCTGGGCAGCATTTTTAAACCCAAACAGCCTAATCAAAAATTCAAAGTTGGGTAATCATTGCAGTCTTTGATATGTCTGGCGTTGCCATAGATACCTGATTGTAACTTTTATGAAAATCTGACTCACTGAAAACTTTTCTGCTGATCAGTGAATTTGTGAAATCCTGGATGTATGGCATGGGGTATCTGTCTGGAATGGTTCTGGCATTCAATGCCTGATAGTTGCCACAAGGATATGATGAGCCTTTTTTTTATGCATGAGGTGTAGAGTAGAGGACAATAGGTTTCAGATGGGTGCATGACACCTTTTTGTAATATCTTGTAGAAGACAGCCTTGGTCTCATGTAGATGGTCAGGCACTATTTTGTGATCACATGAAGAAACTGGCAGATTTGCCATATGTGGTGTACCATTTTGTGTCCTACCACACCCCTATCTGTCATAGGTCATAGTGGCTTGGAGGCTATAGCAGATGGTGAAGAAATAACTCCTGTCTGTTCTGCTGTGATTCATTCTGTCAAGTTTTGAGCAGCCTGAAGGTTGTACACAATTTCAAAAATAGTAGCTTCCACAACTTTGTTCTGTCGATATAATTCATTCGTTTCACAACTATTTGCTTCAGCCTTCTCCTCCAAGTTAAGGATAACTGATTCCAGGTTCTTGTGATACTGCTCCCACCAGATTCTGTCATCTGCAGGATAGGCTTGTGAGGTTGTCTTTCCTGCTGTCAATGCAGGATGTCAATTGTCCTTTGACTCTGGGAATAATCAGTCCATTGGCTGTATGAACAAGGCGGGCATTGTGCAGTGCAAGTCCACAATCAAAACGTTTTTCATAAGGATATTGGCACTTAGAATGGGTTGGTCAGTGTTGGCAAGCACAAAGGTAGGGAAACAAAATTAGATTTATATATTAATACCTTCAGCTGCTGACGGGCATTGATATATATTAAAGGGGACAGGTAAAAATATGTGCCCTGACTGGGGCTTGAACCCAGGATCTCCTGCTTATATGGCAGACGCTCTACCCATCTGAGCCACCAAGGGCACAGAGGACAGTGTGACTGCAGGGAATATTTCATGCACGCCTCCCACAAGACCCACATTCTCACCTTATGTGTCCACACACTACATTCGTAGTGTCCCTACCCAACACACTCATTACTTGTGGAAGACATTCTTACCAAGTCCCGTAAGAGTTCAGGTAATATATGTGCATCCACACAAAAGAGGTCATGACTGGTATTGCCAGGACTACACTCATGCTCATAAATTAGGGATAATTGCAGAATGTGGTGCCACACAGTGTGGCACTACACAAAACTGGTGCTAATAGCATAGGCACATAGGGAACAAACATGACACAGATCTGTATGTCCACAGTATTGGTGATAAGTTCAGAAAACCATCCCAAGACGCATGTGCTACAAAACGCCACTGTTTCCTGCGCATGTATGGGATATGATCACCATGCACTCGTACACTGGCTGCACAATGGGTTGGCATACTCTGGATCAGATGGTTGTGCAGCTGCTGGGGTATAGCCTGCCATTCTCGCACCAGTGCCTGTTGGAGCTCCTGAAGTGTCTGTACTCCTCCATGATGGGAGTTCAGAGGGGCCGTGCATTATCATCCATCGGGAGGAAGGTGGGACCTACTGCACCCCTGAAAAGGTGGACATACTGGTGCAAAATGACGTCGCGATACACCTGACCTGTTACAGTTCCTCTGTCAAAGACATGCAGGGGTGTAAGTGCACCAATCATAATCCCACCCCACACCATCAAACCACGACCTCCATACAGGTCCCTTTCAAGGGCATTAAAGGGTTGGTATCTGGTTCCTGGTTCATGCTAGATGAAAACCCAGTGAGAATCACTGTTCAGGCTATACCTGGACTTGTCCATGAACATAACCTGGGACCACTGTTCCAATGACCATATACCGTGTCCTTGACACCAGGCTTTAAGGGCTCTCTTTTGACGAGGGGTCAGTGGAATGCATCTTGCAGGTCTCCCGGTGAATAAACCATGTTCATTCGGTCATCTGTAGACTGTGTGTCTGGAGACAACTGTTCCTGTGGCTGTGTAAGGTCTCAACAAGGTTACCTGCAGTACTCCATGGCCATCTGCAGGCACTGATGGTGATATATCAATCTTCTTGTGGTGTTGTACACTGTGGGTGTCCCATACTGTAGTGTCTGGACACGTTTCCTGTCTGCTGGAATCATTGCCATAATCTTGAGATCACACTTTGTGGCACACGGAGGGCCCATGCTACTACCTGCTGTGTTTGACCAGCCTCCAGTCACCCTAGTATTCTACCCCTCATAATGTCATCAATATGTGTTCTTTGAGCCATTCTCAACACACAGTCACCAATAGCACGGCTGAAAATGTCTGCACACTTACTTGCTGCACTGTCCTCTGACATGCACCATCACACCTCTGCATATGGGGACTGCTGCCAGCACTACAGTGCGATGACCACAGGTCAGTTGCACTGCATGGGCACACCTCGAGGTGATTTAAACCCACAAACTGTCCACCAGAGCATTGTTTCACCATGTATCAGCATTATCCTTAATTTATGAGCATGAGTGTATATACTTATATGGATATGGTGTCGGAAGGTATTAATATGTAATTCTAATTTCGTTCTAGACAGCTGCATGTCATCAATGGTGTCTGTCCTTTTGGACATGTCCGAAAAACAGACACCATATCCATATAAGTATATAGTTCTGGAAATACCAGCCATGACCTTCCTCTTCTGTGTGGATGCTCACATATTGCCCAAACTCTTACGGGACTTGGTAAGAATGTCTTCCACGAGTAATGAGTGTGTTGGGTAGGGACACTTCGAATGTAGTGTGTGGACATATAAGGTGAGAATGTGGATCTCGCGGGAGATGTGCGCGAGATAGCCCCTGCACTCGCACTGTCCTGTGTGCCATCTGTGACTCAGATAGATAGAGCATCTGCCATGTAAGCAGGATATCTCATGTTCAAGTCCCGGTCAGGGCACCCATTTTCACCTGTCCCTGTTGATACATATCAATGCCCATCAGCAGCTGAAGGTATTAATATATAATTCTAGTTTCGTTCTAGATGGCTGCAGGTCATCAATGGTGTCTATTTTTTTGGACATGTCTAAAAGAACAGACACCATATCCATATAAGTACAAAGGTAGAGAGTTCATTGTCAAACACCATTGTTTTTAGTCCATATGTTTGTATGACAGTGTGACTGACTGCTTTCAAGGGAGCTGTGCCGGTGTATTTGGCATCCGGGAAGTCTCTAACAGGCACTGTGCTGACATCTGACCCAGTGTTGACTATAAACATCAGCCCTGTAGAGTGATCATAAATAAACAGTTTTCATGATGCTGCACGTCTGACAGTTGCTGAGGAAGTCAACTCGCATACTGTAGCATCATTTTTAGTTGTTCACAGCTCGCGTCTTCCAACACCGACCCGTGGAGGTAGACGCTGCTTGTACACTGCTGGGGGAAAAAATTAGTACACCTTTTTACAGGTTTCCATTTCACTTAAGATTTATTGTTGCAGCAATGCATATGGAATATGTGAAATGATTGCATTTACAGATCAATAGCAGAAGCAGTTCTTGGGCATCAGGTGTTGACCCAGGCTGAAACACCCATATTAGCGCATAGTGTAGCATTCATGGGCAGCAATGTGGGCACTGACTCTGGCATCCACTGAAGCATGTAGATAGCAAATTCTGTCCTGGGATACATTATAACACACCTGCTCAACCTCTTCCTGTAATTCTATAAGAGTTAAGGACTGAGGAGTCACATGAATCACTTCTTGTCCCATCAACACTCACCAGGTCTATGTCATAATGGCAAACGGCCATCACTTGCATGCAGGCAGAATCTGCTTTCATTGCTGAAAGCCTCAACATGCCATTACATCTTCCAAGTGATCCCCTGACAACACCAGTCAAGCTGTGCACATCGATGCTGTGGTATGAGTGGAAGATGAGCTAGATATGTGCATGCCCATAGTCTCACTGCTAATAACCAGTTCACAGCTGTTCATGTTGATATGTCTGGGATCGCAAGCCCTTAGATCTAAGCTGTGAAAGCTATATGATCTGCCATTGCTGCCCCAACAATGCTACAATCCTGGTGGGCATCTGTGCTGTGTAGATGTCAAGAACTTTGTCTACAGGTGTGAGAATGTTGCCATGACCAGTGATACCAGCATCATTGCACAAGTGATGCAGCACATCCAACGTTTGTGGCAACTCTCCAAAAGGACCATCTTGCCATGCAGAAGGCCACAATTTGACCTCTTTTAAACTCACTCAGGTGGCTGTAGGAAGCATGAGAGCATATCTGTGGCATAGGTGTCTGCGTGCTTGTCACATTTGCACCACACAAAGCCTTCTGGCTATGAGCATTCCCTATTAAAGGGGAGTCACAGATGGCGCTCTGGTAATTATTCCACTATGCTATCTGTTGGTGGATGATGCTGAAACCATTGTCAGTGGCATATGCTGTCAAGAGAATAAAATCAACATCATCTTTCCAGGTGTACTATTTTTTTCCCCTTGGCAGCATAGTTGCCATGATCTGTTGTTTCTAAAATAGATCTTGAAAGTCATTTGGAGGAGAACATGTAACTTTACAGTTCATAGCTTGAAAACCAAAAAGCCTGTGGAATCAGCAAAATCCTGTTGGGTTGGTTTCATGACATCCTAGTTGTGGTGGGTGGTCAGTTTGTATGGTCAAGCCATCTGCAATTGTGTTTCACAGTTCCAATATCTGAGTTGTTTAGTCAGCTTCTTCATGGCAGCATAGAGAGATCAGAAATCCTCAGTGAAGCTTGGTGGTTGATGGTCAGTTGTAACTGTGCTTCTTGGCAGCTCCATGTCAGCTGCGTCTGGCAACACTCAGTGCTCTACATGGTTGTAACAGCATTTGAGTCCATCAGGCCATGTGCTCTATCAGCCACTTGCAGAAACTTACATAATGGCTGACTTTCATGTGCAGTTAAGGTTGAATGCACATGCAGAGGCCGTGCGGTTAAAGGCGCTGCAATCTGGAACCGCAAGACCGCTACGGTCGCAGGTTCGAATCCTGCTTCGGGCATGGATGTTTGTGATGTCCTTAGGTTAGTTAGGTTTAACTAGTTCTAAGTTCTAGGGGACTAATGACCTCAGCAGTTGAGTCCCATAGTGCTCAGAGCCATTTGAACCATTGCACATGCAGAAGTAAATATTGCTGCTAAATGTGTAACAGCAGAACATCCAAAAGAATGCTGTAATCAATGATAGCACATAAGTGTCACCAAAAGCAACCAGTTAATGCACTGCTAGTGGTAAAGAAGCTGTGTTAGTCACTGACCTGATGGCTTCTTGCAGAAAGAGGTCAACACAACTTTGAGGGTGCTGTAGTCTTGCAGTGGGGGAGGGAGAGGACAGCAGGTATGTTAAACAATGTGTAAAATAATGTCCAACACCACCATAGAAGCACATTGATCAAAGCTGTAGATCAACAACATAAATTATTCAAATTCATCATATATTTGGTGTTGTATAAAAATATTCTCCACAATAGCAAACCAAATATTTGGCTGTTTGAATATGAATAGTGGTACCTGGATTTGTAATTGCCACATTGGTAGGCCGGTAGAGCTGTTGAGTGGAAAGTTTATAGCTCATGTGATTGGTACCAGCACACATGATTGAACTGGGAGTATGTTCACCTTTGGTTTGATGTCACACTATCCTGCTGTCTTTTTGTGCAAAACAACAACCTATGGCAGTGGCACCAAATCTGATGGCACAACTGGCATGAGTGATCCCATGATATGACAACTGATATCAGCATGAGGTGCATAATTCCATGGCAGCAGTGACATAGAAGGGTGTTGTAGAATGTCAGTCTCATTCTTGATGCCATGGATTGCACTGTCAGTAGTGCACAATGGGTTATGCATGGGTGACATGACAATATGTAACAAAGTGACCTATGGATTAATGAACTGTTGACTACCACATCACTTTAGTTCCAGGGTCACTGCTTATGAAGGACAACATAAACAACATGTACATGGATACTGTACACAAAAAATTGACTTTATTAGTGCAATTAATACAAAGCACATGTGAATCATCAGCAAAGACCACAGAAAATGAAATCAAAGAATGTAATTTTATAAAGATATGAGGGTTGTAGCGTTAATAGTGGCAACTATTTATTTACAGTTCGTACAAAATAGATATGTGTTTCAAAGTTTTACTGACCTTCAAAGTAGTCATCAACATTGTGTATAACCCATTGCCAGTGATGTGGAAGTCATAGGATACTCTTAGCAGTGCCAGTTGTGTTGATACCTCGAGCGCGTGGTCTATTGCCTGACGAATTTGTAGCAGTTCTGAAGCGAATGTCATGAAGCGCTTCCTTCAGTTTAGAAATCGAGTTGAACTCACAAGAGCTTCAGTCAGGACAGTGCAGTAGGTGGTATAGCACTCAGCAGCCTCATCAGTCAAACAAATCAGTAACAGCTTGCACTGTATGTGCTAGAGCATTGTCCTGGAAAATGATAGTCATGTCCTGCAGAAAGTGTCATCATTTCTGTCTCTAAGCTGGTTGTAGGTTGTGTTCCAAAAATGAACAGCATAGAGACAGAAGTGATGATAGTTTTTGCAGGACCTGACTGTCATTTTGCAGGACAGTGCTCAAGCACATACAGTGCAAGCTGTTACTGAAGTGTTTGACTGATGGGGCTGCACTCCCCTAACATAAGCCCTAATACGTTCAACTTCATTTCTAAACTGAAGGAAACACTTCATGGCATTCACTTCAGAACTGCTACAAATTTGTCAGACAATAGACCGCGCTGCTGGAACTCTCAACACAACTGGCACTGCTAAGAGTATCATATGACTTACACATCACTGTTGACAGGCCATACACAATGCTGGTGACTACTCTGAAGGTCAGTAAAACTTGAAACATGTTCTGCCTTGTACAAGCTGTAAATAAATAGTTGCCACTATTAAAGTTCCAACTCTCGTATGCTGCAAACAGTGCACTGTTGATTATCAGTTGTGTTACTCCCACAGAATAAATTTTCTCATAAAATTTTATTACTGTCCCATACAAATTTTACACAATAAAGAAATAAAAACATATTTTTACTAAAGAACATGGAATGAGGGCTAATAGTGGCGAAGGAAAAGTTGCAAATAAATTATTTTACTTTCATTCAAAAATGCTTCTTAAACTGAAAACAAGTCTCTACTTCTGTGTAGCCTTCTTCTGTTGCATAAAAGTAGTGTTGTAAGCAGTGCACCTCACTTCTACTGTTGAGGTTCCTGTTATAGGCAGACTAAACTTGAAAGCTGATGTGGTGAGCAAATATTTAAAAAAAATGTCTACATCTTGGACCAAGTCCAAGATACTCTTGTCACAATCTACATGTATTGCCACACTCTGAAAACCACATGAAATGCAATGCAGAAGGTGCTTGTCATTGTACTAGTTACCAGGGCTTCTTCCCATTCCATTCATATATGGAACCAAAATGAATTCCCCTGTGTATGCTGTAATTAATCTGGTCTTGTCCTTACAAACCCATGGGAGTGATGCAGAGATGTTGTAGTTCATTCCTAGAGTCATCATGTAAAGCTAGTTCTAGAAACTTTGTAAGTAGACTTTCTTGGGATACTTTGCTTCTGTCTTCAGGCATATGCCAATTCAGTATCTTCAGCGTATCTGTGACACTCTCCCATGGATCAGACTAACCTATACCCTGTGTGCTGCCCTTTTTTGTATTCATTTGATATCTCCTGTTAGTCCTACTTGGTTTGAGTCCCATACACTTCAGCAGTATTCTAAGATAGGTCACGCAAGGGACTTCCAAGCAATTTCTTTTGTAGACTGATTGTATCTCCCTACTCTTCTATCGATAAACCAAAATTTTCCACCTGCTTTATCTACGACTGAGCCTATGTTGTCATTCCACTGCATATCCCCACAAAGTGTTACACCCAGGTATTTGCATGAGTTGGCTACTGTAGCAATAGAATACTATGTTTCCAGTTACAAAACTGCTTATTACTGCTTTGATCATAAAATATGAGAGAAACATGAGACTCAGAAGGTTAAACACTATAAACAAGCATTTTCTGGAATGAAAGCTTAGCAAAATATGTGTTTTGAAAGCATATCAGTTTCATTCCTTCCCATATCATCATTTTATTCAGTGCAGACTATTCATATGCTGCATTAATGGCAGAAAGCAACTCTACCCTGACACAGTTGATGTTTCATAAATGTCATTACTTCTACATGTAAGCACTACGAAAAATTAATAGTGTGTAGTGAGATTAGCAAGTACCTATAACAAGTCATGTGGTTCATTGCCCATTAATGGAGTGAATGGTTATTGAGGGATCATCTGTTTGCTACAATGTATTTGTCCCTTCCCCCCTCCCCTGTACCATGGACCTTGTGATGGTGGGGTGGGTTTTGTGCCTCAACAATACGGACAACCATACCATAGGTGCAACCACAGTGGAGGGGATATCTGTTGAGAAGCCAGACAAATGTGTGGTTCCTGAAGAGGGCAGCAGCCTTCTCAGTAGTTGCAGGGGAAACAGTCTAGTTGATTGACTGATCTGCCCTTGTAACAGCACAGTCTGGATGATTCGACATGCTAATAACTGAAAGCAAGAAGAAACTACTACCGTAATTTTCCACTATATGGTTAGATGTTGATTGCCTCCTCTTGGGTAAAATATTCCAGATGTAAAATAGTCCTTTATATGGATCTCTTGGTGGGGACAACTCAGGAGTATGTTATCAGGAGAAACAAACCAGATATTTTATGGGTTGGAGCATGGAATTTTAGATCCCATAATTTGGCAGATAGGTTAGAAAATTTAAAAATGGAAATGAACAGGCTGAAGTTACAACAATACTATGAAAAGGACAGAGTGCTACTCACAGAGGAGACACTGAATCACAGACAGGCATAACAAAAAGGCTGCCAGATATTTTAGCTCTTGGCCAAAAGGCCTTTTTCTGCAGCAAAAAACACAAATTCTCTCAAGCACAACTTACATGCACATGACCACTGTCTCTGGCTACTGTAGCTGGACTGTGCCTTAACTATGCTTGATGGGAGCGGCAATCGAGTGGTGGGGGTAAGGAGAAGGCATGGGCAGGTGATGGGGAAATTGCAGGGTGGGGAGGGCGAAGGCATAGTGCTGTTTGTGGGAGTACTCAGAGATGCAGTGGTGACAGGATAGGGGCTGCTAGGTTGCAGTCTTGAGGGGGGTGGGGGGAATGGGAGAGAGGAGGCAGGTGGAGAAATCGGGAACAGAAAAAGAACTAGTGGTTGTATTGGTGGAACAGTAGGCTGTGTTGTGCTGGAGTGGGAGCAGAGAAGGGGATAGACAAGTGGAAGACAGGGACTAGCGAAGGTTGAAGCCAAGGGGTTAAGGGAACGTAGGATATACCACCTGTGCTTGTGTTGGTAGGAAGGATCCTGAACATGCAAGTTGTGAATCAGTCATTGAAGTAAAGCACATTATGTTGGGCAGCATCTTCAGCAACTGGATAGTCCAGGTATCACTCAGTCACAGTTTGTTGGTGACCATTCATGCAGACAGCCAGCTTGTTAGTGATCATTCCTACATAGAATGCAATACAGTGGTTGGAGCTTACTTTGTAGATCACACAACTGCTTTCAAAAGTAGTCCTGCCTTTGATGGGACAGGAGATGCCAGTGATTGGACTGGAGTACGTGGTAGTGGGAGGATGTATGGAACAGGTCTTGCACCTAGGTCTATTGCAGAGATATGAGCCACAAAACAAGAGGATTGTGAGCAGGGGTGGAGTAGGAATGTACAGAATATTCTGCAGCTTTATTGGGCAGTGGAATGCCACTGTGGGAGGTTTGCAAAGGACAGAAGGTAGGACATTCTTCATTTCAGAGCATAAAAAGAGGTAGTCAGAACTCTGTTGGAGAATGTGATTCAGTAGCTTCAGTCCTGAGCAGTACTAAGTTACAATGGGAGTGCTCCGTTGTGGCCAGATCATGGGTATGTGAGAGGTGGTAGTTGGCTGGAGAGACAAGGCAAAGGAGAACTGTTTCTGTACAAGTTTGGGTGGTTAATTTTGGTCTGTGGAGGTCTCAGGGAGACCCTTGGTATAAACTCTAAGGGGAGGGGGGGAAATTGCGTACCATGGAGGATTTATCCTTATGGGATGGAAATTGATAGATGTGGTGTACATGTACAGACAAACAAATGACTACAATTTCAGACAAACTGGCTGATTTATTCAAGAGAAAAGAGCACCACAAATTGAGCAAGTCAGTAGCCCATTGGTCCACTTCTGGCCCTCATGCAAGCCGTTATTCATCTTGAAACTGATTAATAGAGTTGTTGGGTGTCCTCCTGAGGGATATTGTGCCAAATTCTGTCCAGTTGGTGTTTAGGTTGTCAAATCCAGCAACCTCACTGGCCTAAATAGAATTTGGCAAGCACAAAGGCAAGCAGCAGGAGCGCATTATCTTGCTGAAATGTAAGCCCAGGAAAGCTTGCTATGAAGGGCAACAAAAACACAAACACTTGGTGCCTTGATATCAAACTGTCCCCTGTTTACTATCCTTGCCAGCTGTGCAGTGAAACTGTGCTGCAGCATCACACATTCAATGAGATGTAGAATATTGTCATCATGCCGCTGTGCTGTAAGGGTGCCATGGGTGACAACCAAAGGAATCCTGCTATGAAGTGGAATGGCCCCCCAGACCATCACTCCTAACTGTTGTGCCGTACATCCCACCACTGTTTGGGATGTTTCCAGACACATCTTGGCTGGTCATTCGGCTCAGCTCAAAGCAAGCCTCATCACTGAATTCAATTTTACTCCAGTCAATGAGATACCAGGCCATACACCACTGCAAACAGGCACTTTGGTGTATAGAAGTCAGTGGTAGTCAGTGCAAGGGGCACTGGGAGCTCCCCCCCCCCCTCCCTTTCTGTGAGCTGCCTATTAATAGTACTACTGGTTGCTGAAGCACCAGCTGAATGTCTGATGATAATGATGAATCTGGGGCTCTGAATGCCCCCATAACAACTACTCAGTCCTCACATTCTATTGTCTCCCTTCATCGACTGCTACCTTCTTGAAGCTATGTTCAGTGGCATCACTCCTATTCAAATGTTGAATAATTCAATGAGTACTCGAACCAGCTTCTCGAAGCCCAACTACACATCCTCTTGCAATGCTGACAACTGTGTATATTCTTCATGCTCCTGTCCGTGAGGTATAATTGCTATCCAACTGAGTACATGGACTGAAATTCACAAACACTTGGTGCCTTGATATCAAACTGTCCCCTGTTTACTATCCTTGCCAGCTGTGCAGTGAAACTGTGCTGCAACATCACACATTCATCCAACAGCCACCAATTTGCAATTTCGCATTTTCCTTGTGTGAACATAACTTTGTGCCCTATCTCCATAACTTCTTTGAGGTGCATATTCTTTTTTTATTTTATTTATATATTTATTTATTGTCTTATAGCATATTTGCAGAGAGACTGTTCATTACTGTAGATGTGATGACCATGGGTGGCTAGGTTGTATGGAAGGGACTTCTCAGCACGGAAGATGGCAGCTGTCAAAGTGGACATATTTCTGGTGTTTGGTAGCTTTGATTTGGACAGAGGTACTGATGTAACCATCCTTGAAGTGCAGGTCATCATCAAGGAAGCTGGCTTGTTGGGTTCACGAGTACCACGTGAAGTAAGTGGTGGAGATGGTGTTGAGGTTATGGAGCAATGTGGACAGGGTTTTCTCACCCTCAGTCCAGATCATGAAGGTGTCATCAGTGAACCTGAACCACATGAGGGGCTTGGGATTTTTGGGTGGCTAGGAAGAATTAGGTACCCATTGCTGTACAATGTATTTGTTTGTTAGTGATATCTTCGAAGAAGTAACTGTGGGTGAGGACATAGTTGGTCATGCTTACCAGGAAGGAGGTCATAGGTCTGGAGTCAGTTTGGCACTGGAAAGTGTAGTGTTCAATAGCAGCAAGTCCATGGGCATTTGGGATGTCAGTGTAGAGGGAGCTGGCACCAACAGTGATCAGCAGGGCCAATGTCCATTCCTTGCTACTATTGAACCCTACCTTTCTCAATGCTCATATGTCTCAAAACCTGCAATGTCCTTCCTCGTCAGCAAGACCAACTATATTCTCATCCACAATTATTCTCCTTTGAATGCAACATCCACAAACAAATCCATTTTAGAGTGATGGCCATCTGCACGGCACTATCATATGCCACTCTATTCTGGGAGATCTAGATGAATCCTTCCTAACCACCCAGAATCCCAAAACCCTCACCTCATTCAGATTCATTGATGATATCTTCATAACTGGGAGTGAGGATGGGGACAGCCTGTCTACATTCCTCCAGAACCTCAACACCTTCTCCACCTCTCACTTCCCCTGGTCCTTCTCAACCCAACAAGCCACCTTCCTTGATGCTAACCTCCACCTCAAGGATGGCTACATTAGTACCTCTGTCCAAATCAAACTTGTCAACCACCAGCAATACCTCTGCAATGACAGCTGTCATCCTCTCCACACCAAGAAGTCCGTACCACACAGCCTAGCCACCTGTGGTCATCCCATCTGCAGACATAAGCAGTCCCTCTCCTAATGTACCATGGGTCTCATGGAGGCCCCCACAGACTGATTTTTTTTTAACCACCCAAACTTGTACAGAAACTGATCTCCTGTGCCTTGTCTCTCCCGTAATCTACCACCTCCCACATACTCACTGCCCAGCCACAAAGGAGTACTCCCCTCATGGCTTATTACCACTCAGGACTGGAATAACTGAATTGCACACTTCACCAGGAACTCAATTACTTCTTGCCATGCACTGAAATGAGGAATATCCTACCCAGTATCCTTCCCAATACTTCCACGGTGGTATTGTTCCACCAACCAAACCTACGCAATATCCTTGTCCATCCCCGCTCCACCCCTGTCCCCAACCTCTTGTCTCAGTATTCATGTACTTGCACTAGACCTAGAAGCAGTACTTGTCCCATTCATCCTCCCACACCACTTACTCCACTTGCAGGCAGGCATCTCCTATCCCATCAACGGCTTGGCTACCTGTGAAAGCCATTATGTGATCTATAGATTAAGCTCCAACCACTATGCTGCTTTCTATATGGGCATGACAACTAACAAGCTGTCTCTCTGCATGAATGGCCACCAACAAACAGTGGCCAAGAGACACCTGGATCACACAGTTGCTGAACGTGCTGCCCAACACAACTTGCTTCTCTTCAATGACTGTTTGACAGTGTGTGACATTAGAGTCCTTCTTACCAATACCAGCACAAGTGGGAAATCTGCTTGCAGTATATCCTATGTTCCCCTAACCTCCATGGCTTCAGACTTTCCTAGTCCCTGTCCTCTATTTACCTGTCCCCTTCCCTGCTCCTACTCCAGCACAACACAGCCTTCTATTCCACCAGTGCACTCACTAGTCCTTTTCCCCTTCTCTATTTCTCTTTATTCACATCTGTATGCCCCCACCCTCAAACCTACCCTATCCTGACCATGTCCCTGCAGGGTCCCACATACAGAACTAAGCCTTCTTTTATGCCACTCTGCTGTACCTCATCCCTGCCCCATGGCTCCTCCTTACCCCACCACCAGATTGCTGCTCCCATTGGGTACAGTTATGACTCAGTCCAGCAACAGTGGCCAGACACAGTGGTCATGTGACTGTGAGTGAGTTGTGCTTATGTGAATATGTCTGCATTCTACTATAAAAGAAGGCCTTTTTCTGAAAGCTAAAATGTATAGCAGTCTTTTCATTGTGGCTGTCTGTGAATCAGTGTCTCTTCTACATGGTGAATAGCAATCCATCCTTTTCATTATGCTGTTGTTTTTCCATCCTGAATTTTCCATTAATTGATAGGTTTTGAATTGGATATAGTGGGAATTAGGGAAGTATAATGACAAGAGGAACAGGCCTTCTGGTTAGGTCAGTACAGGATTATATATACAAAATCAAGCAGGAGTAATCAAGGAGTATATCTAATAATGAATAATAAAATAGGAATGCAGCTAAGCTACTGTGAACAGCTTAGTGAATGCATTTTCAAAGCCAACACTTACTGCAGTAGCACAAGTTTATATGCCAACTAGCTGTGTAAATGATGAAGAAATTGAAGAAAAGTATAATGAGATAAAATAAATTATTCATGTGATTAAGAGAGATGAAAGCTTAATTATGTTGGGGACTGGAATTCAATAGTGGGAAAAGCAGGATGGGAAAAATGTTGGGTGGATATGGATTGGGGGAAAGGAATGAAAGAGGAAGCCACTTGTTAAAATTTTGCACAGATTTTAGTTTAATCATCACAAACACTTGCTTCAAGAATCATGAAAGTTGGTTGTCTATGTGGAATGTGGAAGAGACCTGCAGAGACCAGAAGGTTACTGATTTATTGATGAGACTTAGAGTTTGGAACCAGATTTCAATCTGCTGTATTAGCTTTAACCAGCAGAACTTTTGTCCTTCAATGTCAAGGATCCATTGTATGCAACTATGTTATTTCTTTCTTGTCCTGCTGCTATTGCTCCTGCTCTGGTGGTGGTAGCTCAACATGTGCATTTCACTTTCTTGGAAACTTTGTAGCTTAAATAAGTATGCAATGCAAACTAAAATTATTTACTATCAATGGATATAAAAATCATTACTACAGCCTTAAAGAACTAAGTGAAAGGTGCTAAAACATTGCAAACGAATACAGTTGGAAAGTAGCTTTGTAACAGAGAGCTTAATTTCATATTTCATAATTCTACAGTGAATATTACAATGTGATATCTTACCATTGATTCAGTTTTGTTGTTTTAGTCAAAACAGGGTTTCTAAATCATAATGTTTAATTTACAAAACTTTTTAGTAAATGTAAACATAAAAAGACAGCTGTTTTAACCAAAGGCATTCTGAGATACGTTTTCTCTTATTCCGAGTGGCCTGCATGCCATTTTTTCATCTTGCAGCACTTCTTGTCTGCCATTTTCTACAACAGAAGAAACCCCTGACTGCTGCTGCAACACTAAGGTACTCAGTCCTCTTTATAAAAGGTTCTGTCATTCTTGGCATATTTTTATAAGTACAACCATTCTATTTCTTGTTATTCATTTGGAGTCTTCTTTTTGCAACTTTATTTATTTTATCATGTGGTTTTGCCAGAAGGCAATTCCTATAAAGTCATTTCTCTTTTATTCCACAAGAAAGTGAATTGAAGTTAATACATGTAATTACAGAATTTGTGAGTATCAGTAATTATTCTCTTTTTACTATATTCTGTCCTTTTCAATATTTTTATCTGCCTGTGAACAAGGTAATGCCAAAGATCACTGCCTCTGTTTCTCAGCCATTATTGCACAGAATTTTGCAAACTCTTTGCATCTTCAAGGTAATGCTTCACTTAGTAGCCTGAACAGTTAGTAATTTAATGACATTAGAAGTGGATTGTAAGGTGGATGAGGTAAGATTTCCCTTCCAAATTTCAGTGTCTCAGCAATGGTTTGTGCATTGTTTTGCATTAATATGCTCATGGGATGGAGCTTTTAATAGGCCAGCTCAATGAAGACAAGCTTAAATTTGTATATGGACTGCTTATGTATTGCACCGGATTGACTGTTTTTCTTTTCTCCATAAAATCCACCAGGAATGCACCATTCTCATCCTAAAGACACTTTCCATGTCCTATCCTGTGGTGTGCACATTTTAAAATGTTTTTCTTGTTCTCTTGCATCATGTAATGCCATTTCATTGACTGCTCTTTCCATTCACATAGAAGGATGTGAACAGTCATCTCATTCTCCTCCCCATTCCAACATGAAGTTTATTAAGCACTTCCCAACTTTTGCAATGAAATCTGTCTCTTGGCACTCAACTGGCTAATCATACTGAGTTAAGATTGCAAATAAAGTATGGTTTATGTAATTGGCAGTTGGATGGAACTTCACACAGTCATTTGGATTGTGTATGTGTTTCATACAAATATTGTTGTACTGCAATGTCTGTAACTTGTTATGTTAACAGAAATTATGATTTCACTCTAAGTGACTTTTGATAATGATATTTGATATACTAACTTTGGTAATGTCTTAGAAAATGGCTTTTAGTGGTTAATGTTGGATAAATTGTCCTGGCTTTCAAAGTTTGCTGTTGGATAAATGGTCCATATCAACTGTCAATCTCAAAGACATGATGTATCTGGATTACAGGATATATCCAGTTAACAAACCTGAAAATAACTGTCTCACTTACGTGCTGCATTCCATAGAGACCATCATCAAGGAGGGCCCTCCACAATGTTGAATAAATTAAAAGTATAAGAACAAAAAACTGTTATTAATTACATATGTACACAACACTAAAAACTACCCTTTGTTAGATTTTCTCATCATATTTTGCTAGTAAAGAATATTCTGCCTATGCTTCATTTAGTAATGAATAGAATAAAGAATCATTTTTAGCTTTTGGTCATTTAAGTAGGAAATAGGCTTTGCCATTGATACAGATATACATTTCATTAGAGTACAGTAGATTACAATGAATTTTCATAGAAAAAACTTCATCACTATGCACATCAAATAACTAAGTAATGTTGTAGGCTGCAATTTGTTGTCTGACTGCCAGCTGCACTATTTTATTTTGAAACTTTTTAGTGATATAGACTGGAATGAGTGTACTAACTTACCATTGAGTCTGAGTAGTTTCACTTTCTGAGAATTTATGTTATTAGTAATCTGTGTCATTGTACATTCAAATTAGCCTTTTTTCCGTTGTTGTTATGATGAACCTCTTCCCTCATTACAAGTTAAGAAATATTATTTTTAATACAGTGTAACAAAACATAAATTTTTAAATTCACAATTGTAAGTACTTTGGTCCTCATAATAAAATATATGACACTACCCCCTTGATCAATCATACAAATTACATGACCATTTTATTTGTTATTTTTATTTATTCTGGTGGTGCCATCTAGGCCCACATTAAGTCTTATTACATCTTGCAGTGAACTTTGCTTTCTTTATCACCCAGATATACTTGAGTCTTTGCGAGTGGGCTTGCTTATTCTCCTCCATGCAAGGAGCAGTGTTTCTTCTTTCTGGCTGCTTATATTAGTGTAACCTGTTTATCATCATCTTCTTGTGGAGGAAATCCCTGTTACAAGAATTTTTAGGTTTGATTTGTAGGAGTCAAAGGTCTTCATTAGTATATCTAAACTTGGGAATTGTGGTTTGGGGTTTGAATAAATAATTGGAAGATCTCCTTGTTAAACTCTTTCGTGGCCATTTATTTGAGGTGACCATAAAATAATACATCTTTTGCAAGTCTGTAATTTTTTTTCTATTCTTCCATAAATTTCCTTATTGTATCTTTTTTGGTGAACACCATTCTTATAATTAGATCCCATGATTTCTCTAATTATTCTATGCTCTTTTCTCTATAGTCCTTCAAGGAGGCTTTCATTTGCATTTAGAGATACAGTTTCAGTTGCATACATGACTACTGGCTTCGGAACTGTTTCATAGTGATGTATCTTAGTGTTATATTAATGGCTCTTTTTTTTTTTTATTAATGACTTCTCCTGGCTACTTAAACATTTTTAGTCTGTTGGTGTCTCCATATTTCATCTGGGGTTTTAGGAGTTACATCTTCTGTGTTAGTAATTATTTCTGGTGTTTTTTCAAATTATATTTGCGGATCAGTTTGTTTGTTGGTTTGCTTTTACATTTCGATCTGAACCCTAGTGTGTCTACATAATTTGACAAAACAGCTATATTATCAGCAAAAGCTAGATAGACCACCATGATTCCCTACAATTTAGTTCTCATTCTGATCAGGCTGTAGTCGGTTTTTATTAATCTTGCTCACTGGATCCTGATGATATTTTTCTTTTTTTCAAGAACACAGTTGAAGACCATCAATGACATCTCATCATGTTGTCTGGCTCCTGTTTTGATCTCAAATGAATCTGAGAAGCATCCTAGGAACTTTATTATGGAGTTTGTATCTGTCAGAGTGGCTGTAATTAATGCCAGCACTTTAAAGTCAATCTCAAATTAACAGGACTTTATGGTCTATTGAAATGTGGGATTTCCTTATGTCCATAAAAAAATATTGCTTAGGACATAGAGTACAATATCTAATAATCCTTTTGAGGTTACAGATCTGTTCAGCTGTTGGATGACCTTTCCTGAAACCCCTTTTTGATGCTCAACTTCTTTTAAAAACTGTTTTTTTTTTTCATGTT
This sequence comes from Schistocerca serialis cubense, assembly GCF_023864345.2. Lineage (NCBI taxonomy): Eukaryota > Metazoa > Arthropoda > Insecta > Orthoptera > Acrididae > Schistocerca > Schistocerca serialis. Next base: position 230,887,033 of record NC_064640.1, read on the forward strand.
GGTAATGTGATGGAATGTCCCTACGGTGACTGGAATATCCCAAAGTATGTCACACAGTGATAGTAATTATTGACTATCTCTCTTTGTTTCTGCACTAGATAGCCAACATGCACATCTGAAGGTTTTAGTGATTCAGTTTCTATGGCCCTTCACACTTCAAACAGAAGATGATGTGTTTTGTCTTGTTACATAGAATTTTATTAGCAGTATGCCAGCTGAAAGAAGAATCAAGATACTCATTGTTTTCTGATACAGAGCAGATGTGTTCTAATTTTAATTTCAACTAAGACATGTTCAGTTTTGACTGAAAGATATCATTTTCTGATGTTAAAATGAGAAGTAATTACAGTCAAGTGTGATTATGTATTCCATAAAAATCCAGTTTCCCAAATAAAATATCACTAGGATTTCACTCAATTGCTTTTCAATGGTCACAGAAAACAAGTGATACCACATTTCTGTATTAAAAAAGATATTAATATTTTCCATTAATTTCCAAAAGAACTGCAGTTGTATTTCTTCCTTCTGAAAATCAGGTTCTTTGTTATAAAGAAGGTCGCTTTCCCAAGGTTACTATGACAATGAGTGTATATTATGGCCTCAACTACCTTACAAAGTATTAAAATTACTAATAATGATCTGTAACTAATCTGTGGCAGCTGTTTACCACCCTTTTTAATGCTGGAAACTCTTTTAATATTGTTTGTTAACCAGAGGAAAACTGGAACTTTAAACATTTATTAAAATAAAAGTTAGATGTGTGCTGTGTTTTAAGTAACATAACTGGATAGGCAGAAGCATTCCATACATTCATAATTAGCAAATATGGACACTGTTTTTGCAGTCTCAGTTGATGTGATAGTACAAAAACAGATACGATCAAATTACAGTGCAGCATCGGACAGATCCTTAGAAGAAAAGCTGCTACACAGGAAGAAACTCTTGCTATTCATCTACAATATATTGTACACTATTCATTTGCTATATACCCATCATATTTCACTTCACATTGATGTATGATTACTTACAGTTGTTGAAATAAGACACCAACTGAAAAGGCTTGCAACATGCATGAGCCACACAAATAAATAAATAGATTTACTAAAAGAATGAAGTATCATTATCCTTTAATGCTAACAGGTGTTGGAGAACCAGAATCCTCATATCTTTATTGTACATAGAATGAATGGCTCATCTGATTCCCCTTCAACTTATTTGTGAACTTCTGTAGATTCACAATTTTTTATCTTCTCTCTTTGGGCAGCTTACTGAAGATTTTTATAATAAAATGCCAAGATTACAGTTCAGATCATAAACAAGGATACACATGATAACTAATTTTGTCTTGTTATTACTTAAGTGATCCACTGTTCATTTAAAACTTCACTTTGCTATCAATAGTAAATACTGTTAAAGTATAAATGCACTGGTATTCAAAGGTTGGTTTTTCTGCTTGTTTCTAAAAATGTTTTGAAAACATGGCTATACATTTTTAATTCAATTTATTCTAAATTAAAACTGCTTTATGTAAAAAGTGTAATGATTTTAATAAATAATGGTTTCCAATTAATGAGGCTGCAGCAATACAGTTGAATATGCAAAAGAGTAAATTAATAATAATGTCAGTGTACAGATCACCATGTGGTGATCCTGAAATTCTTAGAAATAAGTTAGAGGCATTGCTCAAAATATTACATCATAAAAAATCAACAATAATTATAAGTGGAGATTTTAATGTCAACTTATTGACTGAAGGTGCATCCAGAGATCAGTTCCTGAATGTTTTACATAGCTTCAATTTGTATCCACATATAACTAACCCTACAAGAATAACAAACTCTTCAAAAAGTCTCATAGATAATATCTTCACAAATATAGATGCCATAGATATAGATGTAATAAATGTTGGCCTAGGAATATCTGATCACAATGCACTTATCCTTAAATTTCCCATAGCCCCTGTGACCAAAAATAGTTCATACCAAATGTACAAAAGTACCTTCACCACAAATAGTTGCAGTCACTTCATAAATACACTGACTAACCAATCATGGGCAGAAGTACTGTTACAAACTAGCACAAACACTGCATATAATGTTTTTTCTTCCCTGTTTATGTTGAAATTTGAAACTTGTCAAAACAAACACATATGGGCATACACATGCTAACTCCTGGATCACAACAGGTATTAGAAATTCCTCCAGGACCATGAAAATGCTTAACTATAGACTGAAAAGTTGGACTGACCCAAAGTTTAAAGAATATGTAACAAATTACAAAAAAATATATAGAAAAGTAATTACAAAAGCAAAATTACTTAGTAATGAGAAATTAATAAGAAAATCAGGCAATAAATCAGAAACTATTTGGGAAATTGTGAAAAGGGAAACAGGTAAGGGCCTCAAGGATCAGGAAATAGTACTCAAAAATAGTGAAAATATTGAATTAAAGGATGAAACTCTGGCAAATTGCATTAATAATTACTTTTTAAGTGTACCAGTATCATTAAGTAAAAACTTTACTAAACATGAGAAATTAACAGCCCCAAAAGTAGACAGTAGTATGTTGTTAACTCCCACAAATGATAATCAAATATTGAAGGTGATAAAGAGTCTAAAATCTCTAAGGTTAGACCTTTGTTTAAAAAAAGAGATCCAAACAAGGTAGAAAATTATAGACCAATATCCCTACTCCAATCATTTTCAAAAATTCTAGAGAAATTAATGAAAACCAGACTCATAAAATACTTAGATGCTCACAAACTTCTAAACTGCAATCAACATGGCTTTCGCTCGGGCCACAGCACAGAATCAGCTATCCATGCCTATACCAAAGAGATTGTCAGGAGTCTCGACACTAAAAAATGTGTAGTGGGAATTAACTTAGATTTATCTAAAGCTTTTGATACAGTAAATCACAAAATTCTGTTAACCAAGATGGGGGCAATAGGTGTAAGGGGAGTTGTGAAGCAGTGGTTTGAATCTTACCTTCAAGATAGAACTCAGGTGGTAGAAATCATCGCAGAACATAAAAACCAGAAAATCAAGTGGGTCTCAGATGCAAAGAAATTTGAAATAGGTGTCCCACAGGGCAGTGTTCTTGGTCCCTTATTATTCTTGCTTTATATAAATGACATAAAAAATCCTAATATTTCTACCAAAATAATGTTGTTCGCAGATGACACTAGCATAATTATAAGTGATGATAAAAAATCATTAACCACCACAACTGATATAGTCCTGAAATATATTCAACATTGGTTTAATGCTAATGAGTTAACACTTAATCTAAGTAAAACAAATTATATACAGTATGGCAAAGCAACTCAAGATATGGACCTCCAGTTAAAACTAATGGATAAGAAGATAGAGAGTGTACAATCCACAAAGTTTTTGGGCATGAACATTGATCAAAACTTAAGCTGGAAAGACCATCTCAAGTACTTATCCCACAGGCTCAATTCGGCATGTTTTGCATTGAGGATATTATCTAGAGTATGCAGCACAGACTGTACTAGACTAGTGTATTTTGCTTACTTTCAGTCCATCGTGTCTTATGGCATAATGTTATGGGGTAAAACTAAATCAAGCTTAACAGATATCTTCAAATTTCAGAAAAGAGCTATATGAATCATAACACATAACTCTCCAAGAACTCATTGCAGGCCCCTCTTCAAAGAACTGCAAATACTCACAATACCATCACTGTATATTTTTAAAAGCATTCTGTGTACAAGAGCACATATGAAAAATCTACGTACAAATGAGGACTGCCATAATTATAATACTAGAACTCGTAAGAATTTGTATGTAGAAAGGGTAAGGACAACACAAACCCAAAAACATGTAAGTTATTTTGGAATAAAACTCTACAATGCTCTGCCAGTGTACATGAAGGCAATAATAGATTAAGTAAAATTTAAGACTGAGCTTAAAAATTACCTTTTAAGCAAAACTTTCTATGACGTAGATGAGTACTTTGATTGTGTGTAAATTTATTGCCAAAAATTTTAATTTATATGCCTAAATTTGTACTTTTAAAAAATGCCTTGAAAGTGATATTCCATTATTATGTCTGTAGTACTTGTACTAGTATGATAACTTTGTTGTGACAAATCCTACATCATGTAAATGATACACAGGAAGATAATAAAATGAAATGAAATGAAATGATGTGTTTTTATGTGCATGAAGTAATAAATTTTGCTTTAATTGCAAATATCTTTCTTTAAAAAACTTTAAATAATGTAATGTAAAGAAAAATCAAATATGACGAAGAAAACAGTATATAACTGCATTATCAAATTTACATTCCAGGTAGATGATGGTTCTGAAGGATCTAGCTCATATGAGAAAGAAGCAGAGAAACCTTTAAGCCAACTTGGCCCTGATGCATCAAAAGACTGTGAATTAGCTGTTGCAGCCCAAATGGGAAGTACAAATACATCTGCCCTAGGTATTGAAGTGGAATTCAATACCACCTCAGTAACTAATAACATAGTTACTTCAGAAAATATACCCGAGCCAGCTACTCAAGCTTCATGTAAAGGTTTGTGCTGTTACAGTGCCTCTTTTCTCATTTTGTATCTTGAAATTGTGGAGTGATGTTGCATTTTTGTGGCTTTTCATATCAAAAATGCCTAAAATATATTTAGTATTTACACTATACGTACAACTTCATGTAAAAGCTAATACACCATTCATAATTGATAACCTTCAAATGGATCATAGCAGCAGACAGAAATTATCTGGATATAAAGGAAATCTGACCCATAAGAAAATGTTAGAGTTGACATACAGTAACGAAACTAGGCAAACTAACAATATCTAGCTGTAACTTCCTTATATTTTCAGGAGTACTTATGTAGATGTATGATTTTGTGAGTAAAAAACATCTAAAGAGTACAGAAAACGTGGTAACAAAATACATTAAGAATATGGATATATCTCCTAAATGTTAAAACTGTCTTTCTCCTCCATGTGCACTTCATTGTTATTTTTTATTCTGAGCAATGCAAGGGCTTCTGAGAAGACCCGGTTGGAGAGGGGAACTGGACAAACTGAATCATTGATTCAGTTTATAATGCATAATGCCCTTTTCTTGATGCAGTAATAATTTAATGTACCATGCCTTCACCTACATGACACTGGTAATTGAAGCTTACATGGATCAGTTTAGGGAAGTGCCACAACTGTGTCATTAACAAACTCATAACTTGCACTGTCTGTCTTCATCTGAACTATTGCTCCATCTCTACTGACATCAATGTTTATTGAATGTTGAACCAACTCATTCTTTGGCCTTGCAGTTAACCATTCACTGAGAATAATATTTATTTATTTATTTATTCTTTGCCCATGGACTCCAGCTGAAAATTCAGCTGAGAGTATTGGGTGTGTCATACAATAGGCTATTAACATCAAACTTGATTTCGTTATATATAAATGAAACAAATGATTAAACAGAAATAGTCCATAATCATACAAAGGTATTACATGTTTCACATTATATGTACACACAAATCCAAACAACATACATGATAATTTTTAAACGTACATTTCAGTAATGATATAACATATTAAACACCATCTTAGTATTCACTCAAACTGTATATACATTTCTCTGTGAGATATAGTTTCAAATGATTTTTAAAACATTTTAGGTCTGTTTCTTTTTTAATGATTTTGGGGAGTTTATTAAAAAACCTTTTGCCTGCTTCTTCTGGGGCAGTCATAGACAGTTTTAGATTTCTGTTTATCATGTAGTAATTTTCATTTCCTCTTGTACCGTGTTTGTGTACATCTTTATTTAGGAGGTGTTTATCACTTGACCTTACCGCCATTATGCTTTGGTATATGTACAGTGAATATACTGTCATAATATTATAGTGTACAAAAGCTTGCCTACAGGTCTGTCTTGGTGGTATTTTTGCAATGCATCTCACTGCCCTTTTCTGAATTGTGAATATTCTTTTTAGGTAGCCAAATACTCAGCTGGCTGTTCCACAGCCTCACCAAGTGCTGTGGCACAGTGATTAAGTAAAGCTGAAGGAGAAGGTTTTGAAATCCAGTCAGTCATCCTGATTTAAGTTTTCCAAGTGTTATGTAAATCATTCTTGGAAAATACTGGAGTTGCTCTTTTAAAACATTATGGCCAGTTTTTGCATCACATTTCTACAGCTGAAATTGTGCAATTTCTCTTGTAATAAAAATTAATTGTGACTGAACCATTAAGCTATAATAATCCTTTTAAGCTCTAACACTTTTTTCTTCTGTTCTTTTAAAGAACCCAGTACATGCAAATCTTACATATACATTCAGAGGACACTTAAAATCCATGTAAAAATATTTCATGCTTATAAACATCTGCAAGTCCTACCCCATATTGTGTTTTTGTAAGGTGCATTGCATTCTAGTCATTCTTTCATCATATTACAGTTTTCATTCAAATAAGTGTGTGTTCATCCAAGTAGAATATACATATTCATGTTCTTATTAGTTGATAATTAAAATAACAGTAATTATAATAATAATAGCATGTTGTTCTTGTTGTTGTAGTAACAGTAGTTTCACTAATAATGGTGTAGATGATAGAAGCCATTTGTTATTTTGTATGTTTCAGATGTACAAGCCAGTGAGGATATTGCAGGGATATCTGAAGAGCACCTCCTTGACAACAACAAATCAGTCAAGATGTACAGTTCACAGAACTGCAGTTGTGTAGCTGACAGTTCTTTGGATGTGGAAACAAGTTTACGGACAGAATCATGCTACAATGCTGTCAAGAAGGCTGATGTACCCTTGTCAAAAAGTGAAAGCAGAGGTCACAAAAAACATCTGTCAGAATCAAAAGCGAAAAAGGTGAAACACACTGAAAAGAAAGTGGTGTCAGAAGGTAGTGATGTATTAACTGCACATGAGAATACTGTGAGTAGACGATCAAAGAAAGGAAATAAGGGAATCACACAAAATGCAGCAGACTCTACTAAAAAAGGGTCTATTTCAGCAGTTGAAAAAGGAGATAATGTCCCTTACAATAATAGCACTGTATGTTTTGAAGAAAATTCCACCAAGAGAATAGCTCATGACGATAGGTCTTGCAAAAGCAATCCAAAGGATGCACATGCAGGACGTGAAGGACAAACTGAACCAAGAAGTGTATTTGAAGAAGCTGGTGCTGACCATAGCATGCAAAATGGTATGCCAGATGACCATGGCATATTGTCGCCTGTGAAACAGACAATGCCTTCAGAACATCCCACCAGTCAGGAAACTCTCACAATAGTAGATCATGACTCTGAGTTGAACTGCATTCCAGATACAATAAATATGAATAAATCACAATTAAAAGACACTGTTTCCATATGCAACAATCAAGATGCATTTACAGTATCATCATCTGACTATTTTTCTGATGAGTCAAGCAGAATACAACACACACAAAATGATTCCAAAACAACAGCATTAGAGTCAAATGAGACTGCATCAAAGAATTTCCTCAGTTCAACTGATGACACTGAATTACCTCATGAGGAGACAAATCAAACAGGTAATCTGAGCTGTTCTACCTTAAATACTGGGGTTATCTCTGAATCTCTCAAAGAAACACACACCCTACTGGCAGAGAATGTCTCAGGAGGGCTACACTGTCCAAATGACCGCGCAGGCCATAGTGAACATGATCAAAGTAACAAAGATAAACTTGAAAGTGAAATACAGAGCAGCCAAAGCACTGAAGAAAATTTTGAACAAGGGCACAAAGAACTTCAGTTGAAACCTACTTCCACATCAACTGAAAGTGATCAAATTGTTACCAGTCAAATGACACACCATGATTCCAATGACCAGGAAACTAAAGTAACTCCAAGCACTAGCTTAATTCAGTATGCAGAAAATATGTCAGCCATTATTGTAAAAGAGGCATTAGATGAAGTGCAGTTAAGGCACTTTAAGAACTTGAAAATTAAAGAGGCTGTTGAAAAATGGCTTCACTCACAAAAAGGAAAGGAAGTTATATGTCTTACAAGTGCTGCTTCAAGCTATATGTGTGGGAGTGATGAAGAGAGTGAAAGTCCAGAAACAGATGAAGAATTAGCAAAACCTATTTTATCCGGTCCAAAAAACGTGCTACGCAACCCTTTGCTTGCATCATCTCTTAATTTTTTGTACATGGATGATGCAAGTATAAGGGTTGCAATAAAATTTTGTGAAGGGTGTGTGTCTTTAGCTAATTTAATTCCTCATATGAAACTGCTCAAGTTTAATTCCAATATGAAATGTGATAATAATACTGAAAAAAATATCTGCTCAATAATTAAGATCCATGGCCTTAACACTGACTGTGGATTTACTCTTTCCCTGCAGGATAAGGAGCCTTGTAGGATAGTGAAAAAATCACCTCATAAAAATCACATCCATAACTCCATTATTAATGAATTTTATAAATTATCAGACAAACATCATGAAAGTGAAGAATATGAAACTAAAGGTGCTTTAAGTGAAGTGGTAAATATGGATAATTCATTATCAGAGCAAATAGATACTTCTGATATGATTGACTGCGAAGCTGAATTTTACATTTGGGATTCTGAGCTGTTGAAAAAACAGTTGAACAGTCAAGTTGAAACTGAGCTTAAGCTGGAATCATCAGATAATGTATCATGCATGTGTGACCCATCATTATTTGTGGGGAAATATTACAGTCTGGGTCTTCCAGTGGAGAGAAATAATTATGATTCACAGACTGACACTGAATCAGAAGAAGAAGTAATGATACAAAGTGATTCATCACAAAGCTGGTTGTCAGAAACATCTAACAGCACTGTTAATATGGCAGAAGATGATGTCAAAAGTGAAGAAGCAATAGACGTCATAGCAGCAATGAATCAAAATATTGATATTTTCAAATTCGGTTATGCTAATTTTTCAAAGCTGAATTCAGAGATTTCGTCTGCTGCACATTCACATCAGAAAGATATTAATTTTGTAACATCATCAGGTGTAAATATAACAAAGGCATCAAATGGATTACATCATGAATCTGCTATTTTAATGAGGCACCTAAAGGACAAGGGACCGTTTCCAGTTGGAGGTATCTGCTGCATGATACAGTAGACATGTTCCCTTGAAGATTTCTTTCACAAGTGTTTACAGTAAAGTTATCGAATATTATACATCAGACATAATACATTGTTGTTTCTGTGTATGCTGTACATAACAAAAACAAATGTGAATGAGATACTTTGATGAGTTACAAACATCATCTCAGCAACAGCTGTGTTGTTCAAAGTGCAACAAGACTGAAATTTCAACAAGTATTTTTACTTAAAGCTGAGTGTTTTATCCTGAACATTTCTGTTTAAGCTGTTTCAATCACACATCCTGCAATGAATGAACAATTTAAAAATAAAATGTGAAAAATTTATAAGCATGTCACTTAAAGACAAAATGTATAGAAATTGTTAAAACATGATTCAAACAAATATTGGGTGAATGCTTTATTTTTTTAGTGTTATATATTTTGGATGCCAAATATATGAACTGTTGTTTTTTTGCAGGAGTATGTTATCAAAGATTTTAAATATTAAGTAATCTGTATACATTGCACTTAAATATTGTGATATTCTTCATAATATGTGTTTGTGCCTTGCCTAATTTTGTGACTGATAATTCATATGAAAGTCCTACTGAAATAAACAGATCCATAACTGCTATGTATATGGGGTATTTCAAGCCTATCACTTTCCTTTAGAAGAATGCAGTTTTGGTGACTGGTTGTACATGTACAGTGACAAAATTATGAAATTATTATTTTTTTTTTTGTCATTGATCACAATGATGCAGTCTATTAAACAGAGCTGTTATTAAATATGTTTTCATTGTTGTACTCTGTTAATAATATGAGCAAAATGAGGTTTTGATACATGCTGTTATGTGTGAGAATATGCTCGATCATTTTTTTCCCTTTTTTTACTCTATATGGTTTAAGTAAAACAAAGAAACAAATTTTTGTATGTAAATGAACAGGTACCACTGTAAAATAATCAGGTCATTTGTTTATTTAAATTTCCAAATCTGAATTGGTGGGTGTGATGTAGTTACTAGGTCATCTTAGATCTCAGTCAAATAACAGTAACAGCATATTCAATAAATAGAATTAGCCATAATCATAGACATTCTCTTTGTAATACGTATTATCAGTGATATCCATAAACATTATTTATTTAGAATGATGAGTGATGAGAGTTTTGTTACTGCACAAAATTTGATAAGCTTTTAATGTTTTGTCGCTTGGGATAATTGCTTGTAGTTTCAGGCATATCTGCATATGTTTTGCTACAATTTTGTACTTAAAATGATTGTGTGTAAATTAAACCTATTCAATTCTGCTTATCATTGATTTCAAGCATCAGAGGTAATATAAATTCAAAGGAAATGTCTCCTTAATTTTATGTTGTTAATGTATGGTAGCCCCATTTTCCCCATACTCATCTGCATATTCTGTGTTATATTTTGTAACAAAATGATTGGAACATATCACCAGTTTGGAACTGATATTAAAGTGTGTTGATTTTGGTAAATGAAGGGAGAATATAAATCCTTTCTTTGGTGTCTGGAATAAATGTGTCTATATAATTGAAAGAAGTATTTTGGTATTTTGAGACATTATATTCTCTTTTGATTGAATGTAATTCACTGGTTTTCCCTCTTTTCTGATATACACTGCTCTCCTTCCTTTGAAAATTGCTTCATCAAGATAGAATTATAACATACATTCCATGGCATGTGGGATACGTTACTTGAAGGTCTTTTACTTCTTTAATTTAGAACTATATTGTTATTCAACTGCAGCTAATGTTCATGCCAAAAAATCAAATTTTCCTTTAAAGAAGTTTAACAGTATCTTTCAATTACTGGTGATAAACAATTTCGTAGTGTTTAGGTAACACCTGACAACTTTTTATTGTATTAGTTAACATTGTCAGCAATTGATAGATGTGATCTTACTTCATATTTTAGTTTACATTTTTTTATTTTTAAATGCCCCTTTTTCATTTAATTTCATCACTAATTTCAAATTCACAGTTGTCTACAAAAATAAACCATATTCATTACATTAAAAATCAGTTACCAGTAGAATTTTGTAACTACTTCAAATCCTTTAAGGTGCAGTTATAAATTCATTTATTGAGTATTATTTAATAAATAAGTAAACAGCTGGCTGATGCAAGTAGATTGTAAACTGCATATAAATTGCCTAGATATTTTGTTCTGTAGCACTGTCACCAATGTACTCGATCATTGGGACTGCCTTCTCTTCTGTGAGATCAGCTTGAATTAGTCTTCATCCAGCAGTCATAATATAAATTCATATGTGTTTTTGTATTTTCTGACATTAGTGACCTTTTAAACATTTGAATGCACTTTTAATTAAAACACTAAAAATAGTCTAATAAGTTTAGGTGATTTTATTCTGTATGCATTACATCGACTAATAGACTGTTAAAATTTTACACAGGAAAATAAAGTTGTAGCTGCTAGACACTGTAACAAAATGTCACTGATTAGGTTGCATGAAATATACCATATATGTAGATCTATAATATAAACAGAAATTAGTTAATAATTTGGTACTCAGCACTTGGAGGAGTGCAGCTTTTTCAGATATATCTATATTAAATGACCCAAAAAATCTCAGAATTACTCATTGTCATCAGAAAGTGTGATACAACACATTACTGCAGGACATTTGTCACCAACTGACATACAATATTCAGATATCATATGTGATAGTAAATCATTTCCCCATATAATTAAATTTGGGCTTCATGTTAGTGTACTATAAAACTGTAGGAAAACAGCAACCAGTGGTTGTTATAGAAAGCCTGTCATTCACTGAAACAGGAAATATAACACCACATCATTGGAAAATGACATACATGTATGCTGTAGCAGGAATTTATACTTAGAATTTTTTATGAAGGTGATAGCTCATCTTATATGCCTCATTTAGACACTCCTTACATCCCAACCATAGTGTAAAATGTTTTATCTGTACTAAGTGTACACTGCTATTGTGCTAGTTACACTGTCCACTTTATGTCTAAATCAACATATTTCTGAGAGCATGTGATCATTGTAGCATAAAATAATAATATTTTTTTGTCTGTAAGAAAATCATTACAGCCCTTCACATTGTTTCAGTTTGTTGATTATGTTATCTTTGCAAAGTTTTGAATAGTTATCTCATTCTAGATGTCATCAATGAACTGGATTCTCATCCCACAAAATCTCAGAATGTCTCTCATTCTTGAATTTCTCTCTGACTCCCTTCCTCTTCATTTAGTTCTTCCTTTCCTTGTTCTTTTTACTCTCTTTTTCCGTCCACCTCCATCTTTCCTTCTTACTTTTCATTGGATTTGCTAAACCATCATCAATTGCAAAGATCCTCTGATTTCAAACATCATCTTGAAAAATATAATATATGCTATTTTAGGACACAAGATTTTAATTTTGTATCATGTCATAAAGACCGCTTTGAAAGTAACTAAACAGAGTGTCACCTTTACCATAATATTTTATAATACTCAAACAAGTTTAGATGTCTCCATTTGGTTATGAAACATGTACCAGTAAGCTGCTTAATGTCATCACTGTTCCCTATCATGTGAAAGCACTTGATGCTTTAAAGTCATATTTATCTTGTGTTCATTTCTCAGTCTTCATAACATTTAAAAATTTTTATCAAGCTCACATGGTGCCAGACCTAATATTCTGTCATATTATGCACTGTTGTGATGAATAATTTCACTTAGTATTTTCAAAGTGCAAATGATGATTATTTTAATGTTTTATTAATTAATTTTTACCAGGCAATTATTTTGTATCATTTAATGTCAAAAAATACAAATAATTTGTTTCATATGACTGTACATACAACCTGCAGTGACTCTGAAGTACATTAAAATGTAGTATGTCATCATGTTGTTCCCATTTGTTGGTCTGAACATATTGACACCACAGCAGGTGTCTTTCTGGAAGAAGGAACCTGTTATGACACCGAACTCTGGGATCAAGAACAGAAGATAATGCAATACGATACCATTTTTTAATGTACAATTTATTTCACATCCTGACTTCACTGGGTGCTATAACTGTGTAGGCTTCACACCCAGGGCAACTGGAATGAATAAGACAGTATAAAGCTGAATCATTTTGGAACACTAAAACGACTATAAAACCAATTTTTTGACCATGTTTCAAGTCATCCTGAAGACAGACACTGAAAAGACAGTGAAAATGATGGTTTTCTGGTTGTTTGTAATGTTTCAAAAATCACTTATATTCGAACTGACTGAGTGCTGTTCATTGGGCTTTGCAAATGCAGAGGGGAACAACAATAATTCTACATGCAATATCAGATAAGTTAAATGTAGTTTGACAGTGTACAATATCAAATAACATATGGATAATATTTATAGAAAAATATTACCTTTCCATGTAGTGAGGAAGTGATTACTATTAAAATATTGTTAATTTTCTGTAGAAGAGTACACATATTTAAGGAACATGTCAAGACTATGTGCACATTCTGAAAAAAATTACTTGTTTGGCAGTGTCTGTCCTCTCTTTCTAAGGTTGTTAATATTGTATTGTTTCCATCAAATCTGCTTGGGAAATTGATTAATTTTGTTTCTCATTGTACTAACACAACAGGAGTACTTGGAAAATGTATTTTATTTTATTTTCGTTTATCATTATCATATGTGCAATCGAGAAAAAATGCTACTCTCTTTCAGTCAGATGAATTCCTAAAAACTGAAAAGTCACCACCCAAAATTAAATATAATGTATACTCATTTGTGTACTCACACAAATGAGAACGTTAAAAAGTGAATAATTCAGATGGTGTAAAAGGAAAAACATACACTTCCCATTAATGTTGTGCAAAATTTTCATGGGTTCTTCAAACATTGTAATAGAAATAAGCAAACTGCCTTTTATGGCTAGACTGTATCCATTTCTGCTTCCTAGTTGTAAGTTAAAAGCAAAGATAAACTGAAGACTCCAGAAATTTCCAAGATGAAAATTAGCTAGAGCATTATTACAATAAACTTTGGTTCAGAAGTGTGAAACACTTGTGGCAAAATTTAATTTAGTATCACACAGTATGAAAACAAGAGCATGTTTAAAATTTATATTTGTATTCAGTACTATACATAAAATTTAGAAATGTTATCTTTTTGGGGGGGTAGGGGGGATGATAAATTAAGCCAAATTTTCAGTCTCAGTGTCCTAATTTTACTATGTACGTTGTAAGAATATGCCTGATATTGAGATCTGTATTGTTCTCAGACTTTGTTGCAAGAGTCTCATGTTATTTCTTGTTCTGACAGAGTATTGTAACCAAAAAACAGTTTCATTGAGAATGGGTCTCTGCAAAACTTACATAAATTCAGTAATTGTGTACTAGTTATGCATGTTAGTGAAATTCCTTCACATTATCGATGTACAAAAGAAGACATTACACTTTAAACTAGTTATTCTTGTTGGTTAAATATATGCACTGTTACTTTACAGAGATCAATTTTAAATATAGCCATAATAACGTAGCCTTATCATTATCACCAGCAAGTGGCTTTTTCCTTAGCAAACATGTCATGTCCAGAGTTTGAACAATTCATTAAGTGTGCCTTAAACTTGACGATCAAATAATTAGACTGCAATATGAATAATAATAGAAATTTGTGATATTGTTATAGATACAAATAAGGAAACGATATCATGATGCCATTGCTATGACTTGACTGATATTCTCGTACAACACATAAACTCACTGCATGGGAAAGAGCGGGGAGTGATAAGGTGAAATTATTTTACTTTAATAAAATGTAAGTATATGAAGGACTTTTGGTCATGGACTTATAATTGAAACACTGCTAGTAAGAACTGTTGTTACTGAGAACAAAACAGACCAGCAACAGCCACTGTTCTACAGCAGCATGTGCTCAAGGGCAGAAAATGTCAGGAAAACCAGAAACTGAAATAGTTTCCTGTGACTATTTCTATCTAACACACTTCAAAATATCACAAGGGAAGATGATATGCTTGGAGGATAGGAATGTATCACACAGACAACAGTGTATTTAAACAGAGATATAGATATCATGTTGGAATGAAAACTGTAACAAGCAATATTCTAGGGATAGTGAACAAAATGCTCAGTTGGATATCAACTAATTACATATTAAATCATAAAGAATTTGTGTAGTGACAAATAAAGGGAAACCAATACAACATTGAAATTCCCTGTGAAGAAATTCAGAAGGCAATCATTGCAGATAAAATAATGGCATTTGGAAAAAATAATCTTTTGGAGTAGAACCTACTGCTAAGTGCTGGAGACAGTGGAAACAACTTTGGAAGTCCTAAACAAGAGGCAAATAGACACATCCAACCATCTCCCAAAGCATCGAGATAGGGAAACAGAAGAGTGAGTTTAGTAACTTCATTGTAAAAAAGTTTAATTAATTATGGCCTCAAATATTTGCAAAGAAATGCATGAAATACTCTCAGAGTTATAAAAATCTGTACAAGAAATAGGTACAATAAGGTCACTGAACCCATGTACACAGCCTATACAAAATAATAAGTGGGCACAGCAAAAAAATGTAAGCTGATAAGTATAATTACTACTTGGAAATGCGTTTTAATTCCAGTTGAAGATTAAACCAATAAAATGTAAGCTGATAAGTGTAAATACTACTGAGAAGTGTATTTTAATCCAGGATTAAATTTCCAGTCTAGTTGAGGATAAGATGGATTTAGAGAAATTAACTTGAATAATGAAGAGGAAATTCAATGAGTAATTTGGATTAAATAGATAATTTAAAATAATCAGGTTCTACAGGAACTAAAAAAATGACAAATAACAATAAAATAAACAGCACACAAGTGTCAATGAAGAAGACAGAAAAATTAAAATATATAAATTCTATTGTCTTGCATCTCATTTTTAAAAAAAATAATGGAATATAAATGTAATTTCCATTGTGGCATGGAGTGGTGTCTTCAGATAAGGAGAAGTAAGCTTATATGTTTATTTATAGATTCCTAAGTCAGTCTTATATGGAACTGTTACAGCACAATGATTTTGTGCAGACAGAAATAAAAAGAGTTGGAAGATAATTATGTTATAACCTGCTTACTTGGCTAATAATCATAAAAAAGCAAGGAAAAACTGAGATATTATTTTCATTAAAGTCCACATGATAAATTAATGCTCTAGAATACTCCAAAAACACACAACTCCAGAAAAATAAGTTGACATCCCTTACTGCAAGTATCTGGAAACAGTTCTCTGATTAGCAAATCATCTTCCTTGCACCTGACGACTCCTAACATTGTAAAGATCCAGAAAAGAATTTCATTGTTGGCTTGCAATTTTGTGTGATTGGTTTCCATATTATAGAACTGTATTTGTCATGGCTCAGTTGGTTCAGTTACCAAAGAATCATCTATCACAGAATATTATACGTGTCCATCATTTCATACGAAAAATCTGTTTGTATTGCATACTGATGTGTCAATTTAACTGAAGCCTGCAACTACCCTGAGTGCTGTTTGGCTCCTTCCAGCTCCTGTCCAAAAAGTAACAATACAGCATATAGTTCTGTTCATGCATGTCACTCTTATATAACAGAACATGGTATTACTCTTCATCACCCCATGTTATTTTTATTTTATTTTTTGCATTTTTCTTACAAATGGAAGACTATTTTCAAATGATTTACTCCACAGTACAATAAATTTTCCATTGTGGAAATAATTCACAAGTTAGTGGTAATCAGAAACAAAGTAATAATAATGGAGTTAGTGGGTTTCCTTCGTGTAACTTATTAATAATTAATTTCTAAAATACTTAAATTACTCTTCCCTGTTTTCTAGTACACCTCACAGGCTTACTTGAGTATGATATTGGATGGCAGTATACATTTCAATCACACTGTTCTAACAAACTGTCATATCTTTGCTCTCTCTCCACTGAAAAGCATCATTTTTTCAGGCGAGTGTGAACAGCATTGATATACTTGGAGAAATGTGTGGTACACATTGTGTTGTCTTACAGTATATTTATTCACAACTGGTTTCAGTCACTGATCATCTTCACACTGGAAAAATATCTAGTGTGACAACTTCACATGCCATACATGCTATTTAACCAAAGAAGTATATGCCATAACTGACTTGAGACCATCAGTAAAAGATACTTAACGGCATAATACTGGTTTACACAAGCAGAAAACATTGAAAACATGAAGCCATCTAACAGCAATTAGTGCACAGCACTATTACTTAGACACAACAACCAATGTGCCTGAACAATGATGCTGTGCACTTACCGCTGTTACATGGTTTCATGTTTTCAATGTTTTCTGAATGCTTAAGCTAGCATTATGGCATTAAGTGTCATTTTCTGATGTTTGCAAGTCAGATATGGTTTATACCTTTCTGGTTAAATAGCATGTATGACACGTGAAGTCGTCACAATAGATGTTTTTCCACTGTGTGCACAGCATCGTTACTTAGATACAACAACCAATGCGCCTGAACAATGATGCTGTGCACTTACTGCTGTTATGTGGTTTCATGTTTTCAATGTTTTCTGAATGCTTAAGCTAGCATTATGGCATTAAGTGTCATTTTCTGATGTTTGCAAGTCAGATATGTTTTATACTTTTCTGGTTAAAAAGCATGTATGACACGTGAAGTTGTCACAATAGATGTTTTTCCACTGTGAAGATGATCAATGATCAAAACCAGTTGTGAATAAATATATTCTAAGACAGCACAATGTGTACCAGGCATTTCTCCAACTGCACTGATAAAGACATTTATGTATTTACTCCTTTCATCAAAGTCTTTTAATGCTTCCGAGATGGTGCTCGAGACTCACTCAGGTGCCTGAATGAGACTCGGGCACCATATTAAAAGTGTTAACTCAGTTTTCATTCACATTGGCTTGGTGCTATTTATTTAATGCAAGAATGTGAAACTGAGAATATAGCACATCTTTATGATTTAGGAATCAGTGAAAGCTTTGACTGATTTCTGAAACACAATTATGTTCTTCAAATCTATACAAGCTAAAGAGCATAAGACATACAGTTGGAGGCTATACAAACATTCCACAATACATAACCATGCTTCTAAAAATTACAGTCATAATCCTTCTTTCAGATATTAATGTAATTCTTCTGGCATTTCATATCAGGATAACTTTCATGTCTTGAAAAATTTATATTCATAGTTCCTGCTGAAGTCAGTGTGTACAGAAATTTATATTTTGCAGAGAATGCTTGTGAGTATATGAGTATATGAATGTTTTCAGGAAAATAGTTCATAAAATGACAAAGCAATAATTATATTTCTGAAACATACTAACAGAAACACACATTGTATATTTTGAAATTGCCATTGTGTTTCATCTGAATTTCACATTGCAAAACAATGATACTCTAATCTGTACTTTTCCTTTATGTATGTAACTTAACTGTTAAACTCATGTTTAGGTAAACATTGTAACAATTTAATTAGAGACACAACTTTCCACTTATGCTACCAATATTCAAAACCAATTTTGAATGTCCAACAATAATTTTGAAAATTCTAATATAATATTTTACAGCTACAGGAGTTTGTGTCATATGTTTTGAATTAGTGTGTTATTTAAAATAAGATGCAATTTAATATGCATAATTGGAATCATCAACATCACTTCAGGAATGGACTTAAAGGAAACTGTATGATGAAGGTGATATCATGTAAGATATTAGCAGAAAAGTTCATTACTTCTGTAATTTGTCTTAGCTTGAAATGGATTAGTGTTACATTGTACATGGCTTTTGTGAGGAAAAGGTGTCTTTGGATTACAAGATGGAGACTTTATGGCTGCATAAAAACAGTTCTCTGAGTTCAAGAAGTATGAAATAAAAGACAATTGTTACTACATAGAAATGCTTTGTTCAATTTTTGTTTGTTTAAAGAGTGTGGAATACAGTGAACATTTGTTTTTAGGATTCAATAGCTCACTTACTAATTTGTTGAAAGTTTTTGATCTGCATTTATTGAGCAGGAAATATCTCTCAATAATAACTACTTTAACTTCCAAGTTCAATGTTATTTTGTACAGAAAACTGTTTTATATTTGACTGATTTATTCTTCAGCTTCATGAATGTCTATATTTCCTATTGTTGTTTATGCATAAAGAGTGTTTGGGCAGTGTTGTTTTAATATATATTGATTGAAGTAAAAATATATTGTTACATTATAGTATTTGTGCATTTGTTATTCTACAACACCAAAAAAATGGTTTCAGGTAAGGCATACTTGTAAGGAATCTGCTGTGCTTTCTTAGACACTCCCACTTTGTGGATAATAACCACCTTCCTTATCAAGATATAATTGCCTGATGGTGCAGTTATTTTTTGATGTGACTCACCCTAGCTTTTGATTTGTGCTCTGAGTTTTTTCTGACCTGCTTATTTTTACAGATTCAAGTTATACAAAACAATTAACAAAATAAATAAGAATCAATTACACAACTTTCAGTCATACAATACTCTGCAAATAATCTAATTTCAGGAAAACTTTCAAGATGATTTGAAAATAAACATAGTATTACTATACATTAAGAGTATAATTTCCTTAGAATTATTTCAGGAATTAAGCATAGAAAATTGTGGAAGATGGCAAAAAGAAGAAAATATAACAGAATAAAGAGATATCAGATAGTGCTACAAATTGTTTTTTAGTTGCTCTATGATTATATGAGAAGTGTTTCCTAACGTTACAAATAATCCATTATAGGAAGTTGAACCTCATTTTTCATACAGTGTGCACACACACCCACCCACCAACATGACAACATACATTTCGTAACTTATGTATCTCCATCATAAGTCATTCTGAGAGAACCATTCTAAATTTTTTACTCCTGAAGGAGTAATAATTTAAAATAACATGTTTTAAGTCCAAGTAGGCTGCCACTTGTGATTATTTATCTATGTAGTGTATTGTGTTTCAGAAAAATCAACATCATTTATTTTAAAAACAGTTGGACTTTCAAGTAATACCTTTTACAGGAAACAATATCTTGTAACTTCTCAGTTTGAATAATGTATTTTGTGAGGTACAATCTTACCTGTCAGGGTGCCAAAAACAGCGAATTAAGGGTTCTTAATGTTAATTTTTAACTATCTGTCAGACAAATTAGAAGTCTAAAATCAAAGGCAATATGATGATGATGATGATGATGATGATGATGACAATGATAATAACAATAATAATAATAATTTTATTGCAGTGGAACATTACAGCAATAGACAACATCACACACATAGTACAATGCAACTGATAATTTAAAAGAAACAATGGACTTGTTATTAACAGTACAATTGATAAATTCCTTTATAATGTAGAATGGATAGGCAGTTAACCAGTCATGCAATATTTGTTTGACTGCTTGCTCACACTGTGGCAGGTTGTTAAATAATTTGTGTGCTGTGAATTCATGGCTACTAAATGATTTGACAGTTTTTGGAGTGAAGTATACATGCAGCTACTGTTTCTTTTGTTGTAACAATATGCATTTTCTCTGCATTTTGCTTCCAGTAAATTCTTCTTTGTATAAATTAAGTTTATTACAGTCAAGATTTTTTTTCATGAAGGTTTACAATATGTCTTCTAGAAACAACCAGTAACGACCCTAATAGCTTTCTTCTGCAATATTAAGATGTCATGAACACAACTAGTGTTTCTCCACAACATATCATATGTTACTATGCTTTGAAAAAATGAAGAATGGGATGTTATAACATATATTTCAGGTATACAATCCCTAAGTCACCTTAATAAATAAATTACTCATGATAACTTACCACGAATATATTGTACATGTTGGTCCCAAGATAATTTATGATCTAAATATACCCCAAACACATAACACAACTTACGTCGCCTGACAAAAGCTTGCCTTTTAGACTAAATACCATTCATTCAGCAAGAATCCATTTGCTTTAAATCAATAGGGTGCTTGATCAATTGTCTTTGCAACACAAGTTCTAAGACTACTAAAATCATTGTTACTATGGAGAAATGTTGTATCATCTGTGTACAGCAGTGAACTGGACTTAATAAATAATGACAGATGATTAACCTTTATAAGAAACAAGAAAGGGCCCAGTATGAGTTATGAGCACTTGTTCATCTTCGATACTGTGAAATAAATCTTTTCCACTGCAAGCTCTTTGCTTACTGTATTTTGGGAGGAAGTAATGTGGACCAAAACAAGGAGAAAAGTCCAGTAAACAGGGGTGATAAAATGCATACATATGGTCAATGAGCACTTGTTCATCCCTGTTATTGTGATACACATCTCCTCTATTGAACAAGTGTTCATAGCTCTTAAGGCATGCATTTTAGAACCCATACATGTCACACGTGTGAATATCAGGGGTACTATACTAAAGATAAAGTTGCATGTTGGAGAGTGACTCAGACTCAGGACACTGCAGTTCACAGGTGATGCACTAACAGTTACACTGTCCATACATGTCTGGTAAATTGACTCAAGGTTTCATTTTGTCACATTATGCTACTTACCTTCCAAGCTCCATATATTGTAGACCTACTACTGAGTGGGTAAGGAAACAATACAGAGTTTTAATTAACTGTGTTTGCGGCTTGGTGTGGCAACCAATTCTAACTTGTCATGAAAGTGTTAGTATGGACCTAATTATAGTCTGGTTTTGACACATATTCAGCTGAATCATGAGTTTTCTTTTGATTTATACTGCAAAAATATCCAATTTATTTAATGTAGTTTACATGATATGCAGGATAACAGAATAGATGGATTTTACCATTTGGAATAAGTTAAGAAGGCATAATGGCATTGTATATTGCATCTGGCACCAGGCAACACTATCAGAGGCCAAGACAGAAAAGAACACCTTATTTTTATATATATATATATATATATATATATATATATATATATATAGGAAATCAAGGAAGCAGATGAGTTCACTGCAAATTCAGAGAACAATATCCAATTAAACTGAAATTAGAATATCTGAAAATAAAAGTTTGCAGAAGAGAGGGATCTTTAATAAATGCATTATTATTCAGAAGTTTTCATAAACAAATTTCATGAGTTAAACAAAGACATTTATACCATCAGAATCATCATAACTTTGATAAAACACTTAAATCTAGAAAAAGGAAACCTAAGATTTAGCAAAATTCATTTATCCCTCACTCTTAACTTTGATAAAACACTTAAATCTAGAAAAAGGAAACATAAGATTTAGCAAAATTCATTTATCCCTCACTCTTTCCTAACCTTTACTAAGATAGACAAGTAATATCTGTGATGCACTTTAAAAAATAAATGCAAATTATATGAATTTTATCATGAAGAACCTGAACTCAACTATAGACAGAGGTTCAATAATATCAGATCAAGCAATTAAATGATTTAGAACTCATGATATAGTTGTAAACCATGCAAAATACATCTCATGTGTAAATGATAGAGGAGGTTAACAGGGCCTAAATACTGGCACTGGTAATGGGACACCAATTAAAACTACATAATATGCATTCACTGTTGTTCAGATGAGTAACAAACAAAAAATGGAATTGTATAATAATAAACTGTTCAAGCTTGCATCACTGGTAGTCTCATTCACTACTTTATTTTGTTAACAAAGGCAGTAACACATTTTGATGTCTTCTTACACAGATTCTTATATAATTTTATAGAAGAAAAAAATACGCTTGGAAAAACATTTGTTGTGCTGATGAATTCTTCTCGGGTTATCAGCCGAGTGGTGGCGTCATCTTGTCGCAATGTTTCAGTGAGTTTTGTACCCATCATCTTCTGACCAGAAGATGATGGGTATGAAACTCATTGAAACATTGTGACAAGATGACGCCACCACTAGGCTGATAACCCGAAAAGAATTCATCAGTGGAATACACCGAGAAAGACTGCAATTGCAAACACTTGTTGTGCAACAGCCTGCTAACAAAGTATAGTACTGAGCCAATAGTGCTTTTGCCTTCTGTCAAATTACCTAGCTATAATTTTCTTGTTGGATACAATTTTAGTACTGAATTGGCAGTGAGACTTCCAGAATAATATTTTTGACATAGAGTATTGTTAAATCTTTGTGCATAGATTTTTCAGTAATTCTAATACTAAAGACGTTTTTAAGCAAACATCATGCATAGGTATGTTGTGAAATTACTTCCAGTTTAAAATAAAAAATTAGGAAAAGGTATTAATATCGGCACTTAAGATGCAAAATAGGTGACTATGAAAACTCAGCCATCAACATGTTACAGTTATTTCTGCTGTAAAAATTGTTGACATCATATTCAGTTTACAGTTCTAAACATCTGGAGGAAATCTAAAGACCAGATGAATGATCACTGCACCTGTGTTAGCAAGCATAAAAATAAATCAAAATCAGAATAAGCTGTTCAGTCCTCTATCTAAATTTACCCTTTCAAAAAGTTTGTTTCTGTACAATCAAGAGCTTTAGCTTGTAAGTTGCATGTTGAACATAATTGCATTAGCACAAAAGTGGAGAATATAAAAGAATAATTGTCAAAAACCACCTCAATTACAATCATACAGATTGTTTTACTGCCATTACAGGCTACACTCTTAGATCATCATCAGGCGGTATGTGTACAGCATTTTGTTATAGAGAGCTTTGAAATATTGGCACTAACCACAGCATACATGTGAAGGTATCATATTATTACACTGTGTTTAGTGCTGTATCTTTTTTTTTTTTTTTTTAATCCAGATGTGTTTTGAAGCACTTACAGGTTCTGGGTATCAGTAGCAAGATAAAGACACACATACACACTGTAATACATGCAACTTTTTCTATTAGTTGATACATGCAGGTCAGAGACCAGACTAAAATGTGAGGCTGCTACACTATGCATTCAGCCAAGTGAGGTTAGTGTTGTCAACCTTGGTAGGGATCCAGACATGATGAAACAGAGGAGGTTGTTAGATGGTGGTGCACTCTCTATGACACAGCCTTGATCAGATGAGATGGAGACTGACTAAGACTTGCGTCCTTCCATGTTACTTTTGATGCTCCATAGAGGGTCAGTCCACAGAGGTTCTTCATTTTCCTCTGAGTCAGCCTCAGTGTGACTGGGGAGTACATGAGATGGCTTGAGCTGATTAATGAAACAGAGACAGGCTTAATATGGTGGAGGATTTTGTAGATGTTGTCTCCATGGTCAGGCACTCAGAAAGGGCCTGTACCTTCATGTCAAAGTCAAGGTTGTCAACAATTGCTGACACTCTAAAACAGATAGTCTGCAATAAAGTTTTCAGCCCCATTTAAATGTTGGACATTGGTAGTGAATTGAAAAGCATTGTCCAAATGCCTGAAACTCTACATTGAGCAGCTGGGGGACGAGTTGGCATTTCAATGTGTCCTGTAAGAATTTACTGGCCTCATAGGTTACCAGGATCTCCCAGTCATATGCTGACCTCTTCTTCTGAGAATTCAGGAGTTTTTTCGACAATAAACAGAGGGAGCAGAGGTCTCTGTCAACTTGTTGCTAAAGGATGGCTCTGATGGTGGTATCTCTCGTGTCAGATGTAGTAATAACGAGGGCACAATGATCTGGTAATGTAAGAGTGACAGCCTTTGGGAAGCACTGTTTCAGGTCACTGAAAGTGTGAAGCATGTGGGGTGTCCATGTGACTATCTTTTTCCCATATTTGTCTCTGTTGGGTCTGAGTTAGCGGAAGCAGAATGTTAGCAGCATGTAATAGGTGTCTGTGATAGAAATTTACCATTCTCGAGAACCTACAGAGTTCTCAATACATTTGAGGAGGAAACACTGAACTGATAAGAGCAGTGTGATCATCAGTTGGCTTGTAACCATCAGCACTGAGTAAATGCCCAAAGGAAGTCACAGTATGTTTGCATAACTGGCACTTATTTTCATTAGCAGTTACTCCCCCCTGGTCCAAAGACTCATAAACTCATTTGGGATGTAGTTCGTCTTCGTCTGGGGAAGGCAAACATACCAGTATGTTGTCCAAGTAGGCATAGCACTGATCAATATGGCAAAGTGTGCCATTGGTGCATCTCTGCCAGACCCGAGTAGTGTTTTTAAACCATACAGCATTCGTAACAATTCAAAGAGTTCTAAGCATGTAATTATAGCAGTCTTGATGATGCCCTCAAGGTGCATCAGTATCTACAGGTATGTGGTCCAGAAATCTACTACACTAAAGATGGTAGCAACCATCAGGACATGCGCAATGACTTAAAGATTTGGAGAGGGTAAGGGTCTGGAATGGTCCATACATTAAGATATTGATAATCACTGCATGGCCAAAAAGTTACATTGTCTTTACATACGAGACGGATTCGAGACATACAGGAGCTGTCAGGTGGCTGAACTATTTGAGTAGCTAACATTTTGTCCACCATCTATTTTGCAGCCCTAAGGTAATCAGGAGTTAAGCGGTGCACTTTCTGCACTGTTGGGGTCTAGGAGTGGTTATAATGCAGTGGAGTGTACTGTTATTAATAACAAAGTGGTACAGATTCAAAGAAGGTGGAATGTTACATGCAGCTGATGCAGGGACACCCATTGTTCTGAACACTGTGCTATACTCGGACCAATCTAGTGTGGCTATGTATGTAGCAGCGTGTGTGGAGCTGTGGCTTGCAATGATCTCACACTCAGTGGCAAGCAATACTTCCACTGTGGCTATGTGGTTTTGCAAAGTGAGTCCACGGCAAATAGGTGGCGAAATAGTGGGTAGTCTTTCCATGACTGTAGGCAGCGAAAATCCCTGGATAACTGATCCAGTGGGGATGTGATTGACCAAGTGTCAGGAGAGGTCAGAAACCAACTCATGGTGAGAAATGTAGTCAGCCTCAACGACCAGTTTAACAACTGTGGCACAAATGAAGTCACAGTGCAGTTGTAGATTGGGTGCCAAGTCGATAGTTGCAGTAGTAGATCTGTGAACCTCAATTGTGGAATTATTAGAAGCTCATAAGGCAGTCAACAGTGTCCCAGAAGGCAGAGAAGCCAGTGTATGAGGAAGTACACTAATATCAAAACCTGTGTCCACATGAAAAAATCTTCCTATTGTGCAATCCATAAGATACAACCTGCATGAGGGAGGCAGGTGAGTCACATTCAAGGCAGTGGCATACAACATCGAGGTTGGGTAGCTTGATATGTCACAACAGCCTGGTGCAAACTTGTCAGGCTGATATATTAGTCCAGGTAATGACAGGTAGCTTGTAGCTCTGAACTTGCACTCTGAAACGTGTAAGAAACCAGCAGTGGCATGTGGGTGATGGGCTGCTTGTTGCACTATCAGTTGGTTTGCTTTGTGCATTGCTGATGAGCATGGCAGTCTGCCAGTTGGACACAGACTGAGGGAGTGTTGAAGGTAGTTGGCTGTGGTCAGCTGCAGTCAGTGAAAGTGCTGGTAGGGGCAGCTAGTTTTCAGCTGGTGCCATGCGCAGCAATGCGTTGCATGTGCATTGACTCTACAGATTGGTGTCTGGTTTATACCATTGTTGTCCATCCTTATCCTGTGAGATGTGTCAGTGAAGATGATGTGTTTGGTCATGAGATTATACTCACCAACCGGGAGTGATGACTGGATGTGCGGTGGAAGCTTAAGTAGCCAGAGAGATCATAACATGGTATCAGACAATACAGTGTGGTTCGCGATTGCATGGAGTCTATGTCACAACTGCGATGGTGTCCATGAGACTAGTTCATTGTAACAGATGACCTGTGTCAGCCACTGTTCTGCTGAAAGAGATAGGCACTCTAATATGGGGCACTTCACTGTTGCGTACTTGTCACAGGCTGGAGGGCAGAGAATGATGTCGTTCATTAAACTGTCATTGCTGCTTACGTGTGCAGTCAGTGTCACGAACTTCACCTGATATCAAGGACAAAGTTATGCTGCATTATTAGCTCTGCTGTAGCAAACCATGGCTTGACATGGAAGAGGTTGAACCCTGATATGTTGATACTATGATTGAGTGTGTGAATCATAGGATCCTCATTGCAAAGTTGCAGCATACAATACCAAAGTCTGGTATTCTGTCCTGCACTAGAATGTCATCCCTATGGAAGCATAGTGACAGCTTCGGGGATGCAAACCATAGCAGTGTGTCATTCACATGCAGGAATGTCCTGCCAGGTTGTAAGCATGCTTTGTGGTATGGCATGTTGTATCCAGTGTATAGTGCTGATGGCTGTAGAGGGGTGTATCAGCAGTGGGCCCCACTTGACAGAACGGCACATGGCCTATGGCCACTGGTGTAGAGGGGGAGAGGGGGCTGGGAATGGCCAATCCTGTGCTTGGTGGAAGTCATGTGAGGTTGGTAGCCATCAGCACAAGCTTTGCTTGCTGTGGGAAGCAATATGGCTGGCATTGAATTCTGGCCAGAGCAAATGGATCTGAATATGGCATGAAATACAAATATGTTCTGAGATTCGCAGGTGCAAGACAGTTATAAAAAAATGGATTTGACATGATCAGACTTTCCAAGAAGTGATTGCCCAAAGTCATTGCATTCAGTATGAACTCAGTCTTAACATAGTCCAATAATAGGGAATGATGTGGTTATTGTTGTGATGTACCCTGCACAATGTCACAACAGGCACTTGTGAGTCACTAAAGTTTGCACACTCGTGGAAGAAGAAATTTTCAAGTATGTTTAAAATGTTTTGCATAAACATGTAGGCAGTGGGTATTGGTAGCAAGATAAAGGCACACATACATTCTGTAATACATACAGTTTATTCTATCACCTGACACATGTGCCTACACGCATTGAGGTCAGAGACCAGACTAAAAAGTTAACAATGCTGCTTCACTATGCATTCTCTCCAGAATGGTTAGTGTTGCTATAGGGCAGTGTCCATATGCACTCTATAATGTCCCTGATAATGTTCTAAGAACATAACTGATAGTGGCAATAAAGCACTATACATAATAAAATTTAAGATGATCATTCAAGTGTTCTGTTACTTCCATATGTTGCTTCCATTGATAATACTGACTGGCCAAATAGCAATGGCAAAAACGTATATTTATTACATAGTAGAGAAGTAGGTTATTTACCAAAATGTGTAACAGTTTTTATAACCAAGGATTGTATCATGAGAAGAATTGTCCTCTAGTACTTTGAGACTAAAAAGTTTTGATTGTGGTCAAGAATCCTGAATTTGTGGTTATGAATTAAGCTAGTGACATAACTGTAGCTTGTGAAGGATATAATTTGAAACTAATTTGCTGAAAGTGAATTCCTTGACATCAGCTGTATTACATATAGATCTACTACGGAATAGTGACACATGAAAATTTGTTCCAGACTGGGACTCAACCCCAGATTTTATGTTTATCATCAGGGGTCACCCTGAAAACTTCAGCTACCTGTGAATATCCCCCAGACTAAGTCAAACTTCTGTGTCTCACTCTGTCTACAAGTTTATGTCACATGTAGTGTAAAAGGAGTTTTTATCAAATCCTCTGGTTCACTGTGAGGATTCCCTCCAGCTAAAACATCATGGTAGTGTATATTTGTTAAGTACTGTATAAGAAAATAGCAGAAAGAGTTTCATCTCCCACACCACCACATAGTCTACTCTTAGGGGTTTTTTTTTCACTATATCCATCATCATAAGTATTGGTGTGCTCATGGAGTATGCTGAAAAAAAAATTGTTTTGTTTTCTGCCACCAGGTGAAAATATGGCACTTTAAGCAGTCAAAATGTGGTGTGGGTATGGGAAAAGGGGAGGAATAATCAAACACATGATAACAGTTGTTGTGGCATGTTTATTGGGACATGGTCAAAAGTTACAACATGTGTACAATATGGTCTCTGCATCCATTACACAGCATGGTTGACAGTTCTTCACAACATATCCAGTGTAATCAGAGCGATAAGTCATTGTATGCCATCCTTCAGATCAGCAAGAGTATGGATTAGAGTTGTGTTCTACCAAAACTATGGTTCAGTACATAAAGGATTTGGAAAATGGGAGGACTACCAGTAGTATTGGTAGCATTGGTAGGGACAGAAACATAAAGGAATGTGTGAGAGAGAAAATGTTTTTGGTTTGTTTTGCACATGATTAGCACTGCACATCATTCAGTGTTAGTCCATAGTGCATTTTACATTCTTATAAAATATAAACCGTATTTTATAAGAAAAAAACAACAAAAAAAATTGCCACTTGCATAACTTCTGCACTTTCATGTAACCAAAACAGCTGCTTTTGATGCAAGTACAATTTACATGCACAGATACAAAAACATCAATATAATTATTGTTGTTATTTTCTACTTAACAGAATTGTCTTTTTACTGATCAATGGTAAGAGTTTCCCGTTATAGCTGATAAGTGGGGAAGTTGTTTAGCAATGACAGAAACATGTTTTACATAAGCTCAATGAAGTACTGAAGCAGTGTTTGGTATGTTTCTGTTTTGCATTTTTTTTAGTTTTATTTCTTTTTGAGGAAGTTGCATTTTCTAGCACTATATGATAACTCTATATATATTTTTTTTTTAATTTTTGCTACAGGTGCCATGTTTCACATTACAAATTAACAATTTTCTAATAAAACCTGAACTGAATACTGGTAATTTCAATTTTCCTACAAATATTGTTTATTTTTAAGCAACAGACAGGAGGATAACTATGTAGAACAAAAATATTCTGTAGGTTACACAGGCTATATCCACGCTCAGTTTTCAAACAGTTCATGGCTTTCATTTTATAGGAGAATCTAGAGAGACACTTACTGTATATGCAAAGTAACAAGGTTATGTTCTTAACTGACCAAAGCTACTAGGAAAACTATCATAATCTACTCTCACTTATGATAGCCTATGGTAGCCCACAGTAATTTTACAGCTCTAGTGTGGATAAATCACTGATAGGCATGGTCTTTCAGCTATCCCCATAACCAGAAGTCACATGGATTTAGTTCAGCAGATCTGGAAGGCCACACATCTTGAAATTGCCTGGAGATGATGCAGTCATTACTGAATGTTTTTTGGAGGAAGTCTTTCATCTGGCAAGCAGCATGTGGTGTTACCCCCATCTCACATGAAAATAGCAGTGTGGACACAACCGTGTTCTTGCAAAGCTGGGATTACATGTTGCACAAGGAGGTCCTTATAATGTGCAGATGTCACTGCACATGTAAAATGCCTGCAAGGTGTGATCTCCTCAAGGAAAAATGGACCAAGACTGAATGAGCTTGTAAATCCACACCAAGCAGTCACATAAGCTGAGAGGAGTGAATGTTCCTGAGCAATATGTAGTAGAGTAGAACATCTTATGCAACAGTTCTGTGGATTCAGAGAACCATGGAGGGTAAAATGTTTCTTGTCTGTCCAAAGAATACCCCTCAGCCACATGTCATCCATTTCTGTATGTATAAAAAAAATAAAGGGCAAAGTCATAACATTGTAGCCTATCTGGGGGCTTAATTTGGTGCACATTCCAAATTTTGTAATGACACCAGTGAAAGAGCACTCCTAAATGTTCTGAACTTTAGACCAGGGGAGAGACAATTCCCATGACACAGCTCAAGCACTGCCTGCAGCATCTGAGGCATGACCTACTTGATCAGCTATAGCTACGGCAACCTCATCAACAACTGCCTCACACCTGCCTCACTCTCCCTGTTACATCACTTAACTTGCCTGTTTCTTTAAATTTCTTGATCATATTCTTTAGCCCATTTATTGAGATGGGGCCCTTTGCAGCTGTTTCTGTTGGTCTTATTCCCACAATGCAGCATTGTTATTGCTGTCATTCTGATAAAACAACTTTACCAGCAGTGCACAATCTTTGTTCTCAATAGTCATTGTGTTTTGTACAGAAAAATCAGTGTTCTTAATCCTTTACACCAACAGTCACTTCACAAATAAATCAACATGCATTCCCAAGCAACAAAGAGCATACTGATGTCAAAATAGGAAACATTTCACATTCTGACTGTGCCACATTTTTACTTGGCAGCCGTTATTGGAATTATTATTACTTTCATTGTATTCTCCAAGCACACCAATTAATGAACATCCCTATGAATTTTTAGCATATTGCAATATACACAGCCTGCACTCCAGCATTCGAAACATGATCAGTTTAAATATAACCAACCAGTACCTGAGGGATGAGGGACTCACAATAGATTTACTCTGTTGCTTTCACCTAGCTTCAAAAGGGATTCATGGCATTCTGTGATGATATTTGATCTCATGGCTCAATAGAAATTTATTGGCTGTCTGTGTGAATGTAGATGCTACAATCCATGTAGTTTCTACACAAATTCTCCTCCATGCACACTCTGATAGATAATATCTCAACCAGAAATTCCATAGCCAGCATGCCTGGAGAAATTCCACTCTCTGGTCTGGGTAGTGTCCCACATGCAATGGCCTCAGCACCGTCATTAAACCAGACTTTGTCACCTGAACAGCACCATGGTTCATTCTTCCTCTGCTCCCTACCTTGAACTGCTACATGAAAGGTGTGTTGAAGAACATGGAAGCTAATGTATAGTCATCTTGCATATCCCTGATCATTTCTATAGTTACACATTCAGTACATTAATATGAGATTCTGAATATCCTAATGATTTCCAGGTTTTTCCAGTTTTTAATCTGTACGCCCCTGTAGCAGCCTGTATTGGAACACAAAGATGTAATGAAGTGATGTTCAGCCTGGTCACTATCCCAGCAGTGGGCGTGCTACTGATTCCATTTGTTGTGGCCAGGCAGGCCAGTCTCTGTACATTCTCAAGCTCTGTAGCAGCCACATTTTGTTCTTATTTATTTCAACATACTGCAGCCCTGTAATTAATCATAGGTCTTATTACAGAGATGTACATCCAGCACATGCTCCTATGACTTAGACCCTTCTATTGCACATGAAAGCACCTTTTGCCTTGTAACTTAATCTCCTTATCTAAGGAGTCCATGTCAGTCCAGGGTTATCCCTGCATACTTTGCCAAACTGCTACTGGTAGAATTTATTCAAAGAGCTTAAACTTCCAGTAATCTCCTGGATATGCTTCCTCATGAACAGTAATACAACAGTTTTTTTCTGGGACTGACACTTAGATCCTGTTCCTTACACCAGCTTTTCACAATGTTCAGAGTACACTGTGCCAGTGTTCTAACAGTATCTGCAATTTTGCCAAGTATTATGATGACTAAAACATCTGTGTATCCTCAGCAAAAGCACTCTTTGGCATTTAACTCTTTAATGAGTCCATTTACCACTAGGTTCCACAGTAGAGGTGACAAGACCCCCCCCCCCCTCCCCCCAACCCTTATGAACATGCATTGGTGGTGTTGATCACCATTTTCACATTCATCTTAATGGCTTTCATCTTTTGTATACTCAGCATTGTCTTAATCCACCTACATAAAATAGTATTAACATCATGCTCTTCTGTGGCTCTAGTTGGGGATTCAAAGGTCATATTTCTCATAGTCTCCTAAATACCCAGGAAGATGAAGCAAGCAATGTCCTGAGAATGTAGAGCTTTCTCTACCTTCCCAACAAGTTGGTGAACTCCTCCTTTGCATGGTTTGCCTTGTTGATACACAGGTCCATTTTCGTGTATAGGAACCTCAGTTAACCTCCTTTCTATAGTAGACACATTAACCAGTTTTCTAATGTCTTTAGAAAAAGGAGGACAGACTGATTGGTCTCATATACTAAGCCTTTGTATGATCAGGTCTTGCTGGCTTTAGAATGAAAATGACCTACACTGTCTTCCAATCATTAGGAATGACTCCTGATACTAGACTGACTCTAAACCGTCTGCAGAGGCCTCTTATCAATCAGTCATCTGCTTGTTGCAGCAGAGCTGTTAAAATTCCAAGTGGGCCTGGTGACTTAAAAGTTGAAATGTTCCCATCACCCACTGGATTTTCTCGACGTCACTACATACTTTGGCAGATTTCCAGATCTCCCATTTGTTATCTGTAAACCAGTACCTAACAGGGATTGGATTTTGGTCTGCGTCATCTGTCAGAGAGCACTGGAGGAAATGTCTTGAGAATCATATCCTTGTATACTCTAACACTGCTGTTCTGTAATTCCTATTAAAAGTCTTCGTTACATAAACTGTTATTGATATATTTGTGTTGTACCTATGTAGTACACAAGACCGGTCCAAATTAACTTAAACATAGCTTTATTCATGAAGCAAACAACTACAAGGGAAAAATGGACCCTTGTAAATTCCCACGTAACAAGACGCAGTACACTGACGTGAATGTCACATTGAAAAGATACACAAGAGAGCCAGCTAACACTGCTCCACAAATATACACTCCTGGAAATGGAAAAAAGAACACATTGACACCGGTGTGTCAGACCCACCATACTTGCTCCGGACACTGCGAGAGGGCTGTACAAGCAATGATCACATGCACGGCACAGCGGACACACCAGGAACCGCGGTGTTGGCCGTCAAATGGCGCTAGCTGCGCAGCATTTGTGCACCGCCGCCGTCAGTGTCAGCCAGTTTGCCGTGGCCCACGGAGCTCCATCGCAGTCTTTAACACTGGTAGCATGCCGCGACAGCGTGGACGTGAACCGTATGTGCAGTTGACGGACTTTGAGCGAGGGCGTATAGTGTATCCCGTGCCACCCAACGTGCTCTAGAAGGTGTAAGTCAACTACCCTGGCCAGCAAGATCTCCGGATCTGTCCCCCATTGAGCATGTTTGGGACTGGATGAAGCGTCGTCTCACGCGGTCTGCACGTCCAGCACGAACGCTGGTCCAACTGAGGCGCCAGGTGGAAATGGCATGGCAAGCCGTTCCACAGGACTACATCCAGCATCTCTACGATAGACTCCATGGGAGAATAGCAGCCTGCATTGCTGCGAAAGCTGGATATACACTGTACTAGTGCCGACATTGTGCATGCTCTGTTGCCTGTGTCTATGTGCCTGTGGTTCTGTCAGTGTGATCATGTGATGTATCTGACCCCAGGAATGTGTCAATAAAGTTTACCCTTCCTGGGACAATGAATTCACGGTGTTCTTATTTCAATTTCCAGGAGTGTATATGCATCAGTCGCCAGTAGACGAAATTGTGGAGACCTTGCTCTGTGTACACCTCCCTGGCCTTCAGCGAACCGCCCGTGTTGATGCAGTCGGTGGCCAATTCAAACATGCACGCGTGGCAACACCACACACGGTGCACAGTGGTCTGACGAGAGACACATTCATCGAGGCCCGAGTGTTGGCAGCCAGTGGCGATGGGAGGGCTGGGATGATGTGTTGGGCAGGCACTGGAACATAAGGCCAGAATGCACAGGGACACGGGCTCGCCTGGGGGTAGTGGGCCCGTGCAGTGCCCCATGAGAGCGCCAGAGGTGAGGGTGACATCGCCATCTCAGTGTCATCCAAGCAGGTCTGAGTGAGGGGACAGCAGGGCTGGCCCACCGGTTACAACGGCTGACGTGATGAGTGACCCGACCAAAACATCAGCCTGTAGCAACGGACTCATGGTGAGACAGACTGGCACTCAGCACTCGGAAGCTGGAACCCGAGGGCGCTGCACGTGGAGGAGGCAGCCAATGGGACAGGATTGCCACTACAGCAGGTGACGATGGGCTCAGGGTGGAAGGCAGCAGTGTGGGTTGCGGCGATGGGGACCACCGCTGCAAACCGGTAGCTTCCGGCAGCGAGCAGGGGCGCAGCTGATCGAGGTGACGTGTCACCAGCTCATCAGCCATACAGATGTTATACAGACAGCGTTCCTGGCAGTGGACAACAGTAGCCGGTATCCACTTGGGTTGGTGACCAAAGCCTCGTGTCCACACCAGTGATCTGAGAGCGAAGCAGCCAGATGAACCTTACCGCAGTTGGTGTGGTAAAGGCTGCAGAAGGTGGAGGAGCATGCATGGCTGCCGTTCATAAAGCAACTCAGATGGGCTCCGCTCCCCAAAGGCGTGAAGTGGTAGGTGCTCAGAAAATGGAGAAGGCGTTGTATTGTAAGGAACTCACAACAGACTCTTTCATTTAGGACTTGAATGTACGCACTAGTCATTCTTGTGTAGTCCTAAAGCATCGACTGCACACTGACCAGTGCAGCAATGCGAAACGGCGTCAAGAAGCTGCTCGCCCACGCTCCATTGGAAATAGTGGCAGCACCACATCTCCAGGAAGACAGAGTTCAGAGCCCCACGTCAACGCTGACTTAACTAGCTGCCCGCCGATGGTCGGGTCTAGTTTGGTCGCAGATTGCGAGAGCGTCAGCACTGAGTGATAGGAAAACGATACTTAGCCTGCATTCTACGAGAGGTAATAGTGCGTAAAGTACTTGCGTGTAGGAGGCACAGGAAGCACATCAAGCCACTTTTTAAGGAGAAGTTATGATTCTTGCCTTTTTAGAAATAAAGTGTTCCATTAATCTGTTAGTGTTCTGTGGCACATCATTTTGGATTCCTGCCACCAGCCATCGCAACTTCTTTCCTTCCTTGTTTGTGGCGGTGCTGACCCCCACAGCAGCTGAAACAACATCTGGCGCCACAGATTATAGAACAAACGCTGCCTTCGCTTTTCACCACTCCGTCACAGTCCGTTACTAATATTTCTCTCTTATCTTTCAGTGGAGCATTGCTACTAATTGTGTTCTTTCTTGCAGACTAGCCGCAACGCTACCGCTATTTGTGTATTTGCCTTGCTTCTATTTTGTTGTGGTGCTCCTCTGATTAAAATGGTCTCTAACCCAACTCCTATACCACCTATGCCTACGCCTCAGGTTGCTGCTGGCTTTGATCTAATGCAGGTTATTCAGTTTCAGAATCACAAAATGCTGCAGTTTGTGACGGCAGTCCAGCGACCCATTACTGTACAAGATGCTGCTGCATCAACTCCACCACAACAGCCAGCTACATCCACGCCACCGTCTCCGTGTATTCCACTATTCCGAGCTTTCAGTGAATAACAAGAGGAATGGAATGAGAGTTACGCTCGGTTCAACGCCCATTGTGCTACACATCAAGTGCAAAGTATTGTGAAACTTTCTTATTTTTTGTCAACGACCAGCACAGGAGTTTTTTGCCTTGCTCAGAAGTTATGCCGGTCTAGTAGGTCGGAGATGCTAGTTTTTGAAGATTTTGTTTCAGCCCTCACTAAGAATTATGATGATCAGGTACAAGTTGCTGCTGATCAAAAAAATGTGTGTGAAATCTTATGGGACTTAACTGCTAAGGTCATCAGTCCCTAAGCTTACAGCCGGCCGGTGTGGCCGAGCGGTTCTAGGCGCTTCAGTCTGTAACCGCGTGACCGCTACGGTCGCAGGTTCGAATCCTGCCTCGGGCATGGATGTGTGTGATGTCCTTAGGTTAGTTAGGTTTAAGTAGTTCTAAGTTCTAGGGGACTTATGACCTCAGATGTTAAGTCCCATACTGCTCAGAGCCATTTGAACCATTTGAACCTAAGCTTACACACTACTTAACCTAAATTATCCTAAGGACAAACACACACACCCATGCCCGAGGGAGGACTCGAACCTCCGCCGGGGCCAGCCGCACAGTCCATGACTGCAGCGCCTTAGAACGGTTTTTTCTTTTCTTTTTTTTCCATTTTGTTCGTCATGGTTCGATGTATTTCGTTGTAGCGGATCTCACATGACATCCGTCGAAGCTCGTTGTTGATCTTTTCACTCAGTTTTTTTTTTATTTCAGAGGGCAGCCAGCTGTCTGACCGATCACGCTGAGCTACCGTGCCGGCGTAAGAACTTCCTGGCAGATTAAAACTGTGTGCCGGACCGAGACTCGAACTCGGGAACCGCTCGGCTAATCCCGCGCGGCTGCTGCTGATCGTCACAAGTTATTTCAATTGCGGAAAAAGCCAGAACAGACATACTGTCAGTGGGTCACTGAACGTCAGGGTTTGATAAGACCGTGTCGTTTTGATTGTAGCTTGGACAGTACTATAGTGACGCAATTACTCACGATGCAGCTACGTACAATGTGCCAGACGGTAGGAGTAGTGAAAAAAATTCTCAAACGTTCTGACCTTGCTTTGGAACAAGTGTTATAAATTATTGAACATCAGGACTCGTGTGGAAGTGTCATGAAAACTTCGAGGTAGCTCCCCTCTGCAGTGTAACATAAAGAAATAAACGGCCTTGCGACCAACCACCGCAAACAGGCCATGCGCCTGGACAGAGTAAACAAGTGTCAACGCGTGTGTCTGCTGTGAAATCATGTTCGCGCTGCTTTACCACACATAAAAGACAAAACTGCCGTTCTCCGAATGTGACTTGCTTTGCTTTTGGAAAGCCAGGTCATGTACAGTCTGTGTACTTGCAACAGAAAAAGAATTCTACCCACGTCCACTCTTGTAAGCGCGGAGCGTCTTGTCACTCAGTGAATGTAGTTTTTTTCGAAACCGACTACCGGTACTAGTAATGATCAAATCCAGGATGTGCCGTCACCTCCGCTCAAGTGCTGTATAATGACAGTCAGACAAACTGTTTGTGAACTTAGTCATTGCCGGGCGCTGTCTGCGACTTCGCTTAGACACCGACGCTTCAATTACATTGCTTAATCTCGCCACTTACATTCCAGTCTCGCATCAGACCAGTGACAATTACAATCCATTTGTGAGACTGTGAAAATATTTTTGGGTTACGTTCATTTGATTTGTTTGGTCTTCGTATTCAGGGCAATATACACTACTGGCCATTAAAATTGCTACGCCAAGAAGAAATGCAGATTATCAACGGGTATTCATTGGACAAATATATTATACTAGAACTGACATGTGATTACATTTTCACGCAATTTGGGTGCATAGATCCTGAAAAATCAGTACCCAGAACAACCACCTCTGGCGGTAATAACGGCTTTGATACGCCTGGGCATTGAGTCAAACAGAGCTTGGATGGCGTGTACAGGTACAGCTGCCAATGCAGCTTCAACACGATACCACAGTTCATCAAGAGTAGTGACTGGCGCATTGTGACGAGCCAGTTTCTCGGCCACCATTGACCAGACGTTTTCAGTTGGTGAGAGATCTGGAGATTATGCTGGCCAGGGCAGCAGTCGAACATTTTCTGTATCCAGAAAGGCCCGTGCAGGACCTGCAACATGCGGTCGTGCATTATCCTGCTGAAATGTAGGGTTTCGCAGGGATCAAATGAAGGGTAGAGCCACGGGTCGTAACACATCTGAAATGTAACGTCCACTGTTCAAAAAGCCGTTAATGCGAACAAGAGGTGACCGAGACGTGTAACCAATGGCACCCCATACCATCACGCCGGGTGATACGCCAGTATGGCGATGACGAATACACGCTTCCAATGTGCGTTCACCGCGATGTCGCCAAACACGGATGCGACCATCATGATGCTGTAAACAGAACCTGGATTCATCCGAAAAAATGGCGTTTTGCCATTCGTGCACTCAGGATCGTTGTTGAGTACATCATCGCAGGCGCTCCTGTCTGTCATGCAGCGTCAAGGGTAACCGCAGCCATGGTCTCCGAGCTGATAGTCCATGCTGCTGCAAACGTTGTCGAACTGTTCGTGCAGATGGTTGTTGTCTTGCAAACGTCCCCATCTGTTCATTCAGGGATCGAGACGTGGCTGCACGATCCGTTACAGCCATGCGGATAAGATGCCTGTCATCTCGACTGCTAGTGATACGAGGCCGCTGGGATCCAGCACGGCGTTCCGCATTACCCTCCTGAACCCATCGATTCCATATTCTGCTAACAGTCATTGGATCTCGACCAACGCGAGCAGCAATGTCGCAATACGATAAACCGCAATCGCGATAGGTTACAATCCGACCTTTATCAAAGTCGGTTCAAATGGTTCAAATGGCTCTGAGCACTATGGGACTCAACTGCCGAGGTCATTAGTCCCCTAGAACTTAGAACTAGTTAAACCTAACTAACCTAAAGACATCACAAACATCCATGCCCGAGGCAGGATTCGAACCTGCGACCGTAGCGGTCTTGCGGTTCCAGACTGCAGCGCCTTTAACCGCACGGCCACTTCGGCCGGCTATCAAAGTCGGAAACGTGATGGTACGCATTTGTCCTCCTTACACGAGGCATCACAACAACATTTCACCAGGCAACGCCGGTCAACTGCTGTTTGTGTATGAGAAATCGGCTGGAAACTTTCCTCATGTCAGCACGTTGTAGGTGTTGCCACCGGCGCCAACCTTGTGTGAATGCTTTGAAAAGCTAATAATTTGCATATCACAGCATCTTCTTCCTGTCGGTTAAATTTCGCATCTGTAGCACGTCATCTTCGTGGTGTAGCAATTGTAATGGCCAGTAGTGTACTTTCTGTTTCTGCTTTCGGCCCAAGAAATAGTTTTACTCAACTGCTTGTGACTTTCCTGATTTATTTTCTGAAGGACTTGGCAGAGTAAATAATTTTGTGGTGCACGTTACAACGAAGAATGTGCAGCCTAAGTTTTTTCGGGCACATCCCGTTCCTCCTGCACTTAGCGTCAAAGTTGTAACTGAACTTAAAGAATGGAGAGATACTGGAGTTATTGCTCCTATCCAGGCCAGTCAATGGACTTTGTTATTGTCACCGTATCAGTACGGAATACTGCACCGGCTTACGTCTAAGCACGCAAATGCTGACGCCCTTTATCGCCTTCCTGTTGGTTCTTGTTCTGAATTGGATGCTACTACCACGTCTTGTTGTTAGATCGATGCGCAGGACAGTGAACTTCTACAGACTGAGCTATAGGAAAATTGCACAGGCCACAGAAGCAGACCCCGTCTTGCACCTTTTGTTGCACTACATCCGTACTGCTTGACCTCGTTTAGTGAAAAACACTCAGAATTCTTTTGTACGCCGAGATTTTGCTCGTTGGCATAGCCTCGTGTCCATCACAGTGTGATTTTATTGGAAAATGACTCTGGACAATCACGTATGCTTATTCCTAAAGTGTTGCAAAAAGATGTGTTGATTGCCCCATCAAGGACATTGGGGAATTGTATACACAAAACACGTAACATATCGGCACAGTACTTGACCGGGTATGGACGCCCACATTGAACAGATGATGTCACAGTGTCGCGCTTGTGCTGAAAATCTATCGGTCCTACCGTACAAGTTTTCAGCTTGGCCAGAGTCTCAACAGCCGCGGAAATGAATGCATATTGACTTTTCTGGTCCCCTTTGGAATACTCGTTGGCTTTTTGTTGTGAACTCTTTTAGCAAATATCCGTTTGCAGTGACCATGAACTATAGTACATCGCATAGTGCTATCAGGCTTTGTCATCTATTTTTTGCTTGGGAGGGTTTGCCTGATGTGTTGGTAACGGACTACAGTTTATGACTCAGGACTTTGAACAACTTTGTACGGTCAATGGTATCAGTCACCTTATCAGTGCTTCGTTTCATCCCAAAACGAACAGAGAAGCTGAACAATTTTTGTGTATGTTCAAGAAACATATTAACAAACTACATGCCTCGCACACACAGGAGCAAGTGCTGCTTCTCTTCCTCGCAACGCACCGCTCCCAGCCCCGCGACGGTCTGTCGCCGGCGGAGCTTCTGCATGAACGGCGCAGCACATGGCGCCTCCCACGCTCTGCAAGTATCGCTTTGAGCCTAATGATTCGATTCTTTTCAGAGTTTTTGTTCGCACCAGGCTGTGGAAGAGAGGAACGAAGGGTGGATGCTTGCACGTATTTAATTCAAGGTCCTGCTCACCCCGATAGCTGAATGGTCAGCGTGACGGATTGCCGTCCTACGGGCCCGGGCTCGATTCCCGGCTGGGTCGGGGATTTTCTCCGCTCAGGGACTGGGTGTTGTGTTGTCTTCATCATCATTTCATCCCCAACCGGCGCGCAGGTCGCCCATTGTGGCGTCGAATGTCATAAGACCTGCACCAAGGCGGCCGGACCTGGTGGGGGCCTTTCGGCCAATGACGCCAAACGCTCATTTCCATTTTCCAGTTGGTCCTGCTTAGTTGCTGCTCCACCATCAGAACCAGATTTGTGCTTATCGATTGCGAGATTCTTTCGCAGATTTTCTGTCCCCAGATTCACTTCCTACAGGGAGCCTGCAGCTGGCGTAGCCGCCCCCGGGGTCCTCTTTGGCACCGTCTGTGGAACCGATAGAGCTGCTGCTTCAGCTGAACTTCCGGCGCTCGTCCCGGCGCCCGCCGTGGACCGGTCACCGCCGTCGTCGTCTTTTATTTATTTATTGTTTCGTGGAACCAAATTAAGGAGAAGTCTCCATGGTCATGGAACGTCTCAATACATGAAATTATAACATGATAGTAGAAACAGATAAAATGAAATATAAGAAACATATTCAGGCGACAAGAAGTAAGTTTAAATAAAGAAAATCAACAATGTAACACTGGAATTTGCTTAATTTTTCGGCTCTTCCAGGAGCTCCTCGACAGAATAGAAGGAGTGAGCCATGAGGAAACTCTCCAGTTTAGACTTAAAAGTGTTTGGGCTACTGCTAAGATTTTTGAGTTCTTGTGGTAGCTTATTGAAAATAGATGCAGCGGAATACTGCACTCCTTTCTGCACAAGAGTCAAGGAAGTGCATTCCACATGCAGATTTGATTTGTGCCTAGTATTAACTGAGTGGAAGCTGCTAACTCTCGGGAATAAGCTAATATTGCTAACAACAAACGACATTAAAGAAAATGTATACTGTGAGGGTAATTGCAGAATTCCCGGACTATTGAATAGTGGTCGACAAGAGGTTCTCGAACTTACACCACATATAGCTCGAACAGCCTGTTTTTGAGCCAAAAATACCCTTTTTGAATCAAAAGAATTACCCCAAAAAATAATAAAAAATGGTTCAAATGGCTCTGAGCACTATGGGACTCAACTGCTGTGATCATTAGTCCCCTAGAACTTAGAACTACTTAAACCTAACTAACCTAAGGACATCACACACATCCATGCCCGAGGCAGGATTCGAACCTGCGACGTAGGAGTCGCACGGTTCCGGACTGCGCGCCTAGAACCGCGAGACCACCGCGGCCGGCCCCAAAAAATAATACCATACGACATGAGCGTATGAAAATATGCGAAGTAGACTACTTTTCAGATACTGTTCTAATGGTAAATAAAGCAGCATTTAGTTTCTGAACAAGATCATGAACATGGGCTTTCCACAACAGCTTACTATATATCTGAACGCCTAGGAACTTGAACTGTTCCGTCTCGCTTATAATATACCCATTCTGTCTGATCAAAATATCGGTTCTTGTTGAATTGTGAGTTAGAAACTGTATAAACTGAGTCTTACTGTGATTTAGCACCAAATTATTTTCCACAAGCCACGAACTTATTTTATGAACTACATTACTTGATACAGTTTCAATATTATACACAAGATCCTTCACTACCAAGTTGGTGTCATCAGCAAACAGAAATATTTTTGAATCACCTGTAATACTAGAAGGCATATCATTTATATAAATAAGAAACAGCAGTGGCCCCAGCAGCACCGACCCTTGGGGAACGCCCCACTTAACAGTGCCCCATTGGGACTGAACATCACTACCACTCTCAGTATTGCGGAGAATTACCTTCTGCTTTCTGTTCTTAAAGTAAGAGGCGAACCAATTGTAAGCTACTCCTCTTACTCCACAATGGTCCAACTTCTGCAGTAATATTTTGTGGTCAACACAGTCAAATGCCTTCGTTAAATCAAAGACAACACCTAGCGTTCGCAACCTCTTATTTAATCTGTCCAAAATCTCACAGAGAAAAGAGAATAACCGAGCGAGGTGGCGCAGTGGTTAGCACACTGGACTCGCATTCGGGAGGACGACGGTTCAATCCCGTCTCCGGCAATCCTGATTTAGGTTTTCCGTGATTTCCCTAAATCGTTTCAGGCAAATGCCGGGATTGTTCCTTTGAAAGGGCACGGCCGATTTCCTTCCCAATCCTTCCCTAACCCGAGCTTGCGCACCGTCTCTAATGACCTCGTTGTCGACGGGACGTTAAACACTAACCACCACCACCACCACCACCAGAAAAGAGAATATAGCATTTTCAGTTGTTAAATCATTTCTAAAACCAAACTGTACATTTGACAGCAAATTATGTGAATTTAAATGCTCCAGTAACCTTGTATAAACAACCTTCTCGATAACTTTAGCAAACACCGATGGCATAGAAAAAGGTCTAAAATTGTAAAAACATTATCCCTGTCTCCCTTTTTATAAAGTGGCTTCACTACCGAGTACTTTAATCGGTCAGGAAACCGACCACTCCTAAAAGAAAAGTTACATCGTCGTCGTCGCCCTCCCCGTTTTCCGTCGGACTGGTCAGGAAGCCGGTGGACGCCTTTTCAGGTATCATACGACCGACGCTCCCCTCGGAGCGCAGGATGGATGTCGGGGCGCGTCAGGACCTTGGCGTCGGTCCCAGTTGCAGTTCCCGGCTCCTCACTCCGCCCAGCTTCCTGACTCCCCCCTCCCCTCTCGTTGTCGTAAGATGCCTTCCTACAGAGCAACGGTGCTTCATTTGGGGGGGGGGGGGGAATGGGAGGGATTTGCATTCCTAAAGCATCTACTGCAGGGCTT
Source organism: Schistocerca serialis cubense (assembly GCF_023864345.2). NCBI lineage: Eukaryota > Metazoa > Arthropoda > Insecta > Orthoptera > Acrididae > Schistocerca > Schistocerca serialis. The sequence goes on from NC_064640.1 coordinate 230,930,719, forward strand.
AACAACTGGCCGGTTTTGAGCGCGAGTACTCGCACCTGCTCAGGCACGTGCTCGCGAGCAGGTGCAAGGTCGCGGAGTAGGGAGTGAGGGGAGGGAGGGGAAATGCGCGCGCACGTTTGGATAGGGCCGCAGCGTGCCTATTGAATTCGCGCTGACTGTGTAGTGTGTAACGTTTAAAGTACTACGATCAGCTCTAACAGTCACTTCGCTGGTTAAGAATCATGTCAAGTCGCCGTTGTGTAGCCCCAACCATGCTTTCGCAGTTCAACCCCCATTGGGAGGAACTGTATCTGTTTACAGAAAAAGATGGTGTTGCAAAATGTTTAGTATGTCAAAAAACGCAGAATTCTTTTAGGAAATTTAATTTGCAGCGACATTATATGTCGTACCACGCGAAAGACTACGGAAGTGGAAAATGTGATGGACCAGATCGTGCACAGGAAGTTATTAAACTTAAAACGAAGCTATCCGAAGAAGTCTGGACGACGAAGAAAAATCAACTGAGGCAGCTCTCAGAATGAGTTACAAAATTGCTTTGCTTTTAGCAAAATCCCTGCGCCCCATCACTGATGGCGATTTAATAAAAGAATGTTTGGTAGTTGCCGCGGAACATTTGTGTTCATCTCAAGTTGAACAGTTTCGGATTGTGCCATTATCTAACATGACCATTATGCGTCGCATACAGGACATGGCAGACGACGTCCAGAATCAGCTTGCAAATATCCTTAAAGATTTTATGTCGTATTCTCTATCTCTGGACGAAAATGTTGATATCACAGGAATAGCGCAGCTTACCATATTTATTAGAGGTGTTAATAGAGATCTTCAGGTGAGGTTGGAGCTCCTCGATGTAGTAGCCATGAAGAACGCTACAACCGGAGGTGATATTTTAAGTAGTGTTCAAGAAAGTGTTGAAAATATAGGATTGTCAACAAAGGAGGTGGCTTACAAAACACTCGTTCGACCTATACTTGAGTATTGCTCATCAGTGTGGGATCCGTACCAGATCGGTTTGACGGAGGAGATAGAGAAGATCCAAAGAAGAGCGGCGCGTTTCGTCACAGGGTTGTTTGGTAACCGTGATAGCGTTACGGAGATGTTTAATAAACTCAAGTGGCAGACTCTGCAAGAGAGGCGCTCTGCATCGCGGTGTAGCTTGCTCGCCAGGTTTCGAGAGGCTGCGTTTCTGGATGAGGTATCGAATATATTGCTTCCCCCTAGTTATACCTCCCGAGGAGATCACGAATGTAAAATTAGAGAGATTAGAGCGCGCACGGAGGCTTTCAGACAGTCGTTCTTCCCGCGAACCATACGCGACTGGAACAGGAAAGGGAGGTAATGACAGTGGCACGTAAAGTGCCCTCCGCCACACACCGTTGGGTGGCTTGCGGAGTATATATGTAGATGTAGAATTCTTTAGTTTCAGTGTCTACAGACGGTGCACCAGCGATGACAGGGAAAAATTAGGTTTCGTAGCGCTGTTGAAGGAGAAAATGCAAAAACTGATCGTGCCGAATGAAACAAGGGGCGTTCACTGGCTGATCCACCAGGAAAACTTATGTGCAAAAAGTATCACTCTAAAAATGTGATGAGTGTTGTTTTTCGTACAACCAATTACGTAAGGAAGCATGGGTTACAACACAGGCAATTTAAAAGCTTTCTTGAGTATGTAGAAAGCCAGTATGGTAGCCTGCCTTATTACAGCGAGGTCCGCTGGCTTAGTCGTGGCGAATTATTAAATCGATTTTTTTGCCTATTAGATGAGATAAACATGTTTATGGAAATAAATAATATGCGTTTTCCTGAATTGAAAGAGCCTTCATGGAAATGTGATCTCGCGTTCTTAGCAGATTTAATTAGCCATCTGAATGCTTTGAACATTTCACTACAAGGTAAAGATCTGCTAATTACTCATTTCATAGATCGAATACGAGCTCTTAAAATGAAATTGACACTTTGGGTGAGTCAGCTGGAAACAGGAAATCTAGCTCATTTTCCTAAATTATCATCAATGCAAGATGTTCACAAAGACTGTGAATGTTATTCACATGCCCTTAAGGAAGAATTTGATCAACACTTTCAAGATCTGACAGCATTAGACAGTGATTTTGATCTGTTCTCCTCTCCATATTCAGCGAATGGCTCTGAGCACTATGGGACTTAACATCTATGGTCATCAGTCCCCTAGAACTTAGAACTACTTAAACCTAACTAACCTAAGGACAGCACACAACACCAAGTCATCACGAGGCAGCGAAAATCCCCGACCCCGCCGGGAATCGAACCCGGGAACCCGGGCGTGGGAAGCGAGAACGCTACCGCACGACCACGAGCTGCGGACTATTCAGCGAATGTTGAAGAGATTCGTCCTGAGCTGCAACTACAAATTATTGACCTGCAGTGTGACAGAGAATACAGAGACAAATTTCAGAACAAGAAAAACATTTTGGAATTCTACAGAGGCTTTCCTCAGGATAGATTTCCTCGTTTGCACAAACTGGTGGCTACAATAATATCAATGATCGGTTCCACGTACGTTTGTGAACAACTGTTCTCTGCAGTGAAATGTAACAAGATGCGCCTGAGAAACGCATTGTCTGATCGAAATTTAAACTGAACGCTGCGCCTACAATGCACAAGAACAATTACTCCGAACATAGACGCAATTGTAAAGGGCAAAAAGTACAAGATAACAGAGAATCCCACACTTCAGTGACACCTTTTCTTGTGTAACAGTTCACAAATTAATACGAATGTAGAGGCATACACTAAGCTAATAAAATTATGTGGCACGTGTACATTCTCCTTTATTTGTTTCATTTGTCGCAGTAATAATTCGTGAGTGATATCCCTGCAGGTGGCCGCGGATTTACATTGACTGGCGGCAGCTGTTGTGTGCCCCACGTGACTCTCCCCACTCTCCGCTCTGGTCCGGTAGTGGGGGTAGCGTGCTCGCGCTGCTCTGTGCTCCTCTGTGCTCGCGCCTTGCTGCTCACAGCTTGCTCCGCGAGCACGTATGTTGTGAAGCCCTGATCTACTGGGAAAATGCATCCATAATCAAGAGCCTGTAGGAATTCAAGAATGGTTCCGAAAAGTCTACATGAATGCATTCCCGTGGCTGGCGTAGAGCTGGCCTGAGGGACAGAGACGCCCTGGCAGCCGCTTATTGTCGAGCACACTGCTCACAAGCCGCGACAAAACGGGCAGTTTCACCATCAATCCCAGGACAAAATACATGTCACCTAGCTAATAGTTTAGTGCGTAAAACTCCCCAAATGCCCTCGTGGAGAAGGCAGGAATGACTACTGTGGGAGATAGATCTTCCGTGGACAACAGCAAAACACCGTCAAAAACAGAGAGGAGATGTCGTAAGGAAAGTAGTTGCGCAGAGGGTGCGAAGGCCGACCCGGCGGTTTATACGGCCACCCCTGTTGAACAAACGGAACCACTTGGCGGAGAACCCGGTCAGTAGCAAAGGCAGCTGCTATGCGCGAGGTCATAATTGGGAAACCCTCCGATAATGGGCCCCGTTTCAGTATCAAGACGGAAGCAAAGCAGATCTTTACGATAAAGTTCGTGATCTGGACCCAAAGGAAGATGGGACAAGGCGTCCACTTTGGTGTTTTTTTGACGTGAGTCGAAAATGGATTTCGTAAGTTTAACGAAACAAGAACAGTGCCCAGCGTTGTAGGCGATTTCCTGTCGTGTCAGGCAAGGAAGTGTGAGGGTTAAACAAGGAAATCAATGTGGCCGACGTCGGCAGAAATTTATGGTAGTAAGCTATATTCCATAGAAAGGCCTGGAGTTCCTTCCCAGATAAGAAGGCCATGCATAGACCTACCAGTAGAGGTTTGGCAGAGGGCGAACCCCATCCCGTGAGACCTTGAACCCCAAATAAACAAAAGAAAGTTGGTAAAACTGAGATTTCGTTAGGTTACATCATAAGCTTGCGGACTGTAAGACAGAAAACAAAGTGCACAAATTCTTCAGATGGCTGGCTCTGAGCACTATGGGACTTAACATCTGTGGTCATCAGTCCCCTAGAACTTAGAACTACTTAAACCTAACTAACCTAAGGACATCACACACATCCATGTCCGAGGCAGGATTCGAACCTGCGACCGTAGCAGTCGCGCAGTTCCGGACTGAGCGCCTTAACCGCGAGACCACCGCGGCCGGCAATTCTTCAGATGATCAGTGGTGGAGAAACCCATGATACAGTATCATCCAGTTAATTAATGCAATCCGGGATAGGCATAGTCAGTTGCTCTAAAAATCATTGGAAAATAGCAGGAAGGCGCAAAAATTGATGGCGACCGAGAGGAGTATTCCAAACAAGAACTCGTCGAGACTGTTCGTTCACAGGAAACTGCAGAAAAAAATGGTTCAAATGGCTCTGAGCACTATGGGACTTAACATCTGAGGTCATCAGTCCACTAGACTTAGAACTACTTAAACCTAACCCAAGGACATCACACACATCCATACCCGAGGCAGGATTCGAACCTGCGACTGTAGCAGCAGCGCGGTTCCGGACTGAAGTGCCTAGATCCGCTCGGTCACAACGGCCGGCGAACCTGCAGAGAAATCAGTTTTAGAAATAAATTTTAGAAAAGTAATGGTCACCTGATAATTGCGTCGTCAGTTCCCCCTGACGCGGGAGAGGATAAGTATCCACATTCGATTGTGCGCTGACAATAGTACTTAAGTCGTCATAGCAGCAACATTTCTAGCCATAACAGGTTATACCATCCCTAGAGAGTGGAGTCCAATTCGGCTTTCACTTGATCTTGCTGGGTGACAGGAAGAGGACGCACACGACAAAAACGAGGCCGAGCCGTGGATTTCAAAGAAATATGAGTAGGAAAATTCATAGCACATTCTATACCTTCCGAAAACAACTCCGAAAACTCCTCACACAGTGTTTCCAACTGAGAATACGGTACCTGATCGTACACGAGGTGAACTGCGTCGGTGATATAAAATCCAAATGCCTGAAATGCATCCATTCCGAAAAAGTTCTCAACACTAGTAACCACTAAAAACGTAATGGTGCGAACCACTGGCTTATAAGAGGCAGATACCGTAAATTATCCCAACAGTGCAGTGTTTTGTTTGTTATAATGACGAGCTTTCGCGTGACAGGTGTCGACGGCGGCCTGCCTAAATTCACAAACGTTTGAGAGTTCTATAACGTTACTGTAGCACCTTGCGTCGACCTGTAGCCAGATCACTTGCCGAAAAACACGTAACTCGATAAACAACTTGGGAGAAGTTACAAGCATTGGAGTCACACTTTTTACGTCCATGTCCATATCCTGAGCAACCGTCGGTGAATGACACAAAAATGGTTCAAATGGCTCTGAGCACTATGGGACTTAACATCTTAGGTCATCAGTCCCCTAGAACTTAGAACTACTTAAACCTAAGTAACCTAAGGACATCACACACATCCATGCCCGAGGCAGGATTCGAACCTGCGACCGTAGCAGTCCCGCGGTTCCGGACTGCAGCGCCAGAACCGCACGGCCACCGCGGCCGGCCTAAATGACACACACAGGTGATGTGGCCATTATTCTGGCAAGCATTGCAAGTAGCCCAGCTCCTAGGGCACGCCGAACGTTTGTGCTGGACAAAACAGAAAGGACAAGAACCGAGCGAGGTGGCGCAGTGGCTAGCACACTGGACTCGCATTCGGGAGGACGACGGTTCAATCCCGCGTCCGGCCATCCTGATTTAGGTTTTCCGTGATTTCTCTAAATCGCTCCAGGCAAATGCCGGGATGGTTCCTTTGAAAGGGCACGGCCGACTTCCTTACCCGTCCTTCCCTAATCCAATGAGACCGTTGACCTCGCTGTCTGGTTTCCTCCCCCCCCCCCCAAAAAAAAAAGAAAAGAAAAGGAGAAGACGGGAACATAGAGCGCTGACGCCGGCTCTGCGGCGGTTGCAGTTGCTGCTGCTTTACCCGGCCTTGGTCAGCTCGGTGCTGATCCCGCATGTTTATCGCCACCACTGCCGCTTCTTCGTGCAAGCTATCTGTCGTTCTAGGGGGCACATGGTGTGACACTACTGCCCCATCACTTCACTCTTGCATTTGGTCACCCGCTGCCAGAGAACTTCAAAAGATTGCGCTATTTTCAGAACTCAAGCCAACAAGCGTTTTCGCAGAGTAAAGCCTTCTTGGAGCTAAGCACACAATTGCATCGTGCATCATAGAGTCTGCATAAGAGTCACTATGAGTATCACTAACGAAATGACACTTACTCCTAATGCAGTGAAGTTCGACGCTCCCTGCCCTGTATGACTGGTTTGCTTTCTTGCGGCATCGGTAAAGCTCAACTCGCGTCGCTATGACATCCGTTCGTTTGCGAGAGTAGTTCGGCAATAAGCTGCACATGCGATCAAATGTAAGAGCTGTCGGTTTTTGTAAAGGGGCAAGTTGACAGAATAAGTGATACACCTTAGGTGGAAACCACGAGAGGAGGAAGTGTTTGCACATATCCGAGCCCGTTACGTCGAAAGCCAAAGTATGCTGTCTGAATCTTTTTTCGTAAGCGTCCCAGTTCAAAAGCAGTTCAAATGGCTCTGAGCACTATGGGACTTAACTTCTGAGGTCATCAGTCCCCTAGAACTTAGAACTACTTAAACCTAACTAACCTAAGGGCATCACACACATCCATGCCCAAGGCAGGATTCGAACCTGCGACCGTAGCGGTCGCGTGTCTCCAGACTGTAGCGCCTAGAACCACTCGGCCACCTCGGCCGGCTAAGCGTCCCAGTCCTCGGCTAAATCATCACACGCAGGCAACGTGGTACCCTGTCTATTAATGGAAGCCAACAAGGAGGTCACAGCCGAAGTGCGCTGTTCAGTCAGGGCCGATACCACGGCGCCTATAATAAATAAACTTACTTCGAATTCCACTAACAAACGGGGTACCATTCCACCGGTTCATTCACCCACATAGCCTGCGTATGATGATTTAGCCGAGGACTGGGGCGCTTAAGAAAAAAGACTCAGACACCATTCTTTGGCTTTCCGTGTGACAAGACTCGAATCTGTGCAAAGCCTTCCTCTTCTCGTGGTTTCCACATAAAGTGTATCGCTTATTCTGTCAACACGCCACTTTACAAGAACCGGCAGCCCTTACTTTTGATCACATGTGCAGTTTATTGTCCAACTACTATCGCAAAGGAATGCATGTCAAAGCGATGCAAGCTGAGTTCTACCGATTCCGCAAGGAACCAAACCAGTCATACACGGCATAGGCAGTCGAAATTCACTGCCTTAGACGTAAATGTCAATTCGTTAGTGATACCTGTAATGACTCTGTAGGCTCTATGGTGCACGACGCAGAAAAAAAACCGTTGGTTGAAGTTTTGAGAATAGCACAATCTTTGCACTGGGTGACCCACCTCAAGCGTGGGGTACTGTGGCAGTAGTGACACACCAATTGCCAACTAGAACGACAGATAGCTTGTACGTAGAAGCGGCACTGGTGCTGGTAAACATGCAGGGCCACTGCCGAGTTGACAAAGGCAGGGAAAAGTAGACGCAACTGCAAACGTAGCAGCGTCGGCGTCAGCGTTCAATGTTCTCGTCTCACCCTCCTTGTTTTGTCCAGCACCAACGTTCGGCGTGCTCTAACGCTGGGCTACTTGTAACGCTAAATTAGAGTTATATTAATACCTTCATCTGCTGACGGGCGTTGATATATATCAACGGGGACAGGTGAAAATGTGTGCCCCGTCCGGAATTCGAGCCCGGGATCTCCTGCTTACTTGGCAGATGCTCTATCCCTCTGAGCCACCGAGGGCACAGAGGATAGTGCGACTGCAGGGACTATCTCACGCACGCCTCGCGCGAGACCCACATTCTCACCTTGTATGTCCACACACTACATTCGTAGTGTCCCACCCCAACACAGTCATTACTCTTCGGGAGGACGACGGTTCAACCCCGCGTCCGGCCATCCTGATTTAGGTTTTCCGTGATTTCCCTAAATCACTCCAGGCAAATGCTGGGATGGTTCCTCTGAAAGGGCACGGCCGACTTCCTTCCCCATCCTTCCCTAATCCAATGAGACCGATGACCACGCTGTCTGGTCTTCTTCCCCAAAACAACCAACCAACCTCATTACTCGTGGAAGACATTCTTGCCAAGTCCCGTAAGAGTTTGGGTAAGATGTGTGCATCTGCACAGAAGAGGAAGGTCATGGCCGGTACTGCCAGGACTATGGATATAGTGTCTGTTCTTTCGGACATGTCCGAAAGGACATAGTTCTGGCATACCGGCCATGACCTTCCTCTTCTGTGCGGATGCACAAAAAATGTTCAACTGTGTGTGAAATCTTGTGGAACTTAAATGCTAAGGTCATCAGTCTCTAAGGTTACACACTACTTAACCTAAATTATCCTAAGGACAAACACACACACCCATGCCCAAGGAAGGACTCGAACCTCTGCCGGGACCAGCTGCACAGTCCATGACTGCAGCGCCTCAGACCGCTCGGCTAATCCCGCGCTCGGATGCACACATATTACCCGAACTCTTACGGGACTTGGTAAGAATGTATTCCACGAGTAATGTGCGTGTTGGGGTGGGACACTACAAATGTAGTGAATGTAGTGCATCCGCACAGAAGAGGAAGGTCATGGCCGGTACTGCCAGAACTATGGATATGGTGTCTGTTCTTGCGGATATGGCCGAAAGAACATAGTTCTGGCATACCGGCCATGACCTTCCTCTTCTGTGCGGATGCACACATATTACCCGAACTCTTACGGGACTTGGTAAGAATGTCCTCCACGAGTAATGAGTGTGTTGGAGGTGGGACACTACGAATGTAGTGTGTGGACATACAAGGTGAGAATGTGGGTCTCGCGGGAGGCGTGCGCGAGATAGTCCCTGCAGTCGCCCTAGCCTCTGTGCCCTCGGTGGCTCAGATGGATAGAGCGTCTGCCATCTTAGCAGGAGATCCCGGGTTCGAGTCTCGCTCGGGGCACACATTTTCACCTGTCCCCGTTGATATATATCAACGCCCGTCAGCAGCTGAAGGTATTAATATAATTCTAATTTAGTTCTAGACGGTTGCAGGTCATCAATGGTGTCTGTTCTTTCGGACATGTCAGAAAGAACAGACGCCATGTACATATAAGTATACTTGTAATGCTTGTCGGAAGATAGGCCGCATCGCTTCGCTTGTTAGTTTTCCCAAGTTGTTTATCGAGTTAAATGTTTTTCGCCAAGTGATCCGGCTACAGGTCGACACAGGTGATGCAGTGACGTTATGTAATTCTAAAATCTGTGTGAGTTTAGGGTCGAAGTCGTCGACACCTGCCACACGGAAGTTATAACAAACAGAACACTGCACTGTTGGCACAAAAAGAAATGGCTCCAAGCACTATGGGACTTAACATCTGAGGCCATCAGTTCCCTAGAGTTAGAACTACTTGCCGGCCGAAGTGGCCAAGCGGTTCTAGGCGCTTCGGTCTGGAACCGCGCGACCGCAACGGTCGCAGGTTCGAATCCTGCCTCGGGCATGGATGTGTGTGATGTCCTTAGGTTAGTTAGGTTTAAGTAGTTCTAAGTTATAGGAGACTGATGACCTAAGATGTTAAGTCCCATAGTGCTCAGAGCCATTTGAACCATTCTTTTAGAACTACTTAAACCGAACTAACCTAAGGACATCACACACATAAATGCCTGAGGCAGGATTCGAACCTGCGACTGTAGCAGCAGCCCGGTTCCGGACTGAAGTGCCTAGATGCGCTCGGCCACAACGGCGGGCCTGTTGGCACAATTTACGACATCTGAAAAAAAAAAAAAAAAAAAAAAAATTGAAAGTTTTGGTAAGGTCTTATGGGACCAATTTGCTGAGGTCATCGGTCTCTAAGCTTACGTACTATTTAATCTAACTTACGCTAAGGACAACACACACACCCATGCTAGAGGGAGGACTCGAACCTCCGACGGGGGAGCCGCGGGCACCGTGATAAGACGCCCAATATCGCGCGGCACGAGTTCTGTCTCTTAGAAGACAGTGGTTCGGTCCATTGCGTTTTTGGTGGTTAGTGATGCCGGTGTTGAGAACTTGTTCTGGATCGACGCATTTCAGGCCAACTCTCTATCACCGTCGCAGTTCGCCTCGTGTCCGATCATGTACCGTATTCTCAGTTGGAAACACTGTGTGAGGATTTTTCTGACTTGTCTTTGGAAGCTATTGGTTGTGCTATGAACTTTTCTGCTCATTTTTCTTTTAAATCCATGGTTTTGCCTCTTTTTTTGTTGCCGTGTGCATCGTTTTCCTGTCGCCCTGAAAGATCAAGTGAAAGCAGAATTGGACATATTCCAATCTCTGGACGAAGAGCCTCGGCGAGTTCTGGTTTGTAATACTCCTTTTGGTTGCTATCAATATTTGCGACCCTGCAAACTTCCAGCGATTTTTGTTACAACAGATTTTGCCTGTCTCGGATAGCATTAATTATTTGGATGATATTGTTCTCACGGCCTCCTCCGCGGTCGACCACTCGCAGAATTTTTGCACTATGTTTTCTGTCTTAAAGTTGCAGGCTTAAGGTGTAACTTTACGAAATATCAGTTTTTTCATCGTTCTGTTGTTTATTTGAGGTTCGAGGTCTCGCGGGATGATGTTTACCCTCAGCCGGACCATATCTCTGTTCTGACGTCTACGTCTCGCCCCTTGTGTGTGAAGGAGGTTCAGGCCTTTCTAGGGAAGATAGCCTACTACCATGAATTCCGGCGTGGATGGCCATCTTTGCTCGCTCTTTGAATGTCTGTTACACAAGACTGTACAGTCGTGCTCAATAGTATCCGAACGACCTGAATTGCATTACGCCTTATTCGCGTGCATCCCGCATGCCGCAGCTGTCTAGCAGGTCCTCTAATGGCTCCTTGATACAGTCGTTTGACTATTTAAAATAGTTCAAACAAGTCACCACTAGAAAACACTGCTCTGTATCGCAAAAAAAAAAAAAAAAAAAAAAAAAGGGTTCAAATGGCTCTGAGCACTATAGGACTTAACTTCTGAGGTCATCAGTCCTCTAGAACTTAGAACTACTTAAACCTAACTAACCTAAGGACATCGCACACATCCCTGCCCGAGGCAGGATTCGAACCTGCGACCGTAGCGCTCGCGCGGTTCCGGACTGTAGCGCCTAGAGCCGCTCGGCCACTCCGGCCGGTATATCGCAATAACTCAAGATGTAAAGTAATACCACGATACTACAAATATCAGAGAACACCTTATAATAGGGGACTGATGACCATAGATGTTAAATCCCATAGTGCTCAGAGCCATTTGAACCATTTTTAAAAAACACCTTATCACAGAGAAGACTGTCCTTAAGGCTTGTAAGCTCACATTTATTACAATAAATGACATACCTGGAATGTTACCACTCTCATTATTAAGTCAGATACGAAATGCACGTAGTAAGTTCGTCGTATTCATGATTTCCTCTTCAAAGTAACATACCATACTTATTATTTAACACAAAATGACATTAAATATTTAAGTTATTCACGAGCAGCTAGTAGAGAATATGTATGAACTTCAAATGACACGACGAACCCTCTCGTTCTGCATATGAATTCAAACGCAGGTCATGCAGACTAAGCAAAGATCTCGTGACTGACGGAAACTAACAGTCATTCCTGACTAGGCATACAAAGAGTGATATACCTTGATTTTAGACAGTATCAGTTAGCAAATATCAACTTTAAATCACATAACATAAACATTTTTAACAGACGCGAATTCCTACCCAGCATCTATTGTCCCTGTTAACGAACTACGAGAGATGTTAAACATTGCTTATTCACAAGTAACTTACTTGAAATGCCGTGAGGTAAAGCTTTGTGTTGGACAGGGTTCGAACCCAGAGCCTAAGCGTATTGATATCGAAGCGCAATCAAATGTGACATATCGGATTTTGTCGGCAGTAGCAAGATGTTTTAACTGAAATGACGAGACGAAACATTAATTTTTTCCTTCCCAGGACTCCAACCCGGCACCTATCGCTGTTATATTCTAGAGAGAACGAACGTTAAATATGGATTCGTTACACCAGCAGAGACATATGAGCATGTTTGAAGTAGAAATAATATGACGAAGAGTTCAGTGCTAACTGGGAACCGAACCGCACACATATCCCTGTTGACTGCACACAAAGAGACGTCAGCTACCGAATTTTTCTCTACCAGCAGCTCGGAATAACATCCTTGAACTTACAGTGATCTCGCAAATAGTTCAATGTCTCACTGGGAGTCAAAAACGCCAGATATCGTTAGTGTTGACAACGAATGAAAATACATTAAAAATCAAAATTATTATCCACCAGCAGGTAGGTGTTCTCATGCTAGAGCTTGATAATACATAATGAAAACTTTAGTGCCGGGCCAGGATTCGAACCCATTCACGTGCAATATGTGGAGATGTTGAGGAATCTGCAGTTTTGAACAAACAACAAATTGTAGTGGAGCTGTATTGTCACGAAGGGATCAAATTCCGCGTTAAGGGCGGTCTGAGTTGCATTCCCAGTTCAGAACCAATTTTATCGACATACAGAAGCTCAAATAAAAGATGGAATAAGTGTCCTGTGACCCTACACAGCGTTTGTTTCGTCACTAGAAATAAATAACTAGTATAAGAAAGGTTACTGGTGATAGAGTTTCTACATGTCTCCACTCTTGACTTTATTGTGTTCAACCAAATGTCTACTTCATAGAGAAGAAATATCATGTTTAATGTTAATTTCAGACCACAATGCGATTATACCTTCTTCACCTGACGTAGCCAGAAGAGAATAGAATCTGTCTCACACTATCAAAAATCATCAGCAGAAGTTGGAATCGAACCCAGACCATAACTATATAAACCTATCATCAATCCAACAGACCTCCAAGTCGTCCTCTCTGTGACGCATTTTTCTATCGTAACGCCGTTGCGCCACACTGGATGAGAATTCTGACACACAGGCTCCCTGTAGTGGTTTGCAGCATGTTCAGTACTTTCATTTACTTGGTTGACCGAATCGCCATGAACTAGCTGCCTCGGTTACCCAGTGCATTCATTCGAGTCTGTTTTGTAATCACCGAAAATAAATCACGTAACTGGCACCTACACAGAACTGCCAACAGTGTAGGATGCAGAAGTTTAAATAGGAAGTGTTCCTTTCCACTTTAGCTACTCTATTGCGCTATCTATTTGTTGAAAACGTCGTGCAGTGCAAAAGAAAACCTGTAACTGTCTGTCTCTCAGAAGTCTAGATCCGGCTATATGCATTATCGCACAGCACTGTGGAATGCGGAAGTTCTTGGGGAATTGTTGACTTCTGGAGCTGCTGTACCCATGTGTCAGTCAATAGCGTAAGGGTAAGCGCCGCGCACGGTAGCTAAAATGTAGCGAGATAGAGTATAATCACTGCTACATTTTTTATAACGCAATTCTGCTGTCTGCTGAGATTATCAATCTAATCGAACTTTGAACATAATTCCCTTCACTTCTCAACCCAAAATAGTCGCATGTGGAAAAAGGGCTAACTTCTGTGACATTTTGTTCTTTTCAGGTTTAATAGACAGCCAGGCAGCGGATCCATCTCGAAACTTTTGTATTATGTATGGGGAGAGCGCATCGTGCCAAAATATGTCAGAAAAGTATTTTCTAAATTTGCTGTCGTGTGGTAGTGGCATTTTATTCTTCTTCAAACCTTGTTTGACAGCTTTAAGTCAGAACAAGTTTTCTACATGCATGTAACCAATAACCTGCATGAGCATTGTCAGACTGTTATAGATAACATCAGAGAATTCGCATATATCGTTGATGATTAATTTCTCTCTCATGTTTACTAATTATTTTAAAATTTTTATAAATTTATATTTTATTATATTTTATTTATTTTTATTTTTTATTTATTTTTATTTATATTATATTATATTATTATTATATTTTATTATAAATTTATATTTTATATTTAAATTTTTATAAATTTAATTTCTCTCTCATATTTACTATTGTTTTAACAACACTAAAAGAAACTTCAGGAAAATTGTGCACTGTATTATAAGAAATGAAATAAAACTACCCACGATAAGCTTAAGACTAAAGTCAATTTTAATAATCTGAGTACCTGTACACAAGCGTGCCTCTATCAGCATGGATAAGTAAAATACTACTCACTTAGATGTCGATTGGATCTGTGTTTAACTGGTGTGCTGAGTCATACTCAAGAGGTATGCAAATGTGGCATTTCATAAATAAAGTTATGTATTCCTAGAAACCAAAAATTTGCTTGTCAGCAATGGAAAGAGGCGTTACCTGTTATGCAGCATTGTAAGTTTTTAACCATTGCACTATGAGTCGAAAGTATTTTCTTGCGATTTCCTTACCGATGTTTGGTCTAACTGCTTGTAGCTCTTTCACGCTTTATTACAGGTCAGCACGTTACCAAAGAGCTAGCGAAGAGGTACGTGTCTTGGCTTCCTCTTACGATGCCAGTAGTGGCTAGAACTCGCAAACGGCTATTTAAAGGACGAGATTGGTTGCTATTTCCACGTGCAACGACTTTCCTGGGCTGAAAACCGTAAATTTACAAACTTTCGTTACACCTCAAGCGATAATAACTCAGATTATTCAATGGAAATGACAGGAAAAATCAAATGAACTTTGAGGCTTAATTCCGGGCACACCAGAAAGTAACTCGTCGATCACAGAGTTGTGAAACATACCTTGCCTTGTTGCCAAATCTCAGTTACAGTATCAGCACGCAACAGACCAACCGATGTGATCCTACAGCGGACTGGGAAGTGACCATAGCTGGCGTCTCAAAAGACGCGGCTGCTACGGCCTGGAACAAGTAATGCGTCTGATTCGCATTTCTGTAAATAGGTTTAGGGACTGGTCCGTAGTTACTAATAATACTCAGAACTGACTGCAAACTAAGCATCATAAATGAGTAACTCTCGTAGTTGTTTTTGTATTTCTTTCGTAAGTGTACTCAAAACTAAGAAACTCATTCACGGACATTTTCGTGCCCCGCCGATAAGTGTGTGTGTGTGTGTGTGTGTGTGTGTGTGTGTGTGTGTGAGAGAGAGAGAGAGAGAGAGAGAGAGAGAGAGAGAGAGAGAAGAGAGGGAGGGATAAAAATAAAAAAGAATGAGGGAGAGAGTAAAAAATTGTAAAGAAATTGAGTCATGGTATGTAAACCAATCTTTCATTAAAATGACACGTTCCACATAATTACGAAATGTCATATTCATGATCTATGGAACAAGTATTAATTTAATCAAATCTAATCTAATCTAATCATATCATATTGCTGACTAGCCATGAAGAGTCATGAATTACCGAAATTTGGAAATAAAAGACAACAGTTTTTGTAATAAACCGGAACTCCTATCAAGTCCCTTTCGTCCCTGTTAACTAACCACGAAAGATGTCTGATGTACCTCCGTTCAGAAGTAACAAAGTGTGCATGCCTTTAAAGATGAAGTGCATGATGTGAAGTTCTGTGACGGAGATACGAACCCAACACGTAATCGGATTGTTAACTACGTAAAATAGAATGTTACGTATCGGTTTTTCTTGCCAGCTGCTAGATGTTTGAATCTAAAATACGGATACAAATCTTTGCGGCTGAGCGACAATCGAACCGCACACCTACCGACCTTCCTTATCATCCATAAATATAGGTTAAGTATCAATTGCTTACTCACCAACAGTAAGATGTGTGCGTGTTTGACCAGAAACAACGATACCTATTGCGATTGTTGGCAACGCATGAACAGACATTAAAAATGCACGTTAATTTTCACTAGTAGGCCGGTGTGCACGTGATAGGGCTTGAAATGAAATTATGAATACTTTTGTAATGGATCAGAATTCAGACCCACATACTTACCTTTGGAGGAGACCTAGAGAAGATTGCAGTCTTGGGAAAAGAAACGAAATGATTGAACTACAGTGTTATGAGAGATTCAGATCCTCGAAAGAGGAGATACGAATTCGAATCACAGTCCAGCACCAAATTTTTCATGTCTCTAGTTCAATCAAGTACAAGTAAAATAAGAGCCCTCTTCCTTTAAATGGCTATCGGTTCATCAAATAAAATAAAATTTTCTAATATAAGTATGTTTACTGGCGACAGTATTTCTGTTTACTATGACTTCCGCCTATGTCATTGCCCAACATAAACCGGCTCTGCCCAGTTGGTAACGAAGGAACGTGATGTTTAATGCGGTTTCTGGATTATAACGTATTTCTCTTGAGGTTACCAGAGATACAGTAAATCTGTTTGTGCCTCTTAAAAGTAAATGCCTGAAACCCACCCATTGCACGTGTGATAGTTCGTTCCAGCAGACCATTGTGGCCACATTTCCCAGCCCCAGGAGTGTGCTGTAACGGATGATGAACTTAGCTTACAAAATTAGTCACGGTGGAAAAAATGCGAGTCTGTTAAATGGTTAAGTAGAAGCAAGCTTCTGACGCGGAGATTATGCTATTCTCATGTCAGCAGGAGATAAAGATTCTTCTAGGCATAATAGCCTCGATGTGAAGCCATTTTGAAATTTTCACTAATTCAGCAAATTTCTTAGTTCGAGAAAATCCACTGTGAAGTTTGAAGTTACCAGATAATTCGATTATTACCGTCATTATTACTATCATTTTCTTCATACTGCTGCTGGGACACATGTGCTAGGAGATCATTTAACGCCTTTTGGTCATTATAGAAGTAGTTGCCCAAGAACAGGTTCTTTCCGTGTCTACGGAATCATTTTCATGTTAATATCAAACATCACCAATTACTCGTAGATTACATTAAAAATAAAGTAATTGACGGATACGTTACTTGACAACAAAAACGCGCTGCCTTTCTTCATTTACTTGCGCCTAGAAATCGCTGTCGAATACTGGCAAACCAAAAGGGAAGAGATCTTTCTGCTTTCCAATATACGTCGCTATCAATTCTTCCACATGATTTGGTCGACGTGACCTATTTCAAGTTGTGTACGAGAGAGAATGTTTTAGAAAATAAATTGTTTCCCTTTGCAATAAACAGAATGATTTTCATTCTAAGCTATCCAAGTTCAAAATTTTCGCAATATTAGTTCAAATTTAATATTCGCTTCTATAATGTAGGAAAGTATTTCACACTTGGAAAAGCCGCATCCGACTCATTGACCTTACACATAGTTGTTGACCATAAATTCTATCACAGAGGACACCAGTTTAAGTAACCTAATGTAGCGAAGACTGTTTGCCAGTGCTCTTTCTCACTGGGAAATACGCAATTCACTCATTGGGCTCCATAAGTACACTGCAACAGTAATTTATGTGTGTATGCAATGCATACGGATTGTAGAATTTAGTGGTGCTCTCTTTTCCATTTCCGTATACAATATGCTTGACCCAAACGGGCCTTTTATCATTACAGGCCCTGGGCAGTGCACCGAGCGCGGTGGCGCAGTGGTTAGACACTGGACTCGCATTCGGGAGGACGACGGTTCAATCCCGCGTCCGGCCATCCTGATTTAGGTTTTCCGTGATTTCCCTAAATCGCTCCAGGCAAATGCCAGTATGGTTCCTTTGAAAGGGCACGGCCGACATCCTTCCCTTTCCTTCCCTAATCCGATGAGACCGATGACCTCGCTGTCTGGTCTCCTTCTCCATACAACCGGCCGGCCGCGGTGGTCTAGCGGTTCTAGTCGCGCAGTCCGGAACCGCGCGACTGCTACGGTCGCAGGTTCGAATCCTGCCTCGGGCATGGATGTGTGTGATGTCCTTAGGTTAGTTAGGTTTAAGTAGTTCTAAGTTCTAGGGGACTGATGACCTCAGATGTTAAGTCCCATAGTGCTCAGAGCCATTTGAACCATTTTTTTTTTAACCCCATACAACCCCCCCCCCCCCCCCCCCCATCCTGGGCAGTGCAACAGTAATGTGCTTATACTGACAACCTCATTTTTCGTTTTACATGATTTTGAAACCATTTAAATAAAGCATCATGACCTTCCAGTGGGAGACATTTCGTCCCCCTTTTCCTTCTGTGAAATTTGCCAGGAAGCTTTTTGCCTTCCAACCAGCGAAATGCGGCAGAGACGGCCGGTAAACGATTCACAAACAGCGATTTAGTGCCGCTAAGACGATTTCTTTAAACATTGTCGTTTCTTGTTGTTTCTTCTTAAATCGTCTTATGCAGCAACGTTCACAAATATCTCAAATAGGAAAAGCTCTTTATCCAGTTGAAAGTTGTAAAACAAACTTCCCACAGTTTGTCAGATTGATCTTTCCGTCTGATAGCACTGCGTAAGTATTTTGTCTAAGAGGTATAACAAGTAGTGTTCCTGTAGCTGTGGGAATCATTGGTTGAAAACGAGTTAAACACCAATGGCTACAGTACTGCTAAATATCCGAAATGATTATCAACTAAGTCTGAGTTCATCCACAAACTGAGGAGTATTTATAATATTGAAGCTAGACTGTGTATTCCTGTCTTCCTTGAGCGGCCATTGGAAGGTGTTTACACACCCGTATACAATACTATGAATACTTCGAAAGCTATAGTTAACGTTGCTCTCATAAACTAATTTTTTTTTTAATTCTTCTGGGTCTTCAGCGTGCAATATGTGTTGTAGATACAGTCTTAAGGAAAAAAAATTGACGGGCGATTCGTTCACGTAAGGTGGACAACACAGTCGTGCTCCCCCCAGAATTCTATGTCCGTCAATACGCTCGATCTGGCAACATTGTAGACTGTGGCACTTCCCGGAGGAAGTCTTCACTGCAGTCTGAGTACATTGCTCTTGACTACGACCGTAGTCTTGAGGTAAAACGCGAGACTAGCTAAAGCGAATCTACAATATATTTCGCTTTCTGTCACATTCGTAATAACAGTTTGGTTCAACAACATTTTAGCGAGAGATTTCTTGGCTGACCATCTGCCTCTGAACACCGCATGCGTCTGAGTTCTCTGGGACCCGTTTGCTGCCTACACATGGGGGCTGAGGCACTGCCTGAAGCTGAATGGAAGCCCGCGAGGTTGATCTTCAGAGACTTCTCAAGAGCTGTTGCACATGTGTGGAATTTCAGGTTGTTCTGTGAACAGAAGTTCACCATCCTGTGATCGTCTTCTGTTGTTGACAGGTGGATCTTGTACAGACCTTTGCCCGTAGACTTGGCCTCCAAGGCGTGGCCGCCGAAGAAGTACTTTACTTTGTGGAACAGTTCGCACCAATCACCCGCGAGCTGCATCACCACAACATGAGGTTTCGAAGTTTTGGGCGTTGTCGGCGTCATCCGTTTCCCTCATGCGTCTTCTTCAGCCACAGCTCCGAAGGGATTTGACACCTGCAGTGGCGTTACTTCCAACGGTCAACGAGCTTTAATGGTTCGTTTAGGTTTCCAAAAGTCACGTGCTTCCGTGTTGAAGTCAGTGCTGGTTGCGGATTGCTGCGGCAGTTGCAGTGCTGGATGTCCTGTATTGATCTTCTGTACCCGCACTATGAGGGAGGCAAGCCCCTGTGGCGTAGGTTCCATAAAGTTTTTCCACACAAGTGACATATCATTTGTTGTCCCACCCCCGTACACATGCATCAAATTATCTGGCGCCCTCCCAACCCCCTTTTCAAACGCCACCCCCATCCCACATACATTACTAGATGTTCATTGGGCTCTTGGTAAGACCTGTAAAAATAACACTAAATCTAGTGAACGTGCAAACACGTTGTTTTCAGCACTAGTTACGATACATACCGTGTGCAAATTCTACACTGCGTGCGCCTTTAGCGCCCTTCACAGCTTGGCGCCCCAAGCAGCTGTTTGTGCCACTTGGGCCTTAAACAGATTCTGTTCGTAATCCATGTCTGTCGCCAGGTATATTTTTAGCTCGTTGTCCTCTTCCACAGCCTGAGTCACGTAATGAGGCAGTCGACTGACGCTTCCTATAGGCGAGTATCTTAAGTCTTCGACTGATAGATTTCCGAGCCATCCTCGACCGAAGCCAAGACCGCGTCACTTACGTCCTCTGTGATCGACGTCTTACACTCGACGGAAAACCAAAACGACTAGGAAACAATTGGCTAGATTCGGTGGATGGTATTCCCTATATATACTCTCTTGTTTCGGGTGTCCCGTGACTACTGACGCCACATTCTGGTGTACCACTTGACAGTTTGAAATAAAGGTGCCTTTGTAGAGTTGCTTGCATGGTAGGCTATTTCTTGTGCTACCCCTGCAGTTGATTGGCAGCCAACAGCCAATGGACAGCTTGTACTCAGGGGTAGTTCTCCTGCAGGGTGACGTCGATGCCGCACAGTGGCCTCTTGTTTATACTGTTGAAGCCGGGTCTTGTGGATCAGCTGGCTGACGAATCACGCGGTCCATTGGACTGGAGTCTCAAAGATCTCAAGAAAACTGGCGTGCGGCATTGAAGTCTCGCTGCAAAAAACACTATCTCTGGGTTCAAGCTGTCGTCTCGCTGATACCAGTCAATCATCTCCCAGAATAGCATAGACAATATCCCACCGTAGAGCCACCCCTCAATATGCATCTTTACTTCAGACTGCCCAATGGTACACCAGAACGTGATGTCAGTAATCACCTGACAACCGAAACAGTTTGGTACAGATGCATTGAGGTAACAATAGTCATGGGATTGCTCCTAATACCGTTCGGCAGGATTCATGTCGGGCGATGCAGGTGGCAAAACTATTCGTTCGAATTGTCCAGAATGTTCTTCAGACCAATCACCAACAGTTGTGTCCTGGAGACATGACGCGTTGTCATCCATAAAAATTTTATGAAGCCCATGAATGGCTGCAAATTGTCTCTAAGTAGCCGAACATCCAGAGTACTAAGTCCATTCAACGTAAACACAGCCCACACTATTATGAAGCCGCCATAAGTTAGCAGTGACTTGTTGACAAGTTTATTCCACGGCTTCGTGGAGTCTGCGCCATACTCGAAACCTGCTATCAGTTCTAACCAACTGAAATCGGGCGTCACCTGAGAAAGCCATGGTTTTCCAATCTTCTGCGGTCCAAACGATATGGTCACGAGCGCAGGAAAGGCGCTGCAGGCGATGTCATGCTGTTAGCAAAGGCACTCGCGACGATCGTCTGCTGCCATAGCCTATTAACGCCCAGTTTCGACGCACTGTCCTAACGGATATGTTCGTCGTACGTCCCACATTGATTTCTGCGATTATTTCACGTAATGTTGCTTGTCTGTTAGCACTGACATCTCTACGCAAACGCCTCTGTTCTCGGTCATTAAGTGAAGGCCGTCGGTCACTACGTTGTCCGTGGTGAGAGTAGTGCCTGAAACGTGGTATTCTCGACGCACTACTGACACTGTAGATCGTGAAATCTATGATGATTTCCGGAATGGAATGTCCCATGCATCTGGCTCCAACTACGTTCTGCGTTCAAAACCTGTTAATTCCCGAAGTGCGGCCATCATCACGCAGGAAACCGTTTCACTCCGCCAATGCACTGCCCTTTTGTACTTCGTGTACGCGATGCTACCGCCATCTGTATACGTGCATATCGCTATACCTTGACTTCCGTTACCAAAGTGCACACTACGTTTACATGTGACACAACTTCTGGAATACAAAAACCGAATTTCGGAAACCGGTTTTCGCTGTCGTGTTAAGGCCTGACGTCGTTCTGTTCGAGTGTCAGATGTAGGGTACTGAAATTGCTGTTTCTCATCAATTAAATATTAGACGAAGACAACTTCATGTTTAGTCTAATGTTTCTACTTCTTCACTCGATAAAAAGTTATTCCGTCCAGATTAGCCCAAATTTTTATAAAAACAACACTTTATCTGACAACCCAAATACATTTCAAGAAAGGTTTTGCATTTGATGGAAGGGAAAATCGATTGTGGAAACAGAATCCGGCAGCTATACCCACATTTCCAGAATACTACTCAGGAGGATGTCGTCATCTTGAGAAACATTCCTCGATCGAGAAGGTAGGTTAGAGAATTTAAAACGGAAATAGATAGGTCGAAGTTAGATATCGTGAACTTTAGTGGCATTGGGAACAGAACTTCTTGTCAGGTGAATAGAGGGTTAGAAATACAAAATAAAATAGGGGTAATGCAGGGGTAGTTTAATAAGGAACAAGAAAATAGGAATGAGGGTAAGCTATCATTAGAAGCGTCATTGCAGCCGATATACAGGGTGTTACAAAAAGGTACGGCCAAACTTTCAGGAAACATTCCTCACACACAAATAAAGAAAAGATGTTATGTGGACATGTGTCCGGTAACGCTTAATTTCCATGTTAGAGCCCATTTTATTTTCGTCAGTACGTACTGTACTTCCTCGATTCACCGCCATGATTTCATACGGGATGCTCTACCTGTGCTGCTAGAACATGAGCCTTTACAAGTACGACACAACATGTGGTTCATGCACGATGGAGCCCCTGCACATTTCAGTCGAAGTGTTCGTACGCTTCTCAACAACAGATTCGGTGACCGGTAGAGGCGGACCAATTCCATGGCCTCCACGCTCTCCTGACCTCAACCCTCTTGACTTTCATTTATGGCGGAATTTGAAAGCTCTTGTCTACACAACCCCAGTATCAAATGTAGAGACTCTTCGTGCTCGTATTGTGGACGGCTGTGATACAAGACGCCATTCTCCAGGGCTGCATCAGCGCATCAGGGATTCCATGCGACGGAGGGTGGATGCATGTATCCTCGCTAACGGAGGACATTTTGAACATTTCCTGTAACAAAGTGTTTGAAGTCACGCTGGTACGTTCTGTTGCTGTGTGTTTCCATTCCATGATACATCACATTAAAGATAAGTAATAAAATGAGCTCTAACATAGAAAGTAAGCGTTTCCGGACACATGTCCACATAACATATTTTCTTTCTTTGTGTGTGAGGAATGTTTCCTGAAAGTTTGGCCGTACCTTTTTGTAACACCCTGTAGACACAGAGCCAGCACCCACCACAGTGGTAGAAGTTTATATGCCAATTAGCTCCGCAGATGATGAAGATATTGAAGAAATGTCTGATGAGAAACAGAAATTATTCGAATAGTTAAGAGAGATGAAAATTTAACTGTGATGGGGGACTGAAATTCAATACTAGCAAAAGAAAGAGAAGGAAAAATTGTAGGTAAATGTGGACAGGGAGTATGGAATGAAAGAGGAAGTCGCCTGGTAGAATTTTGAACAGTTGGTTTAGTAATCATGAAAGAAGGTTTCAGATTGATTATAGAATGGTAAGTCAGAGACTACGGAATCAGATTTTAAATTGGAGGACATTACCAGGGGCAGATGTGGACTCTAACCACAATTTATTGGTTATTAACTGTAGATTAAAACTAAAGAAATAGCAAAAAAACATAGGAAATTAAGAAGATGGGATCTGGGTATGTTGAAAGAACCAGAGGTTGTTGAGAGTTTCAGACGGAGCGTCAGGCAACGATTGACCTGAACAGAGGAAAGGAATACAGTAGAAGACCAATCAGTAGCTTTGAGGGATGAAACAGTGAAGGCAGCAGAGGTTCAAATAGGTAAAAAGAAAAGGTCTAATAGAAATCCTTGGATAACACAGGAGGTATTTAATATAACTGATGAAACGAGAAAATGTAAAAATGCAGCAAATGAAGCAAGTGAAAGGGAATAAAAACGTCTAAAAAATGAGAGTGACAGGAAGTGAAAAATGGCTACGCAGGAATGGCTAGAGGAAAAAGGCAAAGATTTAGAAGCATATTTCAGCAGGGGAAAGATACACTGAAGCGACAAAGACACTGGTATAGGAATGCGTATTCAAATACAGAGTATGTAAACAGGCGGAATACGGCGCTGCGGCCAGCAACGCCTATAAAAGACAACAAGTGACTGGCGCAGTTGTTAGATCGGTTACTGCTGCTACAATGGCAGGTTATCAAGATTTAAGTGAGTATTAATATGGTGTTATAGTCGGCGCACGAGCGATGGGACACAGCATCACCGAGGCAGCTATGAAGTGAGGATTTTCCCGTACGACCATTTCACGGGTGTAAAATGAATATTAGAAATCCGGTAAAACATCGAATCTCCGACATCACTGCGGCCGGAGAAAGACACTGCAAGAACGGGCCTAACGGCGACTGAAGAGAATCGTTCAACGCTACATAAGTGTAACCCTTCCGCAAATTGCTGCAGATTTCAATGATGAACTATCAAAAAGTGTCAGCGTGCGAACCATTCAATGAAACATCATCGATATGAGCTCTCGGAGCCGAAGGCCCACTCGTGTACGCTTGATGACTGCATGACACAAAACTTGACGCCCTACTTGGCCCCGTCAATACCGACATTGGACTGATGGTGACTGGAAACATGTTGCCTGGTTGGACAAGTCTCGTTTCAAGATGCATCGAGCTGATGGAAGTGTACAGGTATGGAGACAACCTCATGTATCCATGGAACCTGCATGTCAGCAGAGGACTGTTTAAGCTGTTAGGGTCTCTGTAATAGTGTGGGGCGTGTGCAGTTGGAGTGATATGGGACCCCCGATACGTCTAGATATGACTCTGACAAGTGGTACCCACGTAAGCATCCTGTCTGATCACTGTGCGTTCCGACGGACTTGGGCATTTCCAACAGGACCCCACACGTCCAGGAACACTCTTCTGAGTTTAAACACTTCCGCTGGCCACCGAACTCCCCAGACATGAACATTATTAAGCATATCTGGGACGCCTTGCAACGTACTGTTAAGAAAAGACCTCCACCCCCTCGTACTCTTACAGATTTATGGATATCGCTGCAGGTTCATGGTGTCAGTTCCCTCCAGCATTACTTGACATTACTCGAGTCCACGCCACGTCGTGTTGCCGTACTCCTGCGTGCTCGCGGGGCCACACGCAATATTAGGCAGGCTTACCAGTTCCTTTGGCTCTTCAGTGTAGATACCGCCTACAGAAAAATTAAATAGCCCTGTGGAGAAGAGAGAAGCAGACGCGTTAATATCAAAAGCTCAGATGGAAAACCAGCAAAGAAGGGAGAGCTGAAAGGTGGAGGGAGTATGTAGAGGGTCTATACAAGGGAGATGAACTTGAAAGCAATATGATAGAAATGGAAGAGGATGTAGATGAAGATGAGATAGAAGATATGATACTGTGCACAGAATTTGACAGAGCACTAGCGGACCTACGTCGAAACAAGGAGCCAGGCGTGGAAGACATTCCATCACACTTACTGACAGTCTTGGGAGAGCCAACCATGACAAAACTCTTCCGTCTGGTGTGTAACATGTAAGAGGCAGGCGAAATGCCCTTTAACTTCAAGAAAAATACAATAAATCCAATTACAAAGACAGCAGGTGCTGAGAGATATGAATATTACCGAGTTATCAGTTTAATATGCAAAATACTCACGCGAATCCTTTACAGAAGAATGGGTAAACCGGTAGAAGCTGACCTCAGGGAAGATCAGTTAGGATTCCTGAGAAATGCAGGAACACACGAGACAGTACAGGCCCTACGACTTATCTTACACGGAAGCCTACGTTTATAGTACTTGTAGACTTAGAGAAAGCTTTTTGACAATGTTGACTGGAGTTCTCTCTTTGAAATTCTGAGGGTAGCAGGGCTAAAATGCAGGGAACGAAACGCTATTTACAGCTTGTACAGTAACCAGACGGCAGTTAGAAGAGTCGAGGGGCATGAAAGGGAAACAGTGGTAGAAAAGGGAATAAGACAGGGTTCTAGGCTGTCGTGAGCGTTATTCAACCTGTACACTGAGCAAGCAGTAGAGCAAACAAAAGAAAAGTTTGGACTAGGAATGAAAGTTCAGGGAGAAGAAGTAAAACCTTTGAGAATGAAATTTTTCACTCTGCAGCGGAGTGTGCACTGATATGAAACTCCCTGGCAGATTAAAACTGTGTGCCAGACCGAGACTCGAACTCGGGACCTTTTCCTTAAGTAGGCAAGTGCTATGCCAACTTTTTTTAAATTTTTCATTTTTTTCTTTTTTTCATTGTGTTCGATACTGTTCGTTGTCTTTGGTCAGGGCGGATGTCGCATGACATCCGATCAAGTTGCTCACTGGTTCCTTTACTCATTTTTTTTTTTTTATTACGGAGGACAAGTATCTATCTGACTGAACACGCTGAGCTACCGTGCTGGCTGCCAACTGAGCTACCGAAGCAAAATGGCTACGCAGGAATGGCTAGAGGAAAAAGGCAAAGATTTAGAAGCATAATTCAGCAGGGGAAAGATACACTGAAGCGCCAAAGATACTGGTATAGGAATGCGTATTCGTCTCCCACCTTCCAAACTTCACAGAAGCTCTTCTGCGAACCTTGCAGAACACGAAAGACAAAGGTCCCGATTTCGAGTCTCTGCCCGACACACAATTTTAATCTGACAGGAAGTTTCATATCAACGCACACTCCGCTGCAGAGTGAAAATCTCATTCTGGAAACATACCCCAGGCTGTGGCTAAGCCATGTCTCCGCAATATCCTTTCTTCTAGGAGTGCTAGTTCTGCAAGGTTCGCAGAAGAGCTTCTGTGATGTTTGGAAGGTATGAGACGAGCTACTGGCAGAACTGAAGCTGTGAGGTTGGGTTGTGAGTCGTGCTTGCGTAGTTTAGTTGATGCCCTCACAGCAGCTCAGCGTGTTTGGTCAGAGGGTTAGCTACCCTCTGCAATAAAAAAACTGAATAAATGGATCAGCGATGAACTTGAACGGATGTCATGGGACAAACAAATTGAGATTCTTCAAAAACAAAAGTTTTAATCTGGCAGGAAGTTTCAAAAACTTTGAATTGTAATTCTGCCAAGGACTTGGAAGAGCAACTGAACGGAATGAGCAGTGTCTTGAAAGGAAGATCCAAGAAGAACACTTAAAAAGGGAAAGCAAAGGTAATGGGATATAGCAAAATTAAATCAGGGGATGCTGAAGGAATTTGATTGGGAAATGAGGCACTTGAAGTAGCAGACGGGTTTTGCTATTTGGCCAGAAAATCACTGATGATGGCCGAAGTAGAAAGGATATAAAATGTAGACTGGCATTGCGAGGAAAGCATTTCTGGAGAAGAGAAATTAGTTGACATCACGTATAGATATAACCGTCAGGAAGTCTTTTCTGAAAGTTTTTGTGTGGAGTGCAGCCATGTGTGGAAGTGAAACATGAACGATAAGCAGTTTAGACAAGAAGAGAATAGAAGCTTTTGAAACGCGTTGCTGCAAAAGTATGCTGAAGATTAGATGGTTAGATTCCATAACTAATGAGAAGCTACTTAACTGAATTTGGGGGGGGGGGGGAGGAGGTGGAGTAAATTAGTGTTTAACGTCCCGTCGACAACGAGGCCATTAGAGACGGAGCACTGGCTCGGATTAGGGAATGATGGGCAAGGATATCGGCTGTGCCCTTTCCAAAGGAACCATCGCGGCATTTGCCTGAAGCGATTTAGAAAAATGACGGAAAACCTAAATCAGGATGGCCGGACATGGGTTTGAACCTTCCTGCTGCCGAATGCGAATCCATTGTGCTAACCACTGCGCCACCTCCTTCAGTGATTGGGGAGAAAACAAATTTGTGGCACAACTTGACCAGAAGAAGGGATCAGTTGATAGGACACATTCTGAGACATCAAGGGATCACTAATTTAGTAATGGAGAGAAGTGTTGGAGGCAAAAATTGTAGAGGGAGACCAAGAGATGGATACAGTAAGGAGATTAATTATGTAAATTGCAGTCGTTATTTGGAGACGAAAAGGCATACACGTGTGGTGTGCGTACTATAAGACCGTCCGTACACACACCATCAGATTATTTGACTTGTCGCTCTAACGAAGTAGGTGAGTGTCAGTAATATGTCTCGTGGTCTTATTGTGGCGTGTTTATCTTCTGCCGTTAGGTCAGACGATAGAAATGCCACTTGCACGCTTAGAGCAGCAGATTGACGGTGACCAACTTTAAATAGAACTTGAATAATTTCCACACACATTTATTAAAATAATAAAAAGCGTAAACATTACGTAACTTGATTCTGGATGCTGGTTACAACTGACAATCTGAAGTTCCTTTGGATTTGGTACGTTAATCTTATTCTCACATATCTCTGATACTTGACAAAGTGTCTATTCATTTATCTTCATGGCTATGTACAGGAATATGGTAATCTTATTAGGCGCAGACTGAAACTTGACTATAGACTGGTACAGACTAATGCAGACTGGTACAGACTGGTGCAGACAAATGCAGACTGACTAATCGGAGGTCTGTACACTCGTTATAATACCTCGCGCATTCATTTATCACCGCGCGAGTGTGATCCGCGAGGAGAAAAGGTTCTATGTTAGCAGCAATCTCATTGGCTGCGTTACATATTAATACGCGGATCGGCAGAAGCAGAATTTCGTCCGTCTCTAAGGCAGCGCCATCTCGTAGTGCAAAGATGGACGAGCGCTGCACCTGCGTTGTGGCGCTTAGGGGGGCGCGCTCTAGTGGGAAAGTTGTCTACGCGCTGACTACGCGGAACTATGTACACAACAGCACAATATCGAGTGGCGTGAAGAGCTACATCAAACCAGTCTTTGGGCTTAAGACCACAACAACAGTTGAACATAAATGCCCAGGGTTTTTTAATCCCTCAAATCCACTTTTTATATAACTTGTGTTCTTAACATACAGGTGAGAGTGTGGTACCTTGGAACACTTTTCAGACTTTCGCGTCTAGCTAGTCCTGTTGTAAAAACAAAATATATTTACTTTTTTCATTATGGAATGATTGCTCTAAGTTTTTACTCTGGAAAATTAAGGTTATTCCAAATGTGAAATACTGTTCCCAGGTACAACATGGTCACGTACCTTGGAACAAATATTCTACTGAAACTTAAATATGTATTTAGCAGTGTGTTACATTATTATTCTGCTAAAATTAAATCTAAACTCCACCCAAACAGGCCATGAAGGCCCAACAGTACCGACCGGCCTTGTGTGATCTTCAGCCCACAGGCGTTTCTGGATGCGAATATTGAGGGTCATGTGGTCAGCACACCGCTCCCACAGCCGTATGTCAGATTACAAGACCGGAACCGCTTCTTTTCAATCAAGTAGCTCCTCAGTTTGCCTTAGAAGGGGTGATTATTACTCGGCTACACAACAATAACACAGGCCAACGAAAAAATATTTTTGAAAAATTTTTTTCTTTGGTAGCTGATCTTTATAGATTTTTATGAGCTGAATACAAATCCAGCCTTAGCTTTTTTGTATCATCCATAGTTTTAGAGCAATATGCTTTTTACTATATAAGATAAGAATCCTATGCTGTACGGTAAATGGGGAAATTAATGAAACGCTTTGTTACAACGTAAGCATGGTTTGTATTTACAGAAAGCTACTTAAAACAATGATATGTGTTAATGGAGGTTTGACTTCTCAGCTGGAATTGGTTTGTATTTTCTTTCTCTTTTTTCTTTGAGCTTCTTGTGTAACTTTTTGTACGATGGGTCACTTGCTGAATTTCTCGGTGAAGTGACCAACAGTAGTCCACCATCATGTTGGTGTTCCAGCGGCCTTGGTAGCGTGTTTCCATCACTTTAATGTCCTAGTGGAAACGCTCTCCTTGCTCCTCACTAACATCTCCCATACTGTCCGCGAAGTAATCAAGGTGACTGTTCAAAAAGTGAACTTTCAAGCTCATTAAACATCCTAAAGTTTTAAACTTCTTTTACATTGTAGCTATAATAGAAACATAGTTTGGGTCTTTTTCATGTTCTAAGAACTTTGTAACGACTTGCTTTAATGATACCCATACTTCTTTCTCATTTACGGTAATTGTGGATCGAAAGTTAATATCAAACATCAATTTTCTAATGTCAGGTCCGACAAAGATGCCTTCTTTTAGTTTAGCTTCTGAAAGGAGTGGAGACTTTTGGCAGAGGTACTTAAAACATGGTCCAACTTTAGGCAAAGCCTTTACAAACTGTTTCATTAGGCCTAACTTTATATGTAGAGATGGTAGGAGTACCCTTTTAGGATCTATAAGGTTTTTACGTAGAATGTTCTTCTCATCAGGTTTTAAAGACTCCCTCACAGGCCAGTTCTTTCTGCGCCAGTGTTGATCCCTAGCCCTACTGTCCCATTCACACAAGAAACATGGAAATTTGGTAAAATCACCTTGCTGATCAAGAAGAATGCATGTTACTTTTAGATCGCCACATATCATCCAACCATGAGCAGAATAGCCCATTTTATTTAGCACTCTTTCTAGGTTTTCATAGCTTTCTTTCATACGTACAGAACGTCCAACAGGTATAGATGCATACATATTATCAATGCCTAATAAAACAGCCTTTAAACTAGTTTTGGATGAATCAATAAACAGCCTCCAGTCTTCCTTTTTGTATTCAATACCAAATTCATTCATCAGACAGGGAATGTCTGAGCAGTACACTAAATCCCCTTCTTGTTGAAAAAACTTGGAAAATTGCTGCTCTCTCTTTCTATACATGTATATGCTGGTTCCAACTGCCAATAAGTTCTTTTCTTTTAATCTAGAGCCAAGAAATTCAGGTTTTTCTTTCGTTACGCCCAGATCCCTAACCAAATCGTTAAGCTCGGTCTGAGTAAACAATTTGGGCTGTAGACTTTCTGTATTACAATGGACTTCATCATCATCTGGTTCGTCTCAATAAGATTGTACATCAGCAAATACTTCTGTTTGAATAGAATATAAACCATCTGGTGGTTCAGGAATCAGCGGACGGAAGGTTAGGGTAGCTTATTACCTTCTTGTTTTTCGAATTATGACCAGTAATACCAACACTGCAAAAGTAGCAATCATCGGAATGATTTCTTGGCTCCCTCCATATCATAGGAATAGCAAATCTAAAGGCTTTTTTCTCCTTTTAGGACCATTTTCTCAGATCTTCAACACACACATAACATACCTTATGCGGCGCCCAAGATTTATCTTGATCACCAAGTTTAGATCAAAAATATGATAAACATTTTTCTGAAAGTTTGTAATGTCCCTTTGGTGTTTTTTAATCACAAATTCACCACAAATATAACAAAAGCTGTCACCAGACTTTTTACAACCACTGTTAAACATTGTACTGAGCACATGTGCAGGAAACGGGAAAGTGAGGATAGATTGACAGTAAACAAAACGCCATGTGTTAACACAAAAATAGAATCGACCTTTTTTGTCAGCCATTGTTTTTCAGCAATCCTACCAACGTCATTTACATTCATTACACCTCCTTTTTAAATTGTTTCAACTATATAAAAGCTGTTAATCCTTTAAAAATCGCTTAATTTAATAAATTTAACTGTCAAATGTGAAGAAATGGTGGGTGACAAATTGGAAATTTGTGGTAAGTTCCTATGGGACCAAACTGCTGAGGTCATCAGTCCCTAAGCTTACACACTACTTTATCTACCTTAAACTGACTTACGCTACGGACAACACACACACCCATGCCCAAGGGAGGACTCGAACCTCCGACGGGGGTAGCCGCGCGAATCGTGACTAGACGCCCAAGACCGCACAGCGGTGGGTGACACAGTTTTTTAAGTATCATATTTGGATTTCCCACCCTAAGAAACATAAGAATAAGGCATTTTCAGCAAACAAGTTTTTCCATCGTTGGCCTGTGTAATCAATAAATGACATCAGATTAAGTGTAGTACTATCGAAAACCAATTAACCATACATCTACGTCTATAGCTACATGTATGTATGTATTGTGTATTGTGTATTTAAACCAAAGACCTAGAAACGACGGAGAGGCCTCGTCCCGCCATAGCCCTCAGTGCTTCACAGCCCCACAACATGCCACAGCAGTCCACCCACCCCACCGCCGCCCCACACCGAACCCAGGGTTGTAGTGCGTTTCAGCCCTCAGTGGAGGCCCCCCAGGAACGTCTCATACCAGACGAGTGTAACCCCAAATGTTTGCGTGGTAGAATAATTATTGTGTACGCGTACATGGAAACGGTGTTTGCGCAGCAATCGCCGGCATAGTGTAACTGAGGCGGAATAAGGGGAATCAAATAGCATTCGCCAAGGTAGATGGAAAATCATCCACAGGCTGGCCGGCACAACGGACCTCGACACTAATCCGTGGGGCGGATTCGTGCTGGGGACAGGCATGTCTTCCTACCCGGGAAGCAGATCGTTACACCGCGCGGCTAGCTAGGCAGGCTATATCTACATGACTGCCCTGCAATTCACAATTAAGTAGCTGCCAGATTGTTCATCGAACAACCTTCAAGCTATTTCTCTACCGTTCCACTCTCAAAGAGTGCGCAAGAAAAACAGACACTTAAATATTTCCGTGCGAGCTCTGATTTATTTTGTTACAATGATCATTTCTCTCTATGTAGCTGGTCGCTAACAGAATGCTTTCGTATTCGGAGTAGAAAGATGGTGATTGAAATTTCGTGAAAAGATAGCGCCGCAACGAAAAACGACTTTGTTTTAATGATTGCCACTCCAACTCGCGTATCATATTTATGATACTATCTGCCCTGTGATAATACAAAACTAGTTGCCCTTCTTTGAACTTTTTCGATGTTCGCCGTCAGTCCTATCTGATGCGGATACCACATCACGTAGCAGTACTCCAGAAGAGGACGGACAAGCGTAGTGTAGGCAGTCTCTTTTAGTAGATATGTTACATCTTTTAAGTGTTCTACCAATAAATCGCTGTCTTGGGTTCGCTTTCCCCACAACGTTATCTATGTGATCGTTCCAATTTAAGTTATTTGCAACTGAAATCTTTAAGTATTTAGTTGAATTCACAGTCTTTAGATTTGTTTGATTTTTCGTGTAACTGAAACTTAGCGGATTCATTTTAGTACTCACGTGGATGAGTTAACACTTTTCATTATTGAGCGTCAATTGCCACTTTTCTCACCATATAGCTCTCTTGTCTAAAACATTTTGCAATTGTTTTGATAATCTGATGACTTTACAAGATGGTAAATGAGAGCGTCATCTGCAAACAACCTAAAAGGGCTGCTCAGATTGTCTCTTAAATCGTGTATGTATTAGGAACACCAGAGAGTCTATAACACTTCTTTGGGGAACGCCAGATATCACTTCTGTTCTACTCAACGAGTTTTCGTCGATTACTACATAAACATTTTGAAATACATACGCCGGCCGGTGTGGCCGAGCGGTTCTAGGCACTTCAGTCTGGAACCGCGCGACCGCTACGGTCGCAGGTTCGAATGCTGCCTCGGGCATTGATGTGTGTGATGTCCTTAGGTTAGTTAGGTTTAAGTAGTTATATGTCTAGGGGACTGATGACCTCAGGTGTTAAGTCCCATAGTGCTCAGAGCCATTTGAACCAAATTCAGCTCATCGAGATAACGTAACTGTTTTAGTAAGACAAAGTTCCCCAGATCGTTACGAATTAGTAAAATGGGTTTTAAGGGCTGGATAGACAGACAGACGGTCAAGAAAGTGAGACTAGTAGGGTTTCATTTTTACCGACTTAGTTGAAGAAATCCCAACAACGAAAATAGCTACGACAGTTACTAAAGGTGAGGGCCGCATAAATAATCCCCCCTCCCCCCCCCCCCTACTCTTTATTGGAAATGTTCTAGTTGCAGTCGATACATCAGCATATTACTCGCAGCTATGCTTTCGATCCAAATCACGTTTACAGGAATGCAAATAAAATCCATTTACCTATACACATGGTAATTCAGATCCCATTATTAATGCCACCGCGGTTTAGAAGTGCGAGCATTTTCATTGCCAGGTAGCTTAAGAAACACTTTGGCTAATGAACGTTTTCTGGCTGTGACGAGTCTAATGGAGAATTCGAAACATTGTAGAATACGTTTGGCAGCTATGTAGCCGTTTATTTTCTGGGGTGGTGCAGAATTATCCTACTAAATTTACCCGATAATAACAGTAATTTGTTATTTCGATAAACATCCCGAGTGATTGTCACATAACCGGTGTCATAAAGGTAGAAAATTCTTGTTTTTGAGTCCAGACAGCTCTGTGCAACGGAAACTGCAGATCATTCTGCCATTTTCATTGCAAAATTGCCGGCTTATTCAAGTCTGGGGTAATAATAAAGGACTGTTTGCCTGGGTTGTCTGCTAGTGTAATGAAAGGTGTTTGCTACTGCAAGGGAGGTCTGGTTTGTTTTCGGTTCTAATCTCGATGGAGGCAGATAGACTGGCAGTAAACCAATTTTAAGAAATTCTCGCGCCCCAATACGTTTTGTTACTACCTTTATTCTGTACGGGCGTCCTGTGGATGTAAATATGAAGATTTTGTAGAATTTCATACTTCTTACTGATTACTTTTTCCGCTTCTGTCAGTAACTGAATTGAATTATGTGTGGCACTGAATGATTTTTGACTGAATTTCGTTATGAAACTTCATGCATTGCTAAATTTGAACATTTTCATGTGAGGTCAACAACGGTAATCCAGTATGACTGGTCTGAACGTTGACACAGACCGTTTCGCAGCCGAATACGCTTAATATTTTGCTAATTCTTAACGATCTGGGGTACTTTGTCTTACTTAAACAGTTATGTTGTCTCGATAAACTGAAATTCATTTTTATAAGTACAGTTCATACTAACTAGCGTTTCTTCTTTCATTTACATCTTATATTTACGTGTTGTGTTTAACACACTAACCAGCATAGTCATACACATGACTGAAAACAGTCTGACAAAGTTCGGATAGTCTGTCAATTTCACGCCTGTGTATAGTATGTTGGTAGCACTTCATCCGTTCTCGCTTCCCACGCCCGGGTTCCCGGGTTCGATTCCCGGCGGGGTCAGGGATTTTCTCTGCCTCGTGATGGCTGGGTGTTGTGTGATGTCCTTAGGTTAGTTAGGTTTAAGTAGTTCTAAGTTCTAGGGGACTGATGACCATAGATGTTAAGTCCCATAGTGCTCAGAGCCATTTGAACCAGCACTTCATCACTTTGCCTGTTATGCTGTGTAGCAGACTTTAAAGCTGTGCGGATCAGCATAACGAAAAGGCGAGGAGTCTCGCTCGTTTTGTCCACGACTGTACATGTAGAGACAAACAAATGATTACAATTTCAAAAAAATAGATGATATATTCAAGAGAAATAGTTTCAGAAAATGAGCTAGTCATTCACGCGCTTGGTCCACCTCTGGTCCTTATGCAAGCAGCTATTCGGTTTGACATTGATTGACAGAGTTGTTGGATATCCTCCTGTGGGATACCGTGCCAAATTCTGTTAACTGGCGCGTTAGATCGTCAAAATCCGGAGCTGTCTGGAGATTTCTGCCCATAACACTTCAAACATTCTCAGTTGCGGAGAAATCCGGCGACCTTCCTCGCCAAGGAAGGGTTTGGAAAGCACGAAGACAAGTAGTAGAAACTTCCGCTGTGTGCAGGCGAGTGTTATCGTGTTGAAATGTAGGTCCCAGGTGGCTTATCATGAAGGGGAACAAAACGGGGCGTAGAATATCATCGACTTACCGCTGTGCTGTAAGGGTGCCGTGGATGCCGACCAAAGATTCTATGAAATGAAATGGCACTCCAGACCATCACTCCTGGTTGTCGGGCCCTATTGCAGTCTGCACTCAAGTTAGTATCTCACCGCCGGCCAGGACTTCTCCAGACGAAGAAATTGGTCAAATATTTACTGTGTTATAGGAAGCACAGAGACATTATGCTACTGGCCTACCTTTTGTTCTATTTCTTTGATATGTCTAAGAGACATTGACTGGAGTAGAACTGTCTTTAGTGATGACCAGCGAAAACGTGTCTGAAGATGCACTACAGAGTGGTGACAACCTGACTGTTTCCCGCCATACGGTCCGATAGCCAGGAGTGCTGGTCTGGGGTGTCACTTCTTTTCACAGTAGGATCCGTTTGGTTGCCATCCGCGGCACGGCAGTACGACGACGGTACTGTACGGCCCGTTTAGTTGCCCTTCATGGTAAGCCATCCTGGGCTTACATTTGTGAGGTAACGGACGAGTTGTGGCACCCTGGAAATATTATATGTTCGAAGTTGAGAGACACGCCGGGAGTGTCAAAGGTGGCGGACTTTGTGAAACCTTAATGGCAGACACTTCTCATTTCGTATAGACATTAATAGTATCCAGATTAATCATGATAACTAAAAAAGAAACATGCACGTTACTATTATTTGCAGGACGATTCTGATGATGTACTCAGATTTTCAATATATTTATTAGTTTAAAGTTTAGTATCTGATGGTAAATTATACAAGTAACACCCAGCAACGAATTTCCAAAATATAAACGCGTCATCCGATTTTGTCGATCTACGTGTCTTTAGAAAGCTATTAGTGTAAACCAAAATTGGGATAAATTACAGACATGTAACTTGAATAGTACATGAGTTATTGGAGGTCAAAGTGGCCAATTACTATCGACTGCGTCAGGCCATAAACACGAAAAAACGGTAGCAGCATGCTTATAAATATATTTCTTCGTCTATGTCTTTGTTTCTATCCGATATATACTATTCACGAAGAAATTGGTCAAATATTTACTGTGTTATAGGAAGCACAGAGACATTATGCTACTGGCCTACCTTTTGTTCTATTTCTTTGATATATGTTTATTTAATTTGTTTATGTATCTAATA
Organism: Schistocerca serialis cubense; assembly: GCF_023864345.2. Lineage (NCBI taxonomy): Eukaryota > Metazoa > Arthropoda > Insecta > Orthoptera > Acrididae > Schistocerca > Schistocerca serialis. Next base: position 230,967,333 of record NC_064640.1, read on the forward strand.
ATGTGTGTTATAGCGTGTTTACCGTCCAGCTGTAGGAACATTTATATAATTTCAAGTTATTTAACTGTAAATCCATTACTTCGAATGTGTTTCATTGTGTTTGTGTGGGTGCGTTGGCATAAAGACATGGCGCGAACGCTCTAGCCAATCACAGCGCTCGTGAATGAGGAGACTGGATGGAAGGGAGTTCGGGTGGGGAGTTCTGGAGGGTACGACACACGACACGGGAAGTGCTGGACGCGACGGCGCGACGGATGCGGAGTCGGCGGAAGGACTTAGAGAGTGGAGCGGTTTGCGCGTGGTCGCGAGAGATAGAAATACTTCGGAGTGCCGACTTCTGAACTTGTGAGATTTCCGTGGTTTCTACAGTGAAGATGTAGTACGCGATTGGAAGTGAATATCTCGCTAGCTATGTTGTTGTTCCTAACTAATTACGTGAAGTAGGAATCTATTGTTTCCCTGTTATTCAACTAATAATTTATTTAATTGCTGGACCACCGACACCAATAAGTGTTTTGCAGAAATAAACTGCATTCTCAGAAGTACTTCTACTATGGTACTCATCATTTAAAGTCGTTAAGATAGTACCTGCAGATTTTATTTAATTGCAATCTTTCATTTATAAATTTATATGTTATATTCATAATTCGCAATTGCCGAGTGATAGAAACCTTCGACCATTCGATTCATATGTGTATTGTTATCGTCTACTGTAGACTCAGGAGTATTTGACCTGTAATGCGGCAACTACGTATCCCAGCCCCTAGACAACGAAACCAGCCAAAAATTTTAATATTACAACACTGAGTCGGAGGGTACGTAGTTGAGGGCCGCCACCCACGCCTTTTCCTTTTACGAAAGCCCGCACATTTCAGCAAGATAATGCCCGTCCGCGCACGGCGAGAGTTTCTATAGCTTGTCTTCGTGTTTGCCAAATCATACCTGGGCCATATGGGCAGTCCCACCAACCAGCTCGAGATTCTGACCATCTAATGCGCCAGTCGGACAGAATTTGGCACGATATCCCTCAAGAGGACATCCGACAACTCTTTCTGTAATGCCAAACCGAATGACTGCTTATACAGAGCCATAGGTGGACCAATGCGTTATTGTCTTGCTCATTTTGTGAAGCTCTTTCTCTTGAATAAATCATCCAGTTTTTCTGAAACTGCCATCATTTGCTTGTCTGTACATGTACTTCACATCTATCGATTTTCCCATTCGGATAATTCCTTCGTGGTGTGTCGCTATTTTGTCTTAGAGTGTATAAGCTTTTGGACAGTAACACAGATTTTCATTTTCTAGAGAGATAAAACTGTTAAGACATTAAAGAAACTCAGATCATTTGCAAGTATCACATGGTCCGTGATAAACGACCTTCTTTTCCAAGGTACAAGATGGCGCAGAACGACGAAGCATGGAAACGAGCGAGGTGACGCAGTGGTTAGCACACTGGACTCACGATCGGGAGGATGACGGTTAGACCCGCATCCTGTCATCCCAATTTAGCTTTTTCGTGATTTACCTAAATCACTCCAGTGAAATGCCGGGATGTTTTCTTCGAAAGCGCACGGTCGATTTCCTTCCCCATCCTTAGTAACTTAAAAATGAACGATATCTTCCAAATAGCTTTAATATATTATACAGCATTTAATTGTGTAGAACTTAAAATATCTACAATTGTTGCATAAAACTAAACAAAAGTTCGTGCTCGGCCCACGGCTGTCCTCTTATGGCTTGAAAATGGATTGGAAAACAATCGCCTCATTCGGTTGTAGTTATACACATCGGTTGAATGATTCATTCATTCTTGTGAGTGGCATTTCTCTGTGGGAGAAACCGAATGAAAACAATCGGTTCAGTCGGTTGGAATACTCATTCATCGTTTCGAGTGAAATCAGTCTGGGGGAGCAACCGAATGAAAATAGTCGTTTAGCTGGCTGGAATACTCATCCACTCTTTTGAACGAAATTAGTATGCGGGAGCAACTGAATAAAAACAGTTGCGTTAGTCGGCTGTAGTTTTACCTTTCGGTTGGATTATTATCCATTTATTTTTTTTAGTGAAAGCAGTCGAATTAAAAGATTGGACACCGTTGTAGATTTGCATATTGACTGATTTATTCATTCTTTCTTTTCAAGTGAAAACAATTGGTAGTTTTTCTTTCGGTCGAACCATGTACACATCCTTTTAATTGAAACCGTTCTTTAGTGTTTTAGCTGATTGAGCTACCCATTCATTCTTATGAGTGAAACCAGCCTGCAATACTTTAATTAGCTGAATTGAAGAAGTGCTACATTATACTGACAGAGCGTGGTCCTAAGTGAAACATATCCCAGGGGTAAGCCGAAGTTAACATACGCAGTATACATGTCCATTACATTATGAACTGAGTGGAGTAATTTCTCTTTTCATAATTTAAAACTGTTTCATGTACTGTTGTGGATTAAATTGTTAAATAATTAACCTGATGTATCTTTGGGGCAAGACTGTCATCACTTAAATTGCCGACCCCAGACAAAAACTTCAAAAATCCCTAACATGTGGGTCGAATCGGATTATTTTCCCGGACACAAACAGTCTGTAGACGATAAGCTGGTCAATGGCCACGATGTTCCGCAGGGGGCGGGGACATGAGAGGGGGAATGTTCCCTCGTTTGCGTTTCAGTGCTGACACTGCCAGCGGGAGCAGGCTTCCCACCGATCAGCAGATACAAATTACACGTGAGACTAACAAGGAGTTGGGAAAGCGCATTATAGAAACGTTCATATTCAGAGGTAGTAATAATCTGCAGTATGGAAAATGAACGTAAATGAAATTAGTTTTATACAGATCAATGAGCAGAAGGCAAATGACATTTAAGACCTACAGTTGTCTGGTGGGTAAGGCGGCGTCGCTGTGTATGCGGTAGCCCATTATCGGTGGCTTCTCACTGTCTCAATAAAGAAGTAAGGTGTTCCAAATTTTTCTTTGCAACTTTGATCACATATATTTTAGAAATGGGGATACATAGAAAAGCGCTGTTTGTTGCGTAATGTTTATATGCACCAAAGGTTCCAGTAGCCGATTAACAGAGTTCAGTGTGTTAAGCTGACATATTTCCTAGAGCCAAATTCGGGACTCATTAAAAAATTTTAATATTACAAAAGACGTCTGAATTGAACCTAATGAATGCAACCTATAACTTTAATTCGTTATAAAAACTATATTAATTTATATTTCATTATATCTTCTAAGACGAAGTAGTGTGAGCAGACATACAGTGTTTATCAGTACTGTAAATTTTCTTCAGTATGTCTGTATTCTTCAACAGTCTTATGAAAACATTTAACTCAAGTTTCAAAATAATTCACTCTAGTCACTAACATTGCTTTCGTAGTTTCTACAACAAACTGTGTTTTGTCATTGCTCCATACATTACTTATTTGGGAAAATACCGTTTCAGTAACATCTTACCGATACGGGTGAAATGAACATACAATTCGGGATAAATCGTTTCATAATTGTTAAGCCGGAGACAGATGGGTCTCCCGAATTACCCACGAAAAATTCGAGAAAGAGCTACAAAAATCATAACTGTCACGATAAAATGGGGGACGGGGGAAACGGATGGCCCCTTAAATGCGTGGGTCGTCTGTAGAACACAGGTTATCTAAGTGATTTTCCAGTTCCATGTCCGACCTAGCATGTCGTCATTAGAGTGTACTATTTCTGCTCTGATGCGAGCTCACAGTTCGTGCAAGTCCCACCCGAATAAAAAAATACAATGGGGTTCCGCAGCATCCGGGTATCAGATCTGGTCTGTACAAACCATCCCACACACTTTGCCAACTGATGGAGGGTGGTCAGGCAATAATTAATATGGGAACTAAGGAAAAACAGATTCAGATGTGTGTGAGTACATCACATTTCCACCTATTCCCATTTCAAGAATACACGTCACCAAAGTTTTAGATAAAATTTTGGAACATACTGTATGTGCATAGGAGAGTAGCTAACCGTGTTTGCCCCCTTAGTAGACTAAGACGAGGAAATTATATATACACTCCTGGAAATTGAAATAAGAACACCGTGAATTCATTGTCCCAGGAAGGGGAAACTTTATTGACACATTCCTGGGGTCAGATACATCACATGATCACACTGACAGAACCACAGGCACATAGACACAGGCAACAGAGCATGCACAATGTCGGCACTAGTACAGTGTATATCCACCTTTCGCAGCAATGCAGGCTGCTATTCTCCCATGGAGTCGATCGTAGAGATGCTGGATGTAGTCCTGTGGAACGGCTTGCCATGCCATTTCCACCTGGCGCCTCAGTTGGACCAGCGTTCGTGCTGGACGTGCAGACCGCGTGAGACGACGCTTCATCCAGTCCCAAACATGCTCAATGGGGGACAGATCCGGAGATCTTGCTGGCCAGGGTAGTTGACTTACACCTTCTAGAGCACGTTGGGTGGCACGGGATACATGCGGACGTGCATTGTCCTGTTGGAACAGCAAGTTCCCTTGCCGGTCTAGGAATGGTAGAACGATGGGTTCGATGACGGTTTGGATGTACCGTGCACTATTCAGTGTCCCCTCGACGATCACCAGTGGTGTACGGCCAGTGTAGGAGATCGCTCCCCACACCATGATGCCGGGTGTTGGCCCTGTGTGCCTCGGTCGTATGCAGTCCTGATTGTGGCGCTCACCTGCACGGTGCCAAACACGCATACGACCATCATTGGCACCAAGGCAGAAGCGACCCTCATCGCTGAAGACGACACGTCTCCATTCGTCCCTCCATTCACGCCTGTCGCGACACCACTGGAGGCGGGCTGCACGATGTTGGGGCGTGAGCGGAAGACGGCCTAACGGTGTGCGGGACCGTAGCCCAGCTTCATGGAGACGGTTGCGAATGGTCCTCACCGATACCCCAGGAGCAACAGTGTCCCTAATTTGCTGGGAAGTGGCGGTGCGGTCCCCTACGGCACTGCGTAGGATCCTACGGTCTTGGCGTGCATCCGTGCGTCGCTGCGGTCCGGTCCCAGGTCGACGGGCACGTGCACCTTCCGCCGACCACTGGCGACAACATCGATGTACTGTGGAGACCTCACGCCCCACGTGTTGAGCAATTCGGCGGTACGTCCACCCGGCCTCCCGCATGCCCACTATACGCCCTCGCTCAAAGTCCGTCAACTGCACATACGGTTCACGTCCACGCTGTCGCGGCATGCTACCAGTGTTAAAGACTGCGATGGAGCTCCGTATGCCACGGCAAACTGGCTGACACTGACGGCGGCGGTGCACAAATGCTGCGCAGCTAGCGCCATTCGACGGCCAACACCGCGGTTCCTGGTGTGTCCGCTGTGCCGTGCGTGTGATCATTGCTTGTACAGCCCTCTCGCAGTGTCCGGAGCAAGTATGGTGGGTCTGACACACCGGTGTCAATGTGTTCTTTTTTCCATTTCCAGGAGTGTAGTTACGGCCTCCTTTAATGAACTTTAACTAATGTTTATTGCACTCTATTTCCAGTCTAACGAATTTCCACAGGCACGAAAAAAGGTCCAGGCTTAGCCCGGAGAGTTGTATAAAAATCCCCCCAGAATGTCTCTGTACGCCTTCAAACTAGGACCAATCCGTGGGAATCCGTACGTAACGCAGCCCTATTTGGGGTCCAAGATGAGTGCGATGGTTCCCTTAAGGATATATGAAGAAGAAAGGAACTTTACCTCGTTTTAGCGACAGTTTGCATTTCGTTTTACAGGCAATGTGTGATGATGTCCACAAATACAAAATCATTTGAGCAATCAGCCATTTATTTGTGTGGAAGCTAAATATTTCGTACAGAAAACGTCATCAGCTATATACGTACGCCCCCCGTTTTAAGTTTTACAGGTAGTGTCATAACAATTAAAAATTCACAAGCACTGATTTTCAGGACTATCTCTATGGCGTTAGGAATCTGTATGGGGCTAGGAGAGATTATTTAATATTCATTCGTCTGTTTTAAAACCGTCTGACATTAAAAAGTTTTTATTTAAATAGTTATTTGCTGCTTTTTAGTATTATGTTTGTGAAATTTTTCAGCTGAATTCGTGCATTTTGATGCGGTTACAACAGGACATGTGGTAAACTTCAGCTTTATTTCAGTTTCTTCTCAAATCAGTCAACCAAATATGTTGGTTCCTCATAGGCATGTCTCGCGAGTGGGCCGTGAATGTAGAAACTAGAGAGAATTGAGCTGACAGTGAAGCTTAGCAGCAATCATTCTTAAGTGAATAACGCGACTGGAACAATAAAACAGGGAAACAGCAGTGGTACACCAAGTGCCTACACTCAGTCACTCACCAGGAAAAGAAAGCGGGTTAATATTGCATTGTCATCCAGTTCTAAGCTAAGAGGAAAGTTTCAGGTCTATAGCTTATCGGGAAATTAGTTTAAAATCAGCTGTAAAATTTGTACCGAACAGACAGACCGACAGAAAAACAAAGAACCCTCCGCTACACACCAGACCCGAAAGCGAACTGATATTCCAGTGTCATTCAGTTCTTACACCAAGTAGCTACTCTTCGCCACACACCAGAAAAGAAAGCGGTTTAACACTGCATTGTTATCCAGCTCTGAGTTAAGCTGAAAGTTTCAAGTCTTAAGTTTATTAGGAAGTTGGTTTAAAATCAATTACAAAATTAGCACCGAACAGACAGACAGACAGACCGAAAAACAAAGTACCCTCCACCACAAACCAGACTCGAAAGCGAGTTAATATTACAGTATCATCCAGTTCTGAGCTATGTTGAAAATTACAAGTCTATAGCTTATCGGGACACTAGTTTAAAATGAATTGCAAAATTTGTACCAAAAAAGCAGACAAGAAACCGACCTAATAAAATGGTTCAAATGGCTCTGAGCACTATGTGACTTAACACCTGAGGTCATCATCTCCTAGAACTTAGAACTACTTAAACCTAACTAACCTGAGGACGTCACACACATCCATACCCAAGGCAGGATTCGAACCTGCGACCATAGCAGTTGCGCGGTTCCGGACGGAAGCGCCTAGAACCGCTCGGCCACCGCGGTCAGCAAAACCGACCTAATAAAAACGTGTTAAAAAGTGATTTTTCATTTGTATATACACAAATTTACAGTGCAGTACCAGATATTAAACTATTAAAAGCAACCAAAAATTGATATTTAATGTCACAAGTACGAATATTCGCATTTCATTAAGTAAATCCATACATTTTGAATGTACTATATTTTTAGAAATATACTTTTTATTCACAACTCCTTGAAATAAGACACTATTTTATCTCTAAGAAGTTGTCACCCCTAGTCATGTATCATGTATAGCTGAAAAGCCTGAAAAAGTAAAGTGAAAACATTCATATAACGGCCGCAACCGACGGAGACGTGTTTCGTCAGTTATCTCACTCTGAATTATACCACTCAAACACGGTGAGTGAAAAAATTCGTATAGCTGACATGGTCGCTGAGACTTGTTTCGTTCGGTTCTTTCATTCGACTGAGAAAACCGGCTGAACGAAAACACCGTCGGCTGGCCAATCGATTGTTAAAAACAGTCGTTAGTCCCATCACTACCAACAATGGACGCCTCACCTGTTGGGAAGTTGGCCGATCTCCTCGAAAGGTGGACAGAGGGTTGGCTTGTTGGTCCTTTGGAGTACCTTCATTAGGTTGGTAATGGAGACTCCTCACGGAAACAGCCGATATGCATGTCGGGAAGGAAGGTCAATGTCCACTTGCCCGAAATGTGGAGACTATGGCGGTGTCTACAATGAGCACATTAGGTGCAGCCGGCTGCTTAGCGAGTCTCATGACAGCTCGAATAATGCCTGTCACATGAGTTCAGAGACTATCCTCGGCTGCTACAGGCGGATGGATGAATTGTTGAAGACAGCTAGTATCACAAGCAAGGTAGACACTGAACTAGCATTTTGCAGCAGTCCCAAAACCGATTGCGGTCCTCTGCTTTAGAGCCGAATGAAGGCAGATTTATTGATGTGGGTTTTTCGAAGATTGCTGTTGGGTGGAGAACTGTGGGATGCCCCTTAATTACTCAGACATGCACTAAACGCAGGAACTGTTTGCTAGCGTAGCAGAGTATGTGTAGCTTGCGCAAGTTGGCAATATTATCCTGATACGGGATCGCCACATGAAAGGTTACTGTACCTGCCCGGAGATTAAACTGCACACTTAAATCTGTGATATTTACTATATTTGTTGCCAGGACCGCCTTAGATCGCTCACTTTCGATCTGCACATGCCAAAATCACTTTCCACACATACCCTGCAGAGATTTCGGCCCAGAAACCAGAGGCTTGCCCCGATGGAAAATATGAAATGGTCATTAATAAATTATTTAAATACGCAACTGATAATGCGGATGTTAATCTGCGCCAATAGTTACAAGTATGTAAGGACTGGTGAAAGTGGCGTCATAAACATGCAAGGTTCTCTGAGTGTCCTATATACACGTAACTATATATGCAGATTAACATTCATATAATCTGTTGCATAATTAAATAATTTATTAATGATCATTCCACATTTTTTATTGGGGGCAAGCCTTTCGTTTCTGGGCTAAAATTTCTGCAAGGTATGTCTGGAAAGTGTATTTGGCATGTGTAGATCCAAACTGAGCGATCTCAGGTGGTTCTAGCAACAAATATAGTAAATATCACAGATTTGAGGGTGCAGTTTAATCTCAGGGCAGGCGCAGCAACCGTTCATGTGAAGACCCCGTACCAACATAATATTGCTACCACTCATGTGGCGACCATACCAGGATTCCAACCTGGAATCTTCTGACGTGAACACGCGATTCTGTCCACAGAGAATCCCCTCCAGATTCTCGATAAAAAATTACCCTTACGGAACTGGAAAGTGTTACACCACAAACACCTTGACTGGCCGCTACCAAACTGACACACCAGTACTTCATGCCTCTGGGAGACATTGATGGAAATTTCATCCCAATGCGAGCTTATTTTACAGAAGAAATCAGTCCTACAAATGAAGAATGGAGTGAGTGCATAAGTGTGTCTAATGTTGCTGGAACTTTTCAGGTGGGGATCGTAACACAGCATGACCACAGAACGTGCACGTGAAGCTTATCGCCATCTGTCAGACTCTGAGAAAGGTTAAACCATTAGCATCAAAAGCATGGTAGTATCATGCTGTAGTACAATGGCTGCAAGACGATTAGTGATAAGATGGTCTCACGACAACGCCATGTCAAGAAGAGTAGACAGAGATCCTGCCAGAAGGGCTACAGCGCTAGAAAATCGTAGGAGTGTTCGACTTGCTCTGACGAACAGACAGATGACAACAGCTGAAAAACAGGCGCAGTGTTACAACGAACCGACGGCAGCAGATTACTAGAAGCTGCTGGGTTGAGATCTAGATTTACCCTGTGTCGCTTACCATTGACCCCACACCACAGATGAAAGAGACTTCCACGCTGCAGAATCAGTGTAAACTTGAAGGTTTAGTAGCATTCTATTGTGTTCGGCGATGATTCTCGATTATGTTTACGATGGTGAGATCGAAGTCAACGTGTCCGCAAACGACGCAGTGAAAAGTCAGAGGAAGCAGCGATTTTCGAGGCCCTTTCTTCTCCAGTTCCTGGAATCACTGCATGGAAAGCTATTGGACATGATAACAGCACTGATTTGCGAAATGGATCACCACATGCTGAAAGGTCCATAGTCATTTCGAACTAGTTTCAAGGAAGGTAATAAAAACGTAATTACACTTAAATCATTTTTCTTTTCTCTCCAAAAATCAAAATTATCAGTAATACATAATATTCATGAATATCAGCGTTCGTTTCACACTGTGAAAAAAAAATTGTGCGCACAAAAAAGTTTAAACTTCGATGCTGAGGACCTTTTAGTAAGTAGCAGGATTTCCTATAGTAGATACTGTTTTTCTCTTAATAAACGCATTCAGCAGTGGTTTTAATTTAAAAAAAGCACTCCGTCTTCAGGCCACAAGTTGCCCATCGGGACCATCCGACCGCCGTGTCAACCTCAGCTGAGGATGAGGATAGGAGGGGTGTGTGGTCAGCACATCGCTCTCCCTGTCGTTATGATGGTTTTCTTTGTCCGGAGCCGCTACTATTCGGTCGAGTAGCTCCTCAATTGGCATTACGAGGTTGAGTGCACTCCAAAAATTGGCAACAGCGCATGGCAGCCCGGATGGTCACCCATTAAAGTGTCGTCCACGCCCGGCAGCGCTTGTCTTCGGTGATCTGACGGGAACCAGTGTATGCACTGTGGTAAGGCCGTTGCCAGTGGCTTTAATAATAAGCAATAATTAAAAATTTCTGCCACAATAAATTTTTGAACTTCGCTGGAATTTATGACGAGCATTGCTAGTTCCTGTATCGTATAGAACCTGTCGTAGTTTCTAAGTTCTCTTTTGATTCTGCTGAAATCCCAGTCATAAGGGAGAAAGAATTGCCATGTGAGAGGGGAATAATGTTGACTTTTCTCAAACCAATTGCAGTCAGTCAATAACAATAACATTCCTGATACAACATAATTTTTGTTGTCCTCCACAGTTCACGGAATATAAGTGTAATTCAGTGACTGATGGAGGAACGCTCTGCAGATACTTGCAGAGGAAAGCGCATACTTTGTTAGGGATCTGCTTTCCAATGCCTCCATGACGTATAAACAGATGTGCATTATTTTTTGGGTTCCGTACGTCAATTGTTAAAGGCGGAAACCGTACAGGATCGCTCTGTCATCCGTCCATCCGACTGTCTGACTTTCAGACTGTTAAAAGCCCTTTTTCTCGGGAACGTGTAGACGTTACGAGTTGAAATTTATGTCACATGCTGAGGCCTATGGTCCCTTGGCGATGTAAAAAAAAAAACTGAAGCTTCTAAGTCAGTGCAGCCAAAAGATATTGCCATTTGTGTCACATATATTGATACTCGCACACTCACTCAGAAAAACCCGTAGTCTACTTCCTGTTGACCTATAATCATGAAATTTGCCAAGAAGCAAGGTCGCACACTACAGCTAAAGGAAAAAATTCGAAAATTGTTATTTTGTAGTCATATTACACACAAAAAAAGTTTCGTATCATTTGTTATCAGACTGTCTGTCTGTAAGATCCATCTTTCTGTAGACCGGGTGGACGCATCAAGTTGAAATTTATGTCACATTCCTAGGTCTGTGATTCTTTGGTGCTATAATAAACGTTAGCTTTTAAGTTAATGAAATCAAAAGGTACGGTCATTTATGTCGCAAATTTTGATTCCCGCAAACTTACTCATCAAATCTATATCGTACTTCCCGTTGATCTACAATGATGAAATTTGACAATATGTAAGGTTTCAGAGTACAAGTAAAGGAAAATCGCTGAAAATTGTTAATTTGTAATTATATCACACGAAAGAAATATATACAAAATTGTTAAGGCTTTCGTGAACACTTGTTGACAAACGGCTTGTTGGCTTCTGTCTCGGGTTCTTCAGACGACGTTTGTCTGACGATTTTTCTGACGTTTCGCCAGCACTAGTGTCTGGCATTGTCAAAGCTTCACCCTCCATTTCCAGTCCACCGCCAGAAATGAAGGGTAAAGCTTTGACAATGCCAGGCTCTCATGCTGGCGAAACGTCAGAAAAATCACCAGACAAACGTTGGCCGAAGAACCCGAGACAGAAGCCGACAGGCAGTTGCCAAAAAAACATTTCTTTTGTCGTTTGTTATCCGACGTCAGACTTTAAATGAAAGCAGTCAGTTGTTCTGCATTAAGGCTGACTGGGTCGCAATGTTTAAAATTCAGTCATCAGACAAGGAATGACTTTTTTCTCATCAAAAGCAAAAATGGTCTAGATTCTCGATTCCCAGAATGGATGAGCTGTTTATATGCATAATTAAGTTTGTACGGAACCCTCAATGCACGAATCATACTCGAACCTAGCCTTTTTCTTTAATTTTATGAATACAAAATATATAAGCTGTCAACTGTAGCAGACATAATGTATCCTGGACAGAAATCTCTGGATTTGGGACATTCCGCATGTAGTCAAAAGTCATAGCAAGTACATGGTACTCGTATGTACGTTTAGCTACTTCCGTATGCTTAGTATAAATTTTTTTCGCCCTTCTCTTGCGAATCATTAGCTCTCCAGTGGTATATAGCTCTGCAACATCGTTAAGGTGAAGGCTTCCCATAGTCACATTCAGCTTGTATGGAATATGTTTCTCCTTAACCAACTTATACATCACTAGAATGTTAAGTCAGGCATCTAAATAATTTACACCCTTGCTAGTGTAATGACTTTCTTTTAGTGGAAACCTTCCAATGTGTTACCGAATAGCTTCACTTGTTTCTGCTGGAAGGGCTCCCTTGATATGCTCGGAGACTTCAGTTACTGACTGAAGTCCTTATAGCACCTAACATGATTTCTGTAGCATCTTTCCTACCATAACCAAGCACCTGACAGAGTGCCTTCTAGCATTAAGAGATGTGGCTACGCCTCAGCAGCCCTTCAATGGCTTTACTACATTTTGGATATTTCGTGATTATGGCCCTTTTAGCATATGGCGATTCAAATGTTGAAGGGAGGTTGAATCATCGCCGTTATGTAGCAAGAATGGTAAACGTTGTCGTCATGCACTTCATGACCAGGGTACCATATGGGATATTTCAGCAGCGTAACGCAAGACCCCACACAATAGTTTACATTACAAACGCCTTGTGGAACGTACGGATCCTTGTCTGGTTTGCTCGGTATACTGATTTGTTACCCACAGAGCGTGTCTAGGATGCGATGGGAAAATATATACTTCATACTGGTGTTGGTGATGGATACTGATTTTGAAGAGGGAAAAATATCAGCCCTATTACGTACAGAGTGTGGCAGTCGGTATTGCAAATCGGATAAAGAAAATACTGATATAAAATTAGGTAACTGCATGAGCATCTGTGGACGTATCCCAAAACCAGTCTCTCTTATAAACGGTAATAATGCCCACATATTACTTGGGATAGAAAGCTGGCTGAAACCAGATTTTGATAGCAATGAAATTTCAAATTACAATGAGAGTGAATGTCACAAAGATGAACTGGACGCCGGTGGTGGAGGAGTATTTATAATCACTAATAATACTATAGTATCCAGTGAGGTAATACAGATTCCAAATTCGAAATCGTTTGGTGATGATAAGTTTTAAATGTGGATCACACATCACAACTGGGGCTTTGATAGACCCTCTGCCTCAGGAGCCGTAGTGGCGGCACCTTTAGGGGAAAACTTGTAGAAGTTGGCGAACAATTTACCATACCATTTCATTGTATTATGAGGAAATTTCAACCCACCTGTTACAAAATTTTAGACTCTAGTGATTAGTGGAGTCTTAGGGAAGGATTTCATGTAATATTATTGTAAATGCCCTATTCGATAATCATGCTGAGCAATTAATCAGTGAACAGACTCGTGAAGGTAATATCAAAGATCTCTTGGTTACAAACGGGTCCGAACTTTCAACTCAGTTAACGTGGGACAGGGAATCATTGATCACAAGGCCCTTGTAACAGTAATGAAAACGTATGAAATAGGGACGTAAAGAAAGGTAGGAAGAAACTGCTGCTCAGCAAGCATGACAAGAGGAGATTCCAGATTACCTGAACGGTCGACATAACGTTTATGTCTCAAATTAGGAATTTTGACGAGAAATGGATAAAATTTAGGATGATTATACTATTTGCCTTAAACAGGTATGTGCCGAGGAAAGTTCTGAGGGATGGAAAAGACAAGCTGTGCTTCGACAGTCGTGTTAAAGAGTTGCTCCGAAAGAAAAGAGAACTTCACCAAACATTTAACGATCAGAATCTTGATGACGAAGAAAAACTGAATTAAGCCAACTGAGCATAAGGAGAACCATGCATTAAGCGTTCAACGAATTCGAACGAAAAATCGTACGAAACTGCGGTGTTCAGTTACTAACTGAAACGAAGTCATTTCATCAAGTCACACAATGACCACACTGGCACCTAAACGGAGGGTGCCAGGAAGAAGACCGAAGTGGTAAATTCCGTTTTCCGGAATTTGTTCACTACGATTGATCGTACCACGCTTCCTCATTTCAATCGTCGAACGAACTCGAAAATGATGCATCGAAAAATGAGACTGCATATGCATACAGTAAAGTCCCTCGCCACGTTTTTCTATATATATGTGAAGACTAATCCCAGGAACTACTGTAGGGATTGTAATACGGTTTCCATTAATAAATAGACTGATTCACTAAGAAGGCTTATGTGTACAATTTATTACCTCTACGCCACGTCATCCGGCGGTAGATACTTAGTACTACTCTTGCGAAGTCGATGCGCGAGGTAGCCGCGTGGTCTTGGCGCCTTGTCACGGTTGGCGCGGGTCCCCCCAGTCCTCCTTCGGGCATGGATGTGTGTGTTGTCCTTAGCGTAAGTTAGTTTAAGTTATATTAAGTAGTGTGTAAGCATAGGGTCCGATGACCTCAACAATTTAGTCCCATAGAACTTGTCACAAATTTCCAATTTTCTTGCGAAGTCGGGGCGGCTCACTGGTATATTCTAACATCGCTCTAGAATGGAAAAGTCGACAGAACCTTACGGGGTACCAATACAACTATACATCCATTATATGAAAAAACTTGCTCCACTTGTAGCCTCAGTTTATTGCAATTCGATGGAGAGATTTAGCGTTCCAAGTGATTGGAAAAATGTACAAAAATGGTTCAAATGGCTCTGAGCACTATGGGACTTAATATCTGTGGTCATCAGTCCCCTAGAACTTAGAACTACTTAAACCTAACTAACCTAAGGACATTACACATATCCATGCTCGAGGCAGGATTCGAACCTGTGACCGTAGTAGTCGCGCGGTTCCGGACTGAACGCCTAGAACCGCTCGGCCACCACTATCGACGAATACTACGAGTGAAAAGGATCGTTATTTGCAGCAGTGAACTGTCTATGGTCAGGTTTAGTAGTATGCTTAAAACTTCATCGGAATCTGCGTGAGGACCCATCTCCTAAACAGTTTAGCCGGCCACAGCGGCCGAGCGGTTCTAGGCGCTACAGTCTGGAACCGCGCGACCGCTACGGTCGCACGTTCGAATCCTGCCTCGGGCATGGATGTGTGTGGTGTCCTTAGGTTAGTTAGGTTTAAGTAGTTCTAAGTTCTAGGGGACTGATGACCTCAGAAGTTAAGTCCCATAGTGCTCAGAGCCATTTGAACCATCCTAAACAATTTAAGTTTGGTGATGTGAAAAATAAACGGGCGTACTGGAGGTCAAGCTTGGTATTCGGCCAGCCGTCCACTGTTGCTTGTAATAATCTACGATCTTAATATTGAATTAACTCGACTGACACTATCCCGTTTGGCTTTTGAACCAGTGAAAGTTTATTTGTGGTGTATTCTGACAGACCAGCGATTGGCGACAACGGAGCCTTGGCAACAGACATCTTGCAGCAGTCGTCTCACGCAGGATGCTGCAAAACGCACGTCTCTGCAATCATGCTGTCAACTGCCAACCGACATTTCATTGCTGCATTCCATCAAAGGAAACAAACTCCGATAGGCAAACATTGAAGTGTCTTACATAAGTTCAAGTCAGTTTTCGAATTACTTTCCACGAGAACTCCTCCAGTAACATCCCAAGTTAAAATTACGTTTCAATCGACACATGCTAAAACTGCCTTATAAAATATCCAAAACATAGATAGGCACATAAATATGTCGATGAAGGGTAGCCACACGTTCGAGTGCTAGAAGGCATTCTGTCAGATACTTGGTTATAGTAGGAAAGGTGATACAGAAATCATGTTAGGTCAGTGACTGAAGCTCTTCTAGTACGTAAAGGGCGCCCTTCCAGCAGAAACAAAAGAAGCTATGCGACTACACCCTAAAAGTTTTCCACTAAAAGAAAGTCATTATGCCGGCAAGGATGTAAAATACTTAGATGCCAGACTTAATAGTCTAGTGATGTATGGATTGGTTAACGAAAAACATCTCCACATACTCTGAGATGACAGAAATCATGTGATAGCGATATGCAAATATACAGATGGCGGTAGTATCGCGTAAAAGAGCAGTGCCTTTCTACTTAGGCGATTCATGTGAAAAGGTTTCCGACGTGATTATGGCCAAAAGACGGGAATTAACAGACTCTGAACGCGGAATGATAGTTGGAGCTAGACGCATGGGACATTCCATTTCGGAAGTCGCTAGAGAAGTCAATATTCAGTGATTCACAGTGTCAAGAGTGTGCCGAAAATACCAAATTTCCTGTCAACACGGACAACACACCTGCCGATGGCCTTCACTTAACGACCGAGAGGAGCGGGGTTTGCGCAGAGTTGTCATGCTAACAGAAAGCAACACTGCATGAAATAACTGCAGAAATTAATTTTGAACGTACGACGAGCGTATCCGTTAGGACATTGTGGCGAGATATGGCGTCAATTGGCTGTGGCAGCGGACAACCGATGTGAGTGCCTTTGCTAACAGCGCGAAATTGCCTACAGCTCCTCTCCTGGGCTCGTGACCGTATTGATTGGACTCTAGACTATTGGAAAACCGTGGCCTGATGAGATGAGTCCCAGTTTCAATTGATAAGAGCTGATGGTAGGGTTCGAGTGTGATGTAGACCTCCGAAGTCGCGGAGCCAAGTTTTCAACAAGGCGCTGTTCAAGGAAACCGACCTAATAAAATGGTTCAAATGGCTCTGAGCACTATGGGACTTAACACCTGAGGTCATCAGTCCCCTAGATCTTAGAACTACTTTAACCTGAGGACATCACACACATCCATGCCCGAGGCAGGATTCGAACCTGCGACCGTAGCGGTCGCGCGGTTCCAGACTGAAGCGCCTAGAACCGCTCGGCCACACCGGCCGGATTTTGAACACTAACAAATGTAAACTCCTAAAAGCCAATACGCATCAGATTTACTAGCTTTGTGAAAGACGTTTCCGGATAACAAAGTTGCTCTGCCTGTCCACATATCCACTTTCATTAACAAACAGTAACGTAAAAGTTGTTTATTGTTACGGTAACACTTACACAAATAATACTTCTGTGTATTTTATCTGTTTATTTGTCACACTTATACGTATTTATATTGTATATGATTGATGTGTGCTTGTGAGCCGTATCAACGATCTCAATCTTTCGTAGAAATGGAAGCTATCCACCAGAACCTATCAGAGACAAATTAGTCCACGAAAGAAACAGTTTGTTTAGCGTTAGATTAAATAGGCAGGTAGGAGGTGCTTTAATAACAGCTTATGAGATGTTTTAGTGAACGTTTTGCTGCAGAATTTTTACGGATTATGCGTCATAAGGACCTTTCAGATAGTACGTGCTAATTGACAAGGTGGAGGAAAGTATCAACTGCGTATTTACTTCACTTACTTGTAGAACACTGTGGTAAACGTTATAAACACGTACTCGAAAGACAGTCCCTTCAGCTACTCATAAAACAGTGTTAACTGAATAGCAGTGCTAAATCGGTATCAGTCAAAGTAAGGAAGAAGAAGTTAGGACTGGTTCATTGTGAACTTTCTGGAGGCCACAAACCTCCTCTGCAGTAATCAACATGGATTCCGCGAAGATCGACCTTCTGCAACCCAGCTGACTTTGTTCGTACAAGAGAAGCAGAAGGCAGTAGATACCGTTCCCCCAGTGATGCCTTGTTCTTTGACTTCTGGTAGTCGTTGGAGACAGGTTTACAATGGCACCTAACGAACGAAATGTTTGTGTACTAAATATCATGCCAGCTTTATGATAAGCTGGAAGCGTTCCTGACAAATCGAAGACAGCATATCGTTCTTAATGGGGCGAAATCTTCAGACGTCAAAGTCGCTTTGGTCGTGATGGAGTGCTATAGGACCATTACTCTTCACTGCATTGTAAATACAAAGTGGATAGCGTAGCGAAATCTTCAGATGTAAAAGTAGCTTCAAACGTTCTTCGATGAAGTATTAGAGAACCACCAGCTGACAAACCTGGCATTGCCCGAGTATCCATTTCGCCAATTTTCAAAGAAATTAAAACGAAAAATGAACTGCATTTGTAGTGTAAAATCGAAAAAATTTCGTTTCCAGGTTTTCGTGAAAATAAGTTTGAAATTATGAGACAATCGTACAAAGAAATGTGCATAATGTACGAATGTGTGTGTACAGTATACCGAACAGTCTCTGTAAGCAGGACGCCGCCGCTTCGCGTGTCTATAACGCTATTTTCAAGACGTCTTTATGTCAACGCCTCTTCATAGCTTTATAGATGGCTATTGTTGTCTCCTACAACCGTTTGTGCTTCGCAGTTGAAAGCTGTCGAAAGTGCTGCCACGTGAACAAGGATTTCCTTCAGATGACTCGACTGTATGAATGTCTTGGTGGTAAAGAATAAATGTATTAAAACTTCATACATAATACGACATTTTTCACGCGTAGGAAAACTCAGCGGCATACGTGGATACTGTCTATGAAACATATTGTGAACAGAGTTAGTAGCAAAGAAGTAATAAATTTAAACACTATCCATGATACAGCAGTGTTTCAGTTCGTAGTACAGAAGCAACAAATTTAAACGTCATGCATGAAGCAACAACTTTTCTCGCGTCTTACCTTTTATGACGTCATACATTCTGAACAGTGATAGGTAGGTGGTTGTAAGTAGGCTGTTTATGTTTTCTTATTGGCAACGTTACGTAGCGCTCTGTATGAAAATCACTGGCTGTGCTGTGTGCAGTCTGTGGCTAGTTTGCATTGTTGTCTGCCATTGTAGTGTTGGGCAGCTGGATGTGAACAGCGCGTAGCGTTGCACAGTTGGAGGTGAGCCGCCAGCAGTGGTGGATGTGGGGAGAGAGATGGCGGAGTTTTGAAATTTGTAAGACTGGATGTCATGAACTGCTATATATATTATGACTATTAAGGTAAATACATTGTTTGTTCTCTATCAAAATCTTTCATTTGCTAACTATGCCTATCAGTAGTTAGTGCCTTCAGTAGTTTGAATCTTTTATTTAGCTGGTAGTAGTGGCGCTCGCTGTATTGCAGTAGTGCGAGTAACGAAGATTTTTGGTGAGGTAAGTGATTTTTGAAAGGTATAGGTTAATGTTAGTCAGGGCCATTCTTTTGTAGAGATTTTTGAAAGTCAGATTGCGTTGTGCTAAAAAATGTTGTGTGTCAGTTTAAGCACAGGCATGTGTATAATTATTCAAAGGGGACGTTTCATATGGCGACCCTGCCAGGATACCTCACTGGAATCATCTGATTTTTTCTTGTAGTTTGTGTAATTAGTGTAGCTTTTGTTTATTGCTAGCACATAATTGTAGAGAGAATCTCCTTTGTAGTTGCAGTCTTTCATTGTTGTACAGTAAAACAGTTGTGGCATGCATGTAAATTTGCACCAAGTATTTCGCAGCTGTGCTTGCAACTAACTAGATATTATTTTCAGTGCTATGTTAATGTGTTCTCTTATTTTTGCTCTTCAAATTGTGCTTTTCTGTGTTATCGTGTGAAATATTGTGACAGTAATGGCGTGTGAAAAACATAACACTAGGCTCCAAAGTAAACTGAGAAATAATAGTGACGATGAGCATAGCTTATCAGCACCACTGTGTAATGAATTAACAGACATTCAAAGTAGTAATTTGGTAATTGTGCATAGGGAAATGGAGCAGGCGGCAAATAATGGTGTAGACAGTGAAACAATTAGTGAACAGAGAAGCATTATCGATCGATCGGTCGGCAACAGCTCGCCTCAGGATTCCAAAATGACAGGACACAATCTTGCAATTACTGTAGATTCAGGTTTTGCGTCCTCACCGTTTTCTCAAATAAATCAAGACACATTTTCTGCTTTTCAAAATGCAAATATTGCCGGTTCAAATGCACTGCCGAATTGCACTGAGGAACATGTTTCAGACACCAGTGCATTGTTATTACAGTTAATGCAACAAATGGGACAAAGGCTACAAAAGTTAGACACAATGGAACAAAATCTTCAAAAGTTAGACACAACGCTTGAACAAAATCAGAAACAAATGGGACAAAATCTTCAAAAGTTAGACACAATGGAACAACACCAGAGACAAACACAACAACAGTTAGACGCAATGGAACAAAATCTTCACACCACGCTTGAACAAACACGTGAAGATTTAACTACTGAGTTAAATAAA
Source organism: Schistocerca serialis cubense (assembly GCF_023864345.2). Classification (NCBI taxonomy): domain Eukaryota; kingdom Metazoa; phylum Arthropoda; class Insecta; order Orthoptera; family Acrididae; genus Schistocerca; species Schistocerca serialis. Next base: position 230,987,538 of record NC_064640.1, read on the forward strand.
ATCGAATCGAAATGTCAAAAAGTCTGTGACGACATAAAAACACAAATTTGTGAGCATTTCCAACCTATTTTTTCGCGTCATGAAAATGCATTACAGAATCACGAAGCAGCCATAAAAGAACTGCAAACTATTGTTCATGAAAATCACGACACCTTGCAAGCTAAAATTGACTCAGTTGCATCTACCGATTCGGTTACGCAACTTGCAAAAACTCAGGAAAACTTAAAAGACACAGTAGATACGATTTCAACACAAATGGACACTCTGAAACTTGGTTCAGAAAAACACACAGAGGAAATAATTTCACTAACGGATAAAGTAGCCGAACTTTCAGGTCAGTTCACTAACTTATCTACAAAGGTAGATGATGATCTGAATGACACAAGACCTGTAGCCTTCACGGACACTGAAGAGTATGAACAAATTAGAAAATTCAAACAAAATCAAAATCAAATCAATACACAGTACAAAAGAGAAATCCGGGAAGTACAAGATCAGTTGGCACAAGTAATACAAGAATTACATATTTCAGAGGACACTCGCGCTCCAGTATGGGAAGAGGGACATAGAAATACGGAACAATCGCAAAATAGTAACACAGGACACTTCGGAAATTATGAAAGAAATTGGCAAGGCGCATTGAATTTTGAGATGGAACCGCCGAAACGAAGTAACAATGAGCGATGTGCGAATCGCCGACACGATGATTTTGACTATAAGCTGTTCATTACTAAACGTAATTTCAAAACATTTAAGAATTCTGGCAACGACATTCGTCCACAAGCATGGCTCCATCATTTCTCTCATTGTTTTCCTCCCAACTGGTCGTTAGAGCACAGATTAGAATTTATGTGTGGCTAGTTAGAGAATGAACCAGCTGTGAGAATGCGATCGGTCATTCACGATTGCCACAGTGAAGGAGAATTTTATCATGCCTTCCTCTCAGCATATTGGTCTCAAGCTACACAAGACCTAGTAAAACATAGCATCATAATGATGAAACATTTCGAACAATCTGAATTCTCCAGTCTTGTGAAATATTTTGAAGACATGTTGCACAAGAATCAGTTCCTGTCAAACCCATACTGCCCCTCAGAACTCATCCGCATTTGCTTAATCAAATTACCTGAACATTTACGACATATTATTTTGGCAGGACGTTGCAAAGACGACATTGAAGCTTTTCAGGGACTCTTACAAGAATTAGAAATTGACACTGACAATCGCGGAACGCGAAAACAGGAGCACAACAATTACAGGTCACATCCGTCACAATTCCGCAATGACAGAAATAATAAATGGACACGACAAGGCTATTCTTACAACGTAAATCGTGACCAAAACACAGACACCACCCGTATGACAACCGTTGGCAGAGTAGTAATAGCTACAGAGAAAGATCGCACTTCCGTAGTAATGAATTTGACAGAGATAACCATAGAAACAGACAATATGGGAACCAAAACAATTACTATCAAGGGAGACAGAATAACTTCAGACGCAACAGTTCAGCGCGCAGTTGCAATTCAGGGAGAAATTCTCCACCACTTAACCGACAAGAAAGAAACTACAGAAACTACCGACAAAACGACAGACCTGAATTCCATCAGAACTGGCGAGCTTCAAACAGGGCAGGGCCTTCTCGTCAAGGTGAATTTGTAGAAGTTAGGTCTCCTAATCCTAATAACGACGCGCGCCAACAAAGAAACAGACAATGACTTGCACCGGTAGGCAGCTACGTGCGCCGGGTGGGCTTGAAAAAAATAACATAAGCTAACCTTGAGAAAAATTCCAGTGTTCCTTACCGACGTAACCACATGATAATTGCATTGAAACTGAAACTCTGCGTACTAGGAAGAGTAAAAGATAGCACCACATTTCACATGTAAAACCGTTTATTGAGAGTTAATCTGCTTTTTAACTTAATCTTTGCTATAAAATTTTTCACTTTACATTACTAGTATGCTTTGTCAGACTTAGAATCTGTTAACATGCAACAATGTTTGAAGTTAAATATCCAGTCAAGAACCAAGAGAACTTATTTAAACAGAAATTACGAATGCATTGTTATTGTGAACAGACGACACAGTGTTATTGTGTGTGTACATTCTTGCGTGTTAGTTGTACGATTACGTAACGACTATAAGGCTCACATACTTAGAACATTTACCAGTACTGCTAATGAGATTTTAATGCAAGATTTTGGTTTACTTGAAAATACATTCTGGATTTAAAGTACTTTCTGTGAGATACCAGATGACGCAGTGGTTAGTTTATTTGACAACTACACGATTATATCAAGACGCTACTAATGAGTGACACAATTTATATTATTGCTTTTGCGGTGTATCTGTTTTATATCTGCACAGTTTTTCTGAATTCTTCTGGAAAGTAAAACATGTTTTAGTAGTAACTTGTGGTATAGCTACAATGAGACAGCCTTTTTCGTAGCACAACAACGTTACATTATAGTAATTTCTTCATCACGGCAATAAGCATAATAACTACGATATCTATACGCAAAGCATCTCACTTTTGTTTATGGTGAGGTGAGTACATTGATTTCAGCAGGACTTTGCTTACAGAGGACGATAACTACGACACTTCAACAGAATTATCTTACAGCAAGACGCACAGCGCTACAGGACACACATTTCAGTGATTAATTTTGTACTTAAAACATTTATTTTTAAAGATTTTTGAATTACAAAGAAAGTTTTCTGTGATACATTTCATTCCATTGCTGTAATCTGTAACACCTGAGGGTATAATTACATTAATCCTCAGGGGAGGGTACACGATTACTTTGTGTACCATGTGTGTGGCAAGCACAAGGAGCCCTAGCTAATATGGTATTTGCTTATACAACTTTACACATCGGTACCATATTTCTCCAACACAGAATTACACAGCTATCTGATTATTTAACAGAGAAACAATTTTTTTTTATGTCAGTGACACATGTTTACGCAATTACACAGTTGGATAATTTCACACTTATGAAATTGTGTTTTGTCTGTACTTTGTGAACTGTTCATATTTTTTTGGAACCATTGTGATACTATGAGAGCTTTGAATGATGTATTTGGTATGGGATCATGATTTTTAAAGTACGTTTGAGGTAGATGACACTATTGATATGAGCAGAGAATTTTTTTTAGGTTTTGACATTATTGCAGAAAGCTACGACATTTTTGACATTTGATTGAGGTGTTATGATGTTATTTTTACGACGACGATGTGTATTATGCTGCTGAGGTATGTTTATGATCAATAAGATGATGCTACCGTATATGAGGAATTTGATTATGCTACGTATTTCTTATGATGAAATATTTAAGAAGTGTCGACGAATATGTATATGTGTAATAAAGTAAGGAGTAATGAACAGTGGTTAGGGTCTCTGATATGTGAAAAAGAATGTTGGAAACCAAGAATCGTACTTTAAGAATTATGAAATGTGTGTACATGCGTGAATGTGTTACAATGCTGTCGAAAATTTTTTGGGCACTCTTATATTTATAGGATTTTGTTTCTACACTTTTCTACTGTAATTTCTCGACTTGCGAAATTTTATTTGTATATGAGACTGTCACTGTAGGGCAAACTGGTGTCGTAAATATTTCGGTACGAAAGTTAAGTGACCACCTGCACGTAATGCGTCGTGGGCACCCAGCTGCGTGACAATCGCCTGGAAAAAAGCCATTTGTGTGTGCCTTTCAGAGGCACAGGTGTAAAAAAAAATAGGGGCCATTATCCTTGCTATTGACATTCCTTTGTAGAAAGCATCACAAATACGACATGCTCAAATTTGAAAACATATGATAACACTGTGGAGCTCTTAATTTATGATATTTACTGAAATATCTAATGAAATGACGAGAAATATTTTCTGTCTATACACCTGATTATGACTACTGTCTTTCTAGTTGAGAGATTTTTTTTACTACCTTATGAAATGCCATATGGCTAATGAATGATGTTTCATGCCTTCCTTTGTACATATTTGCTCATTTTCTTTAATATCTAGTTTCTAGCTGCACTGCAGCATTGGTTATTATAAAATTTAATAGATGTACTAATATTACTATTTTCTGTCTACAGACCCAGTAAAGAATACGTTTCTCATACACTTTCTTAGAAAAGAGAGCACAAATAGACATTTCCCTTCACAGGAATTGCATAAATAATTTGTTTGATGACTTGGTAACTTTCTTGCAGAGTAAGTTTTTGTGATGCATCACTCTAGTGTTAAGATGTGACATAGGTATTAGACATGGCCATTTTTAGTGTAATATTTTTTCTGCTTGAGCTATGTCATGTTTAGATATAAGTTACTGCATTTTCTGCTGCTGTTTGCCAGGCATAGTGCTACTAAATTTCACTTTACATTACTCTGTTAAGCCAGTTTTACTACGAATTTATTTTTCTTGTTTGCTGCGCATTGCCTTATATTAGTTGTAATACTGCATTTGATTTGCTAATTTATGCTGCTTGCTTTGCCAATTTCCAGTTTTCTGTCATTGCTGTTTGTGTTAATTGTTTTGTGCTGCTGCATTACCTCGTCCCTTAGTTTAGCATCTGAGCTCAGTAGATTTAAGTTAGCTTAAGATGGGGTAGGCTATATAAGAGAACGAGTTGTGATGAATTGGAAGAAATGCATTGAGAAGCTATAAGAAAATGGTTTCGCCAAAAAGGATTTTGAAAGAGGATATGAACAAAGAAGTAGGGTTTAGGGACAATAGGTTTAGGTAGGATTTTCTTGGAAATAAATGATGCGGTAAGATAATGGAAAATAAATAATGAGGTAAGAAATATGTGAACATATAAATACAGAAAGCAAGCTTGGATTGGATTTTTTTGGTGGAAACAAATGTTGAAATAAGACGAAAGATCTATGGAATGAAGTTTTGGTTTGGACTGCAGTACCAAATGTTACCCTGAAAACGAACCCTGTCTTTCCTTTTGTATTATTCTACAATATGTTTATGTATCCTTGTGTATTTGTCTTTTTCCTGTCTCTGTGTGTTTAGCTAATAAGATTTATGTTGTAGAATTTTTCAAATACTATGTTATTTTTTTTTGTAAAGATGTTTATACATTATTTATTCTGTTCTGTTTTAATGCTCATGTGTGAAGTTGATGTTTCGAAAGTTATTCTGATCTTTTATGTATGTACTCATGTCATAATTCCTGTAACACTGATGTATATGTTATTTCGATTCTTTTGTAAAGCCTGTACTACAAATGTTATCTGTGCTGTTATGTTCTTTAATGATGTATTTTGTACCTTTGTTACTGTATTATTATATTATAAAATTGTAATTGATACCAGTTCATCAAATTAAGTAACTTGTAAGTTACATTTCACTGCACATATTTCTGTTGGTCATAGTATATGCTCAATATGTGAGAAGTAGGGACTGATAGTGCTCCCACGTGTGTTGATAAGTCAGCGAGGGACTGGTTAACAGCATTGCTGGTTCTAAGGACAATTCCAAAAACTTTGTGAGTGCACAAGTGGTGGTTATGGACTTGCTATATTCTCCACAAGACTCTTCGATGGTGATTGTGCACCTGCACAGTCGCAACAGTTGGCTGCTGGCCGTCTCTACAAGGACTACAGTAGGTCTGCATCTTTGATGATCCACCAATACCATTATTTCTACAAGGACTACAGTGGGTCTGCACCTCTGGTGGCCCACCAATACCGTAATCTCTACCAGGACTACAGTGGGTCTGCTCTGTGATGACCTACCTACCAATATTCTTCAAAACTTCGACTGACTCTGCTGTGGGTTTGCTCTGTTATGGCTCATTACCTGTCTGCATGTCGAGAGTCAACACTGTCTTTCCGTTGGAAGGACAACACTACTTCTTCAAGACTGCGTGGAAATCCACTACTTCCGTGTGCATTCTCTTTTACTGCTCAGACTTTGAAAAAAACACCGCAATTTTACTGTGATGAATGATCAGGACTGTCTTTATGGACTGTGAGAAAATTTTAGCTTTTGACCAACATTGCATCAATATGTGTGTGCATTTGATATCTTTGTTATTGTAATTATGAAAAATTTTATCAAATCATTATTGGCCACTGCCCAAAACAATTTGTAAAATTTTTTGTGGTGTGCATGGGGGCTAGGTAAGTAGGCTGTTTATGTTTTCTTATTGGCAACGTTACGTAGCGCTCTGTATGAAAATCACTGGCTGTGCTGTGTGCAGTCTGTGGCTAGTTTGCATTGTTGTCTGCCATTGTAGTGTTGGGCAGCTGGATGTGAACAGCGCGTAGCGTTGCGCAGTTGGAGGTGAGCCACCAGCAGTGGTGGATGTGGGGAGAGAGATGGCGGAGTTTTGAAATTTGTAAGACTGGATGTCATGAACTGCTATATACACTCCTGGAAATGGAAAAAAGAACACATTGACACTGGTGTGTCAGACCCACCATACTTGCTCCGGACACTGCGAGAGGGCTGTACAAGCAATGATCACACGCACGGCACAGCGGACACACCAGGAACCGCGGTGTTGGCCGTCGAATGGCGCTAGCTGCGCAGCATTTGTGCACCGCCGCCGTCAGTGTCAGCCAGTTTGCCGTGGCATACGGAGCTCCATCGCAGTCTTTAACACTGGTAGCATGCCGCGACAGCGTGGACGTGAACCGTATGTGCAGTTGACGGACTTTGAGCGAGGGCGTATAGTGGGCATGCGGGAGGCCGGGTGTACGTACCGCCGAATTGCTCAACACGTGGGGCGTGAGGTCTCCACAGTACATCGATGTTGTCGCCAGTGGTCGGCGGAAGGTGCACGTGCCCGTCAACCTGGGACCGGACCGCAGCGACGCACGGATGCACGCCAAGACCGTAGGATCCTAAGCAGTGCCGTAGGGGACCGCACCGCCACTTCCCAGCAAATTAGGGACACTGTTGCTCCTGGGGTATCGGCGAGGACCATTCGCAACCGTCTCCATGAAACTGGGCTACGGTCCCGCACACCGTTAGGCCGTATTCCGCCCACGCCCCAACATCGTGCAGCCCGCCTCCAGTGGTGTCGCGACAGGTGTGAATGGAGGGACGAATGGAGACGTGTCGTCCTCAGCGATGAGAGTCGCTTCTGCCTTGGTGCCAATGATGGTCGTATGCGTGTTTGGCGCCGTGCAGGTGAGCGCCACAATCAGGACTGCATACGACCGAGGCACACAGGGCCAACGCCCGGCATCATGGTGTGGGGAGCGATCTCCTACACTGGCCGTACACCACCGGTGATCGTCGAGGGGACACTGAATAGTGCACGGTACATCCAAACCGTCATCGAACCCATCGTTCTACCATTCCTAGACCGGCAAGGGATCTTGCTGTTCCAACAGGACAATGCACGTCCGCATGTATCCCGTGCCACCCAACGTGCTCTAGAAGGTGTAAGTCAACTACCCTGGCCAGCAAGATCTCCGGATCTGTCCCCCATTGAGCACGTTTGGGACTGGATGAAGCGTCGTCTCACGCGGTCTGCACGTCCAGCACGAACGCTGGTCCAACTGAGGCGCCAGGTGGAAATGGCATGGCAAGCCGTTCCACAGGACTACATCCAGCATCTCTACGATCGTCTCCATGGGAGAATAGCAGCCTGCATTGCTGCGAAAGGTGGATATACACTGTACTAGTGCCGACATTGTGCATGCTCTGTTGCCTGTGTCTATGTGCCTGTGGTTCTGTCAGTGTGATCACGTGATGTATGTGACCCCAGGAATGTGTCAATAAAGTTTCCCCTTCCTGGGACAATGAATTCACGGTGTTCTTATTTCAATTTCCAGGAGTGTATATTATGACTATTAAGGTAAATACATTGTTTGTTCTCTATCAAAATCTTTCATTTGCTAACTATGCCTATCAGTAGTTAGTGCCTTCAGTAGTTTGAATCTTTTATTTAGCTGGCAGTAGTGGCGCTCGCTGTATTGCAGTAGTGCGAGTAACGAAGATTTTTGGTGAGGTAAGTGATTTGTGAAAGGTATAGGTTAATGTTAGTCAGGGCCATTCTTTTGTAGAGATTTTTGAAAGTCAGATTGCGTTGCGCTAAAAAATATTGTGTGTCAGTTTAAGCACAGTCATGTGTATAATTATTCAAAGGGGACGTTTCATGGTTCTTACCCCACAGCGATTGCTGACTGACGGTAAGGAATGTGTGCTCCACGTTTGGTTGAACTAGGTCCAGTGGTTTAGGAGTAGATGTGGAACACATACTGATCAGCCAGAACATTACGACTACCGACCTGTTATCGATATAAACCCGTCTAGGCGATAGCAGCGTTACTTGGCGAGAAAAGGCTGCTAGTCAGACACATACACGGCGCATGTAGTATCAGTGGGCGTGCTGTCCGTGTGTCGAACGCGGAAGGCACGCGATGTATCTGAGCTTGACCGACGGCAGATTGTGTTAGTCTGGAGGCTCGGCACGAGCATTTCGGAAACTGCAAGGCTTATCGGGTGTTCGAGGAGTGCTGGGGTGAGTGCCTTCAGCACGTAACGAAAACAAGGTGAAACCACGTCCAGAGGGCGTGGGGTTGGGTGACCGCCCCACATTACAGATGTCGGACGTCGTAGGCTGGCCAGACTTGTAAAACAGGACAGGCGACGAACTGTGGCGGAATTAACATCAGACTTAAATGCTGGGCAGAATACAAGTGTATGTGAACACAAAGTGCACCAATCACTCTTAACGATTTGCCTCCGCAGCCGACGATCCGTGCAGGTGCCATTGTTAACGCGGCGACATCGGAAACTACGACTGAAATGGGCACGTGACCATTCGTACTGGACGTTTACACCGTGATAGAGCGTTGCATAGTCTGATGAATCACGAAACATTCTTCATCATGGCAATGGGGGAACGGGAATCCATCGTCTTCCAGGGGAATAGCTCCTTGATGCCTGTAGTGCGAAACGGAGACAAACTGGAGGAGGGACCGTTATGCTCTGCGGAACATTCACGTGGGCATCCATGGGTCTGGTAGAGATCGTACAAGTCACCATGACGGCCAAGGAGTGTCGTACTCTGGTTGCAGACCACGTACACCCGTTCATGACGATCATGTTTCCCGACGGCAGTAGCATTTTTCAGCAAGATAATGCGCCATGTCACAAGGCTATGAGTGTGATGGAGTGGTTCGAGGAACGCAGTGGCGGGTTCCAATTGATGTGTTGGCCTCCCAACTCGCCAGATCTGAGCCCGATCGAACACATATGGGATTTGATTGAACGTGGTGTTAGAGGTCATCTTCCCCACCCCAGAATTCATGGAAACTACACTCCTGGAAATTGAAATAAGAACACCGTGAATTCATTGTCCCAGGAAGGGGAAACTTTATTGACACATTCCTGGGGTCAGATACATCACATGATCACACTGACAGAACCACAGGCACATAGACACAGGCAACAGAGCATGCACAATGTCGGCACTAGTACAGTGTATATCCATCTTTCGCAGCAATGCAGGCTGCTATTCTCCCATGGAGACGATCGTAGAGATGCTGGATGTAGTCCTGTGGAACGGCTTGCCATGCCATTTCCACCTGGCGCCTCAGTTGGACCAGCGTTCGTGCTGGACGTGCAGACCGCGTGAGACGACGCTTCATCCAGTCCCAAACATGCTCAATGGGGGACAGATCCGGAGATCTTGCTGGCCAGGGTAGTTGACTTACACCTTCTAGAGCACGTTGGGTGGCACGGGATACATGCGGACGTGCATTGTCCTGTTGGAACAGCAAGTTCCCTTGCCGGTCTAGGAATGGTAGAACGATGGGTTCGGTGACGGTTTGGATGTACCGTGCACTATTCAGTGTCCCCTCGACGATCACCAGTGGTGTACGGCCAGTGTAGGAGATCGCTCCCCACACCATGACGCCGGGTGTTGGCCCTGTGTGCCTCGGTCGTATGCAGTCCTGATTGTGGCGCTCACCTGCACGGCGCCAAACACGCATACGACCATCATTGGCACCAAGGCAGAAGCGACTCTCATCGCTGAAGACGACACGTCTCCATTCGTCCCTCCATTCACGCCTGTCGCGACACCACTGGAGGCGGGCTGCACGATGTTGGGGCGTGAGCGGAAGACGGCCTAACGGTGTGCGGGACCGTAGCCCAGCTTCATGGAGACGGTTGCGAATGGTCCTCGCTGATACCCCAGGAGCAACAGTGTCCCTAATTTGCTGGGAAGTGGCGGTGCGGTCCCCTACGGCACTGCTTAGGATCCTACGGTCTTGGCGTGCATCCGTGCGTCGCTGCGGTCCGGTCCCAGGTCGACGGGCACGTGCACATTCCGCCGACCACTGGCGACAACATCGATGTACTGTGGAGACCTCACGCCCCACGTGTTGAGCAATTCGGCGGTACGTCCACCCGGCCTCCCGCATGCCCACTATACGCCCACGCTCAAAGTGCGTCAACTGCACATACGGTTCACGTCCACGCTGTCGCGGCATGCTACCAGTGTTAAAGACTGCGATGGAGCTCCGTATGCCACGGCAAACTGGCTGACACTGACGGCGGCGGTGCACAAATGCTGCGCAGCTAGCGCCATTCGACGGCCAACACCGCGGTTCCTGGTGTGTCCGCTGTGCCGTGCGTGTGATCATTGCTTGTACAGCCCTCTCGCAGTGTCCGGAGCAAGTATGGTGGGTCTGACACACCGGTGTCAATGTGTTCTTTTTTCCATTTCCAGGAGTGTAGATGACTTGTGTGTGCAGATGTGGTGTCAATTCCCTCCAGTGACCTACCAAGGCCCCATTGATTCCATGACACGACGCGTCGCCGCTGTTACCCGAACAGAAGGTGCGCAACCAACTGTTAGGTAGGTGGTCGTAAAGTTCTGGCTGATCGGTGTACACACATACGAGAAGCGTTCAATTTGTAATGCAACACATTTTTTTCTCAGCCATTTTCTGTTGAAAAAAATGCAAAATTTGTTGTGGGACATTGTGGAATATTCCCGGTTCAGCCTATATTGTTTCATGAAGTTTCGATAAGTGGCTGCGCTGTACACAGCCTTCAAAATGGCGTCTGTAACGGGGTTGAGCTCCAAACAGAATGCTGTCATTGAGATTCTTTTGGTGAACAAACAGAGCGTCGCAGATATTCACAGGCGCCTGCAGAATGTTTACGGAGACCTGGCAGTGGATAAAAGCACGGTGACTCGTTGTGCGAGGCGTTTATCATCATCACAACAAGGTCGCGCAGACGTGCACGTCATCCGGCCGCACACAGCTGTGACTCCTGCTCTGTTGAAGCGCGCAGACACTCTCATTCGAGGTGATCGACGGATCACAGTCAAACACCTCGCTGCACAACCAGACAGCTCTGTTGGTAGTGTTGACACACTCTTACTCCAGTTGGGATACTCAAAGGTGTGTGCCTGCCGGTTTCCTCGCCTCCTAACAGAAGACTAAAAAAGGTAACTAACGACCATCTATGCGGAATTGCTTGCGTGTTACGAGGCTGATCGTGACATTTTTTGTCGAACACCGTCACAGTCGATGAAACACGGGATCTTCAGTTCGAACGGGAAACAAAACGGCAATCCATGTAGTGATGCATCACCACCTCTCCACCGAAGAAAAAGTTCAAAGCCGCACCCTCAGCCGGTAAAGTCAAGGCGACAGTCTTCCGGGATTCGGAAGGGGTTATTCGGTTCGATATCCTAACTCACACTGCAACGATCAACTCTAAAGTGTATTGTGCTACCCTCAGGAAATATAAGAAACGACTTCAGCGTGCTCGTCGCCACAAAAATGCAAACGAACTTCTCCTCCATGACAACACAAGGCCTCACGTAAGTCTGTGCATCCGAGGGGAGCTCGCAAAGCTTCAATGGATTTTCTTTCTCGTCCAGCATACAGCACGGAACTCGTACCTTCTGATTTCCATCTGTTTGACGCAATGAAGAATTCACTCCGCGGGAAGCAGTACGTGGATGACGAAGAAGTTATTGACACAGCAAAATGGTGGCTCCGACGTCGACCAATCAAGTGGTACCATGTGGACATACAGGCCTTCCAAGTAAGGTGGCCTAAGGCCATCGCATTGAACGGAAGCTACGTTAAAAATGCGGATTTGTAGATAAAAGAGTGGGGAATAATAATGGTTTATCGGAACTCCTAATAAAACCAACCTACATCAAGAAAAAATATGTTAAACTACTTATTGAACATCCCTTGTACATACATCCACTTTAACAATACACTATTTGATCAAAAGTATCCGAACATCCACAAAAACATACGTTTTTCATATTAGGTGCATTGCGTTGCCACCTACTGCAAGGTACTCCATATCAGCGACCTCAGTAGTCATTAGACAGCGTGAGAGAGCAGAATGGGGCGCTCCGCGGAACTCACGAACTTCGAACGTGGGCAGGTCATTGGGTGTCCCTTGTGTCATACATCTGTACGTGTGATTTCCACATTCCTAAGCATCCTTAGTTCCACTGTTTCCGATGTGATAGTGAAGTGGAAACGTGAAGGGACACGTACAGAACAAAAGCGTACTGGCCGATCTCGTCTGTTGACTGACAGAGACCGGCGACAGTTGGCTCTGAGCACTATGCGACTTAACTTCTGAGGTCATCAGTCGCCTACAACTTAGAACTAATTAAACCTAACTAACCTAAGGACATCACACACATCCATGCCCGAGGCAGGATTCGAACCTGCGACCGCAGCGGTCACGCGGTTCCAGACTGAAGCGCCTTTAACCGCACGGCCACACCGGCCGGCCGGCGACAGTTGAAGAGGGTCGTAATGTGTAATTGATATCCATCCAGACCATCACACAGGAATTCCAAACTGCATCATAATCCACTGCGGGTACTATGATAGTTCGGCGGGAGGTGAAAAAACTTGGATTTTATGGTCGAGCGGCTGCTTGTAAGCCACACATCACGCCGATAAATGCCAAACGACGCCTCGCTTGGTGTAAGGAGTGTAAACATTGGACGATTGAACAGTGTTAAAACGTTGTGTGGAGTGACGAATCACGGTACACAATGTGGCGATTCGATGGCAGGGTGTGGGTATCGCTAATGCCCAGTGAATGTCATCTTCAAAAAATGGCTCTGAGAGCTATGGGACTTAACTACGCAGGTCATCAGTCCCCTAGAACGTAGAACTACTTAAACCTAACTAACCCAAGGACATCACACACATCCATGCCCGAGGCAGGATTCGAACCTGCGACCGTTGCGGTCACGCGGTTCCAGACTGTAGCGCCTAGAACCGCTTGGCCGGCGAATGTCATCTGTCAGCGTTCGTATTGCCAAAAGTAAAATTCGGAGGCGGTGATGTTATGGTGTGGTCATGTTTCTCATGGAGGGGGCTTGCACCCCTTGTTGTTTTACGTGGCGCTATCACAGCACAGGCCTACATTGATGTTTTAAGCACCTTCTTGTTTCCCACTATTGAAGAGGAATTCGAGGATGGCAATTGCATCTTTCAGCACGATCGAGCACCTGTTCATAATGCCTGTGGCAGAGTGGTTACACAACAATAACATTCCTGTAATTGACTGGCCTGCACAGAGTCCTGACCTGAATCCTATAGAACACCTCTGGGATGTTTTGGAAAGCCGAATTAGTGCCAGGCGTCACCGACCGAGATCGATACCTCTCCTCAGTGCAGCACTCCGTGAAGAATGGGCTGCCATTCCCCAAGAAACCTTCCAGCATCTGACTGAACGTACGCCTGCGAAAGTAGAAGGTGTCATCAAGGCTAAGGGTGGGCTAACACCACACTAAAATCCAGCATTACCGATGGAGGGCGCCACGAACTTGTAAGTCATTTTCAGCCAGGTGTCCGGATACTTTTTATCACATAGTGTATGTATGGATTACTGTTCACAGTATTATAAATTACAAAGTGGATAGCGTTGGAAGTTCCATGACACGGTTGGCGGATGATACTGTTGAATATTAACAAGGATGAAGTCTAGAAAATTGTAGAGAAATGCAGAAGGATCTGTAGGGTATCGATGATTTGTGCAGAGATTGGAAACTGACCCTCAACCTAAGCAAGTGTAGTGTGTTACTCATAAATAGGCGGAAAGATACGTTATTGTATGATCCCATGTTTACCGAACAGTCAGTGAAACACAGTAAAAGCCGACAAATATCTGATAGTACGTGACGGAACGACCTCAATTGGAAGGACTACATAAAACTAATCATAGAAAGGCAGATTCCAGACAGATTAGTTGAAAGAATACTTAGGAAGTGCAGTCCACCCACGAAGGAGGTATCTTCTAAAACCCTCGTTGAACCATTACTTGAATATGCTCGTAAGTCTGGGATTTGTAGCACATAGTGCTGATAAAGGAAAGACCCAAAGGAAAGCAGCCCGTTTCGTTAAGGGTTCGTTCAGAAACAACGAAAGCACAACTGAGATGCTCATTCGACTCCAGTGGCTGCAAGATTGGGCCTTAAAGTACCGACGACGATGAGGTCGTTAGGGACGGAGAAGAAGTTCACATTGGGGAAAGATGAGTAAGGAAATGGGCCATTTCCTTTCAAATGAACGATTCCAGCGTTCGCCTCAACTGATTTAGGGAAATGACAAACTTCGTGATAGGCTTTGTGAATCTCAAATTGGTTCACTGTGAAAACTTCGAAATCTTATGTTCCTAGAAGAGTCGAGGAACATATTGTTCCCACCTACATACACAGAGTGGGCAAAAATACAGAAACACCACACATACAACGCATTACTACGCCTAATACGGTGTAGGAAAACCGCTGGCATTCAAAACAGCTTCCAGTCGTCTTATAGGAAACAAATACATGTCCTGTATGATTTTAATTGGAGTCTTGTATCATTATTATTGAAAAATAGCGGTAATTTTAGGTAACGATGATGTAAGTGGATAGTGTTCACGCACCCTTTCGTTCAAAGTAGAGCTCAAAAGCACAATAATATTGATATCTCATGACTGTAGTGGACAGGGGAGGTGCGACAATTCATTGTGGTGCGCACAAAACAAGTCCTGGACGACGCGAGCTGTGTCGATAGGGATCCTTCGTCTTGGAACACGGCATCACCATAGTTGAACAAACGTTATAGCATGGGATGGACCTGATCAGACAAAATGGGCACATAATCCATGACAATAGTGCGACGCAGAGTAATTATGGGGCCAGTGAAATACCACAATATGGCTTCCCAAATCTTCACTGAACCCCCGCCATGTTTCTACTCTTGGAACGTAAACTTGGCCAGTAGTTGGAAACCATGAGCAACAAGACTCATCCGACCAAATGACTTTCTTCCACTGCTCCATAGTCCAGGTTTTATGGCTTCGGCACCACGTTTCCCTGTTACACGCATTTGCAATACTCGTTTTGGAAGCCAGCTCGCCCTGCAACTCCCTGAGTGTGGGGGTCCCTTCGTGTTCTTTTTTTTTGTGCTTGTAGGGTTTGTGGGTGCGAAATTCTGTCCTGTAGTGGCTTTTGGAGCTGTCGTCCTCTTACCTTTCGTCCCTCTTATCTTTCGTCACTCTTATCTTTCGTCAAACCACTTCAGTGACCGTCTGTCACGATCACTCAACACACACTTTCGTCCGCGTTGTGACTTAGCCGATGATGTTTTCCGTCTTTCCTTGTACAAGGTGCGTTCCATAAGAAATCATTTATTGAATATATTCGTACAAATAATAAAAAATTTGCAAAATAGCACGCTCTTGCGTCGATACACTCCTGGAGGCGGTGTTTCCATGCCTGTAGGGCATCCTGGAATGCCTTTTCCGGAATTTCCTTTAGAGCTGATGTAACATGCGCCTGGATGCTTTCAATCGTGTCCCAGTGTTTTCCTTTCATGACTCCTTTTAACCGAGGAAACAAAAAAAAAAGTCAGCGAGAGTCAGGTCAGGACTGTAGGGAGGCTGGAGAACCAATGGGGTCTTGGTCCAGGCCAGGAAGTCGTTGACAATGAAGGCGCTGTGACATGGCGCGTTGTCGTGGTGAACTTTCCACGTGTACAAAATTGTTAAGGCTTTCGTGGCCACTTGTTGACAAACTGCCTATTGGCTTCTGTCTCGGGTTCTTCGGCCGACGTTCATCTAATGATTTTTCTGACGTTTCGCCAGCACGAGTGGCTGGCATTGTCAAAGCTTCACCCTCCACTGCCGGTGGTGAACTGGAGCCGAACTCGCGGGCGCAGACTATATGTACCTGGCGCGCCAACGTCCGAGGGCTTCTCCGCGGTCATTTCCGGTGCGGTTCTCCTCTTGCTACCTGCGACGGTCGTTCGCTGCAGTACGGGAAGCCAGGATCCGTTGACCTTAAGGCCTTCCTCTTTCTTGTTCAAACTGTTCGTGTGTTTTTGTATTTCTACAGCTTCTCTGAACAAGCGCGTGTGATAGTGCTTCTCTACAGCCAGAACTCCCGGAAGTTCTGGCTGTAGAGAAGCACTTAGTGACTTGCGACAAACTTTACACATAATTTCAAACCTTCACGAAACTCGTTCTCGCTGACAACCCCCACAAAATGACGCAAGGAGAAAAGTTTATCGCTTACCACAGTTTAGTTGTTCATGCAATAAAACTGCCGCATCACGTATGAAATTGCTTATTTATTTCTAATCGTATCCGTGACACATTTTGTACACAGTATTCATACGTACCACTAAATGTACCTGCAAAACTATTTCATTGTACGACACACAGTTCAGGAGATATGACACTATAGACATTGAGCTGCGTGAGAACGAAACTGCAGGGCGAAATTCGCTAGAGATGCAGATGAACTACGTGTGCAAATATCATTGATATATGTTAAATATATGTGGCATGCGTGGACAAAGCCACGGGTATAAAGCTCCTCCCAAGACCTAGTATCTATTTCAATCGAACTTGGTACACATACTACTTACTACCTGGAAAGAAATATTATGGGGTTAAGAACCAGCAACCTCGTAATGGGACAGGGGTAATAATGTGGAGAGAGAAAGGGTAGGAAGCAATGGACAGACAGACAGAGGGAAGGAAGAGATGGGCACAGATATGGTGTAGGGTGATGGTGGAGTTGGACAGTGAGAGGGTGAGGGGGAAATTGACAGAAAGGGAAAAAAAAAGAGGAGATAGACAGAGAGGGGAGAGAAGGGGATGGACAGATAAAGGAAGGAAGATGAGAAGGAAAAAGAAAGGGAAGAGAAGGAGATGGACAGAGAGAGGGATGAGAAAGAGATAGCCCGCCTCGGTGGTCTAGCGGTTCTAGGCGCTCAGTCGGGAACCGCGCGACTGCTACGGTCGCAGGTTCGAATCCTGCCTCGGGCATGGATGTGTGTGATGTCCTTAGGTTAGTTCGGTTTAAGTAGTTCTAAGTTCTAAGGGACTGATGACCACAGATGTTAAGTCCCATAGTGCTCAGAGCCATTTGAACCATTTTGAGAAAGAGATAGAAAGCTAGAGAGTAGGCAGGAGGAGATGGACAAAGAGAGAGAGAGGAAAAGATGGATAGAGAGAAGGGGAGGAGAGCCACAGGGAGAGGGGAAAGGAGGAGATGGAATAATAGAAGACTTCAGTTTGGAACCGCGTGACCGCTACGGTCGCAGGTTCGAATCCTGCCTCGGGCATGGATGTGTGTGATGTCCTTAGATTAGTTAGTTTTAAGTAGTTCTAAGTTCTAGGGGACTGATGACCTCAGTAGTTAAGTCCCATAGTGCTCAGAGCCATTTGAACCATTTAATAGAAGACTGAAATAAATACATGCCGAATACACAGCTAATTGTAAGAAATAAAAGAACTCTACTTGTTACTACTTCCCATACCGTCAGATTAAAGTGGCCCCACTTGATAATCTCTGCTCCCTGGACCGTGGTAGTATTGGCTTTCTTCTTATACGGGAGAGAATTCAGTTGCCGAAATAAGTAAATAAACGATTAATAAAATGAACAAGGAGAGTCTAAAGATCACTATCAGACGGACAGTGGTAATTAAATCGAATATGTTATTAACGAAACACAGAAATGCGATGCAGTCTCGTTACATAAAGTGTGACTTTCCCAGCCCACAATTCTGGACTGTACAGCGATCCACAGGCTTGCTGTGTATCAAACCAAATGTACGAGAAAAGATACAGAACCACATTCTAAATAATGATAACCGTCCAGTCGCTAGAGAGAGTATGAAGCAGAAAATCAGAGAAAGTACTGGCCACGAAATGAGAGCACGCAGACAGGGCAGCGCGATGGCTCTGTAGATAGCGTGAAGTTAATTCCTTGCGGTGCCAACTGCGTATTTGCAACTTAACCACGGACTGCTGTGCTACGAGCATTCTACCGTGGACATATTGACGAAAGCTGAACATAAGTGTGTGCAATTGCTTCCAAGGTGGTGGAAAAAAACACATGCATCGTTAAAAAGGCGACAAATACCGCACTAGAGTTGGTCATGAAGTGATGCCTACCATGAACAGTAACAAAATGAGGCCGAGAGGGCGTCTTCAGCAGTTTTGTTACATCGGACGTCGCACAACTGCGTGCTTCCTCCGAGAGCGAAAGGTTCCTGTAGTCAATTTAATTAGGGGTGGACATGCCGATGGTCCCTTAGGCTTTCTCCAGAAGGACAGTTCGGCCTAAACAATCTGAATCGGTGACTGGAAATGCTGCTACAATTTTATTGTCCTCTCTCACTTTGTAATGGGTCTGGACTGGCCAGCAGCTGCGACTTCGCCATGTACTCTAAAAGTCTTCGAAAAGTCTGAGGGCTACATTCGTACCAAGGAAAAATCCCTGGAAGTACCAGAATTCGAACGTGTGCCTCAGCATAGTAGCCAGACATGCAGATCACTAAGCTATGGAGACGGGCGTGTAGATGCAATGTGATAAATTTTTCAAGTTATGAATAGTGGCATCATCAACACTGTATAGTGGTTCGAGCAACCTATCTCAGAGGCAATTAGTTTTAGGAGAACTAACGTTCAAAATATCCCACCACGAAGTAACAATCTGAATAAAACCTGCTCTACCAACTAAATACTGCTATTGAAAAAAGAGTGCGAATCTGACACTTTTTTCTTTACCAAAAAGACATACTGCCCATGTGATATTTAACTTCTGAATATTTGAGATATGCAATACTGCCTTGGACGGGATTAGGTCTTGGCTGGAACCCAAGTGATTTGTAAGATTGCAGCGGAATTTCACGTAGGAGTCTTCCTGCTATTCCACCGGTTTCGTGGAGTCATGTGGGCTACCTGTTAATTGTTGCAGGCCCTATATCCCGTAGACTACGGCCGCGCGGAGTACCCAAAGCATGCAATAACAGCTGAAAGCGACTTTGACTTACAGAGTATAGAGTGGGATTCCTATGGTTTATTGGAGGTGGAAAGGAGAGAAAGTCTTGTGAAGCAGTTTTAAACAGATTTCCAGAAAACTGTCTTGAGCGGCTGGTTCGACAGCCCACACGCAGTGGAAATATTTTAGTCCTTGTAGCTACAAACAGGCCTGATCTTAAGAACAGTGTCAGTATAGAGACTGGGATTAGCGTTGATGAATGAAGCCATTTTCCTGCGGGTGAGAGGGAGCATATTAAGCTTGACTGGGGAGGGGGATAATGGTGTAGGCTTCAAATTTTAATGACACCGCGCTAAAAATAGCAACGGTTAATACTTCAGACTTCAAATTTTAGTGATACCGTGCTAAAGACAGCAGCGGTTAATACTTACATCTCTGATATTTAATTAAATTATGTGTAGGTAATAAACAGGTATAGCCTAAAATAATTAATTATCTTAAACAATGAAATAATGAGAATCAATAAAATAATATAATTGCGTGCAATAATTTACATCCGGAATAAAACAATAATTGGATCGTTTTACCGACCTCTCATCTCAGATGATGCAATTGCTGAAAGGTTCAAAGAAAACTTTAGTTTAATCTCAAACATGTACTCATACTTTGACTTTAGTGACTTTAATTTACCCTCGGTATATTGGTGAAAATACATGTTTAAATCCGGAGGTACTCCTAAAACTGTGCTAAATGCATTCTCTGAAAATTATTTCGAGCTGTTAGTTCATAAGCACACACGAATAGTACATGGTTGTGAAAACACACTTGACTTCTTAGCAACAATTAATCCTGAGCTACTAACAAGCATCAAAACGGACACAGGGATTAGTGAACACAGGGTTGTCGTAGCGAGACTGAATACCATAACCTCCAAATCCTCCAAAAATAAACGAAAAATATGCCTATTCAAAAAATCAGATAAAGGTTCATTTGACGCCTTCCTGAGAGACAATCTCCACTCCTTCCAAATTAACAGTGTAAGTGTAGTCCAGATGTGTGTTGAATTCAAAGAAATAATATCGGCAGCAATTGAAAGATTTATACCAAAAAAATTTATAAACGACGGAGCTGATCCTCCTTGTTACGCAAAACGGGTCAGAACACTCTTGCAGAAACAACGAAA
Organism: Schistocerca serialis cubense; assembly: GCF_023864345.2. NCBI lineage: Eukaryota > Metazoa > Arthropoda > Insecta > Orthoptera > Acrididae > Schistocerca > Schistocerca serialis. The sequence continues at coordinate 231,007,991 of NC_064640.1, forward strand.
AAAACATGCCAAATTTGAACGGGAGCAAAATCTCCAAGATTGGCGATGTTTTACAGACGCTCGAAGTTTAGTGCGGACTTCATTGCGAGACGCTTATAATAGTTTCCACAACGAAACTTTGTGTTGCAAGCTGCCAGAAAATCCAAAGAGATTTTGATCGTACGTGAAGTATGTTAGCGCCAAGACACAATCAATGCCTTCTCCTCGCGACAGCAAGGGAAATACTATGGACGACAGTGCTGCCAAAGCCGAGTTACTAAACACAGCCTTCCGAAATTCCTTCACCAAATAAGACGAAGTAAATATTCCAGAATTCGAATCAAGAATAGCTGCAAACATAAGTAATTTAAAAACAGATAGCCTCGCCGTAGTGAAGCAACTTAAATCACATAACAAAAGGAAGTCTTGCGGTCCAGACTGTACACCAGTTATGTCCCTTTCAGAGTTTGCTGATATAATAGCTCCATACTTAACTATCATACACAACCGTTCCCTCGACGAAAGATCCGCACCCAAAAGCTGGAAAGTTGCACAGTTCACACCAATATTCAAGAAAGGTAGTGCGAGCAATCCACTAAATTACAGACCCATATCATTAACGTCGATATGGAGCAGGATTTTGGAACATACATTGTATTCGAACTTTATGCATTACCTCGAAGACAACGGTCTATTGACACACAGTCAACACGGATTCACAAAACATCGTTCTTGTGAAACATAACTAATTCTTTACTCGCACGAAGTGGTGAGTGCTATTGACAGGAGATTTCAAATTGATTCCATATTTCTGGATTTCCAGGAAGCTTTTGACACTGTACCACGCAAGTGGCTTGTAGTAGAATTCTGTGCTTATGGAATATCGTCTCAGTTATGTGACTGAATTCAGGATTTCTTGTTGGAGAGGTCACAGTTCGTAGTAACTGATGGAAAGTCATTGAGTAAAACAGAAACGATTTCTGTACTGTTCAACCCCTAGACGAGTTTGAGCTAAGACATTTCGATGAAGAGGAAGCGCATGTGAGCCCAAACATCTTTGGGAAGCTATCTCGCAATAAATTATAACTCATCATTTCTAACAAGATTCCTAATGCACAACTTGCGCCGCGCGGGTTTAGCCGAGCGGTCTAAAAGCGCTGCAGTCATGGACTGTGCGGCTGGTCCCGGCGGAGGTTCGAGTCCTCCCTCGGGCATGGGTGTGCGTGTTTGTCCTTAGGATAATTTAGGTTAAGTAGTGTGTAAGCTTAGGACTGATGACCTTAGCAGTTAAGTCCCATGAGATTTCACACACCTTTGAACATTTTTTTGTAAAACTTGCTAAATCCGCACCGTCCTTGTGTATATGTTCACATGCCATCATAATGGCATGTGGCATATTAATAGAGCATGAACTGTGTGATAGGTTCTCAACCAGCGGCTGTCAACAGCTTCGGGTTTTTTAAAAAAGGTTGTTCTAAAGCACAATGAATTTCATGCAATAAATTTCCTCGTTTAAGAGAAGCATGAAAAAGTCTGCAAAAGTCCTTATCAATATGTAATGTGCGTTTTATTATAGGGTGTTTATTGCAACAGTTAGTAGCAGCAATTGACAAAACATGTGCTCTTCAGTGAATGTATAGCAACTCGTGCCCCGTTTTGTCTGATAATTGCGCATGGACTCCACTGACAGAATAACTAAAATTAGCAGCACCATCGAAAGAGCATGTTACTAATTTTAATTAGAGAGTTTTCGTTTCTTTAGTTCACTGTCAATTTATTGTAGTACTCTTCAGTTCAACAAGACATAAAAAAACTTTCCTCCACTTCAAAAGACGCAGACAGCGCAACATAACGAACTAGCAAAGACAATTCGCTTTGGTTAGAAACACGTGTGCATTCGTTTACCGTTAAGGATAAGTATTTATCGCGGAGAGTTTTTTTCATTTTGATTGTCTAAAATCGAATTTTTAATTTTCGCGGGGAATTTTTCTCTCCCCGGGCCACCCTCTGAATTCATCGCTGGGGATTAGTGATCATGATTTCATCATTCCGACAATGGTTACCGAAGTTAAATCCATGAAGAAGGCTAGGAGAGTAGTTTTGCTAGCAAGAGCAGATAATCAGTTGCTAGCATTCCACTTAGACAATGAAAAGGCATTATTTATTTCTAATATGACGGATATAGAGGTATTATGGGGAAAGTTTAAACTGACTGTAAATCACGATCTGGAGTAGTGTGTGCCGAGTGAGTGGATTACGGACGGAAAAGACTCTCCGTGGTTTAATAGCAAAATTCGGAAATGCTGTAGAAGCACAGCCTGTTCGCCTCTCGCTTTAAAAAAGCTCCATTGACGACAGGCAAAAGTTAGTAGAAATTCGGGCGTATGTAAACAGATCGTCATGCGAAGTGTACAACAACTGCAAGCGTCAAACCTCAGCAAAAGATCTCGCCACGAACATAGAAAATTCTGGTCCTACATAAAATCGCTAAGCTGTTCGAACACGTCTGTATAGTCACTCGTTGACCACACTAGTGTGGAACAAGAAGACAGCAAAACAAAAGCTGTTGTTGGAAATTTCGCGTTTAAGAAACCATTCACGCAAGAGGATTGAACAAACAAACAGTTGTTCGAGCGTCGCGCTGACCCCAGTATGAAGGACAGAACTTGGCATCCCTGGCGTGGAGAAGCATCAGGAACAGTTAAAAACTAACAAGTCGCCAGGTCGGTATGGAATCCCAATTCGGTTTTACAGAGTGTACTCTATGGCACTGACTCCTTACTTAGCTTGCATTTATCGCGAATCTCTCGCCCAGCATAAAGTCCCAAGAGATTGGAAAAAATCGCAGGTTACACAATGAGGCTAAAAGAAAGGACCCGCAGAATTACCGACCGATATCCTTTACATTCGTTTGCATTCTTGAACATATGTTCAATATGATAATTTTCCTTGAGATGGAAAAGCTTCCATCTACAAATCAGCACGGATTTAGAAAGCATCACTTTTTCGAAATTCAGTTCATGATATCCTGCGAAGCATGAATGTAGGGCAACAGGCAGATTCCACGCCCTAAATTTCCGGAAACCTCTTGACACGGTGCCCAACTACAGATGGTGTGAACATACGCATTAGGTTCCCAGATTTGTGAATGGCTCGAAGACCCCTTACGTAATGGAACCCAGTACGTTGTCAGAGACAATGATATCGTCGGAAGAACCCTAGGGAAGTGTGAGAGAACCGCTCTTATTCTTTACATACATAAATGATCTGACTGGCAGAGTGGCAAGCAATCTGCTGCTGTTTGCCGATGACGCTGTGGTATACGGGAAGTTATCGTCGTTGAATGACTGTAGGAGGATAAAGGCTGACTTAGACAAAATTTCTAGTTGGTGCGATATATGGCAGCTGGTTCTAAATGCAGAAAAATGTAAGTAAATGTAGATGAGGAGGAAAATAATCCCATAATGTGCAAATACAGCGTTCTTAGTGTGCTGCTTGATACAGTCACGTCGATTAAATGTCTGTGCATAACGTTTCAAAGCGATATGAAATGGAGCTAGCACGTGAGAGCGGCAGTAGAGAGGTGTAATGGTCGGATTCGGTGTCTTTTGAAAATTTTAGGAAAGTGTAGCTCATTTAGAAAGGAGACAGCGACCCATTCTTCAATACTGCTCGAGTATTTGGGATCCCAACGATGTCGAATTGAAGGAAAAAACCGAACAAATTCAGAGGAGAGTTGCTGGATTTGTTACCGGTAGGTTCGATCATCACTCGAGTATTACGGAGGTGCTTTGTGAACTCAAATGGGATTCGCCGGAAGGAAGGTGACGTTCTTTTCGCGAAACACTACCGAGAAAATTTAGAGAACCGGCATTTGAAGCTGACCACAGAACGATGCTACTGCCGCCAGCGTACATCTCGCGTAAGGACCACGAAGATAAGAGAAACTGGGGCTCGTACGGAGGTTTATAGATATGCGTTCTTCCCTCGTCGTACTTACAAGTGGAACAACATGACTGGTAGTGGTACAACGGACCCTCCACCATGCATCAAACGGTTGCTTTCGGAGTATGTATATACATGCAGGTATATGGTAAGCACTGGCAGGTATAACCAAGCAGGTCTCGCGTGCACAGAACGCACACAATGGTGTCGTCTGACGGGTAGCCTATACTACGTGCTCCTGTCTGTGGGAGAGCTGGCGAGCGCATGTGGGGGCGGTGTCCTAGGGATGGCAGTTATTGCTGAAACAACCGGTTTTCGATTATATCGTTTTTTTCAACACTATTGTATCCTGATTGTTAAAACTGCTCAAAATAACCGCTTTCCTAAATAACCTATTTTTGGTTTTCTGTTCCTATTATTCACTGCAATGAGCACAGAAATCGAACAAAGATTGAAAAATTTTGACTCCCTTGCTTTCTAGATAAATGAAATAAAAATTTTACACTACTGACCATTAAAATTGCTACACCATGAAGATGACGTGCAATAGACGCGAAATTTAACCGACAGAAGGAAGATGCTGTGATATGCAAATGATTACCTTTTCAGAGAATTCACACAAGGTTGGCGCCGGTGGCGACACCTTCAACGTGCTGACATGAGGATAAAGTTTCCAACCGATTTCTCATACACAAATAGCAGTTGATCGGTGGGTTCAGGAGTGTAATACGGAACGCCGTGCTGTATCCCAACGGCCTCGTATCACTAGCAGTCGAGATGACAGGCATCTTATCCGTATGGCTGTAACGGATCGTGCAGCCACGTCTCGATCCCTGAGTCAACAGATGGGGACGTTTGCAAGACAACAACCATCTGCACGAACAGTTCGACGACGTTTGCAGCAGCATGGACTATCAGCTCGGAGACCATGGCCGCGGTTACCATTGACGCTGCATCACAGACAGGAGCCCCTGCGATGGTGTACTCAACGACGAACCTGGGTGCACGAATGGCAAAACGTCATTTTTTCGGATGAATCCAGGTTCTGTTTACAGCATCATCATGGTCGCATCCGTGTTTGGCGACATCGCGGTGAACGCACATTGAAAGCGTGTATTCGTCATCGCCATACTGGCGTATCACCTGGCGTGATGGTATGGGGTGACATTGGTTACACGTATCGGTCACCTCTTGTTCGTATTGACGGCACTTTGAACAGTGGACGTTACATTTCAGATGTGTTACGACCCGTGGCTCTACCCTTCATTCGATCCCTGCGAAACCCTACATTTCAGCAGGATGATGCACGACCGCATGTTGCAGGTCCTGTACAGGCCTTTCTGGATACAGAAAATGTTCGACTGCTGCCCTGACCAGCACATTCTCCAGATCTTACACCAATTGAAAACATCTGGTCAATGGTGGCCGAGCAACTGGCTCGTCACAATACGCCAGTCACTACTCTTGATGAACTGTGGTATCGTGTTGAAGCTGCATTGGCAGCTGTACCTGTACACGCCATCCAAGCTCTGTTTGACTCAAGGCCCAGGCGTACCAAGGCCGTTATTACGGCCAGAGGTGGTTGTTCTAGGTACTGGCTCTGAGCACTATGGAACTCAACTGCTGAGGTCTTTAGTCCCCTAGAACTTAGAACTAGTTAAACCTAACTAACCTAAGGACATCACACACATCCATGCCCGAGGCAGGATTCGAACCTGCGACCGTAGTGGTCTCGCGGTTCCAGACTGCAGCGCCAGAACCGCGCAGCCACTTCGGCCGGCTTCTAGGTGCTGATTTCTCAGGATCTATGCACCCAAATTGTGTGAACATGTAATCACATGTTAGTTCTAGTATAATATATTTGTCCAATGAATACCCGTTTATCACCTACACTTCTTCTTGGTGTAGCAATTTTAGTGGCTAGTAGTGTAAAATAAATAGGCAAATAACAGAAAACATAGTCCGACCACCGTTCGCTGCTTTTCTCCAAAAAGTGAAAAGTGGTTGAATGCTACAGTGGTTGAATGCTTAAGAAAAATTTCTCTTATTGGTTCTAATTTTTTGAAACTCTGCTCAAAAATCACATTGTAATCGAGGATTATACCACTATTTGGCCATTACGAATAGTCAGCGCTAAAGGATGAAAACTGAGACTGAAGAACTCTATTTTTCTTGTTAATTTGTTCGTTTCCAGATAAAGACATATTAGGTAGACATAGGTAGCAGATCAGCTACTTTCTGTTTTTCTCGTAAACTATGAATTAATTATGAACTTTTAAGTTTTCTCCCCGTATGACGTCATAAGTTTGATGTGACTCTCCCCGTTTTAAATTTTCTTAGAACAAATGAAGCATTATACTTCACTGAAAACGCAATTCTTAAAATACTCCCAGACTGGGGATGGTGCCATTCTGTAATACAACTGTGTCCGATGACGACAGATGGAGGAAATATTACACATTGCATATACGTGTGTACCATCTAGCAGGCCCTGCTGTTCCCATTCTTACGCCATGTGTTTGTTGCTCTTTTCTGTCAGCATTGTTATTATCGCTTATCCCCATTTTCTATTGAAGCGCAATATTTCAAAGCAATGGAAATTTTACGAATAAAAATTGTTTTAGAAAAGGCTTATTTAAAAACCAAAACTTTTAGCACTGCTGCTTTGTATAATTGATATTTCGTTTTCTTACCTATTATTAGTAAAAAACAAAAAACACTTGTTAAAACCGAGGCCAAACAAATACCGAAAAATACCTGTTATTCATAACTAAAATACCGGTATCGGATTTAACCAGTTGGTTTTTCTTATCCCTACCGTGTCCTATGAAGCTGTGTTGGAACACCCTGCCCCAGAGAACTAGTGCTGCCAGATGATGTTAAAGATCAGATGGAGAAGCGGAGTTACAAGTGAGTAGCTACTGAAAAGAATACAAGAAATTAGATCTCTCTGGAAGCACATCCAGACAAGAAGAAAAAAAGCCCATAGGACACAGTTTAAGATAGAACTGCATCACTGGAGCGATAACTCAAGGAGATACTGAGGGAAGGAATCGTTAGGGATGAACAAAAATATCAGATTTTGAGTGATGTGAAATGTCCTACATCGGCAGGACTGACGAGAAAGGAAGATAGAAGAGTGAACGGTACACTGCTGCAAATCAGCTTCAGAGTTGACCACTAAAGAGTAGAGATAGATACGAGGCGTATTTCGAAAGTAAGGTCCGATCGGTCGCGAAATGGAAACCACAGTGACAATCCAGTAAATCTTTTAATAGATGTGTTGGACGGTGTTTCTCGTGTGCCCGTTGATTGCGGTACGTCTGTTACGTCTGTCTTTTCTGTTCTGAGCGCACAGTGAGCACATAAAGATGCGTAGAAAATAGTGTCTCCCGCGAAGTATGAGTGCCCGTGAGAGATTTCGCCTGATTTGATGCAACCCACACTACATAACAGTCATGCATTTCCTTCTTCTTGACAGTTCTCGGCCGCATTTTCATCATCATCATGCGTAACATTGGCTAGATTAGATTGTGTAAAAACTAGACTGTGTAAAAATTGGACTACGTAAAAATTGGGACCTCGTACGGGCGCTGAAGACCGCGCTGTTGAGCGCTCCACACACCGAACATCATCATCACCATCGTCATCATCATCGGCCGCACTCTACAGGGGCAATGAGGACGCCCCTGCATCGCTTTCGATGGGAAGTCTTTGATCGCCCTCCATACAGCCCGAACTTCGCTCTCTGATTTTCATCTCTGCTGACATGAACGGCTGGCTATGGAGTCAACGTTTTGGCACAGACAGCGAACTGCAGATCAGCGTAGAGAATCGTCAAAAAGTGCTGGCGACCATCTTTTATGACGAGGGTATTGGAAAGTTGGTACAACGCTACGAAAAATGTCTCAGACGGAGCGGCGACTATGTAGAGATGGTTCAAATGGTTCTAAGCATTATGGGGCTTAACATCTGAGGTCATCAGTCCCCTATACTTAGAACTACGTAAACCTAACTAACCTATGGACATCACACACATCCATACCTGAGACAGGATTCGAGCCTACGACCGTAGCAGCAGCTCGGTTCCGGACTGAAGCGCCTAGGACCGCTCGGCTACAGCGGCCGGCGACTATGTAGAGACGTCGCTGGAAGGTGCGGCTAACTATTGCACAATAAACACTTTTGATTTTTACTGTGGTTTCCATTTCGCGACCGATCGGACGTTACTTTCGAAATATGCCACGTAGCATAACGCTCCATTTGACTTTTGTGGAGGCAGAAGCAAAATAAGACACGCTTGGTATCACCAGAGGTACAAAATACGGTGAGCGGTTTTTGGCTCAAATGGCTCTGAGCACTATGGGACTCAACTTCTGAGGTCATTAGTCCCCTAGAACTTAGAACTACTTAAACATAACTAACCTAAGGACATCACACACATCCATGCCCGAGGCAGGATTCGAACCTGCGACCGTAGCGGTCGCGCGGTTTTCCAGACTGTTGCGCCTAGAACCACTCGGCCACCCCGGCCGGCTGAGCGGTTTTTGTCTTTAATATTTTTCACAATGACCATTTGCTTCACTGTTTAGTAGTAACGACGAATTTCTCATTTCCGGTTCACATCATGGAACCTTAACAATTTAATCTAACACTTTTATATACATTGAAGACTGAAAATGCTCCTATCGGAGCACAAAGACTCTGAAAATTGAGTTACCAGCTGCCTCAGTACCTTTAAAAATTTTCCCTAAAATTTAGGAATTTTAACATGTTCGCGCTCTTTTCAACATGTAACTACCCCTCTCACTTGCACAAGCTCCCCTAAATGTAACTTGCTCACACCTACTACTCCATCGCTGTAAGTCGCCCGTACACATCCACTCCCACTTCCACGTTCTCACTAATTCAGCCCAATTCGTTGTCGTTATCTCACTATGTCTCTCTAACTTTCGGTGTCTCCTATCTCACAATCATACTCTCCCTCGTTCTGTCCTACTACTAATGTCTCCTCCAGCTGTCACTTTCTCGCTCTTGCTCGCTTACTGCTACTATGTCATTCATTCCTTCCTACTGCTATGGTCTCTTCTCACTGTCACTTTCTCTTTCTTCCTCGTTGTGAATATCATGGACTCTGTCTCTCATTATCACTGGCTCTCACCCACTTTCATTTTTTCCTTATCGTTATTCCTCTCCCACTGGCACTGTCTTCTATACTCTTTTCCACGCGCTGTTCTGTCACTGTCAACTACGTTCCACTGCAACTGTGTCCCTCTCTTTCTCACACACTGCCACTGTCTCCATGACTTTTTTCATACCACAACCACTGTCTAGTATCATCTACTATTTATTACTTTTCCATCTCCTTCCCACTGCCACTGTTTCCTTCCCTCTCGGAATAAAAAAAAAACTGCGAATATGTTCACATTGAGAGACCAGACAAACGTGTGGTTCCTGAAGAGGGGCAGCAGCCTCTTCAGTAGTTGCAGGGGCAACAGTGTGGATGATTGACTGATCTGGCCTTGTAACAATAACCAAAACGGCCTTGCTGTGCTGGTACTGCGAACGGCTGAAAGCAAGGGGAAACTACAGCCGTAATTTTTCCCGAGGTCATGCAGCTTTACTGTATGGTTAAATGATGATGGCGTCTTCTTGGGTAAAATATTCCGGAGGTAAAATAGTCCCCCATTCGGATCTCCGGGCGGGGACTACTCAAGAGGACGTCGTTATCAGGAGAAAGAAAACTGGCGTTCTACGGATCTGAGCGTGGAATGTCAGATCCCTTAATCGGGCAGGGAGGTTAGAAAATTTAAAAAGGGAAATGGATAGGTTAAAGTTAGATATAGTGGGAATTAGTGAAGTTCGGTGGCAGGAGGAACAAGACTTTTGGTCAGGTGAATACAGGGTTATAAATACAAAATCAAATAGGGGTAATGCAGGAGTAGGTTTAATAATCAATAAAAAAATAGGAGTGCGGATAAACTACTACAAACAGCTTAGTGAACGCATTATTGTGGCCAAGATAGACACGAAGCCCATGCCTACTACAGTAGTACAAGTTTATATGCCAACTGGGTCTGCAGATGATGAAGAAATTGATGAAATGTATGATGACATAAAAGAAATTATTCAGGTAGTGAAGGGAGACGAAAATTTAATACTCATGGGTGACTGGAATTCGAGAGTAGGAAAAGGGAGAGAAGGAAACATAGTAGGTGAATATGGATTGGGGGAAATAAATGAAAGGAGAAGCTGTCTGGTAGAATTTTGCACAGAGCACAACTTAATCATAGCTAACACTTGGTTCAAGAATCATAAAAGAAGGTTGTACACATGGAAGATTCCTGGAAATACTAGAAGGTATCAGATAGATTATATAATGGTAAGACAGAGATTTAGGAACCAGGTATTAAACTGTAAGACATTTCCAGGGGCAGATGTGGCCTCTGACCACAATCTATTGGTTATGAGCAGTAGATTAAAACTGAAGAAACTGCAAAAAGGTGGGAATTTAAGGAGATGGGATCTGGACAAACTGATTAAACCAGAGGTTGTACAGAGTTTCAGGGAGAGCATAAGGGAACAATTGTCACAAATGGGGGAAAGAAATACAGTAGAAGAAGAATGGGTAGCTTTGAGGAATGAAATAGTGAAGGCAGCAGAGGATCAAGTAGGTAAAAAGACGAGGGCTAGTAGAAGAAATATTGAATTTAATTGATGAAAGGAGAAAATATAAAAACGCAGTAAATGAAGCAGGAAAAAAGGAATACAAACGTCTCAAAAATGAGATTGACAGAAGTGCAAAATGGCTAAGCAGGGATGGCTAGAGGACAAATGTAAGGATGTAGAGGCTTATCTCACTAGGGGTAAGATAGATACTGCCTACAGGAAAATTAAAGAGACATTTGGAGAAAAGAGAGCTACTTGTATGAATATCAAGAGCTCAGATGGAAACCCAGTACTAAGCAAAGAAGGGAAAAGGTGGAAGGAGTATATAGAGGGTCTATACAAGGGCAATGTACTTGAGGACAATATTATGGAAATTGAAGAGGATGTAGATGAAGATGAAATGGGAGACACGATACTGCGTGAAGAGTTTGACAGAGCACTGAAAGACCTGAGTCGAAACAAGGCCCCGGGAGTAGACAACATTCCATTGGAACTACTGACGGCCTTGGGAGAGTCAGTCCTGACAAAACTCTACCATCTGGTGAGCAAGATGTATGAGACAGGTGAAATACCCTCAGGCTTCAAGAAGAATATAGTAATTCCAACCCCAAAGGAAGCAGGTGTTGACAGATGTGAAAATTACTAAACTATCAGTTTAATAAGTCACTGCTGCTAAATACTAACGCGAATTCTTTACAGATGAATGGAAAAACTGGTAGAAGCCGACCTCGGGGAAGATCAGTTTGGATTCCGTAGAAATGTTGGAACACGTGAGGCAATACTGACCATACGACTTATCTTAGAAAATAGATTAAGGAAAGGTAAACCTACGTTTCTAGCATTTGTAGACTTAGAGAAAGCTTTCGACAATGTTGACTGGAATACTCTCTATCAAATTCTAAAGATGGCAGGGGCAAAATACAGGGAGCGAAAGGCTATTTACAATTTGTACAGAAACCAGATGGCAGTTATAAGAGTCGAGGGGCATGAAAGGGAAGCAGTGGTTGGGAAGGGAGTGAGACAAGGTTGTAGCCTGTCCCAGATGTCATTCAATCTGTATATTGAGCAAGCAATAAGGGAAACAATAGAAAAATTCGGAGTAGGTATTAAAATCCATGGAGAAAAAATAAAAACTTTGAGGTTCGCCGATGACATTGTAATTCTGTCAGATACAGCAAAGGACCTGGAAGAACAGCTGAACGGAATGGACAGTGTCTTGAAAGGAGGATATAAGATGAACATCAACACAAGCAAAACGAGGATAATGGAATGTAGTCGAATAAAGTCGGGTGATGCTGAGGGAATTAGATTAGGAAATGAGACACTTAAAGTAGTAAAGAGTTTTGCTATTTGGGGAGCAAAATAACTGATGATGGTCGAAGTAGAGAGGATATAAAATGTAGACTGGCAATGGCAAGGAAAGCGTTTCTGAAGAAGAGAAATTTGTTAACATCGAGTTCAGATTTAAGTGTCAGGAAGTCGTTTATGAAAGTATTTGTATGGAGTGTAGCCATGTATGGAAGTGAAACATGGACGATAAATAGTTTGGACAAGAAGAGAATGGAGGCTTTTGAAGTGTGGCGCTGCGGAGGAATGCTGAAGATTAGATGGGTAGATCACGTAACTAATGAGGAGGTATTGAATAGAATTGGGGAGAAGAGGAGTTTGTGGCACAACTTGACAGGAAGAAGGGATCAGTTGGTACGACGTGTTCTGAGGCATCAAGGGATCACAAGTTTAGCATTGGAGGGCAGCGTGGAGGGTAAAAATCGTAGAGGGAGACCAAGAGATGAATACACTAAGCAGATTCAGAAGGATGTAGGTTGCAGTAAGTACTGGGAGATGAAGAAGCTTGCACAGGATAGAGTAGCATGGAGAGCTGCATCAAACCAGTCTCAGGACTGAAGACAACAACAACAACAACAACAACAACATGTTCACATGCCAGTTTTTTTTTTTTTTTTGAAAAATTTTAAACGCGTTGGGGAAGGTAGAATTAGGCAGCTAGATCCCCACTCTTCAGTCAGAGTCTTTTAAACAGGAGCATATTCGCCTTTTTGTTCTCCGATAGCAGTATTTTTCCGCTTGATTTCGTCTTTGCCTTGATAGAGCAGGGTATGTCAGTCAAGAACTTTTATGGTCCATTATTTTCGTGAAACTGAAATAATGCGAAACTATATAATTTCTCACCTCATGCCGGATTTTATATGTACAAAAATTTTGCACTTGCTTCAGTACTACAACAACATAGGATTCCCAGAACTCTTCTAATGATAACGAAGAAACTTAGCAGCATATTTCTCCGTGCTATGTCACTTTAAAAACTACGTTTTCGCCTCACACCTTAATTTATGTGTGTATTTACATGTACAAGTGGGGTAGCTTTGATCCTCTGTATCGCAGAAACGGATAAATGCATCAAGCAGATTTTCAGGGTTGTTCGAGATCTTTGAATATTTCGTAAGAAATTACAGTCATTTACTGTGTAGCCGTCTTGGAATTCGCGGCTTTGTTTTGGTACCCAAAAACCATGTTTCTGTGGCGTATCTCGACGACAGGTAGGGTGTTTTGAGAACGGGAAGATGGCACTTCTACATAAACGCCTAGATAATACACTGGTAAAATCTGATCAATTTGCTGTGGTTATTTATTATTTGAATTTCGTCTCACACCGAATTATCCGTGCGTATTTTATGTTTATAAGTAGGGTAACTTTGAGCCTCTATATCTCGGATAGATAAAGATATCAGTAAAATTTTTAACACTTCATGAGATTTTAATGTTAGGAATATATTTTAAGACTTTCAGTCATTTGCTGTGCATAACCGGCTTGGAATCCATGACTCGGTTTTGATGCCCAAACACCATTTTTTACGAGTTTTCTCAGGAACCATCCATGAACTAAATGATGCCTCCATAAGCCACTTAAGGCGCACCATAGACCAAGTCTAATGTCGAAAGATCAACTGATCTATTCCATTTGCCTAAGCTAAAGGAAATGTGTAACATTCAAATTTTGACCTTGCACTTTTTAAGCAAGGAGGTAGAGTGCTGGAACGAAGCCTTCTGAAAATGGTCACCAGACTATGGGAAGAGGAAAAAAATGCCCCAACAATGGGGAGAGGGTATCATATGTCCCAAATATAAGAAAGGTGATAAGATTGAGTGTGGCAATTATAGAGGGATCACACTACTTAATTTGGGATATAAAATGTTCTCTAATATACTATTCGACAGAATACTCCCGTTCATACAGAGGGAGACGGGGTCGTATCAATGCGGATTCCTTCCCGGGAATCGAGTATTCACCTTAAGACAAATCCTGGCCGGCCGTAGTGGCCGAGTGGTTCTAGAGGCTTCAGTCAGGAACCGCGCGACCGCTACGGTCGCAGGTTCGAATCCTGCCTCGGGCATGGGTGTGTGTGATGTCCTTAGGTTAGTTAGGTTTAAGTAGTTCTAAGTTCTAGGGAACTGATGACCTCAGATGTTAAGTCCCATGTGCTCAGAGCCATTTGAACCATTTGAACAAATCCTGGAAAAAACAAATCAATATGGGGTTGGCACGCCTCACCTCTTTATATATATCAAAGCAGCTTATGATAGCATAAATAGAGAGCAGTTATATCAAGTTCTAGATGAACTGAGAATCTCTAGAAAGTTGGTAAGGCTGGTGAGAATGACAATGAGCGAAACACAAGGTAGTGTAAGAATGGGAGGAATGATGTCCAATACATTGAGTATTAAAAACGGAGTGCGACAAGGGGATGCATTTGCATGTCTTCTCTTTAATGCCGCCCTGGAGAAGGTGATGGGAAACGCAAACCTTCTGAATAGGGGAACGATATTCTATAAATCAGTGCAGATACTGGCCTACGCAGATAGCAAGCTCTTGAAAAGGCTAGTAGGAACATGGGGTTAATTACTAATGAACAAAAAACAAAATATATGGCAGCTGGAAAAGAACATAGAGAAAATATGCCAAATGCAATAACAATGGGAATTATACGTTTGAGAGAGTTGAACATTTCAAGTACCTGGGCTCGACAGTTACGCATCTAAATGATACCTCCTATGAAATTAAGCAGAGATTAATGCTAGCCAATAGAGCCTATTTTGCCCTAACAAGAGCTCTATCCCCAAGGCTACTGACTCGTACCACGAAATTAACTATGTTTAAATCTCTTATATTACCAGTGCCTCTGAAGCCTGGACATTAACAACTAAAGATATTGAAACACAGGATGCATTTGAAAGAAAAGTACTTGGACGAATTATCGGCCCAATCTGTGAAATAGGAAGATGGAGGAGATACAACCATGAGTTGTATATCATATACAGAGACCATCCCATCAGAAGGATAGTGAAATCATCGAGACTGAGGTGGGCAGGACACGGGGCTCGCGTGTATGATACAGAAGTACCAAAAATAATATTACAAGGAAAGTTAGGAGGGCAGAGGACGTGGTCGACTAAGAGCCAGATGGGAAGATGGAGTAATCGAAGATCTTAGGAAGATGGGCTGTGGAAACTGGAGAGTATTGGCAAGGGACCGAGAGAAATGGAAGAAAATTGTAGAAGAGGCCAAGGCTCATCATGAGCTGTAGAGCCAAGAAAGAAGAAGAAGACTGTAGGATGGCTACAGTAATATCATTCTTCTGTTGGGTGTACAAATGATCTTAAGCACAAGGGCAATCCAAAAAACTTGACCCTACCTTTCAGTCGCCAATAGAACCCGAGGTATGACCTCCGAAAAAATCCCTTTTCAATGCGTGGCGTTTTGGAACATAGGTAGCGCATGCTGTCACGCGTACCGACGAACTGAACTGCATTGTATCTGATCGTTCTCAGAATGTTGGGGTTACCTCATCTTACAAAAAAAAATCATGTTTGTTAGTAATCTGAGCTAAGTATAGACGAAAACTCAGGATGATAAGCGAAGAAAAAAGATTACCGACTGACTAGTTAAGCTGCACTGTATATAATCAGCTGAAACAGATAACTGGGTTCCTTGTCATTAACGAGAATACGTTTCATATATTAATACACGAGTTGATTATAGTACAGACTGCTACTGAACATGTTCATATTTATGACATGGACCTATACAGAAAATATTAAAACCGTAATTCACAAAATGATATGAATAGGTTTCCGTTCAGTGGAATTGCAAATCAGACTGGAATATGAGGTTTCAAAAGCTTGAATTACAATTGTAAAGGAAAGCCATAAGACGCTGGTAATCGAAATTTTCAGGTTTCTTATTTTAAGATATTCATAATTGCAGAACTTTATCTCTACAATACCTTGCGGCTGGAAGAGTTTTCTCTTTGTATATGAGATCTATGTTTCATTCCGTCGCTCATATCGTGTAAAAGAAGATCAATCAAATGCACAAATGCTAAATACTATTCTCTGCAATGAACAACAATCAATATGTCTGTAGCGTCAAGCAGGTTGTTAGCATTGCTGAAATGCCAAAACACAAAAAAAGACTGCTCAAGGATTTACTACTATTTGTTGTGCTATTCTTGAGCGTTGGGCTCTCTAGTTCTTAATCAGTACAAATAGGAAGACTTCCGGATGATAGTGTTTTACGTAGGACCACTGCCATCGTTACATATTTCACAGTAGAAATTTGGTGTTTAGCGTTGTAGCAGGTATTGCGTAGTTTACTTCTGAGAACTGACACATAGCTTGTAACAATTATCATCGGCGTCCGCAAAGGAAAGGGGGGAGGAGGGCAAGATGGGGCACTAGTCTCCCCTCCCCCCCTCCTTCTCTCACTTGGAATCTGAAGTCCAGAGTTTTTATTCACTACAGAATTCTTATACACTTCTAGAAATGATTTCCCCTGATGCCACCAAACTTCTCTTTGAGGCAATAATAGCACTGTATGGCCCATCACACTGATTTACCATTTAACAGTTGCTGTGTAACTTACGTTTGTGTGGTTGTCAAAATGTGCATTTAAATCAAAAATGGCAATTTAAGAGATTTTCCCGACCCCTCTCCCCCTTGGAAAATTTCTGTGGACGCCCATGCTGGCTGGTACCAATTTTGAAAACGAGTATGTCAATAAGCAACTTCCATGAAATATTCCAATTTTCTTTACTTCCATGTGTCACTTCTTCTTTTGTACTGTTGCTCGGTACGAAAGACAAAGTATAAGTATATGTGTTATATCAGCACCATAGGAGGGAAGTGTAAATTGCTACCTCTGCATCTCTCTTAACCCTGTGGCAGTCAAATGCTGGGCTGAATTTGCTTTCTCTGCTCCCCACATCCCCAAAGTTCTACAAACAGTAATTACCATCATCGTATTTCTTGGAATGATGCAGTGCTTTCATACAATGACATGCCACAGTTACTGAGAAAATTTGACCACGTCAAATGCACAGTGTTTGTTCAAGGCATCGAAAAATTTGTGTGGTTGCAAGTGTTTCTATACGTCATAATAATGAACATGAAAGATTATGGGTCTTTATCACAAAATCATCTGAAGGGGAAGAGCCAAGGCAAACGATAAGCATTCACCTCTTGTTTAAATCACAGGTAAAATTGTGTGTAAAATATCAGTACATATTTACTATTACGAAATGCACGAAAGAATTTCATGTAATATATAGGGGGAGGAAGAGATGGACAGGGAGGTGGGGGCTGGAGATGAATAGGGAGAGGTTGGAGGAGGAGATGGACAGAGAGAGGGGGCAGGAGGATATAACAGAGAGAGAGGGTGGAGGAGCATATGGACAAAGAGGGAGAGAGAGGAGGAGGCGACGGACAGAGAGAGAATGGGAAGGAGGAGTAGATGGACAGAAACTGGAAGAAGAGAGGGGGGAAGAGTAGATGGACAGTGAGGGGGATAGGAGGAGATTCTCGAAAGAGGGGAGGAGGAGGTGGACAGAAGGAGGGGCAGGAGGAGATGATGGAGAGAGGGAGGAGGTGATTGACAGAGAGACAGGATGAGAGGAATAGACACAGAGAGAGGTGGAAGATGAGATGGACAGAGAGAGAGCGGGGAGGAGGAGATGAACAGAGCGAATTTGCAGGAGGATGAAACAGACTAAGAGTGGGGGGCAGAGAAGATGGACAGAGAGAAAAGCGAGAAGGGAATGGACAAACAGGGCATGAAGAGCAGATATATGGAGAGATGGGGGAGGAGATGGTCAGAGAGAGTAAGAGGAGGAGACAGATAGCGACAGAGGTGGAGTGGGAAATGAAGGAGTCAGGTGGAAGATACAGTGGGGGAGGAGCAAGTGGGAAAGGACGAAGGGGAGGAGGAGATAGGCAGAGAGATCGGGAGGAGAATATGGACAGATGGATTGGGGCAGAAAATGTGGTCGGAAAGAGGAGGCAGAGGATATGAACAAAGAGAGGAGGAGGAGGAGATGGAGAGACAGAGAGAGTGAGAAAGAGGAGATGGAAAGGTAGAGGTGAGAGAATGAGTTGGACAGAGAGATAGGCAGAGGAAGAGGTGGACACAGAGAGGTGGGGGGAGAAGATTTGTGCAATATATGTGTCAAACACGTACATGAGCGAATCTAAATGTAAAAGGCTAGAAAATAAATAAAAATAAATCATTGGAAAACTGGGTTCCCTCTCGCCAATATAAACGTATTCTTTGGGAAAACCAAAGCACCCTATGCCATCCTTCCCCTCCCACCCCCTTCCACTTCCTCCTTCCAATCTTCCTTCGTGAAAAAGTAGTATAGAGCAGTACCTGTACAGTTAATCAGCGAATGCATGTAACACATATCTACAAAAGTGGAGGTATGTTGACTTTGCTACAGTCAGTTAGACACCTGGAATGAAATCAAAGTATCTTCTGTATCACTATTTGTGTGTGTGTGTGTGTGTGTGTGTGTGTGTGTGTGTGTGTGTATGAGAGAGAGAGAGAGGGAGAGAGAGAGAGAGAGAGAGAGAGCCTCCTGAAGCTCAGTGCTGAATATATACATTTTTCCCTTTTTTTGATAGGTCATGATCTTAATCTCATCTTCACTGCTACCGTTGCTGCCACGCTCTACGGTGTTATCGATAGGCCGGTAAAATGTGTGCTACCCAGCCAGTCACTACACCACGAACGAGAGCTATTCAGCAATAGAGGAATATCACTCTAACGAATCGAAGTAACTGGAAGTTACAGTAAGAAATACTTTTTAAAATTTTGCGTGTGTGTGTGTGTGTTTTAAGGCCCTGTAGGCAGCCTTGTTTATACACTTATGAATTTTTCCCGTGAGATGATAATTTGTATTTTGTCGCCGTGCTCTCGCCACGACCAAATATGGTGGAGAACGTACCTGTCGATGCTTCACAGTTACGATGACTAGGGATTTTGATGGGCATTGATTTGGATGGGGAGCATAAACTGGAATACATATTGGTTTTCTGGTTATCCAATATACTTCTATACCATTTTTTATAAGAGGTGAATTGAAAGATCCACTGTTTAATACTGAGCTTGTCGACTAGACAGGTCCGCAGCTCGTGGTCTACTGTCTAGCATTGCTACCTCTGGATCACAGGGTCCCGTGTTCAATTCCTGGCGTTGGGGATTTTCTCTGTCCGCAGACTGGGTGTTTGTGTTGTCCTCATCAATTCATCACCATCCTCATCATTCGTGACAGTGGCTGGATATGACTGTGAAAAAAATTGGACTGTGAAAAAATTGGGACTTTGTATGGGCGCTGATGACCGTGCAGTTGAGTGCCCCACAAACCAAACATCATCAGCATCATCATCATCATTATCGACTAGACAGGAGAATTGGAGTAATGTAGTGACACCGCCAAAGATGTACTGGATAATGACTTATCGACTCTCTCCGCCAGTAGCTATTTCTCTACCCTATTTGATAACATTAATGATGAGATAACCAGACTTGTTGAACATAATCGCTATTTCCCTTTATGTAATGGGCATTTTAAAGTAGAATTTTTCTCTGTTGTGTAAATAATTTCCACAGAAGTAAAGCTCCCATCTATTTTGTTAAGGTATGCAAGCGTGTTTGGAAAGTTGGATTTTCAAAACTTCTTGAGGCCTGGACACACTCTCCACGAGGAGCGAATTTTGCTATACTGAAATTTTGTCATTACAAAAGATTTGGAGTTTCAGACCCACTAGTGTAACATCTGGAGGCAGCTCTGTGTGATTACATTGGCCTATCTCGTTGGTGGAATGATTAGAAAATCGTTTGTTAGGAGGAAGGAGGAAAGACTAGGACTGCAAGCTACGGTTGGGAAACGATTGAGAAGGAAACAGACTGTCTTTTTCAAAGCAAATATCCAAGTACAATTCTTAGAGTTTAAGGAATATGATCTTGGAGAGGCTTCAGCGAAGATCCTGTGGTTAAATATTCACTAGTATGTTTCAGATCTGCCAACGGGAGGGTGGTCTTATACTTCACTACTTGCTGACATAATGTCGACGTCGTGCAGAAACAAACACTAGCACTGTATTCAGAACTCACATGAGTTTGTAACCCCCACATAATATATTTCCATTAAATTTTGGTTCTTGAATACTGAATTCTTTAGATTGCTGTCGTATTCGTATGGCTCCAGACTCCTGATTTTGACAGCATTGGTTGGTGGATTTATTCCCAAAGTGCAAGTATCACAACGACAAAGTTTCTAAACATGTGCCTAAGTGACACACACACTATCAAACACCTACTTTCAGTTTTCCATATAACTCATAAAAATGGCGTGAAAGGTCTATTGAAATCAGAAGCAGTTTATATTAAACACTGACTTCATTACATTTTAAGTTCATAGAAAACGTCCCAACAATGTCCAAAGTTCATCCATCCACAATGCATTAGCATTCACACGATTTTATAACTTCACTTGAGTTATTCATTGCTTTACAGATTCAGCCCGCTCACCGTAAAATTATTATGTGTGTACTCCTTTTCACACAAAAATAACGTGAACTGATAAATATTTCTTTCAGCACCTACTTTTCACACAAGGATGCGCGTTTGTGCGCGTCTCGCTATCCTGCTATTCGCTTTGCTTGCTGGTCCACATCAGACAGCCACGCGCGTAATCGGCTGGTGCCAGAACGCATCTGCAGGGTGCCCCAGGAGAAATCATCAATATTCAGAGATACGACAGGAAACGATCATTCGAAGCATATAAGGCCAGTAATCATGGGCTCTAAAGTGCGTACATTAAGCGCTATGAGCATTTCTTCGTCTGCGACACTGTGAAACAAATCTCTTCTACTGCAAGCTCTTTGGTTTCCATATTTTGAGAGGTAGTGGTACGGACCAAAATAAGCAAAAATGTCCAGTAAACATAGGCTCTAAAGTGCATATCTTAAAATGTAAAATGTAGAATCGATATGTAGGAACTAAAAGCAAGAGGAAGGAAGTTTAGCTTTTAACATCGACAACGAGGTCATTAGAAATCGAGAACAAGCTCGGATAGTTTCAAGGATGAGGAAGGATATCGGCAGTGCCATTTCAAAGTAACCATCCTGACATTTGTCTGGAGCCATTTAGAAAAATCACAGAAAAGCGAAATCAGGATAGTCGGACGAGAATTGGAACCGTCGTCCTCCCAAATGCGACTCTAGTGTGCTAACTGGCGTGCCACATGAAGGTAATGTACGTGGGGACCAGCCCGGTATTCACCTAGCGGGATGTGGAAAACCGCCTAAAAACCACATCCAGGCTGGCCGGGGCACCGGTCATCGTCGTGAATCCGACGGACGGATTCGATCTGCGGCCGGCGTGCCTACCCGAGTCCAGGAATCAGCGCGTTAGCGTTCTTGGCTACCCTCGTGGGTATCTGATATCTGCACCATTACAAGTAAACTATCAAGATTGGTGGCACTGGTACGTGTGCACTTAGCGAACCGATTAATGGTGGTTCCAAGGTCAAGAGACCTGACAACGTCCAGGTGAGCAGTGTGGTGATCACATGCCTCCCTATACTGCATCCAGTGACACTATTGTCAGAGGCTGATATGGCGGTCAGTCGGTTCCAACTGTCCCGTCTATGACCAGAACGCGGAACTTTACCTTTTTTAATGACAACACTTGTGAGATTTATAACGAAAAACGTGGGTCGTATGCAACAGATAATTGCCAGGAGCTGAACTACCAATGCATCAATTATGTATTGTATGCATCCAACGTTTTTCATTATAAATTTTATAAGTATTGTCATACCTATTAAAAATTTACAAGCACAAATTTTCCGGACCGCCTGTATGGGGTTAGGAAACTGGGGCTAGGATAAATCATTTTATAGTTTTTAGTCATTAAAACTTTATTTTTAATTAAATAATTATATTCTGCTTTTTAGTCGTGAATGAGTGAAATTCGTTAATGGATTTTAAACCTTTTTGTTGAAATTATATTTTTTATTTAAATAATTAGTTATACAGCGTGGTCAGGAGGAGTGTGAGAAGCTTGTAGATTTAAGGGTGTTGCCGAGGAGGGTGTGCTGAGAAATAATTGTTAAGAAAAAATTAGATACGTTGCGCCCTTTCCGAGTTATTTAGCATTGAAGTTAGGCAATCAGGTCGCCCGCGCGCAAAATCGAGCACTCGCACGCGCAGAAAATGCCATAATGCACAGCCGTCTGTGAGTTTGTTAGTTGCCATTTGTTCAAATGCTCATTACTAGTTTAAATGGCCTTTTTCGGAAGCGAAAATTTTAAGTTAGGAAACCAAACAAAGAACGCATTTGGTGACACTTTTTCTGTGAAGCTGCTTAAAGTTGCGCGCGCAATGACCTGATTGGTTAACTTCAATGTTAATTAAATCGGAAAGGGCGCAGCGTATCGAATTTTTTCCTTAACAGTTCTTTCTGAGCACTACCTACCCTCCAACACCCTTACAAGCTTTTTACCCATAGTTCCGCCCGTGTATACATGTGTCACATATATTGCTGACGTCTCCTCCTCCCCCTCAATCCTCCGCCTCCTAACACCCCCCCCCCCCCCCGTGTCTGCCAATACGTGCCCTTCCACCCGCATACAGCCTGGAACAGAGTAATTTCAAGTCTCTAGCTCATCAGGTGGTTAGTTTAAAGTTAAATGCAGACTTTGTACCGAACAGATAGGCAGATAGACAAGAAAGCGACCTAATAAAAATGCGATGATAAAAGGACGTTTCTCATTGTGGCGAGATCATTTCACGAAATTTCAGTCACCAACTTTGGGCTCTGAATGCTAAAATATTTTGTTGGCTCCCATTTATACAGGGGAAAAAGATAATCGTAATAGAATAACAGAAATCGGAACTCACACAGAAAGATTTATTTGTTCGCCTCTCCCACGTGCTATTCGATAGCAGAACAGAAGGGTAACAGTCTGCAAGTGGATCGATGAACCCTCTGTCCCACACTTTAAGTTTGAATTTCAGAGCAGTCACTTATTCGTAGGGAACAATTCTGATGCCCTCGTTTTATACCTCGTCTATGGATCATAAGAATAAGACGAGAGAGATTAAGGCACATGGACATATAGACTCGCTCCATACAGGAATGTAATAGGACAAAAAATCGCTAATATTGGTAAGAAGTTTCATGCGCTTGGCTTTCGGATACGCATATTGCTGTAAATGTATATGATTTCTATATTTTGTTGTTCTAGTGTCTGCTCCTGCTTTTGCATAAAAATTGATGCAGACCACTAATTAAAAGTATTGCACAACTTTTGTATTTGCTATTACGTAAGGTCTTGAATCTGAATACACAAAAAATATATTACCTTACGTTTCTCTTATTTAATAAGAAGAAACCTTCAATTTATTACCTTTCATTATCACAGTTCCATTTCTAATAGTCATATTGAGAAGCAAATTGAGCAAGTAATGTTTGAACCTTATCAAGGAAAACGAACGAAAAGTATGAGAATTATAGCGTTCTTAGGGAGGTGTCTTTTTTAGAGGAGGAGGATATTATTACTGTTACCGTGTACACTTCTACAGCTTCGTGCAAACCATCAATGTGTGAGTTATTATTGTGTGTAAACTTTGAATTCATTATGTGCTCAAATTCCTACAAGCTGTCACCCTCACACTCTAGAAGAATTTTCCGGTCCCTCCTGTACAGCAGCTCTTTTTTGCTGTCGGAAAGGTGTTACGCATTCATATCAAAGCTGTATTTTATTATTGCTTAGCTAAACTAGATTAGAGCTAGCCTGATCTTCATACGGCCGCCGCGTGTCTGTCAGTCAATTTAGGAAGGATGTGACTCAGCACTGGCGTGACTCTCAAGGGACGCATCATGAATTCCAAACGCGACGAACACGCACTCAGCTCTGATAAGCGTTTGTGCTAGGTAGCGAGCGAACTGCAGTGACTCACGCTGCGTGGGAGCGTCTGGAGTTGATGTGTTACTCGACGGGCCCGTGACTAATGAGGTGAATCTCCTTCCCAAGCCGCATTACATATTCACGGCAGTCGATAAGATATTCTTGTTGCGCAGACGTTTATTTCGTGTCGCATTAATACGCTGTCGGGCGTGGTCGGCACTTGGATGGGTGACCATCCAGGCCGTCATGCGCTGTTGCCACTTTTCGGGGTGCACTCAGCCTCGTGATGCAATTGAGGAGCTACTCGACCGAATAGTAGCGGCTTCGGTCAAGAACACCATCATAACGACCGGGAGAGCGGTGTGCTGACCCCACGCCCCTCCTATCCGCATCCTCCACTAAGGATGACACGACGGTCAGATGGTCCCGGTAGGCCACTCGTGGCCTGAAGACGGAGTGCTTTTAATGAACATGAATCACGCTCGAAACTAGTCCAGTAATATCACTAAAATGCAACTTTGATATAAATGCATAAATACTTCCTTACAACCTTGTACAGTTGTTGGGAAAAAATATTACGAATCCTTTCCTCAACCCACCCTTACACACAAGCATTTATAATACTTTGAGCCGTGATGACTTGAAACCGGAAGGTGAAGAAACTGCCACTTACGCAATATTTGCAATGTGCGAAAACAATACAATTATAAAAATTGCGAGAAAATGGCAAGTCGAACCGCATGATGAAGTGTGTACACTCAAGGCTTTCCCCCAGTGGACAACAGGACTTCTGAACTGTTTATGATACTTGCGTTTTCACCCCGTGGAGAAGGTTGGTTGATTTGGGGGAAGGGACCAAACAGCGAGGTCATCGGTCCCACCGTATTAGGGAAGGAAGTCGGCCGTGTCCTTTCAAAGGAACCATCCCGGCATTTGCCTGAAGCGATTTAGGGAAATCACGGAAAACCTAAATCAGGATGGCCGGACGCAGGTTTGAACCGTCATCCTTCCGAATGCGAGTCCAGTGTGCTTACCACTGCGCCACCTCACTCGGTAGTGGAGAAGGGGGATAAATCTTATCTCTACAGGGTAATTCTTATTAACGTTTAAAAACCCCCGAAGCAACCTAGATGATGATAGGAAAATAAATTTAATATACGACACATTGGGTCGCAAATGTCGGGAAATACCCTAGAAATGGATCAGAAATGTTGAACACGTGACTTACCTCGCCGTACGTGCAACGGTTAGGCTTGAGAGTGAAGTGATGATTGAGCAATGCAATACTTGCTTTCGAGCAAACGGTGCAAATTTCGAACACCTTTTGTATATGCGATCTGTTATAAACGTAAAAGTTACAAAATTATTGTCCTCGCTCTAACCAAATAAAAGCTGTTCTTGTTTTGTGTTTATTTCTTTTGCCCCTTCTATTTCGTTTACAGACATTATTTAGTAAAGAAAACGGAGGTCATTTACTGGTAACGGTGCAGTTCGGAACGTTATACTCATTTAATTGTGACGCAGTACGGTAGGCTTTTCTTTTTTGTACTGTACTTTGCAGTAAACTAACGGAGACCGTAATACCGGTAAAGTTCCACACGTTTAAGTCGAGCACTTGGGTCCAGAGCCACACCGACGTGGATACTTGGGTTGGGATGGTAAGATGCGACACACCGAAAGGCTAAACCGCTGCATGTGGGCAAGAGGCACGCTACCTAGTGACCTAGTGACGTCATATGTTCAATACTTGTCATCCATTTTTTGGAGATTTCCCAACATTTGGGATCCCATGTGTCTTCTATAAAATTACTTGCCTCAGTGCCATCTACGTCCTTCGGAGGTTTTTAAGCTTTAACAAGAATTATCTTGAATACTCGTATTTATTTAGCAGAAGTCGACATATACAACAAATTTTCCTGATATTTCCCTCCAAAATTTTTAATTTCATGTCGTATTTACTTAGCACTAGTGGGTATCGCAAAATGTTAACACTGTTGATGTCATCGATGGAAATACGGAAAGACAGGAAGTGACGCAACTTTAAGTAACTTCACCAGGAGACAGAGGGAGAAGGGAGGGGAAACCCGGTAACGAAGCGTGACGTGTAGGCCAGCTGCCGAGAAAAAGCTAAGAGGAGCTCCTACAAGAAAATACACAGGTATATACACTGAAGGGCCAAAGAAACTGGTACACCTGCCTAATGTCGTGTAGGTCCCCGCGAGCACGCAGAAGTGCCGCAACACGACGTAGCGTGGACT
The DNA here is from genome assembly GCF_023864345.2 of Schistocerca serialis cubense. Lineage (NCBI taxonomy): Eukaryota > Metazoa > Arthropoda > Insecta > Orthoptera > Acrididae > Schistocerca > Schistocerca serialis. Next base: position 231,034,110 of record NC_064640.1, read on the forward strand.
CGACTAATGTCTGAAGTAGTGCTGGATGGAACTGACACCACGAATCCTGCAGGGGTGTTCATAAATCAGTAAGAGTAAGGAGGGGTGGAGATCGCTTCTGAACAGCACGTTGCAAAGCATCCCAAAAATGCTCAATAATGTTCATTTCTGGGAATCTGGTGGCCAGCGGAAGTGTTTAAACTCAGAAGAGTGTTCCTGGAGCCACTCTGTAGCAATTCTGGACGTGTTGGGTATCGCATTGTCCTGTTGGAACTGCCCAAGTCTGTCGGAATGCACAATGGGCATGAATGGATGCAGGTGACCAGACAGGATGCTTATGTACGCGTCACCTGTCAGAGTCGTGTCTAGACGTGTCAGGGGTCCCATATCACTCCAACTCCACACGCCCCACACCATTACAGAGCCTCCACCAGCTTGAACAGTCCCCTACTGACGTGCAGGGTCCATGGATTCATTAGGTTGTCCCCATACCCGTACACGTCCATCCGCTCGATACCATCTGAAACGAGACTCGTCCGCCCAGGCAAGATGTTTCCAGTTATCAACAGTCCAATGTCGGTGTTGACGGGCCCAGGCGAGGCGTATAGCTTTGTGCCGTGCAGTCATCACTGGTACACGAGCAGGACTTCGTCTCCGAAAGCCCATATCGATGATGTTTCGTTGAATTTGAATGGTTCGTACACTGACACTTGTTGATGCCCCAGCATCGAAATATGCAGCAATTTGCGGAAGGATTACACTCCTGTCACGTTGAACGATTCTCTTACGTCGTCGTTGGTCCCGTTCTTAAAGGACACTGGTGAAATGGTAGTACGGAAAAATCCCCACTTCATCGCTACCTCGGAGATGCTGTGTCCCATCGCTCGTGTGCCGAGTATAGCACCACGTTCAAACTCACTTAAGTCTCGATAACCTGCCATTGTAGCAGCAGTAACCCATCTAACAATTGCACCAGACACTTGTTGTCTTATATAGGCGTTGTCGAACGCAGCGCCGTATTCTGCCTGTTTACATATCTCTGTATTTGAAAACACATACCTATACCAGTTTTTTGGCGCTTCAGTGTATAAGCTAATGTAACTTTTGCTGTTTGATAGACAACTGAACCAGATATTTTGTCATTGTTTTGCTGGGTACAATATGGATTTTTCTCAATTTTTCGTGTAATATAATTTGATTAGGAGATTGCTGGATACTTTTAGTATACATACTATGACATGAGGAACATTTTATCGAAGATTACTTATCACTTTCACAATGCGGTAGGCTATTCTTAGTGATCAGATCAACAAATCTGAGTACTGGTTTCTATATATCCTTCTCAGTACTCTCGCAACAATTTTTTAAATTTATGTATATGATGAAAACGAATGTTTACCCCACAAAAGTTTTAATAAATCGGGCAGTAACTCACTTTGAAAAATCTTGTACCACAGGAAGTAGTGTTACAGTGTTTACAAAGTCTGTAGCAAATTTCACCTTTTTATATGCAATGTTCCAACGGGAAACGTCCCTTACGCGCTGGAAAGTGGAAGTTGCGGGTAAAAGATAATTTTATTAGCAGTTATGCCATAAACAAGTACGTTAATGTTCGCAATAAACATGCATTTGGTCTTGTTGGTCTTGATGTGACGCTTCTCTTCTAGTCTGACCCGGATGACATGATCTTTTGGCTACATCCTTCACTGACATTTCAAAACTAGCACTACGTGCATTATCAATCTTCTTCAACTGGTTTTCAGAGAAGCAACGTCGTCAAATCCCAGTTTCATAGGGGTCAAATGAGGTTATTAAAACTTTCATTTTAGTTTTTTGTTGCAATATGCATGCATGTTCAAATAAATCTGGATGAGTTAAATACTGAAATGTTGGCTTTGACTTTTAAGACTTCTTCAGATGCTTCTCTGACGGCAAGAAATAATAAAACATCTCAAACAATTACAGAGTCGTGTAGAAAACGGAACGCGTCACTGCGCATTGGTTGAAACAAGATGGTTTTTTTCATCATTTGTTGCATGAGCTGAACTTTAAAAATTGGAGGCAGTATTTCTAACATGCTATAGAACTGTCTACATCTACATCTACATCCATACTCCGCAAGCCACCTGACGGTGTGTGGCGGAGGGTACCCTGAGTACCTCTATCGGTTCTCCCTTCTATTCCAGTCTCGTATTGTTCGTGGAAAGAAGGATTGTCGGTATGCTTCTGTGTGGGCTTTAATCTCTCTGATTTTATCCTCATGGTCTCTTCGCGAGATATACGTAGGAGGGAGCAATATACTGCTTGACTCTTCGGTGAAGGTATGTTCTCGAAACTTTAACAAAAGCCCGTACCGAGCTACTGAGCGTCTCTCCTGCAGAGTATTCCACTGGAGTTTATCTATCATCTCCGCAACGCTTTCGCGATTACTAAATGATCATGTAACGAAGCGTGCTGCTCTCCGTTGAATCTTCTCTATCTCTTCTATCAACCATATCTGGTACGGATCCCACACTGCTGAGCAGTATTCAAGCAGTGGGCGAACAAGCGTACTGTAACATATTTCCTTTGTTTTCGGATTGCATTTCCTTAGGATTCTTCCAATGAATCTCAGTCTGACATCCGCTTTACCGACGATCAACTTTATATGATCATTCCATTTTAAGTCACTCCTAATGCGTACTCCCAGATTATTTATGGAATTAACTGCTTCCAGTTGCTGACCTGCTATTTTGTAGCTAAATGATAAAGGATCTATCTTTCTATGTATTCGCAGCACTTTACACTTGTCTACATTGAGATTGAATTGCCATTCCCTGCACCATGCGTCAATTCGCTGCAGATTCTCCTGCATTTCAGTACAATTTTCCATTGTTACTACCTCTCGATACACCACAGCATCATCTGCAAAAAGCCTCAGTGAACTTCAGATGTCATCCACAAGGTCATTTATGTATATTGTGAATAGCAACGGTCTTATGACACTCCCCTGCGGCACACCTGAAAACACTCTTACTTCGGAAGACTTCTCTCCATTGAGAATGACATGCTGCGTTCTGTTATCTAGGAACTCTTCAATCCAATCACACAATTGGTCTGATAGTCCATATGCTTACTTTGTTCATTAAACGACTGTGGGAAACTGTATCGAACGTCTTGCGGAAGTCAAGAAACACGGCATCTACATGTGAACCCGTGTCTACGGCCCTCTGAGTCTCGGGGACGAACAGCGCGAGCTGGGTTTCACACGACCGTCATTTTCGAAACTCATGCTGATTCCTACAGAGTAGATTTCTAGTCTCCAGAAAAGTCATTATACTTGAACATAATACGTGTTCCAAAATTCTACAACTGATCGACGTTAGAGATATAGGTCTATAGTTCTGCACATCTGTTCGACGTCCCTTCTTCAAAACGGGGATGACCTGTGCCCTTTTCAAATCCTTTGGAACGCTACGCTCTTCTAGAGACCTACGGTACACCGCTGCAAGAAGGGGGGCAAGTTCCTTCGCGTACTCTGTGTAAAATCGAACTGGTATCCCATTAAGTCCAGCGGCCTTTCCTCTTTTGAGCGATTTTAATTGTTTCTCTATCCCTCTGTCGTCTATTTCGATATCTACCATTTTGTCATCTGTGCGACAATCTAGAGAAGGAACTAAGTGCAGTCTTCCTCTGTGAAACCGCTTTGGAAAAAGACATTTAGTATTTCGGCCTTTAGTCTGTCATCCTCTGTTTCAGTACCATTTTGGTCACAGAGTGTCTGGACATTTTGTTTTGATCCACCTACCGCTTTGACATAAGACCAAAATTTCTTAGGATTTTCTGCCAAGTCAGTACATAGAACTTTACTTTCGAATTCACTGAACGCCTCTCGCATAGCCCTCCTCACACTACATTTCGCTTCGCGTAATTTTAGTTTGTCTACTAGGCTTTGGCTATGTTTATGTTTGCTGTTAAGTTCCCTTTGCTTCGGCAGCAGTTTTCTAACTCGGTTGTTGTACCACGGTGGCTCTTTTCCATCTGTTACGATCTTGCTTGGCACATATTCATCTAACGCATACTGTACGATGGTTTAGAACTTCGTCCACTGCTCCTCAACACTATCTGTACTTGAGACAAAACTTTTGTGTTGAGCCGTCAGGTACCCTGTAATCTGCTTTTTGTCACTTTTGCTAAACAGAAAAATCTTCCTACCTTTTTTAATATTTCTATTTACGGCTGAAATCATCGATGCAGTAACCGCTTTATGATCGCTGATTCCCTGTTCTGCGTTAACTGTTTCAAATAGTTCGGGTCTCACCAGAAGGTCTAATATGTGGGGAAATCTACTCGAAATATTTTCCAAATTATCCTTCAGGTGCTCAGCCACAACAGCTACTGAGCCAGGGGACCTATAGAGACATCCAATTACCATGTCTGAGCCTGCTTTAACCGTGACCTTCACCCAAATTTTTTCACATTTCGGATCTCCGTCAATTTCCTTCGATACTATTGCACTTCTTATCGCTGTAAACACGCCTCCCCCTTCACTGCACTCAGCCGTGTATTTAATGCATTACTTTCATATGAAGGGCTGATTTCAATAGTGCTACGAGTTCATTTTTGTTCATTGTGAGATACAGAGTCCTAAAATTAAATTAACGCTGAAAAATGGGCAGTTGAGATACCAGAAATATCCAAGCATATGGCTTCTTGCTAGAGATGAACTTTTCTTTCTGCTTGTTTGGATCATTAATTGTAGAAGCCTAGTTTGACGTCAACGTGCAATAACCCAATAACCACACATAGACGGTACGTGGCAGCGTCAGCAGAGATGGATATATCAAGCTTGTCAGAAGAAAGGGGGGAGAAGCGGGGTGCTGACAACAGTGCAGTCGTTGTAATGCGGAAACGGTCCGATTCATCTTACGTCAGAAACGACATGATCATTGGCTTTCGTGCCGAGGGTGGAAGCACTTCCGAATAGACTGAGTTTGTAAACTGTTCGTGAACCGCCGCGGCTACGATATGTCTTGCATGGCAAAATGGCATTCTTCAAAACCAGCGACGAGGCAACTGTGTTACTCTTTGGGCCATTGATGACAGGTGTAAACGACGGGTGTGGAGATGTGTACGGGCAAACGGACGTGTGCTGTTGAGCAACCTCTCCCTGAATGTAGAGTTCAAATGGTTCAAAAATGGTTCAAATGGCTCTGAGCACTATGGGAAATAACATCTGAGGTCATCAGTCCCCTAGAAATTAGAACTACTTAAACCTAACTAACCTTAGGACATCACACAGATCCATTCCCGAGGCAGGATTCGAACCTGCGACCATAGCGGTCGCGCGGTTCTAGACCGAAGCGCCTAGAACTGCTCGGCCGCTCCGACCGGCGAACGTGGAGTGTCATTAATGTCAAATCGATAGTCCTTTAAACGAGTTAACAATTTTCTTGCTGTGCTGTGTCTAATAGCATTATTCCCATACACGGCGCAAATGTTTCCGGCTGCATCCGCGGCTGTCACCTCTCTATTGAACGCAAACAGAAGAATACGTCGCAAATGTTCCCATTTCTCCACTTCGTACTCCATTTTCTAGCGTCCACAGCTCAGTTCACTATCTCCAAATGACAGAATCACAATACCTAAACTCAGATAACAATAGCGAACTACAAATTTAAAAAAATTACAATCGATAAATAAACCCACAGCCGGCCGGAGTGGCCGTGCGGTTCTAGGCGCTACAGTCTGGAGCCGAGCGACCGCTACGGTCGCAGGTTCGAATCCTGCCTCGGGCATGGATGTGTGTGATGTCCTTAGGTTAGTTAGGTTTAATTAGTTCTAAGTTATAGGCGACTGATGACCTCAGAAGTTAAGTCGCGTAGTGCTCAGAGCCAGAGCCAAATAAACCCACAGAACCCGGATACCAACACGCAAGAAAAAAGAAAAAAAATCGCTACGAAGTTGTACCGAAGATTCATACCGCATAATGGAAACCGCCCCCCCCCCCCCCCCCCCCCCCAATGAACCATGGACCTTGCCGTTGGTGCGGAGGCTTGCATGCCTCAGCGGTACAGATAGCCTTACCGTAGGTGCAACCACAACGGAGGGGTATCTGTTGAGAGGCCAGACAAACGTGTGGTCCCTGAAGTGGGGCAGCAGCCTTTTCAGTAGTTGCAGGGGCAACAGTCTGGATAATTCACTGATCTGGCCTTGTAACACTAACCAAAACGGCCTTGCTGTGCTGGTACTGCGAACGGCTGAAAGCAAGGGGAAACTACAGCCGTAATTTTTTCCCGAGAGCATACAGCTTTACTATATGGACTAGCATGGAGAGCTGAATCAAACCAGTCTCTGGACTGAAGACCACAACAACAACAACAATGGAAAGCGTGAAAGTCGCAACGTGGACGAAAGTACGTGTTGAGTGATAGTGACGGACGGTCATTGAAGAGGATTGTTACGAAAAATAAGTGGATAATAGCTGTAAAAGTCACTGCAATATCGAATGTCACACCGGCGAACCTTGTCAGCATCAAAACAACACTAAGGGAGCTCCAAAAACTGGGAGTGCAGGGCGAACCGGAATTAAAAAACCACTGACCAGTGATGCAAATGCCCTCAACATGAAAACTTGTTGCCTAAGTCGTAAAACCCGGACTGTGGAACAATGCAAGAAAGTCATACGGTCGGATGAGTCCTGTTTCACAAATGCCCAGCTTGTGGCCGAGTTTACATGTCAAGAGTGGAACATGGCGAGGGTTCCGTGATGATTAGGGCAGCCATATCGTGGTATTCCAGCGGCCCTAGGCTTACTCTGCAAGCTCGCATTACTGCCAGGGTTTTTGTGACCAATTTAGTTGAGCAGGTCCATTCTACGGTACAATGTTTGTTCCTCAATGGCGATACTGTGTTCCCACACGACAGGGCCCTGTTCACAAAGTTCGCATAGTCAAGCACTAGTTTTGTAAGCACGATGGTGTATTGTCGCGTCTTCCCTGGCCACTACAGCCATCAGATCTCGTTATTACGGAGTGTTGGTGGTCTACACTGGAGAGGAGGTTGTGATCGCTGTTCAGCTCCATAATGGTTAGCTGAACTCGGCACTATGTTGCAAGTAAAATGGAATAAGATTCCCTTGAAAACCATACAGGACCTGTATTTTTCCATTCCTAGGCGATTGGAAGATATTTTCAATGCCAAAGGTACTTTTCACAGATTTGGCTTGGTTCAAATGGCTCTAAGCACTATGGGACTTAACATCTGAGATCGCCGGCCAGTGTGGCCGTGCGGTTCTAGCCGCTACAGTCTGGAACCGCGTGACCGCTACGGTCGCAGGTTCGAATCCTGCCTCGGGCATGGATGTGTGTGATGTCCTTAGGATAGTTAGGTTTAAGTAGTTCTAAGTTCTAGGGGACTGATGACCTTAGAAGTTAAGTCCCATAGTGCTCAGTGCCATTTGAACCATAGCCCATCTGAGATCATCAGTCCCCTAGAACTTAGAACTACTTAAACCTAACTAACCTAAGGCTGTCACACACAGACATTCCCGAGGCAGGATTCGAACCTGTAACCGTAGCGGTCGCGCGGTTCCAGACTGAAGCGCCTAGAACCGCTCGGCCACTCCAGCCGGCACCGATTAGGCAACGTAATGTACACTGAGGCGACATAAGTAATGGAATACCTCCTAGTATCGCGTAGGACCTCCTTTTGCCCCGCGCAGTGCAGCAGCTCAACGTGGAATGGATTCTACAAATCGTTGGAAGTCCACTGCACAAATATTGAGCCATGCTGTCTCTACAGCGGTCCAAAACTGCGAAAGTGTTGCCGGTGCAGGATTTTGTGCACGATCTGACCTCTCTATTATGCCCCTTGCATCTTCGATGGCATTCACGTTGGGCGATTTGGGTGGCTAAATCATTCCCTCGAATTGTCCAGAATCTTTTTATTTTTATTTACACGTCAAGTACCGCAGGGCCAAATTGAGGAGCAAATCTCCAAGGTCATGGAATGTGTCAGTACATGAAATTACAACATAAAAGTAATAACAGATAAAAATAAAATGTTTATGAACCCGAAAAATGTCTATCCATAAGTTTAAGTAAACACAATCAACAACACAACAAGAAACAGCATAATTTTTCCAGGACCTCCTCGACAGAATAGAAGAAGTGTCTCATGAGGAAACTCTTCAGTTTCGATTTGAAAGCGCGTGGATTACTGCTAAGAAGTTTGAATTCGAGTGGTAGCTTATTGTGAATGGATATATACTGCACGCCTTTCTGCACAAGAGTTAAGGAACTCCTATCCAAACGCAGGTTTGATTTCTGCCGAGTGCTAACTGAGTGACAGCTGTTTATTCTTGGGAACAAGCTAATATTGTTAACAAGAAGTGACAGTTAGGAATATGTACATTGAGAGGCCAATGTCAAAATACCCAGACTCGTGAACAGGGTTCGACAAGAGGTTCGTGAACCTACACCACTTATTGCTCGAACCGGCCGTTTCTGAGCCAAAAGTATCCTTTTAGAATGGGTAGAGTTGCCCCAAAATATAATACCATACAACATAAGCGAATGAAAATAAGCAAAGTAGACTAATTTTCGTGTCGAACGATCACTCACTTCAGATATCGTTCGAATAGTAAAAATGGCAGCATTAAGTCTTTGAACAAGATCCTGAATGTGGGCTTTCCACAACAATTAACTATCTATCTTAACACCTAGAAATTTGCACTGTTCAGTTTCACTAATCGTATGCCCATTCTGTGAAATTAAAACGTCAGGTTTTATTGAATTGTATGTTAGAAACTGTAAAAATTCAGTCTTACTGTGATTTAGCGTTAGCTTATTTTCTATAAGCCATGAACTTATGTCACGAACCGATCCAATGTTGCACACAACATCCTTTACTGCAAAGCTAGTATCAGCAGCAAACAGAAATATTTTAGAGCTACCAGTAATACCAAAGGGCATATCATTTATATAAATAGGGAACAGGAGTGGCCCCAACACTGATCCCTAGGGCACCCCACACTTGACAGTACCCCACTGAGACCCCCACATAACAGCCATTATCAACAATGTGAATAATGACGATTTGCTGTCTGTTGCTAAAGTAAGAGGTGAACCAATTATGAGCGACTCCCGGTATTGCGTAATGGCCCAAATTCTGGAGCAATATTTGGTGATTAACACAATCAAATGCCTTAGTTAAATCAAAATATATGCCTAGCGTTCGAAACCTTTTGTTTAATCCAACCAGTATCTCACAAAGAAAAGAGAATATAGAATTTTCAGTTGTTAAACGACTTCTAAAGCCGAAGTGTATTTTTGATAGCAAATCGTGTGATATAAAATGATCAATTGTTCTTACATACAGTCTTTTCAATAACTTTAGTAAACACTGATGGCACAGAAATAGGTCTAAAATTGTCTACATTATCCCTTTCTCCCTTTTTATAAAGCAGCCTTACTACTAATTATTTTAGTAGTTCACGAAACTGACCATTCTTAATGGAAAAATTACAGATATGGCTAAATACAGGGCTAACATGTGCAGCACAGTACTTAAATATTCTGCTAGGCACTCCATCGTATCCATGAGAGTCCTTAGTCTTCAGTGATTTAATTATTGACTCAATCTCCCCCTTGTTTGTATCACAGAGGAGTATTTCAGACATCAATCTCGGAAAGGCATTTGCCAAGAAAGATATATGCTTCCCTGTAAAACCTAAATTTTTATTTAATCCACCAGAAATGATCAGAAAATGATTGTTAAACACTGTACATATATCTGATTTATCAGAAGCAGAAATATTTTTACTATGAACTGACTTTATATCGTTGACCTTCTGCTGCTGACCCAGACACTTCCTTCACAACTGACCATATGGTTTTAATTTTAACCTGTGAATTAATTATTCTGTCTGCTTACCACATACTCTTTGCCTTCCTAATAACATTTGTAAGCACCTTACAATACTGTTTGTAATGGACTACTGTAGCTTGATTGTGACCACTTGTACATTTTGATATAATTCCTGCTTTATTCTAAATGGTATCCTTATCCCACTAATCAACCACCTGCGCTGCCTATTACTGCTAGTACCCTGTTCAGAACGTTCAAATGGAAAGCGGCTCTCGAAGAGCATGAGAAATGTGTTAAGGAAAGCATTATGTTCATCATCTATGTTATCGGCACTATAAACATCCTGCCACTCTTTTTCCTTGTCAAGGTTTAAAAAAAAAGAAACCTCTATTGCTGTTGGATTAACTTTCCTACACAGTTTGGAATTACATGTGACATTTGTTTGAGTACAAAAGCTTTTTAGTGTTAAAATTTGTGCATTATGGTCTGAAAGACCATTCAACCTTTTACTAACAGAATGCCCCTCTAGTAATGAAGAATGAATAAAAATATTGTCTGTGGCTGTGCTACTGTTCCCCTGCACGCTAGCTGGGAAAAACAGTCTGCATCAGATCATATGAATTTAAGAGATCTACCAACATCCTCTTTCTGGCACCACCATACACAAAATTTATATTGAAGTCACCACATATAACTAACTTCTGGTACTTCCTACAATGTGAATCAATAACCCTCTCTACCTTAAGCAGAAATGCTCTGAAGTCAGAATTAGGGGACCTATAAATAACAACCATTAGAAGTTTAGTTTCACTAAATTCAACTGCCCCTGCACAACATTCAAATATCTGTTCACTGCAGTGCCGTAACACGTCTATGGACTGAAATGGAATACTGAATACTGTTTTTTATGTACATAGCCACTCCCGCACCCCGCATGGAACTCCTTGAAAAACAGCCATCTAATCTGTATCCTGGTAAAGGATGCCTCTGAATTGTCAAATTATTTAAGTGGCGCTCAGATATACCAATAATTTCAGAGTCAACATCTATAAGCAATTCATTAACTTTATCTCTAATACCTCTTTTATTTTGATGAAATATGCTCATTCCTGCCGGCCGCAGTGGCCGAGCGGTTCTAGGCGCTACAGTCTGGAACCGATCGACCGCTACGGTCGCAAGTTCGAATCCTGCCTCGGGCATGGATTTGTGTGATGTCCTTAGGTTAGTTAGGTTTAAGTAGTTCTAAGTTCTAGGGGACTGATGACCTCAGAAGTTAAGTCCCATAGTGCTCAGAGCCATTTAAACCATTTTTTTGCTAACTACTTCCCTACTTGGAAGCAGGAGTTCCTCTGAATGGTTCTTCAGACCAGTGGCGAACAACTGTGTGCTGATGACATGGCGCATTGTCGTCCACAAAAATTTCATCTTTTTTTGGGAACATGAAGTTCAAATGTGTGTGAATTCCTAAGTGACCAAACTGCTGAGGTCATCGATCCCTAGACTTACACACTACTTAAACTAACTTATGCTAAGAACAACACACACACCCATGCTCGAGGGAGGACTCGAACCTCGGGCGGGAGTAGCCGCACAATCAGTGATATGGCGCCTCTAACCACGCGGCCACTCCACGCGGCGAAAATGAAGGCCACGAATGACTGCAAATCGTCCCCATGTAGCCAAACACAACCATTTCCAGGCAGTGATCGGTTCAGTTAGACCACAGGACCCTGTCCATTCCATGTAAACACAGCCCACACCATTTTGGAACCACCACAAGCTTGTACAGTGCCTTGTTGACAACTTGGGGCCATAGCTTTGCAGGGTCTGGACCGTATTCTAATCCTACCATTAACTCTTAAAAACTGAAGTCGTGACTCATATGACCAGGCCACGGTTTTCCAGTCATCTAGGGTCTAAGTGACATGGTCAACAGCCCGTGAGAAGAGCTGCAGGCGATGTCGTGCTGTTAGCAAAGGCACTTACTTCTATCGTCTGCTGCCATAGCCCATTAACGGCAAATTTAGTCACACTATCCTAACAGATAAGTTCGCCGTACGTTCCACATTGATTTCTGCGGTTATTCCACACAGTTCAAAAAATGGTTCAAATGGCTCTGAGCACTATGGGACTTAACGTCTATGGTCATCAGTCCCCTAGAACTTAGAACTACTTAAACCTAACGAACCTAAGGACAGCACACAACACCCAGCCATCACGAGGCAGAGAAAATCCCTGACCCCGCCGGGAATAGAACCCGGGAACCCGGGCGTGGGAAGCGAGAACGCTACCGCACGACCACGAGATGCGGGCTATTCCACACAGTACTGCTTGTCTGTTAGCACTGACAAGTCTACACAAACGCCGCTGCTCTCAATCGTTAAGTGAAGGCCGTCGGCCACAGCGTTGTTCCTCGTGAGAGGTAACGCCGGAAATTTTGTATTCTCGCCACACTCTTGACACTGTGGATCTCGGGATATTGAATTCGCTAACGATATCCGAAACGGAATATCCCATGTGTCTAGCTCCACCCACTATTCCGCGTTCAAAGTCTGGTAATTTTCGTCGTGCGGCCATAATCACGTCGAAAACTTTTCACAGGAATCACCCAAGTAGAAATGACAACTTCGCCAATGCACTGCCCTTTTATACCTTGTGTACGCAATACTGCCGTCATCTGTTCAAAAATGGCTCTGAGCACTATGGGACTGAGGTCATCAGTCCCCTAGAAATTAGAACTACTTAAACCTAACTAACCTAAGGACATCACACACATCCATGCCCGAGGCAGGATTCGAACCTGCGACCGTAGCGGTCGCGCGGTTCCAGACTGTAGCGCCAAGAACCGCTCGGCCACTTCGGCCGGTCCGTCATCTGTGTACGTGTGTATCGCTATCCCATGACTTTTGTCGCGTCGGTATATTGTGTTTTTGGTGTTTCCATATTTTCGTTCACCCCTTACATTTTTACTGCGGGAACTGCGTTCTGAACGCAACAACCATGAAAGTTGTTGTAAAGTGCTAACAAACCAGAGCAGAACACTCGAATGAAGGGATATAAGAAGAGAAATATTTGAAGAATGCTAGAAGAGAGATCGTCCCAGTGTGGGACTGCACGGCGAGACTTCGGAGAAGCCACACCACTGCTAGATTTCGAGGTAGACGCTTCAGCTGTAGCCCTCAGTTGAGTTACTTCTGTGATGCACACTTCTGAGAATCACTGCCGCTAACGCAGAAACGCATTCACTACCAGCCGTGTCCCGTAGATGCTCCCAGCCGACGCTCGCCTGTAATCAGCCAAGAGACAGATCACTACCCGGTAAAAAACTTGCACCTCAGCATTCCCATCAATGTCCACCAGTCAACATCCAGTTTGTGTATTAGCAACAAAAACTACAAACCCTGACAACCACGCTGAAAGAAAATTTTTATTTCATTAGCAATGATGAAGAGGCGTTAATTATTTTGTAACTGTAATTTGAAAATGGTAACTGAGATTAATAGCCGTTGTCCTGAACATTTCCTTTTCTGTAAATAAATACTTATAGCATAATTCATTCACGTTCTTGCAGCTGGTCTACCCAGATTCTTTGTTTAATACTATTTTGCTAAACCTGCTCTCAAATTCAGTTGAGATATAATTAATAAATTTAACATTGATTAAATAAGAAATCCAGCACTACATAACGTTAGCGCAGCGCGGGGCGTGAAGCTAAATTTGTCACTACAGTATTGCGACTCAAAAGACAGTGACAAGAATGTATTCGTAAATTTCCAGTATTTTCAAGCCTTTTACCTCAAAAAAAAAAAGGAAAAAAAGAACACGAAGCTGAACATAATTTTTAACCGGGTTTTAATCCTCTCAACAAAAATCCCTTTGTTGGGTGTTACTCGCTTCTGTTCTTAAAGATAACTTATAATCCTTACAGCATAGAAGATCCAGAAATTTAAAGAGACTCAGAGCGAGCTTAACTGAAAGCTATGTTTTTACAGTTGTATGGAATATTGCTCCAGCCAAAATTTAACTTCACAGTCAACAGTGTTCTCGGTCACCGGATGACTTAGTTGTTGTTCATAAGCAGCTAGAAATTGGCCTGACTGCTGTCAAGCGGATGGAACCTGCTGCTAATCAGTATGTTGGAAGAGCTACCGATACATATACCAGAGACACCAAAGAGACTTCAAGCTCTATATTCTCCAATGGATACTGTATTCACTACAGGAGGTGCAAGATCTGTCACCAGTCGTCAACTTGACTGTGATTGACACGTCAGTGGTAAATCTAGAACCTTGTACAGGGGAGATAGGGAGAACTCAGGGTATTGCACCTGTCCCACTAACTAACAAGTTCGAGGTGTCGTCTCCCACTTAAAGTGAGTCAGAGCCAGTGAGAAATATTTCACCTGATGGGAAATATGTTGAGTCTGGTGTCAGTAATCCTGTAATCTGGTGTCACAATCCTGTAATGTTCGAATATTGCATTAGTAATGTGATGCTGGACACAGTAACATCTATTAAATACTTGGGCGTATCGTTGCAAAGCGATATGAAATGGAATGAGCACATCAGGTTCGTAGCAGGGAAGGCAAGTCCTCGACTCCGTTTTACTGGGCGAATTTTAGGAAAGTGTAACGCATCTGTGTAAGAGACGGCGTATAGAATGCTAGAACAACCCATTCTTGAGAACTGCTTGAATATTTGGGATCCCCACCAGCTCGGATTAAAGACAGACACCGAAGCAATTCAGAGGGGTGCTGTAGATATGTCACCGGTAGGTTCGATCAGCAAGCAAGTGTTACAGAGTTGTTTCTTAAACTGAAACAGAAATTTCTGAATTGAAGACGGCGCTCTATTCGCGAGGCACTATTTCGGACTTTTAGAGGATCACCATCTGCCGCCGCCAACGTACCTTTCGCGTAAGTACCAAGAACATGAGACAAATTAGGACTCACACAGAGGCTTATAGACAGTCGTTTTTGACTCGCTTTCTTTGCGAGTGGAGAAGGAAAGGAAATGACTACTAGCAGTAAATGGTAATCTCCGCTATGCACCGTACCATGGCTCTCAAAGTGTCTGTATGTAGACGTAGCAGTAGTACGATGGGACGTACCCACCGCCATGCGCTTCATAGTGGTTGCAGAATATGTGTGAAGATGTAGATTTGGATTCTTGGAGACATTTTATTTGAAACTATATCGTGAGATGCCTTTATAATAAGGATGAAATCACGAGTCTTTTCAGCATCAACTCTCCGTAAGAAACTCTTCTTGCACTCTACTGTAGCTTCAAGATAGGTTTCGCTACACTGGCAGAAGTCCAGCAGACACTATATAATATATGCACAACGCATTCCCTTTTTTTTTAATTTCAAGTAACCCGACATGAACAGATCATTGTTAAAATTTATTAGACTCGCAACATGATTGCCTAAATTGACAAAACATACATTTTTTGTCCAAACTTTGAGCTAAGTGTAGTGTAAGACTTGAAGTTATTTGTGAACGAAATATTCCTTTAAAATACGACTGTTACTCTATCCGCAGCTATTTGAAACAGCTGATAGGTTTGCTTGAAGACGTGAAACAAATTTCTGTCACACAACAGTTGCTTCTAGTACAGAGCAACATTGACATACCAAAGGCATATGTGCATACTTTCAACAGTTGTCAAAACCAGAAAATAATAAATCTATAATTGATCAAACAGCCTGTTTAGTAGTAAAACAAGTAACTTAACCAAGTAACAACATCGTGTTTCTTTGGAAAGTGCAGAAATGGTGAAAATTAGGTAATTTTCGGATAACTGCTGTTGTCAGGACCCAAACTCATGACTTCTTGGGTGTAAATACGCGTACGAGGATTATACGCTCAATCTGCAGGAAGGGCATTGTGAGGACACTATAGCAATTTTTCTACCATTTCCACTGTTAGGGTTGTGCTATTTTCCGATTTTCCCTCATAAATTTGGTTGTACTTAGGATTAGTGTGCTTAAACCAGTCAGAGAGCTGAGGGGGACGGAGTGTTACCTCTGACTTCTCCTATCTGAAGTAGTGGGAAAGCTCGCTACCATCTTTGTTTTGAGCCTTGCACTCTACCCTACTACTAGGTTAAGTCTTGCAACAGGTGGAGTATTTGAAATTGCGAGAAAAAATATTAGCTCTAGTGAGGTCGAAAGCGAATCTGACTGTGAAGCTATAGTGAAAAGTGTAACTGGCTCATGCGAACTTGGATTAATAATCGAATGTTTCTGCGAGCTATCGAATGAAGACATGTCGATCGCAGAGTCTTTCAAAGACAGCCCAAACTCAGTAACATAGAAATACCTCGCCAGAGTGTAATTAATTTGCTTGCTGTTGAACGGGATTATATGGGTGTATTATTAGCGGTAAAAATCAACAGTGCTGTGAAATAATATTTAACTCATGATCATACCATTATATCAGGGAATCAGATCGACATCCAACATAAACAGAAATATTTTAAACCTTGTAACTCCAAAACAGAGCTTATTTCATTGACATTAAAATAGCCAAGGAGTTGGCGCTATGACGCTAAAAGTTTTGTTTAGTAGAACAGGCTACTAACACCTTTTCTAAAAGACGAAAATAAAAATAATTAAGAACATCTAGCTCTAATTCGATAAACATAAATAAATTTTCCGAGTCGATTAGCCACCTTCAAATCCAAATCTCGATCTCTGCCCAAACTGGCAACACTGTAGCATGCGTCAGTGTCAGGAGGAGGCTTTGTCGTCTGCTCGTGCTGTTACACCGCTGTAGTAGTCTGGTGGTCTAGTGCCTAGAGCGCAACTCCCTGTGCTGTAGACGCGCTTGAGGCCTCTCTTCTCTTACCGGTAAATATTTTAAACTGCATTTATTCTAGTTGGTAAAATTATCTGCCCGATAGAAGTATTATGATAATTTGTTTCACTTTCTGTGAAGGAGTTCGTGGTTACTCAGAACACTTTCTGCTCGGGAGTATGGCTTCCAGGCGTCGGAAGACCACGAGCCGGTTCGTCGCAGCCGGCGCCCGCCCAGGTAAGTGATCGCACCTACGCCTATGATCTACAGTGCATGTAGCTGCTCTCGCTTTTGTAAGCGTGAAAATATTTGTTTTTGTAACGTGAATTTCAGCGTGAAATGTCTACGATAAACTAAGTGACCACCGTGCACAGCGATGTAACAACTGCTCGTGCTGCATTCGACATGAGGACTACTAAAATATGTAATGTACCGTCGTGGTTAAATTCATTTGAAAAATTATGATGGTGCGTAAATTCGTACCGTCGTTGTTTGATGCTGTTGCGTGAAGGTTGTTACGAGCGCACTTATCAATTACTATTTTTATTTGAAGCTCTGGTGTTGTGCTTGCGGGTAGATATTGATTTTTGTATTTTGAAATGCAGTTATGGACATCAGGAAATGGAGTTTCAAGTAGGAAAAAGCTAACATTTTAATAGCAGAGTGTTGGTTGCAGAGGCATTCCGAAACTTTTGTGCCATGGAACAGCGCCATCGGAAATATCTCATCAGAAAATAGTTTTCTTGTTTCTTGGAGAGTCGTTCTGAAACAATTAGATGAACACTAATCGACGATGGTTGATGACATTTTACCCGACGTATGACAGTTCTGATGAACAGCAACCATTTAACCTTGATGAGACATTTATTTTCAATAGCTTAGGCTGTAAAGGGCAGTGTATGGTAGTGCATGCGCTTGTTCAAACCAACAAAAACCAATGGGTTGCCATGTTTGCACTTTTGCTTGAACGTTATCGGTTGGCTCGTGAACAACACGGAGTACTCACACTAAATATCGCTATTGGTGACAAGATGCGGTGCCTTTACGTTAACTTATAAAATGTAAGTGATGGCTGAGCCCTAACGAATACGTCTCCCTCAAACAAAGGTCAGTTTGCAGGCACAAAGTGGCGCAAAGATAGTGTTGTGTTTTACGAAATGCTTCCGTAGGGTGTGGCCATCGCAGCTGACATTTGTTGCCAACTACCAGAGTGGCTGTTGGCTTTAATGAATGAAAAACTACCAAGAAGGCTAAATCGAGTATTACTACTGAACAATAACCAACGCCAGCACTTTGCTGAATTAATCTATCATCTTGCTTAGGAAGTTGACGCACTCATCCTAATGATTCACCCTCAGCTGTTTACCTCTTTCGTGTACTATCGAACAACCTTCGAGAACACTGCTTCCCGGTTGAAAATGCGCTTCAAATTTGACTTGGCGATTTATTTAACCCCAAATCAAAGGCATATAGAAGCGTAGAATCGAAAAACTACACGAACGCCATTAAGAGTGTTGTAGATAATGATAAAGTATTGTTGAATATTAATTTTTCTCTAATGTTCCTCGGTAATGTGCAATAAAACAGCAGAGGAACGCAACGAAAATATGCACAATACTAATACACATGAATTGCAACTTATCATGATAATTTTACGACGAAGGTTTATTTTAATGAAACAAAAAGGGTCTGTAACATATGCCTCCCCAAAACTTTATTAACTCTGAACCTTTGACTTCCAAATGGTATGTGTCTAGGTTCAATCTCGTGTCATACACAAGCAGCATTTCAGCAATACCAGGGAAGCATGGAAATTTGGCAATGGGAGTACGTACAAAGAAACACAGTCAGCAAATTATTCAGTACCGCACAATAATTCAACAGACTGTGTATTTACAAAGAAACATAAAATTACAGAGCATGCCGTTAGTATTCGATTACTTCCCTGTCTCACTGTTTCTGGTAGTATATAATTTATTTTCACATGGACTTATAACACACAAATGAAATATCACTAAATGAAAAATGCATTTCCTTAAAAAATTGAAACTACGGCATACAGTTTTTAGGTAAATAAGACAGTATTTACTGAAATAATACTTTAATGTCCTGATCGACTGACTCATCATCGCCCAGCCCAAATCGCGAAGAATCGAACATTGAAATTTGGAGAGACTATTGTTCTTATACCGTAGGTGACAGTTTAAGAAGGAATTTTTCGAAATTCCATCCCTAGGAGGGCGATATAGAGTAAGACTGGCTCACTGACTGATCATCGTTCATCCCAAACTGCTAAGGATAGAAACTTCAGATTTGGATGAGGTGTTTATCTTTTAGTGTAGGCATCGTTTAGGAAGGGAGTTATTCGAAATACCACTCATAAAAAGGTGAAATAAGGGATGAAAGGTTTTTTGGAACTATATCGCTATTCAGGCGACTTTGAAGCTACACCTACGAAAACTGGTTCAGTGGTCAGAAATAAAGAAACGTGTGTTTCTGCAGTATAGTAAATTTAACCGCTATAGTGGTGTAATAGTGGGAATGAAGTTTATTCGGATATAAATCATTATTAGAGAGCTACTGAAATATTTTCAAAGCTAAAACTATGAGAGTAGGTATTTGACTTCTCGGATATCAGTTTTTTTTAAAATTAATCCCTTAAGAGGGTGGAAAAGAGGATGAAAAGTTTTATGATACTACTTCATTATGTGTGAGCATTTCTAAAGCTAGATCTATGAAATTTTGAATTTGGCTTCTCGGTTGGAAATGAAATATAAACATTTCACTTTTTGGAAATTCAATTTCTAAAAGTAGGGCAAGACTGATCCACTGACTCACCATCGCCCTCCCAAAACTGTTAAGGGTGGGAGTTGGAATTTGGACAGGATGTTGATCATCTACTGCAGGCATCGCTTAAGAAGGAGTTGTTGGAAATACCACTCATACAGGGGTGAAATAAGGGATGAAAGGTTTTCTGGAACTATGTAGCTATTAAGGCGATTTTCAAGCTAGACCTACGAAAACTGGTATTTGGTTCTGTGGTTAGAAATAAAGAAACAGGTGTTTCATCAGTTTCGGAAATTTAACCCCTATGGTGCTGCTATAGAAGACAAAAGGTTTATTTGGGAATAAATCGTTATTAGGGAGCTACTAAAGTATTTCTAAGCTACAACTATTAGAATAGGTATTTGACTTCTCGCATATCAGTGTTTTCGGAAATTCATCCATTAAGAGTATGGAAAATGAGATGAAGTGTTTCATGATACTATTTCATAATGTGAGCATTTTTAAAGGTAAATCTATGAACTTCTGAATTTGGATTCTCGGCTGGAAATGAAAATATAAGCATTTCACTTTTTTGGAAATTCAATCCCTAAAAGGATGATATAGGGGAAGACTTATCCACTGACTCATCGTCGCCCTCCCCAAACTGCTAAGGATGGAAGATGGAATTTGGACAGGGCGTTGATCTTCTACTCTAAGCATCGTTTAAAAAGGGGTTGTTCGAAATACCAGTCATACCCACTCATGGTGGTGTAATAGTCGGCATTAAGTTTATTTAGAGATAAATCATTATTAGAGAGCTACTAGAGTTTTCTTAAAGCTACAACTATGAAAATAGGTTATTGACTTCTCGGATATGAGTGTTTTCCGAAAATCATCCATTAAGAGGATGGAAAACGGAATGAAATGTTTTATGAAACTATTTCTTTATGTGAGCATCTTTAAAGCTAAATCTATGAAATTTTGAATTTGGCTTCTCGGTTGGAAATGAAATATAAACATTTCACTTTTTTGGAAATTCAGTCCCTAGCAGGTGGGCAAGACTGATCCACTGACTCACCATCCCCCTCCCAAAATTGCTAAGGACTGAATATGGAACATGGACAGGGTGTTGATCTACTTTATGCATCGTTTAACAAGGGGTTGTTCGAAATACCACTCGTACCCACTCATACAGGGGTGAAATAAGGGATGAGACGTTTTTTGGAATTACATTGCTATTAAGGAGATTTTGAAGCTAGACCTACGAAAACTGGTATTGGGTTTACCGGTCAGAAATAAAGAAACGTGTTTCAGCAGTTTCGGAAATTTAACCTCTTTGGTGTTGTAATAGTGGGCAAATGGTTTTCTTGGAAATGAATCATTATTAGAGATCTATTAAAGTATTGTCAAAGCTACAACTACGAGTGTAGATATTTCACTTCTCGGATATCAGTGATTTTGGAAATTTATCCCTTAGGAGAATGGAAATGGAAATGAAGTGTTTTACGAAACTGCTTTATTATGTTAGAACTTTTAAAGCTAAATCTATGAAATTTGAATTTGGCTTCTCGGTTGGACATGAAATGTAAGCATTTCACTTTTTTTTGGAAATCCAGTCAATAAAAGTAGGGCAAGACTAATCCACTGACTCACCATCGCCCTCCCCAAACTGCTAAGGATGGAAGATGGAATTTGGACAGGGCGTTGATCTTCTACTGTAGGCATCGTTTAAGAAGGGGTTGTTCGAAATACCACTCATACCTACCCATGGTGGTGTGATAGTGGGCATAAAGTTTATTTGGAAATAAATCGTTATTAGAGAACTACAAAAGTATTTTCAAGACTACAACTATGAGAATAGGTATTTGACTTCTCGGATATCACGTTTTTGGAGTTCATCCCTTAAGTGGATGGAAAAGGAGATGAGGTGTTTTATGAAACTATTTCATTATGTTAGCATTTTTGAAGCTAAATCTATGAAATTTTGAATTTGGCTTCTCGGTTGGTAATTAAATACAAGCATTTTCCTTTTTTGGTAATTCAGACCCTAAATGGGTGATTAGGGTAAGACTGATCCACTGACTCATCGTCACCCTCCCTAAACTGCTAAGGATACACAGATGGAATGTGGACAGGGTGTAGATCTTTCAATGTTAAGGCGATTTTGAATCTAGACCTACGAAAACTGGTATTTTGTTTCGCAGTGTGAAATAAAGAAACGTGTTTCATCAGTTTCGGAAATTTAACCCCTATGGTGGTGTAATAATGGGCATAAAGTTTATTTGGAAATAAATCATTATTAGAGAGCTATTAAAGTATTTTCAAAGCTACAACTATGAGAATAGGTATTTACTCTCCGATATCAGTGCTTTTGGAAATTAATCCCTTAAGAGGGTGGAAAGGGGATGAAAAGTTTTATGAAACTATTTCATTATGTGAGCATTTCTAAAGCTAAATCTATAAATTTTGAATTTGGTTTCTCGGTTGGAAATGAAACGTAAGAATTTCACTTTCTTGGAAATTAAATCCCTCGAAAGAGGTCAAGACTGATGCACTGACTCATCGTCGCCCTCCCCAAACTGCTAAGGATAAACAGATGAAATGTGGACAGGGTGCGGATCGTTTACTGTAGGCTCTGTTTGAAAAGGGATTGTTCGCAATACCTATCATAAAGAGCTGAAATAAAGAATGAAAGGTTTTTTGGAATTGTATCGCTATTAAGGCGATTTTGAAGCAAGACCTACGAAAACTGGTATTTTGTTTTTGTCAGAAATATAGAGATACGTGTTTCAGCAGTTTCGGAAATTTAACTCTTATGGTGGTGTAATAATAGGCATAAAGTTTATTTGGAAATAAATCATTATTAGAGAGCTATCAAAGTATTTTTAAAGCTACAACTATTAGAATAGGTATTTCACTTCTCGGATATCACTGTTTTTGGAAATTCATCCATTAGGAGGATGGAAAAGGGGATGAAGTGTTTTATGATACAATTTCATTTCGGGAGCATTTCTAAAGCTAAATCTATGAAATTTGGAATTTGGCTTCTCGGTTGGAAATGAAAACCAAGTATTTCACTTTTTTGGAAATTCAGTCCCTAGCAGGTGGGCAGGACTGATCCACTGACTCACCATCACCCTCCCCAAACTGCTATGGACGAAATATGGAATTTGGACAGGGTGTTGATCTTCTACTGTAGGCATCGTTTAAGAAGCGGTTGTA
Source organism: Schistocerca serialis cubense (assembly GCF_023864345.2). Taxonomy (NCBI): domain Eukaryota; kingdom Metazoa; phylum Arthropoda; class Insecta; order Orthoptera; family Acrididae; genus Schistocerca; species Schistocerca serialis. Next base: position 231,056,725 of record NC_064640.1, read on the forward strand.
CGAAATACCACCCATACAGTGGGGAAATAATGGATGAATGGGTTTTTGGAACTATATTCTATTAAGGCCATTTTGAAGCTACACCAACGAAAACTGGTATTTGGTACTGCTGTCAGAAATAAAGAAACATGTGTTTCAGCAATTTCGGAAATGTAACCCCTACGGTGGTGTAATAGTGGGCATAATATTTATTTGGAAATAATTAATTATTAAAGAGCTATTAAAGTATTTTCAAAGCTACAACTATGTGAATAGGTATTTGACTTCTCCGATATCAGTGTTTTTGTAAATTCATCCCTTAAGAGGATGGAAGAGGAGATAAAGTGTTTTACGAAACTATCTCATAATGTTAGAGTTTTTAAAGCTAAATCTATGAAATTTTGAATTTGGCTTCTTGGTTGGAAATCAAATATAAGCATTTCACTTTTTTGGAAATTCAGTCACTAACAGGGTGATATAGGGCAAGACTGATCCACTGACTCATCGTCGCCCTGCTCAAACTGCTAAGGATGGACAGCTGAAATGTGGACTGGGTGTAGATCTTTTACTGTAGGCACTGTTTGAAAAGGGATTGTTCGAAATACCACTCATGAAGAGCTGAAATAAGGAATGAAAGGTTTTTGGAACTATATCGCCATTAAGGCGATTTTGAAGCAAGATCTAAGATAACTGGTATTCTCATACGCAATTACAAATAAAGAAACGTGTTTCAGCTGTTACTCAAATTTAACCCCAATGGTAGTGTAATAGTGGGCAAAAGGTTCATTTAGAAATAAATCATTATTAGAGAGCTACTAGAGTTTTCTTAAAGTTACAACTATGAAAATAGGTATTTAACTTCTTGGATATCAGTGGTTTTGGAAAATCATCCCTTTAGAGGGTGGAAAATGGGATGAAATGTTTTATGAAACTATTTCATTATGTTAGCATTTTTAAAACTAAATCTATGAAGTTTTGAATTTGGCCTCTTGGTTGGAAATGAGATATAAGCATTCAACCTTTTTTGGAAATTCAGTCCCTAAAAGAGTGATCCACTGACTCATCGTCGCCTCACCAAACTGCTAAGGATAGAAACCTGAAATTTGGACAGGGTGTAGATCTTTTAGTGCAGGCACTGTTTAAAGGCGGATTGTTCGAATTACCACTCATAAAGAGGCGAAATAGGGAATGAACGGTTTTTTGGAACTATGCCGCTATTAAGGCGATTTTGAAGATAGGCCAACGAAAAATGGTATTTGGTTTCGCTGTCAGAAACAGAGAAACATGTGTTTCAGCAATTTCGGCAATTAAACTCCTATGGTGGTTTAATAGTGGTCGAAAAGGTTTATTTGGAAATAAATCATTATTAGAGAGCTACTAAACCATTTTTAAAGCTACAACTGTTAAATCACGTATTTGACTTCTCAGATATCAGCGTTCTTGGAAAATCATCCCTTAAGAGGGTGGAAAAGGGAATGAAAAGTATGTTACAGGGCAGCCATCTCGTCTGATATCTAAACTGAGTTGACGTTAGCGAAGTATATACGATTATTTAGGCCTCGTATCTCTTTTGAGGTATTTGGACTTTAGGAAACAAGATGACGGCCATTTGAAAAGAATAGGTTTTTTTTTTTCTTCGATTTTCCTACTTCGTCGGCCAAGTAAAAATATTTATAGTTGATGGATCGGAATAAAAGTGGTACAACCCCTAGACAATTTAGTTAGCTTCGTCGGGAACAACGAATCATGCCATTCGGTTCAGTAGATATGAAGTTACCATACCGCGCGATTAAAAAAAAAAGTCATTTCGATAAAAACGGGTTTAAAGTTTTGACTACATATAAATGCAACATTATGCAACGTACGTTCAATTTGCTATCCGGGGTCCTTAAACTAGTCCTTCCTCTTCCTCATAGAGGGCGTTCTGCTCGATCTGGGTCATAATCCGCTGCTCCAGATCTGCTCGTACTTCCGATGACAAGCGGTTTTCGGCCGCTTGAATCCTGTGGTCGTCCGAATGCTTGGCGAACTGCGTCGAATAGAGTCCCAGGGTGACGTCCATCGTTATCGTGGTCTTCAGAATTGCTGAATACAATTCGTTGAAGCTGTTGACTGCTAGGAAAGTCGCAATCACCACAGTCTTCCACACAAGAATGCAAATGCATTGGGGTTAACTTCCAAACTTTCATTTGAATTTTGTGTGTTTCCTCCAGGGCACCGGTACAATAACTCGTCCTCTGAAGGAAAACAAACTGATGCTTGAAAAAGGCCGATTTCAGGCAGGTGCATATTTTTGTTCCGCAGCGAATAACAAAAATTTCCGTCCCGTATTCGGGAAAACCGTTTCAGAGGTGAATTCTAAGCACTTTTATGGATCCAAAAATGCAATTTAAAATAGTCGTTTTTTAACCAAAAGATAGTAAACCTCCTCTTAAGGCGATTTTGAAGCTAGACCTACGAGAACTGGTATTTGGCTTCGCAGTCAGAAATAAAGAATCATGTGTTTCAGCAGCTTCGGAAATTTAACCCCTATAGTGGTCTAACAGTGGGCAAAAGGTTTATTTGGAAATAAATTATTATTGGAGAGCTACTAAACCATTTTTAAAGCTACAACTGTTAAAATCGGTAATCTATTCCTAGTATATCAGTGTTTTTGTAAATTCATCTCTTAAGGGTGTGGAAAAAGGGATGAAATGTTTTATGAAACTATTTCATTATGGAAACATTTTTAAAGCTAAATCTACAAAATTTGCAATTCGGCTTCTCCTTTGGAAATGAAATATAAGCATTTCACTACTTGGAAATTCAATCCCTAAAAGGGTGATATAGGGCAAGACGATCAACTGACTCACCATCGCCCTTCTCAAAGTGCTAAGGATGAAAGTTGAAATTTGGACGATGTTGATCGTCTATTATAGTCATCGTATAAGGAGGGGATGTTCGAAATACCACTCATACAGGGCTGATATAAGGGATGGAAGGTTTTTTTGAACTATATCGGTATTAAAGCGATTTTAAAGCTAGACCAACGAAAAAAGCTATTGTGTTCCGCTGTCAGAAATAAAGAAACATGTGGTATAATAGTGGACAAAAGGTATTTTTTTAAATAAATCATTATAAGCGAGCTACTAAAGTATTTTTAAAGCTACATTTATGAGAATAGGTATTTGACTTCTCGCATATCAGTGTTTTTGGTAAATCATCCCTTAAGAGGGTGGAAAAGGGGATGAAATATTTTATGAAGCTATTGGATTACGTGACGATTTTTAAAGCTAAATCTATGAAATCCTGAATTTGGTTTCACGGTTGGAAATGAAATATAAGCATTTCACTTTTCTAGATATTCAATCTCCGAAACAGTGATATAGGGCAAGACTGATCCACTGACTGATCATCGCCCTCCACGAACTGCTAAGGATAGAAAGTTGAAATGTAGACAGTGTGTAGATCTTTTACTGTAGACACTGTTTAAAAAGGGATTGTTCGAATTACCACTCATAAAAAGGTGAAATAAGGGATGGCCGGTTTTTTGGTACTATACCGTTTTTAATGCGACTATGAAGCTAATCCAACGAAAAGAGGTATTTGGTTCCGCTGTCGGGAAATAGAGAAACCTCTGTTTCAGCAGTTCAGAAATTTAACTCCTATGGTGGTGTAATAGTGGGCAAAAGGCTATTTTTTTTGGAGATAAATCATTATTAGAGAGCTCCTAAATTATTTTCAAAGCTGCAACTATGAGAATAGGTATTTGACTTCTCGGATATCAGTGTTTTTGGAAATTAATCCCTTAAGACGTTGGAAAAGGGGATTAAATGTTTTATGAAACTATTTCATTACGTGAGATTTTTGATGCTAAATAAATGAAATTTTGAATTTGGCTTACCGGTTGAAAATGAAATATAATGATTTCACTTTTTTGGAAATTGAATTCCTAAAAGTGTGATATAGGGCAAGACTGATCCACTGTCTCATCAACACCCTCCCCAAACTGCAAAAGATAAAACTTGAAATGTGGACAGGGAGTAGATCCTTTACTGTAGGCACTGTTTAAAAACGGTTTGTTCGAATCACCACTCATAAACACAGGTGAAATAGGGGATGAACGGTTTTTTGAAACTACGCCGCTATTACGGCTATTTTGAAGCTAGTCCAACGAAAAATGGTATTTGGTTTCGCTGTCAGAAATAGATAAACATGTGTTTCAGCAGTTTCGGAAATTTAACCCCTATGGTGGTGTAATAGGTGGCAAAAGGTTTATTTGGAAATAAATCATTATTAGAGAGCTACTATACCATTTTTAAAGCTACAACTGTTAAAACAGGTATTTGTCGCCTTGCATATCGGTGCTTTTGGAAATTCATCCCTCAAGAGCGTGGAAAAGGGAATGAAATGTTTTATGAAACTCTTTTATTATGAAAACATTATTAAAGCTAAATCCACGAAATTTTGAATTTGGCTTCTCGGTTGGAAATGAAATATACGCATTTTACTGTTTTTGGAAGTTCAGTCCCTAAAAGGGTGATATAGGGCAAGAATGATGCACTGACTCACCATCGCCCTCCCCAAACTGCTAAGGATGAAAGTTTAAATTTGGACAGGATGTTGATTTTCTACTGTAGACATCGTATAAGAATGGGGTGTTCGAAATTCCACTCATACTGGGGTGATATAAGGAGTGAAAGGTTTTATGGAACTATACTGCTATGAAGGCGATTTTGAGGCTAGACCAACGTTAAAAGGTATTGGGTTCCGCTGTCAGAAATAAAGAAACATGAGTTTCAGCATTTTCGTGAATTTAAGTCCTATGATGTTGGTGTGATAGTGGGCAAAGTTTTTTTTTTTATAGATCATTATTAGAGAGCTATTCAAGTATTTTTACAGCTACATCTATGAGGATATTTATTTGACTTCTCGCGTATCAGTGTTTTTGGTATTTCATCCCATAAGAGGATGGAAAAGGGGATGAAATGTTTTATGAAGCTATTTCATTACGTGAGGATTTTTAAAGTTAAATCTATGAAATTTTGAATTTGGCTTCTCGGTTGGAAATGAAACATAAGTATTTCACTTTTTTGGAAATTTAATCCCTAAAAGGGTGATATAGGGCGAGACTGATCCAGTCACTCATCATCGTCCTCCCCGAATTGCTAAGTATAGGAAGTTGAAATGTGGGCAGCGTTTAGATCTTTTGCTTTAGGCACTGTTTAAAAAGGGATTGTTCGAAATACCACCCATGAAGAGATGAAAAAGGGATGAAAGGCTTTTTGGAACTATAGCGCTACTAAGGGGACGTTTACTATCTTTAACCCGAAAAAAGCATGTCCTTTGAGAGTTTTTTTCTCGGGATTTGTTATAGGTATCAATGTCAAATTTGGTCAAAATGTTTATTGATATTTCCTCTATAAAACGGAAATTTTTCGACCAGAAATGTCGATGAGCAAAGGCGGAAGTGGCGTCGGAACGAAACAAAATTTCGGTGTAGACCTCCAAGCGCAGTATGTCAGAGGGCAGCCGGCTCGTGTGGTATCTAAATTGAGTTGACGTTAGCGAAGTATATACGATTATTTAGGCTTTGTACCTCGCTTAAGGTATTTGGATCTTAGGAAACAAGATGGCGGCCATTTGAAAAAAATAGGGTTTTGTTTCTTTGTTTTTCCGACTTCGTCGGCCAAGTAAAAATATTTATAGTTTAGGGCTCGGAATAAAAGAGGTACAGTTCATAGACAATTTAGTTAGCTTCGTCGCAAACAAGGAATCATGCCAATCGGTTCAGTAGATTTGAAGTTAGCATACAGAGATAAAAAAAAAGTCATTTAGAGAAAAACGGGTTTGTAGTTTTGACTACATATAAATGCAATATTATAAAACGTACGTTCAATCCGCTATCCCGGGTCCATTAACTAGTCCTTCGTCTTCCTCGTAGAGGGCGTTCTGCTCGATCTGGGCCATCCTGCGTTTTTCCAGAGCTGCTCGTACGGCTGATGGCAAGCGGTTTTCGGCCGCTTGAATCCGGTAGTCGTCCGAATGCTTGGCGAACTGCGTCCAATTGAGTCTCAGGGCGACGTCCATCGTTGTCATGGTCTTCAGAATTGCTGAAAACCCTTCGTTGAAGCTGCTCACTGCCAGGAAAGTCACAATCTCCAAATTTTTCGCACCCGAATGCAAATGCTTGGGGGCAAACTTCCAAACACATCCGTTCTAACTTTGATTTGAATTTTGTGTAGTCCTCTGAAAGAAAGAAAGTCGTGCCTGAAAAAGGCCGTTTTCAGGCAGGTGCATTTTTTTGTTCCACCGCGAATAACAAACATTTCCGTTCCGTATTCGGAAAAATCGTGTCAGGGGTGGATTATAAGCACTTTTATGGATCCAAAACTGCAATTAAAAAAAAATAGTTTTTTTAAACCAAAAGATAGTAAACCTCCTCTTTAGGCGATTTTGAAGCTAGACCTACGAGAACTGGTATTTTGCTTCACAGTCAGAAATAAAGAAACACGTGTTTCAGCAGCTCCGGAAATTTAACCCCTGTATTTGACTCCTCGCATATCAGTGTTTTTGGAAATTCATCCCTTAAGAGCGTGGAAAAAGGGAGAAAGGTTTTATGAAACTATTTCATTATGGAAACCTTTTTTAAGTTAAATCTAGGAAATTTTGAATTTGACTTCTCGGTTGGAAATGAAATATACGCACTTCACTGTTTTTGGATATTCAGTCCCTAAAAGGGTGATATAGGGCAAGACTGAGCCACTGACTGATCATCGCCCTCCCCAAGCTGCTAAGGATAGAAAGTTGAAATGTGTACAGGGTGTAGATCTTTTACTGTAGGCACTGTTTGAAATACCACTCATAATGGCGTGAAATAAAGTATGAAACCTTTTTTGAAAATATGCCGCTATTAAGCCAATTTTGAAGCTACAACTACGGAAATTGGTGTTCGGTATCTCAATCAGATATAAAAACCATTTGTGTTTCACCATATTTGGAAATTCAATCGCTAACGAAGTAAAATAGTAGTTGTAGACTTTTTAACACCCCTACGTGAGTGAAATAGGTGATGAAAGATTTTTATGGAACTATTTTATTACGAAAACATTTTCAAATCTAAATCTATGAAAAGTTGTATTTGGCTTCTCTGCTAGAAATAAAAAAGAATATGTGTTTCACTGATTTTAGAAATTCATTCCCTAAGGGGGTGAAATAAGGGTTGAAAATTGTTAAGAAAATATTTCGTTGTATTAGAAAGTTATTAAAGCCAGATCTATGAAAATGGATTTTTCTCTTCTCGGTTACATATAAAGAAATATGTGTTAAGGGATAACGTTTCCATGGAAATATCACCGCAAGAATACAAAATGCATGATTAACAAAAACTTTGGACTCCAGCTACCAGAATCGCATTTTAGTCAGAAGTACATTTCGAAAATATAATACTTCTAGGGTCTTAATTAGCATGAAAAGTGTAGTAGGTGTTACCATTTGTGAAAAACATAAACACTCGATTAAAGAAAAACAAGAAGATCTGTGCAGACCATACGCAAGCCGAGCAGCGGGCAATAAGCTAGACATTTATACTGTCAAAATAAAATGGTTCTTGACTACAGGAGTAATGTTCGAGCTCAGAACTTTGGAGGATATCCCCGCTGCTTTACAACCTCTTTGAAAACGCTCTTGTATGGTACCACTGATTTTAGAGGTATATGCAAAAATCCTGCCTTCAGTTTATTTTCCAGTTGTTATTTCTAGTTAATTGTAGTTCTCTTTCTACCGAGATTGTCCCATAAGTTCTCTATGAGGTTAAAGTGTGCATACTGAAATGGTGTCTGAATAATTCTGGGGCTGTTATAAAGAAGTCATTCTTTTACAGGGTATGATATGTCCTTTCAGGTCACTGCCTTTGAAAAATTTGAATATAGATCTAATCTCTAACTTCTCTGCACTCTTCTGAGTAGTTTCCATCTGGTAGGTGAGGTGCCCCTCCTTTTTTAACGTGCTGTCTTCCACACCAGATGATGAAACACAGCACCATACGAAAGAACTTCGCCTCCATGTTTTATTCTAGGTTGCAAATGTTAAGCCTGCAGCTCATGATTAGGCTTTTGCGACACTATAGTTTCTCCATCTGTTGAAAAGAAGTTGGATTTGCTCTCATCAGCAAGCATAACATCATTTTACCATTCTGGCCCTTTGTTAATGTGGTCCATTGCGGACTGGTACCTTTTGCTTCAGTTCAATTTTTGACGTGATTTCTTTGTTGCTGTTTTCTCGTTGTACCCTTATTCTCTTATAATCCTCTGGACTGATGATTCACTTACTTGCTTACCACAGTCTTACAGGAGATGGATTGCAATCTTAAGAGCACTTAATCGAAGATTACGCATAATGTTTGTTATGATTAATCACGTTTCTCTTTCGTTTAGCTCACTTTGCTGTCCGTTTTGAGGGACAGACGGTATGGAATCCTTAATCTCAAATCATCTTCTAATATCCCCAACCATACTTATGGGTATACTCATCAAATTAGCAGTATCTCTTTGACTGTGACTCTCCCCGTGGTGAAAGAGGTTAGTTATCTCTAGTCAGACGTTGTATTGGTTTCTTCCGTCCCATTGCAACCCACTGCGCGGCTGAACGGAACAAGTTAGCGGATAGGATCATGCCGGTATACAATACGCATTTACACAAAATAACTCAAGAAATTTTCTTACTTAACGAATATTAAAGGCTGATTCCCGTAGGACCCTTTCAAATTAATTAAATTCAAAGAAAGATTTATTAACATTTCGCAGTGATCACATAACTCAGTTATTTAACAGCTACCTCTATACTGACCTGAAAATTTTTTGTGTACTGTTGGTGTGTAATTACTCAACTGACTCTGAAAATTATTAAAAACAATTTCTGGCCAGATATTAGTGACAGAATCAGCGTATTGTCAGAAGCAGGAAAATACAAGGTATTAACGTGCAGTTTTACAATTTCATAAGTTTTCCATCTTCAAATCAATAGTTTACTGAATTGAAGCTGAGAGAAAAATTGTGGCTGTAGAATTTTCGTAGCCGTTGGACGCCGTGGAAGGCAGCAAGGTGTGACCGACCTCACGTGATACGGAGTGATCCGCGCGGGCGAGCTCCTCTGCGTACGGAAATAATGTGTCAGCGGAGGCATGACCCGAAACTACACTACACGCGAAGGAACAAACCAGATATTTCCGATCCTTCTTTTGCGTCCGACCTTAGAATCGGCATTGATGATACTAGAAATACATATTTCTGTTGGTTGTTATATTTTAGCTTATAAATTACTGCATATTATTACTTTTTTTACATGAAATATAGATTACATGAATGCGTGACGCCTGTTCTGTCGGACATGTCCGAAAGAAGAGACACCACGCGGAAACCATAGCTGTGATATATTACATGTGGATTGAAAGTGGAGGGCGAAGAAGGACAAGGAAAGGGGAAGGAAAGGAAAGGGTCTATTGATGTCAGCTGGATCGGAACTTTACGTAGAATCAGCCGAGATATCCGCACAGTTGCGATAAACAGTGTCCGGGTGGCGCAGTGGTTAAAGCAGCTGTCTAGTAAGCAGGAGATCCCCTGTTCGAATCCCGACCCGACACACATTTTCGCTCGCCGCCACTGATTGCGGGTAAAGTCCCTATGGAGTAGATATCAATAGATCCTCTACTTTCTCCCCCCTCCACCTCAATTTACATACAGTGTATCACAGCTGTGAATTCCACGTGGTGTCCATTCTTTCGGACATGTCCGAAAGAACAGACAAAACCAATTCATATAATTGATTCGTCTAGATGGGCAAGGGATCCACTTTTTCAGTGTCGATGCACAAGTACATCCGACTTCCTGCGGGAATCTCGGAATAGTGAGCATGGAGGAAATGGACGGGCCTGCGGATAAGTGGCAGTCGGTGGGAATGTGGGTCGGCCGTGAGGTGTATCAAGATAGTCCACGCAGTTGCGATCACACTGTGTCTGGATGACGCAGTGGTTAAAGCACTTGCCTAGGACGCAGGAGATCCTTGGTTCGAACCCTTGTCTGGTACACGTTTTCACTTATCGCCGCCAATTCCGCGTAATGTCCCGATGCAGCTGACATCAGTAATCCCTTCCCCTTCCCCTCCCCATCCTTTCTTTTCTCCCCCCTCCACCTTCAATTTACATGTGATGAAATATAGAATTAATTGCACGTTACAATGGTGACTACATATTACTACACCACCGTTTTGAAAAGCATCATCCAGCTAATCTCAACAAAGAAATGCTTTTCCATATGATGTGACTGGTGGCCCAGTCACTATTTCTTCCTGCGTTATTACTGCATTTCAGTTTTATTTTTTACTAGCTTAGCGCCCACTCCTTCGATCGTGTAGACTGATGTTCTGCAAAGATTTGTTTTGTTGTTCTTTAATCGAATTTTTATGTTGTTTACACACTGCAACATCTTCTAAGCTTTTCACTCTAGGAAGGCCGTAGAAGCATGTGCTTTTGACCATAAAGGGATTCTGGTAGCTGAAGTCCAAGGTTTTTGTTAATCATGCCTATGCGTTCTTGTGGTGATATTTCCATACAAACATTCATACCTTAACATGCATTTCTTTATATCCAACCGAAAAGTGAAATACAAGTTTTTCATTGATATAGTTTTAAAGCAAAATAAATTCATAAAACTTTTCATCCCGTATTTCACTCCTTTAGGGGATAGAATTTCCAAAAACACTGAAACACATATTTTTTTATTGCTAACCGAGAATTCAAATACCAGTTTTCACAGACGTAGCTTTAAAAATGTTTTACTAGGTCTTTAATAATGATTTGTTTTCAAAAAAAAGTTTCACCCACCATTTTATCACCTGAACTTCCAAAAAATTATTTTATTCCCTGAACTTCCAAAAACGCTGAAACACGAATTTCTTTATTTCTTACCGATGAACCAAATACAAATTTTCGTTGGTATAGCTTCAAAATTGCCTTAATATCGACATATTTTCTCCTCTTAGGGGTGGGATTCCGAAAAATACCTGCTTAAACAACACCTAAGTATACGATCAACACCCTCTCCAAGTTTCAATTTTCTTTCCTCAGGGATTTGGACTGGGCGTTGATGAGTCAGCGAATGAGTCAGTCAGTCTGGATATTGCCTTTCACATACAGAGATTTGTCATTAAGCTGCTGTACGATGTACTCCAGTTGTAATTTCGTTATTTCAATACACTACCAATCGTCACTTCAGAAACAGAAAACAAACAGCAATATGACCAGAATTAAGCATTTCAATAAAGATGTGTTTATTTATTACTACAATCAAAACACATCAGAAAATGAAGACCTAAAACCAAGAAGGAACTGAAATTTTTGTCTGCATTTAAGTTTGTAACTCTACAGTGATAATTTTGAATGACTTTAAAATTTTTTTTTTTTATTGTATATTTCGAAGCACAGCTCGTTCCACATTCCCATACCACGTATTTTACATATGAAACTAGTATATTTCCCAATTTTTTCAGTTTCGAACACATAAAGCATATGCTTTATTGTTTTCACCATCTTTTGGAATTGTAATATCGCGTTGATTGAAGGGATGACACATCTAGCCACGGGTTCTATGTGACACTTTTCAGTTTTGCGCCGGCCGAAGTGGCCGTGCGGTTCTAAGCGCTGCAGTCTGGAACCGCGAGACCGCTACGGTCGCAGGTTCGAATCCTGCCTCGGGCATGGATGTGTGTGATGTCCTTAGGTTAGTTAGGTTTAAGTAGTTCTAAGTTCTAGGGGACTAATGACCTCAGAAGTTGAGTCCCATAGTGCTCAGAGCCATTTGAACCATCAGTTTTGCTTTGCAATACGTCTCCAAAATTTATCTTACAAGAAAATTGTGGAATTTCACTAGTGAATCAATTTCGGTTTCGGTATTATGTGCACATTTAAGACAGACATGTGCAAAACACGAAAAATACTTCATTTACGATTTAACTATTATCCAAATAGATTTATCGGACTTTGAATCACATCCGATACGTCCACTGTCTCCAATAACTCAGTGTAGTCAAAGTACACTTCGGTTTCTGGACCGTTTTCTGATTTTCTGGTTTTTTTTTTTTTTTTTTTAACTCCGCTGTGCTCCAAATGGTCAGGACCCAAACTGATCTTTCATCACATCGTTTAACTGCTAGCAAAAATATCAGCTGACCTAAACTCTAAACTAGACTTCATCTTTCTTAGCCGAGCGGTCTTAGACGCTGCAGTCATGGACTGTGCGGCTGGTCCCGGCGGAGGTTCGAGTCCTCCCTCGGGCATGGGTGTGTGTGTTTGTCCTTAGGATAATTTGGGTTAAGTAGTGTGTAAGCGTAGGGACTGATGACCTTAGCAGTTAAGTCCCATAAGATTTCACACACATTTGAACATTTTTTCATCTTTCTTCTGCTGTTCTGCCAGTTTGGGCGCACCTCGCTTGTTGTTGCGGACAAGAAGGAAGATTAGAGTTTAACGTCCCGTCGACAGCGAGATCATTAGAGACAGAGCACAAGCTCTGATTATGAAAGGATGAGTAGAGAAATTGGCCGTTCCTTTTCCAAAGGAATCATCCTGGCATTTAACTGGAGCGATTTAGTGAAATCACGGAAACCGTAAGTCTTGATGGCCAGACCAAGATTTGAGACGTCTCCTCGCGAATGAGAGACCAGTGTGCTAACGTCTATGCTACCTTGTTAGGTTTGTTGCAGACGGTGCCACGCTCATTTGTATCTCTGTCGTGCAATCATGCAAATAACTCTCGAATGGAGTGCACGTTATACAAAAGCGTGCCCTCTCTGAAGGTATGGTCTTAGAAGAGTGACCACTATATCCACCGATTTCCCCAGGCCATATTATTTGATGTCGTTGGCGGCTCCCGTATAAACAATGAATTCCAGTACGTAACCAGTCTCATAATCATATGACAGGAACAACGTTAACACGTTCACGCCGGCCTTGAGAATTGTGTTTCTCACTGTGTGGCGGCGCGCATTCATCCTTTCCTGAATCTGACGGCGTTGCTCTTCCCGTTTCTTGCCGCGGGGTGACGGTCGTATTTAGACGCCCCGGGCTACTATTTTACTATATTAATCTTTTATTTTAAAAAATCCGTTCTTTTGAAACAACAAGATATCACTAAATTAATTGTACACTAAATTGATTATTATACACTCCTGGAAATTGAAATAAGAACACCGTGAATTCATTGTCCCAGGAAGGGGAAACTTTATTGACACATTCCTGGGGTCAGATACATCACATGATCACACTGACAGAACCACAGGCACATAGACACAGGCAACAGAGCATGCACAATGTCGGCACTAGTACAGTGTATATCCACCTTTCGCAGCAATGCAGGCTGCTATTCTCCCATGGAGACGATCGTAGAGATGCTAGATGTAGTCCTGTGGAACGGCTTGCCATGCCATTTCCACCTGGCGCCTCAGTTGGACCAGCGTTCGTGCTGGACGTGCAGACCGCGTGAGACGACGCTTCATCCAGTCCCAAACATGCTCAATGGGGGACAGATCCGGAGATCTTGCTGGCCAGGGTAGTTGACTTACACCTTCTAGAGCACGTTGGGTGGCACGGGATACATGCGGACGTGCATTGTCCTGTTGGAACAGCAAGTTCCCTTGCCGGTCTAGGAATGGTAGAACGATGGGTTCGATGACGGTTTGGATGTACCGTGCACTATTCAGTGTCCCCTCGACGATCACCAGTGGTGCACGGCCAGTGTAGGAGATCGCTCCCCACACCATGATGCCGGGTGTTGGCCCTGTGTGCCTCGGTCGTATGCAGTCCTGATTGTGGCGCTCACCTGCACGGCGCCAAACACGCATACGACCATCATTGGCACCAAGGCAGAAGCGACTCTCATCGCTGAAGACGACACGTCTCCATTCGTCCCTCCATTCACGCCTGTCGCGACACCACTGGAGGCGGGCTGCACGATGTTGGGGCGTGAGCGGAAGACGGCCTAACGGTGTGCGGGACCGTAGCCCAGCTTCATGGAGACGGTTGCGAATGGTCCTCGCCGATACCCCAGGAGCAACAGTGTCCCTAAGTTGCTGGGAAGTGGCGGTGCGGTCCCCTACGGCACTGCGTAGGATCCTACGGTCTTGACGTGCATCCGTGCGTCGCTGCGGTCCGGTCCCAGGTCGACGGGCACGTGCACCTTCCGCCGACCACTGGCGACAACATCGATGTACTGTGGAGACCTCACGCCCCACGTGTTGAGCAATTCGGCGGTACGTCCACCCGGCCTCCCGCATGCCCACTATACGCCCTCGCTCAAAGTCCGTCAACTGCACATACGGTTCACGTCCACGCTGTCGCGGCATGCTACCAGTGTTAAAGACTGCGATGGAGTTCCGTATGCCACGGCAAACTGGCTGACACTGACGGCGGCGGTGCACAAATGCTGCGCAGCTAGCGCCATTCGACGGCCAACACCACGGTTCCTGGTGTGTCCGCTGTGCCGTGCGTGTGATCATTGCTTGTACAGCCCTCTCGCAGTGTCCGGAGCAAGTATGGTGGGTCTGACACACCGGTGTCAATGTGTTCTTTTTTCCATTTCCAGGAGTGTATGTTATTTCATTTGTTCTGAAAGCTCTGTCGTTGAACAGTCCAATAAAATTGTATTCACAGCTGTTCATTGCACCTCGCTGATAGGTAAAACGTCATACATTAGTGTACTGCTGGCGCCATAATTGGTAAACTCGTGCATGCGCCACCGGTGGTACACGGCGCCCGGTTGGGGGATCTAGCGTGAGCCTTCAGTGGTACACGCCGGCGTGAACGTGTTAAACCAAGGAGTGCACTGCTTGAAGAGCGTTAATTGACTGTTCCGTTGGTTCTTTTGATGCATTATGAATGTAAAAACACACGACGCTGGTGCAATATCCTACAATATTTTGTGGTCCCGGCGGAGGTTCGAGTTCTCCCACGGGCATGGGTGTGTGTGTTTGTCCTTAGGATAAATTAGGTTAAGTAGTGTGTAAGCTTAGGGACTGATGACCTTAGCAGTTAAGTCCCATAAGATTTCACACACATTTGAACATTTTTTGAACTATATTTTGTGCCGTCGTCAGGTACAGTCAGTCATTTTAAACTAGGGCATCTACAGAGTATCTCAGTTCGTTTCCAGCGATGATATTTATTAATGGTGGATTTAGGACTAAAACGAGAGGAATTATTTCAGTAAAATATATTGTAAAACTATTTAGTTTAGATAAAGTATATGTCACATTAAATAATGAACCACATGAACAATTACAACAATTGTTCTGAGAATAAAAAGACGTGAACAGTATACAGTAAACTTCGATGTCATGTTCCAAGTGGGTGGCTGAACATGATACAGTAATCTTGTACTTAACAAGACCAGTATTACAAGTTAGGCCAAACAGGTAAGTGAAACAACTCTAATTATACAAAATAAATTTTTGTTAATATTGCAAGAGAAACTACAGCATCTGAAGAATTATACATATAAGCAGGAGGGCCAATTTACAAAGTGTTCTCGGTGGCATTATTA
Organism: Schistocerca serialis cubense; assembly: GCF_023864345.2. Taxonomy (NCBI): domain Eukaryota; kingdom Metazoa; phylum Arthropoda; class Insecta; order Orthoptera; family Acrididae; genus Schistocerca; species Schistocerca serialis. The sequence goes on from NC_064640.1 coordinate 231,072,273, forward strand.
GCAGTATCTGCAGCTAGAAGCGACAGGCAAGGGAACTATTAATCATGCAGTACTAAGCATCGTTAAGAAGACATATGTTTATTAATTTCCATCATTTCAGAGTAGTTCATCTTCCTTCAGTTGTCGATGTTAGGTAAGACTTCATGTTGTACCTTGTAACTATGTCCTTATTTAAGAAGGTTATCTGCAAAAGTAGAGTCTCCTTTTCTAAGTCGGTGGGGTTGACTGAATTGGGGGAGGGGACCAAACAGCGAGGGCTCTAATGGCTCTGAGTACTATGCGACTTAACTTCTGAGGTCATCAGTCGCCTAGAACTTAGAACTGATTAAACCTAACTAACCTAAGGACATCACACACATCCATGCCCGAAGCAGGATTCGAACATGCGACCGTAGCGGTCGCTCGGTTCCAGACTGTAGCGCCTAGAACCGCACGGCCACTCCGGCCGGCAACAGCGAGGGCATCGGTCCCATCGGATCTGGGAAGGCTGGGGAAATCAGTCGGCCGTGCCCTTTCAAAGGGAGCATCCCGGCATTTGCCTGAAGCTATTTAGGGAAATCACAGAAAATATGACTTAGGATGGTCGGACGCGGGTTTGAACAGTCGTCCTCCCGAATGGGAGTCCAGTGTGCTAACCACTGCGCCACCTCGCTCGGTCCGTTTCTAACTTTCCAACTTGCGTGGTGTTCCTTCGAGCAGGTAGATACTGCCCTGCTAGACTGGCCTAAATAGAATTTGCCATAATTACAAATGGCTTAGTACATTACACTCTTTTCCACAGCCGATGTGCTGTCTCTACCATTGGACAAAAGTGTCCAGTGGTTTTGTGCACATGACATGGCATTTTAAAGTTCCTGTATTTAAGCTTTCTGACCACATTGAAAGATACTGTGCACTATTTGTAAGGTGTTGACGCGGCAGGTCGGGCACAGGGCAAGGAAGAAAGGACGATTGTTATTTTTGTTATTTATGCATTACAGATTCCACCAAGGTAGAAGTGTATCTGTTGCTTGACGCTATTTATTTGATAGTATTTAATTCAGTTTGGAAGTTATTATCAATCATGATGACGGATATTAGCCGATGCATCATCGAACAAAAGGCAGCGTTTTTATATGGCGCTGAGTGTTGAGAATCACAGGTGCAACAATGCCAGTGGTTGTGGGCTTCCTGTAAATATTGAAAGTATGAATGCAGCCACTGTTATCTTTGGTTGGTTCTAAATGATTTATGGCGTTACCCTAATACCCTGTTGTGAATTTAATATTGTTGTGCTTAGAATTTATCTGTTTGAGTTATGTTTGAAGTTATTTATTAGCACCCGTCCACAAGCAGAGCACATCATAAACATACACAAACGAGTGTCCGTCCATGGATGAGAATGGGCTACTTTCCAAGAAATGTTTTTCAAAATTTTCCATGAAAATTTCTACTGGGATTGGAATGAACGGGAATCCGACCGCTATACCATCTAATTGCTTGTTATCTTGCCACGGAAACGGAAATAATTTTATTTTAGGCAAGTGTATGTTCCTAAACTTATCTCAGCTATGTCAACTGGATTAACTCCTGGTTTATCAAGCAAGTCTCTAAGATTGTTTAGCCACTCCTGAACGGATATATTAGTGAATAAGCTGCTGACATCAAAAGAAAATAGTTTGGCACTACGGGAGCCATACAACCTTGGAACTACAGGATCCATGTTGAAGAGGAAATAGTTGGAGCAAAATATGATACTTTTACACAGTTTGTCAATACTTTGTACATTAACATTATAAGACTGTGTGGGGTCTTTCTTCATCTCCTGGAAGTTGGCAGAGTTTAAGAAATCTTCCACTTTGATTTCGTCACTTTTGTCTGATTTGATTGCTATGATATTATCACTCATTTTTCTCCTGAAATTGTTTGAAATTTTTTTTCTTTATGTGCTGAGGCAGTAGAAACAATGTTATATCTTTTTCAGTTCGTGGGCTACGAGATTTCTAGATTCTAAATCTTTTTTATTGCTTCTAGTTGTTTTTCTGAAACTTTTGTGAAGGCAGGTATTTGAAGTCTTCTAGTACAATGAGGTCATGACTGGTTGTTTCTAAAACCGGCAGATTAGTCAAAATTTCTGCTAACTTTATCTTTTGAATCGGTTCTGAAAGTTATTTACTACTGAATAGCTTACCCATTTTGGACTTCTGCTTTTAGTGCGTGGTATTCACGATTTCATTAACGTCTTGTCTCACTTTACTGTCCAGTATATCAAACTCTACAGGCTGTAAGAGGGCTGACATGCGCATCTGCATTAATTTCAGATGTGTAATCACGTGATCACATATTCTCTACCAAAATTCATTTCTGATTTAAATTACGTTTTCTGTGCAGCTAATATTGCCCTCCTAGAAGCAACAGTCCCTGATTTTAGTCTTACGTACGCACATTTCGGAACGACAACTTTCTGATTGCACTGACTGCTCAACCATATATGCTGAAATGCGGAGGTATCACGAAGCATCACCAAGCAGTGCGAACACACCTGGCTGTCTCCGGGTTTGGCCGTATGTGTGGAACATACGCTCTTGTATCTCGTGCACGTTGTCGATTGTTGTGTCAAACACCCAGCTCCCTATTTATGTAATGTTAGGCTCATGGGCCCAATAATTGATTTCGCCTCCCCCCCTCCCCCAACAGCAAACTTAGGCAATTCTGAAAAACATTTAGCAGCAAAACTGTAAACAAGTTTTTTAAAATAAATATACGAGGATTGGAACTTAAATAGTGGCAACTATTTATTGACAACCGATACAAAAGAGTTACATGTTTGCACCTGTTACTGTCCTTCAAAGTAGTCACCACTGTTGTGTAGAACGCGTTGCCTGCGATGTGGAAGGCGTAGTATACCGTTAGCTGAGCCTGTTCTGTTGATGGTGCGAATGGAGCTGTCTACTGCCTGTCGAATCTCTGGAACAGTTATGACGCGAATGTCACGAAGTGGTTCCTTCATCTTCGGAATCAAATCAAAGTCACAAGGACTTAAGTCCGGGGAGTATGGTGGATGGTACAGTACTTTCCAGTCCCATCGACCGAACGGAGCAGCCACATCTTGCGCTGAATGCGCCCACACATTGTCGTGCAAATGGTGGGTGGGTTACGCAGAAAGTGTCGCCGCTTCTTTCGCAAAGCTGGTCGCAGGTGATGCTCCATAAACGAACAGTAATACTGTGCATTGACGGTCTGCCATGGAGGAACGTAATGCGTTATGATAACACCATCAGCCGGCCGGAGTGGCCGTGCGGTTCTAGGCGCTACAGTCTGGAACCGAGCGACCGCTACGGTCACAGGTTCGAATCCTGCCTCGGGCATGGATGTGTGTGATGTCCTTAGGTTAGTTAGGTTTAATTAGTTCTAAGTTCTAGGCGACTGATGACCTCAGAAGGTAAGTCGCATAGTGCTCAGAGCAATTTGAACCTTTTTTTTTTTTTTTTTTTTTTTTTTTTTTTTTTTTTTTTTTTTTTTTTTTTTGTAACACAATCACAATCGTACACGAGAATCACCATAACTTTCACCATACTGGGGCAATGCCGATTCCCCACGCGCCTCTTGAAGACCTTGATGACACTGTCGTGCTGTACGGCCTCTGGCACATTCAATCTTGATCCAATTCCGTTGTTCCTGTTTCGAAAAAATAGTGACATCGTTACGTTAGGCCCCTCGCTCACAAGTGACTGTTTTTCCCTCGATTGCGCGCACGCCGGTGCCGTGGGACGGGCGAGTCCCTTTGCTCGTAGGTAAGGTAGGTTTGTCAACAACTAGTGCTATCAGCGACAATAGTAGATTCTATTGCATAGTGTCTCCACAGCAGTGTTGCCACTATTTAAGTTCCAACCTACGTATATTATTTACAGAAGAAATTGTCGAAAAAGGACAGTATTGTACGCAATTATGATAACTAATCTTGAGTTCAGAATAATAAGATGTAGCGTGTACAAAATTCAGGATGGAGACCCCAAACACACTATTACTAATTACACACGCAAACAAACAAAGGATAACTCAATAGAAACAAAAAAAGGATTATTATATCAACAAAGAATGTCAGTAGCTCAATGGCTCTTTCTTGCCCTGTTATCAGCAAACTCATTTATCACATCCTCAAAGTCCAGCTTCTCAGTTATATCATTTTCAATTGGTAGTACAGCCAGATATCTCAAACGCTCCCGAGTCTAAGGAGCGCAAAAGTAGTTCTTAACTCTTCCAAGAACTGGGAACGATTGTTCAGCAGAGCAGTTTGTTGCTGGTGTGCTCAAATAAATTTGAAGAGCGATTCTGATGTTTCGATAAATATCAAAGAGATAATTTTCTCTTAGCCTTTTATTTAGGACCGGTATAGAAAAAACGTTCTCATGCCCAGAACTAAATGAATCGTTTGAGATGGACACATTCTGTTCCAAAAGACTCCTGTATATCCTCTGAATAAACGTGCTACAGCTGTTTTGCAACGGTAAAGAGTTCGTCAAGGTCCATTTTCGTCAAACTTATATAATTAAATGATTTATCTTCAGTATGTCAGCATCAGATTTACAAACCACTGTTTCATTTTCTGGCTCTGAGCTAGAGTCGTCAAAGAACTTTTTTCGTTTCTTCATGTGTTTTTCTTTAGTTTCATTGACTTGAAGAAGGTGTTGTGGAGTCTCCTGTTCTCTCTCCCCCAACTTTTTGTGCACTTCAAAAGACTTTGTCATCTCATCTATGAAAGCTAGAAGCGAGGCATAAAGTTTCGCTACTGCAGATATGTTAACTTCTTCTGACTGTGGTGCTGGACTCACCACATGGAAACGATCCAGAATACTCCCCCACGTTGTAGCCCTGAATTCAATATCTTTAGAGTTAAACCTTAGCAATATCCCTGTTGCTTCCGATATAATCACAACTTTCTCGCTTTTCTCTTCAGAAAAGCACTTCAGAAGTTTCTTGACTGCATCCCGATTAGCCTTTATGCTCTTGCAGGCATCTTCTCGAGCTCACCATCTTGTAATCCAGAGAGACTTTAAACTTAAGTTTGCATCTTCAGAATGTGACTGTAGAGTTTTCCAGTATTTTGCAGCTGAAAAAGTTGCAAATGGTTTGTAGCAGGTCAAAAAATGGTGGCTGCACTTGATCCTAACAGATTCAGGGAATGAGTGGAGCAAGAAATGAAAAATGCCAAGTTTGCATAAACGCTACAAACCGCTAGTGTGGTACACCATCTTTATTCCTAAATCGTATAATGAAACTTAACTGATTACTATGTGAAACATCAGGGGTAGTTCCACAATAATGGAGAAATACTTTGCATCAGCTATCTCTTCTATGGCAGTCTTCCCCAGAATATCTATAATTCCTGCATAAGTACTAAATGATACATATGAGGTATTTGCTTTACCCGGCTTTCATTATTTAGCTGTATGACCTGCTAAGAATGGATCAAATTTAGCTGCCGGCTCTAAAAAATCATAAAATTACGATTCCTTAAGTAATCACAGCTCCTCATCTTCACGAATTGGCAATCCCCTTGAAGAAAATTTCACTATAGCCACTACCCTCTGCAGTACATTTCTTCTATAATTTACTTCTTCTTTAGAGTCTTTCCGCTTTATTTTGAACTTACAACACAATCATGGTGTGCGCTGGAATTTTCACGTTCAGTTACTCTTCGATTAGCGTGTTTCCAGTCACTAAAGCCACTTGTGCCGATCTGGGATGAACCCCCAAACACATTACATGGTACACAGCAAAGCGATCCCTGACTGGAAGAGTAAATGAAGTAATCACGTTGCACGATTCCTTTTCGTAAAGTGTGATCTCATGCTTTCTCACTGATTTCATACAAGAGGGATCTTCAGCAACTGTAATATCTGACGTACCTTTCCCCAGGCCTAACTCTGGTTCACTTGCCGTGGAATTGTTTGTATGTTGGTTATCATTTTCAGATTCACTAAGGTCGACCTTTTCACCACAATCGTCGCTGCACAGTGAATCATTTGTAGGTTTCAAGTTCTCAGGAGAGGAAGAACTTGCAGCTACAGAATCTAGTCTGTTGTTAACGAAATATGTGTGTAACTTCAGCGTTTGATCGAACTCTTCTTATCCCCTCCTCCTCTTTTGTTCAACTAATTTTCTGTAGCCTGCGCCGATGAGACGTTTCCTACCGCCCATATTGACGTTTACTGTGTATCAAAATTTCACCACATTGATAAAACAGATGGAAATACACAAAAACGATAATAAAAGCATCAAGCTGACACACCAAAGCTTCTGTTGCTAAATTTGATGCGTTCGTGCCTAGCCTCACAAAAACATAGCAGAGGCAGTGTTGCCAGTTGCATGAAGCGTACATGGTACATATTTCAACAACTATTTGTTTCCAGATATAAACACCCTGTATAAACATTTTATTTTCTACACTGCCTGACAAACAAAGTGAAGGACCCAAAACACATGTCGAATATCAATATAACTTCGTGTATGTACATACCATTGGCAGGCATGTAAATGATTAGAGGTGAGATTCTCGATCGCCTCTGTACACGAACAGGGTATCGTCACTGACTTTTGTATGGCAGGGCGTGGATGTGATTACTGGTACCTATTAAGATTCTTTTTCTGAAGTTGGAAGGTCTGGCATAGGGTCCACCTATCCCTTTTGACGCCAAATGAGGAGCTGCTTGAATAGAGAAGTGACAGTATCATCAGCATTCGTCTCCATAACGGCTGGAGGGAGGATGGGCGACATGCTAATCATATGGCCCGCGATCATACATCGCTCCCCCTACAGTCTTGCAAGCCACAGTCGGTCAGTCGGAACAAACATATCGCCTAACCCGTGAGTGGTGTTTACGTTTGCTTACGTTTAGTTGCAATTCATTTCTCCGTGATGGGCACAACGGCCACTAGAGTGCATTAGTGTTGTTTGTGTTTAGTGTAGATAACTGGCCAGGTAGTGTGTACAAATATACAAGATGATCAGAAACAGTCAGAAAAGATTTTAAGGGTGCTGCAGGCGAGGCTGAGCTAAGAAATAACTGTTAAGAAAAAAAATCTATACGCTCCGTTTTCGAGTTGTTTAGCACTGCAGTTAGACAATCAGGTCGCAGCTTGCGCAAACTTAAGCACTTGCACGCGTTAAAATGCGGTAATGCATAGACGTTTGTGCCTCCGTGAGTCACCACTTGTTCGAATGTTCATTACCAGTTAAATCGTGCATTTCCTGAAGTGACAAAATTAAGGTAGGTGAACAAAAGCTACGTTTTTTGGGTTTGAGGAAGCCAAACGAAGGACACGTTTGGCAACATTGTCTGTGGCAGGCTGCTTAAATTAGCGCGCGTGATGACATAATTAGCTAACTTCAGTACTAAATAACTCGAAAACGGCCTCAAGTATCGACTTTTTCTTGACAATGATTTCTCAGCACAACCTCTCCTGCAACAACCTCACAAGCTTTTCAGACTGTTTCTGACCACCCTGTATAAGGCGTGTGTAAAGCATCGGATGTTGAGTGATCACAGTCCAAGTCAAGGCGATACCGCAAACTTGTGTGAGACAGCGATATCAGAACCTGACGAAGTTTGAAAGGGCTTTATTGTTGGTCTCCATTTGGGCGGCAAATAAAATTGTGCAACATCCAGTGTTGTGAGGCATTTGGATGTGGCAGCGGCCTATGTTGGATTACATGGGTACGTAAGAGCACGCATATTCGTCGGCACGTTTCCAGTCGATCACGTCTGACCACTAGAAAAGAGGAGCGTCGTATTGTGCACCAAAGACATTGTAATCCATTCACCTTTGCACCTGCCATCCGAAAACAAGTAACAAATTCCCTGACCCATCCTGTGTCATCCTGCACCACTGGTCAGAGACTAGCAGCAACCAGACTAGGCAACTGCGCCCTGTGCGGAGTCTGTTGTTAACAAGACAACAAAAACGGTTGCTGGAGTGGTGTGATGACTGGAAAGCATGGGCTGCTGATGAATGGCGAAGCATTGTGTTCAACGATGAAATATAGTTCTACATAACCCCAAATGGCCATTGTCAACGTCTACGGCGCCAACCTGGAGAGTGGTAACATTCTTCCAATGTTTTGAAGAGGCACAGCGATGTTACTCCTAGCCTCATGATGTGGGGAACCATCGGGTATTACTTCAGGTGGTGACTGGTAGTGACTGAAGGGATTCTGATCGCACAACGGTAAGTCACGGACATTCTACGTCCTCTTGTGTTACCTTCCATGCGACGATATTATGGTGCTAGTTTTCAACAGGACAATGCTCATACACACATGACACATGTCTCTATGAACTATCTACTTGATGTTGAGGCACTTCCATGGCCATCAAGATTCCCAATCTGTTCCTGGTTAAATATGTGTGGTGCCAGCTCGAACGTCATCTCCGGTGCCGGTATCCAGGAATATTCAAGAAAGGTAGTAGGAGTAATCCACTAAATTACAGGCCCATGTCGTTAACGTCGATATGCAGCGGGATTTTGGAACATATATTGTGTTCGAACATTATGAATCATCTCGAAGAAAACGGTCTATTTACACACGGTCAACATGGGTTTAGAAAACATCGATCCTGTGAAACACAACAAGCTCTTTATTCACGTGAAGTACTGAGTGCTATTGACAAAGGATTTCAGATCGATTCCGTATTTCTGGATTTCCGGAAGGCTTTTGACACAGTACCACACAAGCGGCTTGTAGTGAAATTGCGTGCTTATGGAATATCGTCTCAGTTATGTGACTGGATTTGTGATTTCCTGTCAGAGAAGTCACAGTTCGTAGTAACTGACGGAAAGTCATCGAGTAAAACAGAAGTGATTTCTGGTGTTCCCCAAGGTAGTGTTATAGGCCCTTTGCTGTTCCTTATCTATACAAACGATTTGGGAGACAATCTGAGCAGCAGTCTTAGGTTGTTTGCAGATGATGCTGTCGTTTATTGACTAATAAAGTCATCAGAAGATCAAAACAAATTGCAAAACGATTTATAAGAGATATCTGAATGGTGCGAAAAGTGGCAATTGACCCTAAATAACGAAAAGTGTGAGGTCATCCACATGACTGCTAAAAGTAATTCGTTAAACTTCGGTTACACGATAAATCAGTCTAATCTAAAAGCCGTAAACGCAACTAAATATCTAGGTATTACAATTACGCACAATTTAAATTGGAAGGAACACACAGAAAATGTTGTGGGGAAAGCTAACCAAAGACTGCGTTTTATTAGAAAATGTAACAGATCTACTAAGGCGACTGGCTACACTACATTTGTCCGTCCTCTTTTAGATTACTGCTGCGGGATGTGGGATTCTTACTAGATAGGACTGACGGAGTACATCGAAGAAGTTCAAAGAAAGGCAGCACGTTTTGTATAAACGCGAAATATGGGAGAGAGTGTCACAGAAACGATACAGGATTTGGGCTGGACATCATTAAAAGAAAGGACATCATTAAAAGAAAGGCGTTTTTCGTTGCGACGGAATCTTCTCATGAAATTCCAATCACCAACTTTCTCCTCCGAATGCGAAAATATTTTGTTGACACCGACCTATATAGCGAGGAACGATCACCACGATAAAATAAGGGAAATCTTTCCGCGCGAAAAAAAATGAATCAAATAGATCTGAGCACTATGGGACTTAACTTCTGAGGTCATCAGTCCCCTAGAACTTAGAACTACTTAAACCTAACTAACCTAAGTACATTACACACATCCATGCCCGAGGCAGGATTCGAAGCTGCGACCGTAGCGGTCGCGCGGTTCCAGATTGTAGGGCCTAGAACCGCTCGGCCACTCCGGCCGGCGCGCTATACGAGATTGGAATAATACAGAATTGTGAAGGTGGTTCGATGAACCCTCTGCCAGGCACTTGAATGTGATTTGCAGAGTAGATATAGATGTAGAAGGACTAGTTACAACAGGCGAGGGACAGTTTGCCTCAGGAGAGGATTCAACGGCTTTATGACATCCTTCCCAACCGATTCAGTGTGTACCTCCAGGCAAGAGGGACTTCAACGTCATAGAGATAAGGGAGCTCTTACTGCCGAGTTCTCTGTAAATTTTACTCGAATTTGTAACGACTGAAATAACATCACATAGCCTGTCAAACCGCGAAGTTTCATTTCGTTTCCTCTGTCCTGGATACACGCTCTAATTCGGTTGGGAAGGTGATCACAAAACAATTGTATTCTCTCCTGATGCAAGCTGTCCCACAACTGTTGTAACTGGTCCTCTTATCCTGTATACTGACACACAAACTGATTTGATGTTCGAACTGGTGCCACACGTGTTCTATTGGAGACAGATCTGGGGATCTTAATGGCCGTGGGAGTACCTCAGCATCACGCAAACAGTTCACAGAGACACGTGGCATGTATGAACGAGCATAAACCTTCCGAAAAATGGCACCACCATACTGTCGCATGAGAGGTAACACATGAGGATGCTGGATGCCTGTGACACACCGTTGTGCCGTCAGAGTTTCCTCAGTCATTACCACTTGTGACCTGTAGTCTTCCCACACTACGACTGCAGGGATAACACCGCTGTGCCCCTCCAAAACATTGGAAGAAAGGGACCTCTCCCTAGGTCGCCACCATACAAGCCCACGATGGTTATACAGATTAATGCAGAACTGTGATTCATCGCCGAACACAGTGCGACCTCATTCATCAGCATTCCATGCTTCCTGGACACGGCACAACTCCAAATGCAGCCGTTTGTGCTGTTGTGTTTGCGGCAGTCTACGTTTGCGACGGTAATTTTCTAGACTGTCTGCTACTAGTCTCTGACCAATGGTTCAAGATGACACAGAATGTCGCAGAGAGTCCATTACTTGTTCTCAGGTGACAGGCTCAATCGTGAAGGGGTTAAAGATGGGTTTGGTGCACAATATGGCGATCCTTCCTTGTGGTGGCCAGACGTGGTCGACCAGAACCTTGACGACGAATATGCCTGTCCTTACGTTCCCACGTAATCCAACATCGGGCGACTGTCACATCCGGTGCCCTACAAATACGGTTATTGCACGATTCTACCAACTCATCAAATGAAGACCCACAATTAGGCCCCTTTCAAACTTTGTCAGGTGCTGATAACGCTGTCTTACACAAGTACGCGGTATCTTCTTGTTCTTAACAGTGTTCACTCAATGTCTAACGCTATTCAGGCCCCTTATACATCCTACCAGACCTGGTAATAGCGTTAAACTCGAACGACACTGATAACTTCTGGTGCCACTTAGATATCGGCCAGTGGTGTGTACATGTACTAAGTTACACTGACGTCCAACTATGTTTTCTGTGTGGTTAGGTTTTTTTTTGTCAGGCAGTGGTACATAAGATACTCGAGATCGAGTCTCCCTCCGTATTTCTGCTACGCATCTGAAGACAAGTTGACAATTTACTTAAGCTATGTGCTTACATTCAGCTACTTAACCCCTATCCTTCCTCCGCAGCACGTCGTGTCCTGCTGCCACGAGTGTGCATTAGTTAATCAGCGGGCACTATTTTTGTTTGTCTCTGAGAAAATTGCAACTATTGTGTTCTTAAAGCTGCATTTCGCTTCATTGCACAATGCCTCCTAGACAAGAAAGTACCGCAGTTACTGTCTCCCTTCCGCCATCGATGTTTCATATACTGGACATTCCGGTAGCAGTCAGAGGTACCTGTTGTTCCACAGTTTAATTCAAAGCAGATATTCTAGATAGGGACAGTGTCCTGCCGAATAGTGAGCAAGGGCAGTGTTTGGTCCAGTGTGAACCATTTGGAGTTCCTTTGTGACGTATCGCAAAAAAAAATGCGTTCGTCTTCCAAGGGCAGAGACGTGCCATCTCTCTTACCTTTAATCTAATATATACCCCGTAATGGAGATGCGATTACCTGCTCGGTTCCCAAGAGTTTCATTTACTTTATGTAGCTGGCCTTTCTTCCACGATCAGATGTCTGTTTTTCTCTGAAATGTACGTCAAGCAGCGGCAATCCAAAGGTAACGTGCAGTGCTTCAGATGATATTGTGCCAAAATTTGGTAGCCCGGATGAAAAAGCCGCTAAATACACTACTGGCCATTAAAATTGCTACACCAAGAACAAATGCAGATGAATAAACGGGTATTTATTGGGCAAATATATTATACTAGAACTGACATGTGATTACATTTTCACGCAACTGGGGTGCATAGATCTTGAGAAATCAGTGCCCAGAACAACCACTTCTGGCCGTGATAACGGCCTTGATACGCCTGGGCATTGAGTCAAACAGAGCTTGGATGGCGTGTACAGGTACAGCTGCCAATGCAGCTTCAACACGATAACGCAGTTCATCAAGGGTAGTGACTGGCGTATTGTGACGAGCCAGTTGCTCGGCCACCATTGACGAGACGTTTTCATTTGGTGAAAGATCTGGAGAATGTGCTGGCCAGGGCAGCAGTCGAACATTTTCTGTATCCAGAAAGGCCCGTACAGGACCTGCAACATTCGGTCGTGCATTCTCCTGCTGAAATGTAGGGTTTCGCAGGGATCAAATGAAGGGTAGAGCCACGGGTCGTAACACGTCTGAAGTGTAACATTCATTGTTCAAAGTGCCGTCAATGCGAACAAGAGGTGACCGAGACGTATAACCAATGGCACCCCATACCCTCACGCCGGGTGATACGCCACTATGGCGACGGCGAATACACGCTTCCAATGTGTGTTCACCGCTATGTCGCCAAACACTGATGCAACCATCATGATGCTGTAAACAGAACCTGGATTCATCCGAAAAAATGACGTTTTGCCATTCGTGCACCCAGGTTCGTCGTTGAGTACACCATCGCAGGCGCTCCTGTCTGTGATGCAGCTTCAAGGGTAACCGCAGCCACGGTCTCCGAGCTGATAGTCCATGCTGCTGCAAACGTCGTCGAACTGTTCGTGCAGATGGTTGTTGTCTTACAAACGTCCCCATCTGTCGACTCAGGGATCGAGACGTGGCTGCACGATCCGTTACAGCCATACGGATAAGATGCCTGTCATCTCGACTGCTAGTGATACGAGGCCGTTGGGATCCAGCACGGCGTTCCCTATTACCCTCCTGAACCCACCGATTCCATATTCTACTAACAGTCATTGGATCTCGACCAACGCGAGCAGCAATGTCGCGATACGATGAACCGCAATCGCGATAGGCTACAATCCGACCTTAATCAAAGTCGGAAACGTAATGGTATGCATTTCTTCTCCTTACACGAGGCATCACAAGATCGTTTCACCAGGCAACGCCGGTCATCTGCTGTTTGTGTATGAGAAATCGGTTGGAAACTTTCCTCATGTCGGTATGTTGTAGGTGTCGCCACCGGCGCCAACCTTGTGTGAATGCTCTGAAAAGCTAATCATTTGCATGTCACAGCATCTTCTTCCTGTCTGTTAAATTTCGCGTCTGTATCACGTCATCTTCGTGGTGTAGCAATTGTAATAGCCAGTAGTGTACATTTTTGTCGATTTTGACTTGGCCACACTGCCGTATAGATTTTTTTCAGCGCCTACACGATGGAATACGTTTCTGGGTGCAAAACCCGCTAAAAACCGTTGAAAATGGTCGTATAAAATCGTGTTCGGTTGCAAAGGTGCTAACTGTACGTTGTCTTCGGACGCAAAGTCCGCCAGATGTCCAAAGGGTGCAAAACCTGTTAAGTTCAACAGCTAAGGCAGTCGCTGTGCCATGGCCGGATGCAAAGCACGCCAACTCATATCAGACTTACCAGTCGAGACATTCAAAGTGACCTTTCAGATTCTTACGATCAAAAGGGATATTTTTCTTATTCAGCGTTAGGTTGGCTGCGCTGTAGCGAACGCGTACGCAACAATGAAGCTCTCGCTGCCCACGCATTGTCGAAATATAGGCTGATAAGCACAATTGAGCTGATCAGTATGGTATTTCCTGACGTATTTGTGTGAGTGTTTTGAAGAAAATGAGTGATTTCGTGGGCGGTTTAAATGCAGAAGATGGTATAAACGAAGTGAGAGTAATTGAAACAGTAAGAATTCTGCAAGAAGTCGAACCCGTTGTAGCAGTTGCAAATGACAAGGGTGACGGTCCCTCCAGGAAAAGGAAGTGGCATCCTGATCAGTGGAAGAGAAATTTTTCCGAAACAGAAAAGTAAGAAAACTAAAAGTATTACTAAAACAATGTTACACAATGAAAACTGTGTTGACACTAATTATTATGACATAGCGTCAACAAATTCGTGGTACGATTTGTGCTCTCTCCTACACAGTGGCGTAGTTCGATCAATTTAATGGTCAATTCCTGCGAAACTAAAACGAATAATTATCCGCCAGCAAAGCAAAAGTGTACTGCATAACAAAACCAAACAAAATGTGTGTTAAATGCAGTAGCTCTCGCAGGGAGCAGCAAGGAGTGCGCGTGATCCAACTTAGTTGTGCTATGCACTACACTTACACTGGTGCCAGATTGCTCCCAGTTTCAGTTTCGCAGGAATTGTCCATTGTAGAGGATTTTAAGCAACAACTGGGGGAGAGGATGGTGGCAGTAACGAATGAAATTTTCCACCGGTCATGTGGTTTAATCCCTCTTTTTATTTATGCTCCTTGATTTTTTAACTTAGCTCGTCGTACTTACTATCCATTTTAATTTCTCTACATGTACAGACTACTGCCTACTTTTCAAGACCCGGGCTGTGGTTCCCCCTCCGCCCACCCCCTCGTCGCCGTCTATTGCTTCTACGTACTTAAGCATGAGATTTTGTGTCACATGCATTCCCAAGGCGTTCCCAAAGATGTCTGATTGTAAACATCCCTTCGGAAAACTAAGATGTAACGAACATATCATGCAAGACATAAGAAAAATTTACCAAACGTTTTACCAGAAAAGTAACCAAGAGTGACAGAGCAAGTACGAAGCTCGATGAGTATCTACCTCAGGAGGAGGATCTGGCTAGGATGAAAGAAGGAAACGAACGATCACCACCAGTTTTTCTTTAGCTAAAAAGAGAGGCGAGGAGATCGAAAATGTTGCTGTTTGAAAAGTGGCGTTGTTGTCGAGTTTACAAATTAAAAAAGGTGGGGTTACCGGGTTGTGTCACAAAATTCTGGACCAAGATGCAGTTCCCAGTGAGGCGAGGGAAGGAGACAGAAGAACCAAGTTGTATGAAGCGAGAAAAGAGTGCGTGAAAAATAACGTTCGTCCAAACGCCAATCACGAAGTTATTCCATCAAGGTATAACTTTCATTGCATTTTGTGTGAGACGGTTCGACATGCAAGTTTGAGTTTGAATAGCTGCGTTCTACATCCACATACATATTCCGCAACCCACCATACGGTGCATGGTGGAGGGTATCACATATCATTGTTAGGCATTTCCTTTCATGTTCCACTCGCAAGAAATTTCGTCAATAGCGCCTCACGAAAAGACTATTGTCTTTCTTCCAGGTACTCCCATTTGAGTTCACGAAGCATCTCCATAATAAATGTGTGCTGATCAGTCCTAACAGGGACAAATCTAGCAGCATCTATCTGAATTGCTTCGATGTCTTCCTTTAACACGAACTGGTGTGGACCCCAAACACTCGAGAAGTATCCAACAATGTGTCGCACTAATAAACTATGCACCCTCTCCTTTATAGATGAGCTACATTTTCCCAAAATTCTTCTTCCTACTACCAGTCTGATGTGATCGTTCCATTTCATATCACTTTACAACGTTTTGCCTAGATATTTAATTAATGTGGCTGTGTCAAGCAGCACACTACTCCGTCTGTATTCTAACGTTCCATGATTGTTTTTCTTACTCATGTGCAGTAACTTACATTTTTCTACATTTAGAGTAAGTTACCACTCATCACACCCACCAGAAATTCTAAGTCATCGTGTATCCTCCTTCACTCACTCAACGACAACTTCCCATGTACCACAGTGTTGCCTGGAAACAGCTATGCACTGAAGTGACAAAAGTCATGGGATACCTCCTAATATCGGGTTGGACCTCCTTTTGCCTGGTGTAGCGCAGCAGCTCACCGTGGAATGGATTCTACAAGTCGTTGGAAGTCCACTACACAAATATTGAGCCATGCTACCTCTGCACTGGTCCATAATTGCTAAAGTGTTGCCGGTGCAAGATGTTGTGTATGAACTGACCTCTCTATTATGTCCCATAAACGTTCGACAGATTCATGTCGGGCGATCAGCATGGCAAAATCATTTTATTGAATTGTCCAGACTGTTCTTCAAACCAACCGTGAACAACCGTGGCCTGGTGACAGGACATCATCGTTGGGGAATATGGAGTCCATGAATCGCTGTGAATAGTCTTCAAGTGACCAAGCATAATCGTTTCCAGTCCATGATCAATTCACTTGACTATAGGACCCAGTCTATTGCACGTAAACAAAGCCCACACCAATATGAAGCCACCACCAGCTTGTAACAGTGCCTTGTTGACTACTTGGGTCCAAGGATTCGTGGAGTATGCGCCACACTCGAACCCTAGCATCAGCTCTTATCAACTAAAATCTGGACTCATCTGACCAGGTCACGGTTTTCCAGTCGTCTAGCGTCCATCCGATATGGCCCTGCAGGCGATGTCATGCTGTTAGCAAAGGCACTCACATCAGTCTTCTGCTGCCATAGCCTATTAACGCCAAATTGCGCCACACTGTCATAACAGGTACGTTCGTCGTAAGGTCCCACATTTATTTCTACGGTTATTTCATACAGTGTTGCTTTTGTTTGCACTGACAACTCTATGCAAATGCCCCTGCTCTCGGTCGGTAAGTGATGGACGTCGGCAGACCGCACGGTTAGCCATGCAGTCTAACGCACTGCTTTCTCGATTGGGAAGGAGCACCTGGTCCCCGGCACCAATCCGCCTGACGGACTTGTGTCGAGGCCCAGTGAGCCGGCCAGTCTGTGGATGGTTTTTAAGCAGTTTTCTATCTGCTTCGGCGAATGCGGTCTGGTTCCTTTTATTTCGCCTCAGCTACACTATGTCAGCGATTGCTGCGCAAACAACTTCTCCACGTATGCATACACCATCATTACTCTACCATGCAAACATAGGGGTTACACTCGTCTGGTGTGAGACATTCCCGGGGAGGGGGGGGGGGGAGGGGGGGGGGGTTTCACTGGGGGCCAAAACCGCACAATAACCCTGAAAGAGTGGTTCGGTTTGGGCGGTAGAGGGGTGGAGTGGACTGCAGTATCCATCATGGGGTTGTGGACCACTGCAGCTGCGGTAGGGACGGAAGCTCTCCATCGTTTCTAGGCCCCCGGTTAACATACAATACAATACAATAGCTGTCAGCCACTGCGTTGCCCATGGTGAGAGCTAATGCCTGAAATTTTGTATTCCCAGCAAACTCTTGACTCTATGGATTTCGAAATATTGAATTTTCTAACGATTTACAAAATGGAATGACTCGTGTGTCTAGCTCCAGCTACCATTTCACGTTAAAAGTCTGTTAATTCCCGTCGCGTGGCCGTAATCATGACAGACACCTATTCACATAAGTCACCTGAGTACAAATCACAGCTCTGCCAATGCACTGTCCTTTTATACCTTTTATATGGGATACATCTGCCCTCTATATATGTGCATCTCTATCTTATAACTTTTGTCACCTCAGTCTAAATTACTGCTCACCCTGTGCATCAGATCATTTATTTATACAGAGAATAACAGTGGCCCTAACGCATTTCCCTGTGGTACTCGTGGCGATAAGCTTGTTGGTGATAAACACTCAGCATCGAGGACAATATACTGGATTCTGCTACTTAAGAAGTCTTCGAGCCACTTGTTCATTTGGGAACTTAATCTGTATGCTTGGCCCACCGTTCCAAAGTGGGCAGTCTCTACTAATGTGTGAATTTAACAGTTGGCACACAGTTAAAGTTTATTTCGTTGCTATGTTGTTCATAGGAAAATATGTTATTTCCACGATGCAGTGCTGGCTTCAGTGCTGCCTTGCATTCAAAGAGAATGCGAATTTTATAGAACATTGCCAAAATAGAATTCCGAGTTTTTTTTTTCATCGCTTGCTTGTAGAGCCCTTATTGAGCTATAAAAAGGAATGGTCAGAAGCTGAAAGCTGAGTCTGATGCTAATTACCCAGACACTCCTTTCCTACCTTAACAGCAGAACATGAATGTGCCTGTAACATACCTGGGCGACATCCATCTTAAAATCTTGCAAAGCCTCTCCCTTCCTATCTTGCACAACCTAGATCTATGAGGGCTTTCCAGGACTACATTCAGTGCAGCAATTGTAGCAGACCCTGAAAAAATGGACACACTATATTGTAGATGCGCCCATCTATGATTTGGCTGTGGATTCAAATGCAAAGTCACAAAGACAAAATGCTATTTTCTGTGCTAGAAAAGAGACAAGTGATGTCAAATTGTAATGTCGAAAAGATATCCTCTTGAGAAGTGCAAACGTCTTTAGTCTCTACAGACTGCAACTCAATGCAACATGCTGTCAAAAAGTTACAGGTTTCTCAGTTCAGATGGAAAGGCTGCATAATAAGGTGTTTGGCAAGTGAGGTGAAGAAATTCTTGTTTCTGTCCTAGGCTGCTAAGGGTCACTTCTAGAAGCCAGTTTGGTAGTAGTTTTGTGAAGTGTATGACATTCATCTAGGCGTGGAAAGAATTTTATGCAAACTACACGAAAAATGTGGCTTCCATAACGCATTTGGACAAGTTTTAATTATGTCAGTTGACATTCAAAAATAGAAGAAATGATGCTAGAAATTCGTTAACACAATCGAATGTGAAACTTTGTAGGCACACAGGGTTACAGATGTGATCAAAGTTGAATAGACTAGGGGATTTTAAAGTTTGGTTCCTCTGTCTCCATAATCTGGAATATTTATTGGTGGTATTCATTCGCTGCTTGTTTTTGTTGATATCCAACAGGATTTCTGGGTGTAAGTTAATTTTTACAATTTTCCATCTCTAATATTCAGTGTCGACTTAATATTATTGTTATATACTAGACTTATTTCATAACTCTTGAATGTACTTCATTTGAATCATATGCAGATGTAGTTTGTGATCATTAACTCAAAAAGATGTTATCCATAATCATATTAATAAACTAAAGAGATGTAACTTATGCATGCTAATGAAATATACCTACCTTTTAAATACTAAAGTAATCTACCAAAACGTATTGAGTGGACACCTATCATTTTTGAGATGTGGCCTGATTTTCGTATCTCTTGTAAATGTTAGTGTGTGACATACCTTCAAACTTATCAAACAAATTACACCAGAAACAGCAATTTTAGAATATTGCCCTCTCTTGGATAAATTTCTGAGTGTGCTCATTTTCTGTACTCATGAATTTTCAGTTATTTATGTTATTCATTGGGCACTATAATATAAATGTTAATTGTTAATCATCACTGTTTGAAAGGGCAGTGCCCAAAAAATTATACTATGCTTTCATAGTTGGATGTGTATGTAAAATCATTATCAACATCAAATGTTGGTGTCTACTCTGCCTCATTGAAAACTGTATACATGCATTTAGATTATATGTAGTAAATGGGTGACCTTATTCTGCTATACGATAGTAACTCTACAGAAAATTTAAGCATTGCTTCATTCTGTTTAGATATTAAAAATCTTGCCATGAGTAACCAGGATTCTTTCATGATTTCTGTGGTACTGTAGAACAGATGTACTACAGCGCCACTGTCATGCAATATCAACCCATATTTTCTTAACATATTTTACTTCCATATAAAATACAAAGGTAAGTTTTATTAATATTTTATTCAGCTAATTTAATAATCAAAAGATAATGTATACTTTTATTTTGAAACCATATGTGAGCAACAAGCTAAACATTACTCAGCACAGTAAAACTAACTCTTTCAGTTGGATTTTATTAGCTCCATTGATATGTCATTGAAAACCCAATTTTTAGACAGCTAAATAGTTAAATTAAAACCCTTGGTTTGAAACCCTTTCCAGAAATAAACTATAATCTTCTGGATTGGCTGTGTCTCAGTGTGACATATCTCTCGGGTTATGAAGGAATATGCTGTCTCAATTCAACCCCTCACATCATATTGCATTGAACCTGCTAATCAGCATCATTGTGATTCTTGGGTGTTTATCAGCACCCATATAGGTACATGTAGTTCGCTGGATAAAGCTCGATTCACAGAGGACATCATGGAACAGAACAGACTTGAACATCATAATGGTCCACATTACATTTCAAATGATGGAATAAACACTGACCATCAACAAAGAGGAATGAAATGGAATGTCAACATCAGGGAATCTCAGGAAGAAAGTTTTGACATTGACAGCGGGGGAGGGTACAGTGGTGTCGTCTATTAACATGGAAAATTAACCTATTATCGCCGCACTCATTTAATGTATGGTAGTGGATTATGTGCTTATGTGTCTTCCTAGTCTTTATTTTTAGTTATTTGCTTTGTTTTTTGTAAAATATTGCAAAAGACGCAGGATTTGTGTATTTTCCCTATGAGTGTTCTTCCACAAAAGAGGCCAAACTTCCAAAAGTGAAGAAATATTTAGGTTTTAGAGTATCTGGAAAAAGAAAGAAAACTATAGTGTGCATAAATAAGCATACAAATAAATGAAACTCTTTTCATTAAAGGACCTTTTTTAGCCATGGAAGGAGGAAAATACAGTCTCTTTGACATTATTTGACACTGAGAAAGAAGGCAAAACACAGTAAATAGAGTAAAAGGGCGCTATTCTTTGCCCATTAAATATTGATTCACATGTTTGAATGAATATATTTTGTCATAGAAATAAATGTTGATTTTTCAAACTTTTGAACATGACTTTTCCTATTCTTTCACTTCTCATCAGTGCGAAAAGCCTACTAAACCATCATTGTTGAGAATATCCATAACAAATTTTGCTCTGGCCATTAAAGAACTCTACTGCTAGTGCTAGTTTCTTTAGTAATGTCTGTGAGTGATTAATTAATGCCACTATCTCTGTTGTTCTATATCACCTGACTCTCAGTGAGGCAGATGGTTTCTCATAACATCCCTTTCACCATTCTGCACTGAGCTAAGAAATATGACATTATACTGATGTTTCATCCAGTACGAACACACTGCCATTTGCTGGTAACATTGTCTTCTGTTCCATTGATGGCCAGTATCACTCCACCAATAAATTTAACGATTAATCATCCTATTTAGACAAAACATGCACAGAAGGCCAGTCACACAAAAAAGTTGGAGACTATGTCGGATTTTGCATATCTGCAATTTGTATTGTGTCACTCAAAGCTTTTATAAGAAATTTGTCCCTACCTCATAATGCAGTACCATATTCTGCTACCATGTCCTGAAATCCCTTGCTTAAAGTTTTTAAGTCAAATGTTGATAAGTCACAACATCATTCTTATAATAACTGATATTAAGCAGGAAAATATGACAAAGACTCAGATTACAGTTTATTACCAGTTTCTTCGTCAAAGAGTGTAAATAGACTGAGGTTAATATGCTATAAGTGATCTGTCCTTTATTGCATACCATACTCATAGTTTTCATAACACTGACATTGTATGACTGTATGTTTTTTTATTGTTTTCACTATAACAGTATCACCTTTTGAACCATGATCAAGTGTAACTGGGAAAGATATCAATACATGTCAGTCATGTCTGCATAACATTTTGTGATCTAAATATTACAGTTTATATCTGTATATAGGAATCAGATGGCTGAACGTAAAATATGAGAACAAATCAAACGCATCTACATGACTAGTCTGCAGTTCACAATTAAGTGCTTATCAAACTATTGAATTTTACTGTATTCAGTCTACAACGCCCTTGTGGTCAGTAATTCCTGTATTCTTCATAATACTTCCTGTATGTTCAGGATTATTTGTTGCTAAGACATCAAATACGACTTTGGAACCATTTACACTTCAAGAGGGCTCCTGAACTAACAGTTCAAAATAGTTTTCAGAAAAAGCACTCAGTATGACTTTGGATGACGTTTTACGCCTACCACCGACTTTAAACATGTAATTCCACCAACAAAGCGAGGGTAGATTGAAATCACCACCAACTACACTCCTGGAAATTGAAATAAGAACACCGTGAATTCATTGTCCCAGGAAGGGGAAACTTTATTGACACATTCCTGGGGTCAGATACATCACATGATCACACTGACAGAACCACAGGCACATAGACACAGGCAACAGAGCATGCACAATGTCGGCACTAGTACAGTGTATATCCACCTTTCGCAGCAATGCAGGCTGCTATTCTCCCATGGAAACGATCGTAGAGATGCTGGATGTAGTCCTGTGGAACGGCTTGCCATGCCATTTCCACCTGGCGCCTCAGTTGGACCAGCGTTCGTGCTGGACGTGCAGACCGCGTGAGACGACGCTTCATCCAGTCCCAAACATGCTCAATGGGGGACAGATCCGGAGATCTTGCTGGCCAGGGTAGTTGACTTACACCTTCTAGAGCACGTTGGGTGGCACGGGATACATGCGGACGTGCATTGTCCTGTTGGAACAGCAAGTTCCCTTGCCGGTCTAGGATAGGTAGAACGATGAGTTCGATGACGGTTTGGATGTACCGTGCACTATTCAGTGTCCCCTCGACAATCACCAGTGGTGTACGGCCAGTGTAGGAGATCGCTCCCCACACCATGATGCCGGGTGTTGGCCCTGTGTGCCTCGGTCGTATGCAGTCCTGATTGTGGCGCTCACCTGCACGGCGCCAAACACGCATACGACCATCATTGGCACCAAGGCAAAAGCGACTCTCATCGATGAAGACGACACGTCTCCATTCGTCCCTCCAATCACGCCTGTCGCGACACCACTGGAGGCGGGCTGCACGATGTTGGGGCGTGAGCGGAAGACGGCCTAACGGTGTGCGGGACCGTAGCCCAGCTTCATGGAGACGGTTGCGAATGGTCCTCGCCGATACCCCAGGAGCAACAGTGTCCCTAATTTGCTGGGAAGTGGCGGTGCGGTCCCCTACGGCACTGCGTAGGATCCTACGGTCTTGGCGTGCATCCGTGCGTCGCTGCGGTCCGGTCCCAGGTCGACGGGCACGTGCACCTTCCGCCGACCACTGGCGACAACATCGATGTACTGTGGAGACCTCACGCCCCACGTGTTGAGCAATTCGGCGGTACGTCCACCCGGCCTCCCGCATGCCCACTATACGCCCTCGCTCAAAGTCCATCAACTGCACATACGGTTCACGTCCACGCTGTCGCGGCATGCTACCAGTGTTAAAGACTGCGATGGAGCTCCGTATGCCACGGCAAACTGGCTGACACTGACGGTGGCGGTGCACAAATGCTGCGCAGCTAGCGCCATTTGACGGCCAACACCGCGGTTCCTGGTGTGTCCGCTGTGCCGTGCATGTGATCATTGCTTATACAGCCCTCTCGCAGTGTCCGGAGCAAGTATGGTGGGTCTGACACACCGGTGTCAATGTGTTCTTTTTTCCATTTCCAGGAGTGTATATTCGTATGAGTGAGGTACCTGTTTGGAATGAGACTCAAGTTTCGTTATCATCTGAGTCAGGGTGATCAGTAAAAGGAACCAATTATTAATTTATTCTGGTTCTCTCCATCCTAATTCACAGGAACTATCTACTTCAATTTCACTATAAGGCAAATTACTTATGATCACAATGAACACTCCACCACCAGTTGTATTTAATCTATCCTTTCTGAGCAGGTTAGGTCCTTTGTAAAAATTTCTGCTAAACTTATATCTGGTTTTATCCTGCTTTCAGTACCTATAACGATTTGAGCTTTAGTGCTTCCTATTAGCACTTGAAACTCTGGTTATTTTCCACCACAGCTACAACACTATACAACTACAATACTGAATATTGTTAAATCTACCCTTCCTATGTTTCCCTGCACCCTTTTAGACTGACGCCCTTTGTGTAGTTTCCTTTGACCCTTTAATTTGAAAAACCTCCAGGTCCTCTACACACAGCCCCCACTACTTGTGTAGCCGCTTCCTATGTGTAATGGACCACTGAACCATTAAGTGGAAACCGAAAACCCACCACCCTATGGCGCAAGTCGAGGAATCTGCTGGCTACACATTTCCAAAACGGTCTGAGACTTTGATTCAGACCCTCCAGCTGGCTTTTTACCAAAGGTCTGCAGTAGTTCCTGTTGATGATACTACAAAGGGTGAGCTCCACCTTTATCTCACAAGCAAGACTGGCCATCTTTACCACTTAAGATAGCTGCCCAAAATCAGAGAGACTCTCTTCCGATCCAAACTCGACACATATTGTATGTACTGACATAAGCTGACTGCAATTGGCTGCACCGAGTGCCCTTCATGGCATCTGAAAGCACCGTTTCACATATGGCATGACTCCTCCCAGTATACACTCAGAATACACACTGGATTTCTTATCCTCCCTGGCAGCCATATCTCTAAGGGGCCTCATGAAACACATAATGATGGAGCTCCCAACTGCCAGGAATCTCACTCTCTGTGACTGCCCAGATGTTGTAGGCCAAAAGACTTGCCTTGGAACAGGGATTTCCTGAAACTTGTTCATCGGATATACCGAAGATGTCTTTCAATCGGCGCCACAGGAAGCCTTCCTATGGCTGCCACACCTTGGAATGACTTTCCACTCGTCCACAGGTTATGTGTCAACATCAGTGCAGGCAGTACCTTGGATGGCCACAGTAGTGGACCAATTGGGGACACCTGGGACGTGCTGGGAAACCCTTAGATCCCCACTTCTGGCCGCCCATACTGATACTCACTGGCAACAGTCTCAAGCGGCATGACCAAAGCCACGACTTTATGGAGCTGAGAGCGATGATCACCAACTCAGCTCACATCTGAACACAATAGTCACAGTGCCTATCCATACTAAAGATGGTGGAAATATACTTTAGACAGCCATTAAAACACAGAACTGTGCCTTGTAAATATACAGACACACAAGGGTTACATTAACATTGTACACAGCAGACATATTTTTATAAGCTGTGCTGTATTAATATTAGCAGACACAGTGCTGTAGAATCCACAAAACATGTCCAAACAAGTGGCATCTCAAAGGGAGTCATGCACAAAGAATAGAAAACTATCATACTGCCAAGAATACACTCGATATCAAGTGAATTGTTGTTTCGCCAAAATCAGCTTCTGCAACTGCTGTGACGTCTGTGTCTGGTGTGCTCCACCAAAAGTTATAAATGTGTAACCTTGTGAAGCATGTGAAGCGTGCAACAGTTTGTCACAAATAGAAATGCATTTCACTAGCAAGTGATATGATTCATTTAATGACTTGAGAAGCTGCTCAGGATTTTTTTAAAATTTTGGCAGTATTTAATGATACTTTATAAATGTTTGTTGGCAACATTGATGTATTACGCAAAAAGCTCCATACAGAAGGCATATGGAGTTCATTATGTAGATCTTCATCCTAATTGCAACAATTTTGAAGATGGTGAACTATACTATTTAAATAGATGAAAACTTAATATATACTCCAAAAATATTTGAGGCGAAGTCGTATGACATTCAGAGTTTGAGTTGGGCCTGTCTGGTGCGAGAAATTGACAAGTGGGAGATCTGGTTTCGTATTTTATGTGTATAAAATATGTCACATTGGGATACAAATGTTAAGCACTGTATTAAATTGTATAGCATGTTCGCCTAAAAGCTGAAGAGAGCTACAATTTTCGCTTGTGATATTCGTCACTTGAATGCCACTATCAAAAGTCTGAAACAGTTACTCAGTTTGTCCTTTACGAATAATAAGCCTCTCTAACATAGAATCAGAATAATGTATTTCCAACAGCAGTACTTAGGCCATGTGTACACTTAAACTGATAAAGTGATCAGAGGGTTCCTGATCTTATATGCACAAGGTGAGATGTAAGCACTGTTACAAGATTTTTACCATCGCTCGAATTACTGATAATTGAAATGGATAACTACTCGCCAGTGCAGATGTTATGGTGTACAAAATGCCTAGAATTTGATTTTAAACTTCACAGATCACTTGTGAAGTAAAACGTGTCGTATATAAATTCATAAAGTTTAGTCTTCTCAACTGTACAAAATTTCGTAACATACTATACTGTACAGTAAAATGTCAGAACACACTACTTGGGAAAGCTTGGTTTACGTTGTGTTTAACTGTGGACGCTGGAAACTCAACACTACATGATTCAACGGGATAGAACGAGTACACTGGCGTACCTGAATAGATTAAACATTAAAACTTAAAACATTTACTGAAATATGTTGAAAAATGATAGACAAACATGCCATATAGGCACACTGTGACTGAATTTAAAATTCACACACTAGCTGGGAAAGCTTAGTCTGCATTTTGCTTAACACTGAAAGCTGAAAACTCAAAAGTTCAACACTACATCATTCAACGGAATAGAACGAGTACACACATGTGGCAGTCTGTTTCTCGAGATCTAGCCAACAGGAACTGGATGTCAAACCATAGGTAGTCATCCGATTACAATCTGCATTCCAAACTCAGGTTATTAAATCATATTCTAAAAGACATCATACTATCCATATGTTTATTAGATACAGCCATCCAACCAAATCACATGTTCATTCGTTTTGTTATCCTTTGAGATTTTACAGGCAAATTACAGATATTCCATTTTTATCAATTAAAAGATACGTTACCTCAAAGAAGAAAAACAAAAATAAAGAACGATAACGTTTCACACTAGACAAAAATTTTGAGCATTCGTTTCATGTTAGTATCGTTTCTTATGGATTAATTTTCGGGATCCTACGCACTTTTCATCATTTATAGGTTACGTTAAGTTAAGTAACGAAATCGTGACTGATGTTGGATACATTTATATTTTTATATTTTTACGGAATACCGTTGTGATTACATTTGAAAACTTTACGAGCGTCAAACAGATATGTAACACCAGTTGCACTCTTCCATTAAAAAGAACCCTTGGGATGACAATAGAAAAATACTTATCAATTGCGAAGTGAAGAACGTTTAATTCCAACGTATTGTTATAGGTTGTTCATGAATGACCTACATCCTGGACGTCATTATTGTGGTACACCTCTGTCTAAACCAAAGAGTGGCGCTAAGGTGCAGTTGCACTTCTACAGGTGTCATAATCTATGGTACATTCCATTCTTGAAAGAAGCTGTGATAGGAGATAGGCGGAATGGTAGATTTCGATATTCTTGTAATTAGTCGATTATTTCAGATTTTTGAATTACTGTTGTTGTTCTGAAATTGAAATCCTTCTGTTAATATTTACAGGTTTCTTATACAGAGGACCAGCTGGCCGGTAAGTGCTGAAAGGCATTGTAAAAGGAGGTCAACTTTTACATCATGATTCATTCTGGGCACGCCCCGCGCCAAACTTTTCCTTATTAGGCAGTACTTTGAAAGCTAAATAACTGGTTGCGGTGTGCTTGCTTTTTGTGGATTATGTGCAGAAGTACCTCGCATCAGTACGTTTGAGACTGTCTTCGAGCTCTGTTCATATTCCGTGTGCACTGCGTTACACTGCTTAAAAATGTACGGTTACGAAGTGTCAAATAAGATAATGACATCCGTTGAGGGTACGTAATGCATTGTTGTTTTGGTGCGAGCCTTAATTGTCGTATGTAGGCGTATGACAGTTGGGATGGTGTAGCATATAAACTTAAACTAGCTTTGATCTAATGTTGTGCTAGAGATGTGCTTTGTGTAAGGCACCGAATGTATCAGAATGTATATTAGAACCACGCCCCCCCCCCCCCCCCCCAAGTAAGAAACCATACAGCAGCGAAACAAAAACTTGAGAAAATACACTGAATACGCACCATACAAACTGTGAACGTTTCAGAGATTTTTTTAAGGTTTCGTCTTTGTATGCGTGCACAGTTTAAAGATACAGAAGAGGAGCAATTTATACTGTGTATGAAATTCATGCGAATATGTCAGTTTTGATGCACTAAGAAGTTTGTTTCGATTTCTGTGTTTGCAGTAGTTTCATGTAAGTAAGTTTGTTACTACTGTTCTGTTTGAATGAAGTTAGAACGCAAATGTTAATTAAATTGGAGCAGGTATTAAAATTGTTGTACACAGTGGGGATCTGAACGAGCAACACCTCGCTGCTTATCATGGTAATTCTGTACATTTGGGAACAATCATGATTTGTTACAGTAATAATTGGTTAAATTATCCCAACTACTTAACCTGATATTTTACAGGTGCTAGTTTCTCATGTAATTTGTTTACTAGGTGATTGCATATTCACCTACATCCGCTGTAATTTATTTCACTATATTAATTTGTAGGTGTTGTTCCACAATGTGTGTGTGATCTCTAATTGCTATTGGCTACTGCTGTCACTTAAGGATATAATTTTCCTGTGGCACTTAACTTCATTGTGTGGAATCAGAGATTAGTTATTTCTGTATGCAGTGGGTTGGAATAAAATGGAGAACTGGAAGTGACTAAAACCCTTTCTCACATTCAACTAGAATGAATACTTTAGTCAGTGGGCCAGGTGATAAAATCTCAGTATAGTGAATTTGTGCCCCCCTCCCCTTTCCACCCATACAGCATTTTTTTTTTCCTCTCCATGAGTTCTTGCTGTTTTTTCGCATATATTTCTTTTGACTACATGATGTGTTGGTGGCAAGTTTCTAATAAAACCTGTATAAGTTCACCCCCCCCCCCCCCCACACACACACACACAGTGTAATTTGGATTGTGGTTAACTCCTTAATTATGTAGTTATTGACGAAGTTCCTGTGTGCAAGACGATTCATAATGTACCACTGTACTGCACGTATTTAGTGCCTGGACGGACATCTGTTAACCTTTCTTCATTGGCAGTAACATAAATTAAATATAGACAGTAATGACTGTGCCCATTTGCCAAGGGCAGTTACCTCTCTGTGTACTATGTTAACATTCTAAAAATGCATTGTGAATTGTTTCGTTTGTCTCACAACGTACATAATCTAAATCCTTTGATTCAGGTACAGGACACACGTCAAATTGTGGTAAAATTTCACCATAAACAAAGAACAGCTGATGTTAACAAACAGCATCACAGGAATAAAATTTTGTCATAAAAAAACACAATAAAATTTAACATTTGATTACCCCTTGCTCAAGTTATCATTTTCATCCTGTATGAATTGTCAGAGCAATTACACTTTATGACCTTTTTTAATAGATCTTTATTGGTCCTAGTAATAAAATATTACACAAATGGTTTATGCTGATTAGGGGAAGTAAGGGTATAACAAAATATATTAATGATTTAATTTACATTGTAATTTTACATTAAATGCGCATATATACATACAGACCATTATATTGTACAGGTGGAGAGATTGCATATACTGTATAGGTAAAGCGATATTTGTATTACAGTAACATTTATAGAAATCACTAAGGGACAAAGGTAGATATTTTGTGTACTTCCTGTAGGAACTTGTGCAAGTCACAGTAGTAGCAAGTCAATTATGCCTTGGTGGGTAACTTGTCACAGTACTGGGGGAGGGTGTGTTATCTCCATCTTTCAAATATATCATGTAGTTGTATATTTCATATTTTAAAATTTTGGAAATATTTGTATACCTTTTTTTACCAGATTCAGTAATTGTTCACATTTTCAGTAAAATGTAATCCAAAACATTAGCAGTGAATACAACATTTTCCCAACAAATGTCATTCCTGTTTCCCCATGCGGGATCTATCTTCCATATAGGCCTGCGGATCTCTTTAAAAAAAGTATGTTGCAAGTAAAAGTAAATGAGTTTCAGAAGTTTGTTTAAAAAAATAGTGTGGATCCTAAAGTAACCTTCCCATTGGTGTACACATTTCAAAAAATGTGTTGGCATTGCAAAGATTGTGCTAAAAGATAATTTTGGGTCCATTACGGTACTATTTAAATAGTATTTTATTAAATTAACAACAAATAGTGAAATTGTATTTATTTTGTGGTGGGCACAAAAGATGC
Organism: Schistocerca serialis cubense; assembly: GCF_023864345.2. Taxonomy (NCBI): domain Eukaryota; kingdom Metazoa; phylum Arthropoda; class Insecta; order Orthoptera; family Acrididae; genus Schistocerca; species Schistocerca serialis. The sequence continues at coordinate 231,102,289 of NC_064640.1, forward strand.
CCCTCCTTGGTAGTCCACATTATGGAGAATGTGTTGCTTTTGCTAGTGTTAAATTTTGACTTGCCGTTATTTAGGCTAGTCTTTATTGGCATGGTGTTATGGGAGTGAACATTTTCACTTTTTGGGAAGAGCTGGATTTCCCATTGCATTTTTTTTCTCCACGAAACAGTTCTCATGCACATAAATACATGGAAGTGGGAGAATTTCCAGCTTTTTAAAGAATGGTTTACAGGTTTTGTTCTATTTTATTTCTTCCATTATTACAATGCCATTTTGTAGTCTAAAGAGCTTCTGACTGAGAGAATTATCCCAAAAAATAATTCCGTATTTCAGTTGTGAGTGCGGGTAGGTGTAGTATACAGTTCTCAATCTCTTTGTCTCAATCTCTTTGTTACAGCATCCTTCTAATATTCCCATTAAAGTAGCATGCAATGTATAATTTCTTCTCCAATATGCCTCCCCCTGTCCTATTTAAGATTATGTTGGGACCACAAACCAAAAAACATTGTCGACTCTGCGAAGTTCCTTATCATACATTTGTACAGTACAAAAATGGAAAAGAGTAATGCTTTGAGAGTACAGATTGAATTTTTTTCCATCTGTTCTCTTGGAATATAGAATTTACTATGTGAGAGCAATTTGGCAGTGGATTAGGGCCTACTAATATTAAAGTAGGTTGGCTTTTTTTTAACATTATCTGTCTTTTGAGAAATTCCAGATTTACAGTTTGACAAATCACCAGCATGTTTGTGTAAAACCTGCCAGGTTACAGTTATCTAATATTCTGTTGGAATAGATTTTTTTGTGACCACTGCATGTGAAGCATTTGACATGTACATTATTTTAAAGAAATTCACATGTTGTAAATACTGAATCAGAATCTGTGTAGTATCTGTTTCAAACAGCAGAATAAATGCATGCAACTACACTACACAGGTTTTGACTCCGGACTTTGTACACAGGTTAAGCAGCTTTTGGCGTATTTTGTCACACTCCTGCTTAATTTGTCAAAATAGTCAGGGTTGTCATGGTGTACCAAAGCTTAACTTCCTCACATCCTTTCTCTTATAGAAAAATTCAAAATTATGTTAGCAGGGTGTATATGACCCAAGAGATCAGGGAAAAACCCGGGAATTTTTTCATCTGGAAGAAAACTGCGAGGAACTCGCAAATTGTTTAGAAGTCTAGGAATTTTTCATTGTTTTAGTTTTCAGTTACATTGTTTTAGTTTTCAGTTAATTTTCTGTAATTTTGACTGGTAAGAATTGAAACTGTAACAGAGGATATAATACTGTGGTAATAATACATGAACAAGAGAAAAAACGAAAATAACTGAAATTGCAAAGGAAATTTGCCATATACAACAACAAAACACAGTGCTCATACAATCGTCTGCCAACAGCAAAATTTGCCAAAGGCTTTAGGAAGACTATGCAATGCTTTGTAACAACAAATTGCCTCCGATGAGCGTGACGTCACAACTGTTTATGATAGATTTGTTTTAGCAGTTACGAGTGGGCTGATGCGCATGCACAGTTGAGTCGCGTATGAGTAGTACCTTCTCCCACTTATGGCTATTGCAGTGTGGCTGTTAGTTGTGTAAGCAGTCACAGCAAGCAGCTAGATGCTACCGGGAAGAATTTTACTGGCACACCCAAGCTGTCAGATTCACACATGCGCAGCAGACCCAGACCTTGGAGGTGGGGGGGGGGGGGGCAAACTGAGATATCTGACGTGGGTGGCAATAAGGGGGGGGTGCCATATTCATACTCTTGAGGGGGGGAAGACGTTGTTTCAAAAAGTGCCTAGCCTCCAGTGCATGTTGGTCTATAGATTATTCATATGGTTTTGAAACACATCCCTGTTGATTTTCGACATTTTTGAACACACCATCAGTTGATTTCTGAACAAATAATAAGCTGGTTTCCGAATGCGTGCATAGTGTACATGTCGTCTCTATCAGGGGAATCCTTGTCACATCTAGAAATAAACTTTCTTGCAGACGAAAGAGGACAGGGCTATAGCTGAGTGGAGTAAAGCCGAATGGGTGAACGCCAGTCGTTGTTTGCGTACGTGGTTTATTGGGTTTGTGAATGATCAATGTTGTTATAATTACTAGCGAAATCCATAGATTCAGACTACCAGAGTGGAAATAAACTACTAACAGGAATAACAGGTAAGAAAGATTATGCATTATCTTCTCGGTATATCCAAGAAAATGAAATTTTGACAAATTTTTTGCCAGATAGCTACACCACTAGGGTCCAGTGGTACAGTTCCCGGCTAGCAGCTGTTTAAGTTCTATTCTGGAAGCAGCAATGTGTTGTACAAACATGTAAAAACTCCCTAACCGGAGAATAATCGCAGGATAACTGAACTGAACAGCGAATAAGTTACGGCAATGGCAGGAATAGTTACAGAAATAGTGATGACAAGATTGTTTGTTACAATGAGGAAGGAGAAGTGGGGACATCACACAAATTATGGAAGAATATGACGATTTCAAATTTATTTAAAAATTTCCTACTACTACTTTTGAATCTCGTGCTTGAGAAACTGGAGCGTATGAGTGAAATGTGAAACTATTTCCTAACATAAAGCTTTTTGCTTGTAGTAGGCATAATAGGCATTTGATATTGGTGCTCTGGAGCCCAGAAGAGGAGACATTTATGTCGTTGTTAAAAATTTTACTGGCACGTGTGTGATAAATCTTAAAGTGTAAAATGTGCAAAAAAGGTCAACATTATATGTGAAAAGCTTAGCTTTTCTTGCAGCTTATTAACCTTAGAGACCAATATTGTATGTGAAAGCTTTGCTTTTTTGTAGCACTATGTATATTAATTTAAACCATTTACTTTTCTTGTTTGTGTGTTCACACTACTTAACAGTGATCTTGCTATTGGCTGACTACATCATGTATCCTATGCTCTGAATAACTGATGTCATAAAGTGGCAAGATCATGTGACATGAGCTATGATGGGCTTAAAAAAGCACATCACAACCTTGATTTCAATGCTTTGGAAAGTACCATGCAGTGTTTGGTGGAATTAGAATTTATACTTTCGTAATACGAAAATATGCAGTGTCCATGTTGCTGCACATCAAAGATCTTTCCTAAACGTGATTTTCCCCTGAGTTTTGTTTTCTAAAGTGCTGGGAAATTGTACGCTTATGTATAAAAGCACATCCATTCCCAGGATTGATAAGTTCTACAGTTCTGAGGGAAAATATTCTGTCACTTAACACAAAAAAGTGTGTTTTCATATAGGAAAGTGTATTTTTAACCAGGAAATCTGGGAAAAATCTGGGAATTTTTTCCTTGTCCCTATACACACCCTGATTAAACATAAGTGTTCACCTTTGTTAGACTACCTATTGAAATCTGTGGAAAAGATTTGTCTATAATTAAGGCCTTATGAAGATGCTGATACTGTGTGGTATGGCTATGGTACAAATGGAATTACTCTATCTTGGTATTTTTCATTTGTATCTTAACACAAAATGAAGAAATTAGTACCCTATGAATATAATATTAGCGAGTCACAGTTCGAATCTATAAACTTGCACAAATATTTGGGTGTAAGACAATAGTCAAACAATAACATAGGCTGTTGTCGGTAAATCAGGTAGCAGTCTTTGGTTTATTAGTAGAATTCTAGGGAAGTGCAGTCAATCTACAAAGGGGATTGCTTACAAAGCACATGTGTGACCCATCCTAGAATATTGCTAGTGTGTGGGTCTCCTACCAAATAAGATTAGCAAGGGATATTGAATGTATAAGGGGGATTCAAAAAGAAAGGAGCCGAAGGCGTAATTACAGAAACCAGTACCTGTATGTTAGAAGTATTGACCCTGGCTGTTGACACACTTGCCCCACTGTGACACAAGGCAGTGAATGGCTGTCTCATAAAATTCCCAGGGCTGCAATGTTCACCAGTTGTGCACGTACAGCTGGATGTCATCGTCAGAGGTGAATTGTTATGCTGACGTTCTTCTTTAACCAAGATGGCCACTTTCTGATTCACTTCCTGCAGCACGGAACAACAGTGAATGCCCCTGTGTTACCTGCGAATCTTGACCACCCTCTCCAAGTGACCAAATAAAAACGACCAGGCAATCTCACCCTTGGGATCATTCTGCTCCACGACAATACAAAGCCTCATACGGTCAGCAGTCACGGTACTACTGCAGAAATTCAGATAGGAGGTTCTTGGCCTCCCTCCATACAGTCCGAACCTCTCTCTCCCTGTGATTACGCCATTTTTTTGTCCCCTTAAAAAGGCTCTGAGGGCAAACGATTCACCTCGGACGATGACATCTAGCTGTACATGCGCAACTGATTAACATCACAGCCTCAGGAATTTTATGAGACAACCGTACACCGCCTTGTTGTAGTGAGACAAGTGTCACAACAGCCAGGGTCAATACTTCTAACATACAGGTACTGGCTTCTGTAATTATCCCCCTGCTCATTTTTTACATGCCCTTTATATACAGAGAAAGGCAGCATGAATGGTCACAAGTTTGCCTGACCCACAGTCATTGAGATGCTGGCATCTTTAAGATAGATGGAAACTATCCCAAGAAAGTCTGCTGACAAAGTTTCAAGCATTGGTTTTAAATGGTGACTAGGAATATACTAAACATCCCTATGTTACTAACATAGGGATCATGAGAATAAGAGTAGATTAATTACAGCACACACAGAGGTGTTCAAACAATCATTGTTCATGAATGGACTGGAGAAAATCCCTAATAATGGGTTTAGTGAACATACCCTCTGCCATGCACTTGAAGTGTTGATGTAGATGTAAAACATTGTAAGGGATATCTGTATTTGTGGTAGCATAAAGTTTTATTCATAATATTTAGGAATTTAATGATAACTTGTTTTGTATTGCTGGTTCTATTGTAGGTGTTAAATTTTGTAGTCACTTTGGAGTGCACAAATTAACCTCAGAGTGGGTTGCTTGTCGATAAGGTGGATGGCTGTTGTGGCGAAACATTGACCGGGAAACCTTCGATGGTTCTGTCTGGATTCACATTTATTTCCTTAGCTGCTTGTTAGAATACCATGATCTCTAATTTGAAATTCCTCATAGTTGTCAGTGTAATATTTCTCCTCTTCATCCATAATAAAATGAATAGGTCTCTTGTTCTAGTGAGAACTTCTACTCCTTCCTCCTCCTACTGGCTTACTGTTAAAGGTAAAGGGATCAATAATACCATTGAGTCTGTTGGAAACTCCCATTCATCCAATTCTAAAAGCAAAAACACTCCATCTGGATGGGTGTACTTTCAGGGAGCAATAATAAAATATTAAGTGCTCTTAATTGTAACAGGTGGATATTTTTGAGTGACATTTTGACTAATGAAAGGATGGATGGGTGATTTGAAAAGGTGTCTCCCTGCCCTGTGCAAAAGCCTCTTGAGGGCAAAGCACACACACTAAAGTTATTGAATCATCTTAAAAATGGAATACACAGCATAGTTAGCTACCACCATCAGACTAGGCAAATACTAACAGCAAATTATGAGTGAACGTCAAATAGCTATGAAACTTCATGAAACTCACCCAAATATAGTAAAGTTTTTGTGTAATGGATAAATACTGACGAGCCAATGTTAGGACCACTGTGAGATCGAATGCCACATGGTGTTACTGCAGGCACGTCAAGTAAGGAAAGTCTATAACCAGATCAGAGATGGAAAATCATCCTAGCAGCAATGTAGGGCAAATTATGGCCTGGTACCTGGAAAAGAGAATATAGGAAACAATGGAACTAATTGACTGCTCGTGTGCTGGTGTCATGAGCATCTATGGAAAGTGGTTTAAGGTCAGTGAAACCATGAGTAGGTGAAATAGACATCAACACATCACATAACATGGAGGTTGGAGGCTTTCCTGCTCTCTAAAGCAGCATAGGCAGTGATCTGTGGTGACAGTCCTGGAGTCTTGTTGCTCCAGATAACAGTGGTCCGGGTACACCATCATCCGGGTGAAGGGCTTCTCAAAACCATCTCTCTGCAAATGACACACGTCGATGGAGACAGTGTTATGCTGTGCAGGATAATCATGTGGGCATCCATGGGACCTGCGGTAGTAATCGAAGGCACGGTGATAGATGTTTCACATGAACATTATTGAAGATAACATTCGTCCTTTCATATTTGATACATTACCCTATGGCTGTCTCTCCTAGCAGGAGCAGTGTCTTCGCCAAAGGCAAGAAATATCGTGTAGTGATTTGTGGAGTGTGGTAGTGAACTTGTTTTGATGTCTGTCACCAAATTCATCTGATTTGAACTTTGTGGGACATGTCTGGAATGGTGTTGAGCTTCAGACTTTCACAGAGAGATTTTGTGCCACAAATCTTTGGAAACCTAACAAAGAACTGTCAAGACTTCTGCCATGTAAAATTGCTTCTGTTTTGCACTCTAAAGGTGGACACACAGTATTAACCAGTGAGTCATATATTTTGGCTTATCAGTAAAATACAAGAGATGCTACTCATAAGTGATAATCACATTTTCTGTGGTGTTCTGGTAGATAACTGCAGTTCAGTTTCTGCAATATGTAGCTAGTCAGCCCAAACACACTGCTCATTATGTCTTTTGTGTGATGCCTAATGTTGATGGAAGGTATTGGTTTGTTTCCCATTACAAACAAAACCATTTTTAATTAGTGAAATTTTACATGCGCTCTCAATAGAACTGTCGCAAATTAGTCTAGTGTGATTAATTTCGTGAGTGTGTATTAACAGAGAAGCACCACTCTGGCCAGTGCTGACTGCTGCTGTCATGCAGCTGTGCTGCTCAGTCGGTGCAGGAGTACTTGTTATTTTTAAAGGTTTTAATGTCCTTGTTAATACATATTAATGAAATAATCACACTATACTAATTAGGGACCACTCTATCAAATGGGTATGTGGAATTCTGCTTTAAAAATAATTTTTTTTCGTAACTTTCTGTCGACACTGGGCATTGCATGAAAAGTGTGATGAGCAGTATTTGTTTGGGCTGACTGCAGTACACAGTACAAAAATTAAATTGCAATTATCCGCCAAAACATCAGAAAAGACATGTAGCAACTCTTAGGAGGGACACCCACTATATAGCTATTAGTTAGTGGATGAATTCAAAGAGGAAGATGTAACGAATTTGAAGAATATACGGAAGAGGTGCAATGGTGAGCTGTAGATTCCAGTTGAACTATTGTAAGTAATGGACAAACCACCCCTTGTCCCTCCCCCTCACTATAGTCTGTTGCTAAAACATTGACTGTGCGTTGTAGGATACACATATGCCCCCTTGATGTGGCCTCACCATGAATCGGCAGACAGATGCTCTCTCTAACTTTGCCACTTATCATATTGTACCTTTCCTCTATGGAGATTTCAGTGCACATTGTTTATGGGACTTCACCACATCCCAGTGGGGGATCAAGCTGTTGAGCCTATTTTTCCACAGGAACGTTGTCTCCTGAACTTGGGGTAAATGCACTAGTATGGAGTTGTTTTTCGACATTGCTCTCATGCTTTCACTCCTACTGCATAGTTGGAAATGTTAAGACTCCCCGGTGACCATTTTAAAACCTGCATACAATTATCAGACAGAGCAGTGGTTGAGAGAAAACTGCTATAATAGTTGCTTACAAGGGAACTCCCCATCGCACCTCCTTCAGAGTTAGTGGTAAGATGTCACAATGGGTAGCCTGTCAAAAACTGAACACAGATCAAACATGAAAACAGGAAGATGATGTACTGAACTGTGAAAAGAAGGAAAATATAAACAGTGAATGGTCCAAGAAGCAGTAGTGCAATAAAGAGCAGCCTGAAACAGCATCTGTGCCGTAGGTAATTGGTCATTGTGTTGGACGGTGAAGTGGGCGAGCTGTGTTCAAAACTCCCTCGCCCAATTTTTTCCACAGCATTATGAACTGTCTGTCCGGTAATTGAAATGTTGGTTCTTTCTGTAGTCGTGGCAGTTGTCACGCTATATACTGGCTGTAGAATGAGTCATGTGGTAAGAATATTATCATCGCAAGTAAACGTGATGAATAGTGAGAGCAGGCAAGATACAACATAGACATCTCACAGAAGTGAAAACAACAAATAAACAAGTGTGAACTATGGTACAACAAAGGAATTCAAGAATCGAAGACTTCCAAAACAGAATGCAACTTCAAAAATGTTAAAAACATGTTTTGACAGAGCACAGAGAAACTTTGTGATTGTGAAACTGGTGCATTCATTTGTTGCAGTGTATGTGACACTGTTATGTTCACATATCCTTGGGAGTGATCACATTCATATGAACATCTATATCAGCCAAGGTGGCGTATTTCACTTACCAGTCATACAAGTTAGGTGTGTCGACAGGAATCTCTTCTCATATGACACACGTACTGTCTTTAATCCTGTGTATGACACATCAGGCGTGTTTTCAGGTGGAGGTTTTGGTTGACTTGCCACATTCTCATCAAACGTTTACGGTTCCCATTCGAAAGCCATTTCCTTTCTGCTGCTAATAGTGGTTGTGCAGAATCAGCTATCATTATAGGTCCCTACCTTACACCTTGCTGTTGCAAATGGACTTTACACCACAACACACACACACACACACACACACACACACACACACACACACACACACACACACACAAATTTGAACAACAAAAAAAGGATTGGCATCAGGGAGGTTTGAATATGGCTCGCCCTCTTGGCAGTCCAACACCATAACCACTTAAACCGCGATGCTATTTTTCTCTGTGTTCAGTTTTTTTACAAACAGTCCACTGGGCCCTCTTACCACTAAATCTACCAGGGTGCAATGGGGAGTTCCCCTTGTTACTAAGGCAAATGGGACTCCTTATACCTAACTGGCTTTGGTTGAGTGTGCACAGTGTCTAGTGATGAATCACACCAATATCATGAACAATCTTGCTGCTGACATATCTGTAGCATAATCTTCTGGACAGCTTAGAAGACCTTGGAAGGGATTCTGCTGAAGTTGGACTATATATCAAATTTTTGAAAGGTTACTACCTTTAGGGTAGCATAGGCAAAATGCTGTAACTCAATCATATTGTTTCACCAAATCTTCAGTTGTTTGAGTGTCCATGGTTATTTCCTGTATGCGCACAAGTACCTTACAAGTTTTGAATTGAGAAACGGTGTTCCATAGACTACACATTGTCGAGGTCATACTGGAGGGGATATGCACACACATTCACAGTGGCCAAGGACACCTGCTGGGGATGCAGTGTGACTGTTTCCATTCCCTTAAAAATGGCTGATGTTGAGGAATGGTAATCAGATGTTACTGAGGAATTAAAAATATGTTTGGACATGGCACACATCTCACTGCTGGCCACAGTTAGTACAAATTTACCTTGATCATTCACTGAAGGTCCATTGATGCAAGGTTTCATCCTCTATGATGGAGGGCCTATACTGTGTTTTGCTTGTGGCATTCAGCTCACAGTATGCCACATTCTATCAGTTAATTTTTTGTTTTAGGACAAGTGTACAATCAGACTTAGGTAGGGAACTTACCTTCTAGTTTGACAGAAAAGTGAGACAAAACCTAGATCTTAATACTGTCTAGACTCTAGACAAAGCATTGCAGTCTTGCCAGTAGCTGTTTGTAAATGGAAAAGTTTGTATTGTTACTTTAAGAAATGTCACCAAAATTTATTACTGGTGCTACTGATATTTCCCAAACTAGCAAATGACAGCAGAACAAACATAAACCTTGACACTGATGCAGTAGGGAAGTGTATGTGTAAAACTTTTTCTCAGTGCTTCTCTGTGTCATATTTATCAGTTTATATTTTGTGTAATTTTACAGAATTTCAAGAGGCATTCCAGCTGTTTGACTCCCGTGGTGATGGCAAAATCCACGTGACTCAGATAGGTGATGTTCTGCGTGCTTTGGGACAGAATCCAACAGAATCAGATGTCAAGAAATTCACCCAGCAACATAAGCCAGGTAATTGTCACATCTTTAGAATTACAGGTTCCAAAAATTATCTGAAAGATTTGCATAAGCACTGTAGATTCTTTGGAGATGAAACTTAATTTTAATGATTCATTGGAGTTCTCTAGTTTCATAATTATGTAGGACTGAGTCTCTTATTACATTTTCTTGGATAAAACTTCAGTCATCTGTCAGAATAAGGAACACTGTTGTCAAACATGATGTATGTATCGGAAAAAGTCATGTATTTCATTGATCAGGAAAGCTTTAGAGAAGCTGTGGGTTATGGTTGAGATCCTGAAGACAATCTTAGTGTAACAGAATTTGCATGTTTAATTCTGCTAGACCATTTGTTGTTGTCAGCCACAGATAGATTGTGTAATGGTCGAGAGATTAGCATCAGTAGCTTGTATAGAAGACCCCAGGGCACAATCCTGGTGACAGTCTCAAATTTTTCTTTGTTGGTACAAGATTTATGGTACCTCATAAAGCCAAAAATGTTTGAATAAATGAGCAGTAAAGTAATACGTGAGCCACTTAGTGTCAAAGAAGTGCACCTGAAAGCCAAATGATATTTTTAATACAAAAAGATGCATATTTTCCTAAGCTGCTGACACTTTGCAGAAATGTTAATCAGTGGACAGCTCAGCAGCACTTAAGCATTCGAATTGATTTGATAGTGACAAATTTCTCTTTGTACCACAGTATGAACCTTTCTGGCAATGCAGCTGTAAAAAAACAATAATCAGGAGTGTAGCTGGGTGTGAATTATTGAGGCACAGCTGCATGATAGTAAATTGGTTTTGCAGTTAGTGGGGAAAACTGTGTGTGTACTTACCTAGTTTGCTTCAGGAGGTAACAAATTATATAAAGCACAAATCAGTGGAACAGTATAATGAAAGGGTGGAACTGTTCACTTATTTTTAATATTGTACAAATGTTATTGTGGGATTTTACTGCCAGTTTCCAGCTGTCCCACTGTAGAAAGCATTTGTGACTGGTTTGTTTTATGTAAAGTGTCTGATATATTTACCATTTTGAAATACTGTAATTTTTGTGTGGCAAACAACAGTGCAGTGCTGTGTAAGATTGTGAAATTACTTGGTACACAGCGTGTGACACCTATGTAGAAGTTCTCTCTCTCTCTCTCTCTCTCTCTCTCTCTCTCTCTCTCTCTCTCTCTCTCTCTCTGTCGTTGCTTCCCAGCTGTACCAAATGTACAGGAAAAATTCATTCTCAGGCTGTTTGTCTGAAACACAGTTTAGTTCATTATCAATTAACTCAATTTCTCTCCTTCAAAGTTACCAAACAAGACATAAAAAATGAATTACTTGCTTATATTTCACATGACTGTTGTAACATTGTATATTATCATTTGGCAGGAATGTATTTCCATTATTTTTTTGAGAACATGCAACACAATGTAAAATATTGCACCATTGGATGTTTCATTTTCTTTCCACTCTTCTATGTGGATCATTACATACTGACAAACAGAAGCCTAAATTTAATTTTTAGGATTCTGTATCTGTCAATAAAAAACATAACGCTTATAAGATCACTTTGTCTGCCTGCCAAGATCCCTCTTTCTCAGGAATGGGTTGAGATATAAAGTTCAAATTTATCAGGTTCTAAGGTCTGTCATCCCTTGGCAGTGTAAAAAAAGTTAAGCATCTAAGTCACTATAGTCAAAACCTATTTACATACATGTAGGGCCTGGTGGTCTAGCAATAAAGCACTTACAAAATTGTTAAGGCTTTTGCGGCCACTTGTTGACAAACTGCCTATTGGCTTCTGTCTTGGGTTCTTCGGCCGATGTTCATCTAATGATTTTACTGATGTTTCACCAGCACAAGTGGTTGGCATTTTCAAAGCTTCACCCTACATTGCCGGTGGTGAATTGTTCACCATCGGCAATGGAGGGTGAAGCTTTGACAATGCCAAGCACTCGTGCTGGCAAAAGTCAGTAAAATCATTAGACATCAACCGAAAAACCAGAGACAGAAGCCAATAGGCAGTTTAATAAAGCACTTGCCTGGAAACAGATCGGGGGATCAAATGTGGGTTGAACAACAGATTTTTAATCTGTTTTAACATAGCCTTAACTCAGCTATGTGAGGAGTCTCCAGAAAACACACATGGTTTGAATAGCTGTGGTAGGTAAGGGCCAAAGTGATGTCCAATAGACATGCACCAGGCTACTGAGCCACATGAAATAATAATAATAATAATAATAATAATAACCCCGTGGAAGCCCGGGAAAAGAATAGTCTCCGGTATGTTCTGCCAGTCGTAAAAGGCGACGAAAAGAACAAACCACCAATAGGGCTAACCCCCCTTTTAGTGTGATTAGTTGGCTCAGGACAGAACTAAAGAAGCCTCGGACAAGCGCAGTCATGGTCGGGGACGACGCTTGAACCCTATGCCAGCCCACAATGGTAACGACACTGCTAGCCAACTGGAAAGTGATTCAAATCCAAATAGAGGTGTTTTGCAGGATATGCTTCCTGCAACCACCCTAGAAGGAAAACAAAGACAGAGGATGAGATGGTCAGATGAAGTTAATCGACACCTCATGTTCTGTTATTACCAAGCAACAAACCTAGGAACCAACACAACTGGATACAGATCACAAGTATACACAACATTTATTACCAGATACCCAGAATTAAAATTTTTAACAGAACAACGACTAGCTGATCAGATCCGTGTAATAATCAAAAATAATAGGATACCCCAGTCAGAATTAGAAAACATCAAACAAGTACAACAAATACTGGAACTAAATAATGTGCAATAAGAAGAAGAAGAAGAAGAAGAAGAAGAAGAAAATACAGCTCAAACGTCCCAGAGCAAACAAACAAAGACCAACACTCATCAATTAAACAGTCAGAGGAAAACGAAATCTTAAGACAGCCACCAGAACAAGCACAAATAGAACACGAAGTGACAGACGTGCTAGATATAGAAGAAAAATTTCAGCTGACGTATATAGAATACAAAGACACAAATACAGACATTAGACCATTCTTGCATAGACCGCCAAATAACCCACAAGTCGAAACAACAATAAAAACTATCAACTCAATCATACACAACAAAATAAATGAAAACACAACTATGGAAGAGTTACAACTACTGGTTTATATAGGAGCACTCACTACACTAAATATACACACTGGGCAGAGATCAGAACCAACCAACACACAGAAGAAACCCACAAAACCAGCATGGCAACACAGGCTACAGATCAGAATAGAAAATGTTGTGTCTAGACAAGACAGCCTAGACACAATGACAGGAAGCCGAAAGGCACGCGCTAAGTTAAAGCAGGATGGCGTGAGGTCTGAAACAGGATACGTAATGAATGCTATAAAGAAAAGTACGTAGCTTCTGGAATACTTAACTTTAATCCATCCTTTTGGTACATCTGGAGATTGTGGCGATACAAGTGAGACTCTTTAGATACATGCAATGTTACTAATGGCGCCTTGCTAGGTCGTAGCCATGGACTTAGCTGAAAGCTATTCTAACTATTGGCACGGCTAATGAGTGAGGCTTCGTCAGTGTAGTCGCTAGCAAAGTCGTCCGTACAACTGGGGCGAGTGCTCGTCAGTCTCTCGAGACCTGCTTTGTGGTGGAGCTCGGTCTGCGATCCCCGACAGTGGCGACACGCGGGTCCGACATGTACTAATGGACCGCGGCCGATTTAAAACTACCACCTAGCAAGTGTGGTGTCTAGCGGTGACACCACAGAAAAACTGAGAAAAGACATCAGACAGCTAACACAATTTATAAGAAATGAAATATCAGACAAAAACGAAAAAGGTTAGGTAAAATCTCACAACAAGAAGTGATAGAGCAATTAGATGAAAAGAAGCAGAAATTACAAGCATTGGCCAAACGACTTAGAAGATACAAAAAAAGTGAAAATTGGAGGAAACGAAATCAAACATTCAACACAAACCAAAAGAAATTTTACCAGACAATAGATAACACACGCATTAAAATAGACAATCCACCAAACATAACAGACATGGAACACTTCTGGAGCAACATATGGTCAAACCCGGTACAACATAACAGGCATGCACGGTGGATACAAGCAGAAACAGACACATACAAGATGATACCACAAATGCCTGAAGTGAAGTGATAATTTTCCAACATGAAGTCACCCGAGCAATTAATTCTACTCTCAATTGGAAAGCCCCTGGAAAAGATAAAATAGCAAATTTCTGGCTAAAGAAGTTCACCTCAACACATTCACATCTAACTAAATTATTTAACAGTTACATTGAGACCCATACACATTCCCTGATACACTTACACGTTGAATAACTTATCTGAAACCTAAAGATCAAGCAGACACAGCAAACCCAGCTAAATATCGCCCCATAACATGCCTACCAACAATATACAAAATATTAACTTCAGTCATTACACAGAAATTAATGACACATACAACACAGAACAAAATTATAAATGAAGAACAAAAAGGCTGTTGCAAAGGAGCACGGGGATGTAAAGAGCAACTGATAATAGATGCAGAGGTGACATATCAAGCTAAAACTAAACAAAGGTCGCTACACTACGCATACATTGATTACCAAAAAGCTTTTGATAGTGTACCCCACTCATGGTTACTACAAATATTGGAAATATACAAAGTAGATCCTAAATTGATACAGTTCCTAAACATAGTAATGAAAAATTGGAAAACCACACTTAATATCCAAACAAATTCAAATATCACATCACAGCCAATACAGATTAAGCGTGGAATATACCAAGGAGACTCATTAAGTCCTTTCTGGTTCTGCCTTGCTCTGAACCCACTATCCAACATGCTAAATAATACAAATTATGGATACAATATTACTGGAACATACCCATACAAATCACACATTTGCTATACATGGATGATCTAAAACTATTGGCAGCAACAACTCAACCAATTACTAAAGATAACAGAAGTATTCAGCAATGATATAAATATGGCTTTTGGAACAGACAAATGTAAGAAAAATAGCATAGTCAAGGGAAAACTCACTAAACAAGAAGATTACATATTGGATAACCACAGCGACTGCATAGAAGCGATGGAAAAAACAGATGCCTATAAATATCTAGGATACAGACAAATAATAGGAGTAGATAACACAAATATTAAAGAAGAACTAAAAGAAAAATATAGACAAAGACTAACAAAAATACTGAAAACAGAATTGACAGCAAGAAACAAGACAAAAGCTATAAATACTTATGCTATACCAATATTGACCTACTCATTCGGATTAGTGAAATGGAGTAACACAGACCTAGAAGCACTCAATACACTTACTCGATCACAATGCCACAAATATAGAATACATCACATACATTCAGCAACCGAAAGATTTACATTAAGCAGAAAGGAAGGAGGAAGGGGATTTATTGAAGAAAATTCTTTATAGAACGAGCAGAAACTAGCAAAATACACAAAGCAATCACTCATATAAATACATCGGCTACACCACTGCAATTTCATAACCACTTCTACAACCCTTTAGATCACATAACATCAACAGATACGAAGAAAGTAAATTGGAAAAACACTACATAGCAAGCACCCATATCATCTAACACAGCCACAAATCGATCAAGACGCATCCAACACATAGCTAAGAAAAGGCAATATATACAGTGAGATGGAAGGATTCGTGATTGCAATACAGGATCAAACAATAAACACCAGATATTACAGCAAGCATATTATTAAAGATCCCAGTACCACAACAGATAAATGCTGACTTTGCAAACAACAAATAGAAACAGTAGATCACATCACAAGCGGATGTACAATACTAGCAAATACAGAATACCACAGAAGACATGACAATGTAGCAAAAATAATACATCAACAACTAGCCATACAACATAAACTAATAAAACAAAACATTCCCACGTACAAGTATGCACCACAAAATGTATTGGAGAATGATGAATACAAATTATGCTGGAACAGCACCATTATGACAGATAAAACACCACCACATAACAAACCTGACATACTCACCAATAAAAAGAAGAAATTAACACAACTAATCGAAATATCCATACCCAATACAACAAATATACAAAAGAAAACAGGAGAAAAAATTGAAAAATACATCCAACTGGCTGAGTAAGTCAAGGACATGGGGCATCAGGATAAAGTTGACTTTATACCAATTATCCTATCAACTACAGGAGTCATACCACACAATATCCACCAGTACATCAATGCAATACAGCTACATCCAGACTTATATATACAACTACAGAAATCCGTAATTATTGATACATGTTCAATCACCCGAAAGTTCCTAAATGCAATGTAACATATACCATACAGTTAAAAGGAAGTCACGCTTGATCAAGGTCCGCGTCACTTTCCATTTTTGACCGGACATAACGTCTGAGAAAAGAAAGAAAAGAATAATAATAATAATAATAATAATAAAACAACCCCCAGAGTGAGAGTTCAACTTGTACTTGTCTGGTTAGGTTTCTTGTTATTGCCTTGAGATAACGCCCCGACGACCAAAATTAATTGACAGTGAAGTAGTGGTAATTTCAAGAAATTATAACGAATCCACCTGACATTAAAATATAAAAAGATATTTCACAGTTATTAAAGAGATTTATGTTACACCATAAATACACATTCCATTGTTTCTATCTTCTAATTAAAACACTTAACTGGAAATATACGTTGACATAAGCCTACTTGTTAATATTTATATTGTTGTGCAATGATTTTGTTATTGTTCTTGTAATTTTCAGGGGAAGTAATATGATCAGTGTCACTAAATTTACTTAGAATTTCTGTTTTGGCTTGGTTTTTGCATACAACACTACATTTGATCAATAGAATTCTTTTTAACTGTTTCTTAAAAAAACTTAGTGTTTATTTCTACTGTCAGTGTGCTTATTTTTCATAGAAGTTGGTTTAGCTTTCACAAGCATCATTCTAAAGTTGTCAATTACCATTTACTCTGTACAGGTTAAAACAGCAGTTGTCACTATCTGCACAGCAAAACTAATTGCAAAATGTTGCTGTAAGAATCAGAATGGGTTTCGAAAAAGACGATCGTGTGAAACCCAGCTTGTGCTATTCGTCCACGAGACTCAGAGGGCCATAGACACAGGTTTCCAGGTAGATGCCGTGTTTCTTGACTTCCGTAAGGCATTTGATACAGTTCCCCACAGGCGTTTAATGAACAAAGTAAGAGCATATGGACTATCAAACCAATTCTGTGATTGGATTAGTGTGTTCCTAGATAACAGAACGCAGTATGTCATTCTCGATGGAGAGAAGTCTTCTGAAGTAAGAGATTACAGGTGTGCCGCAGGGGAGTGTCGTAGGACCATTGCTATGCTTTTTGTGGATGATGCTGTAGTATATCGAGAGGTTGTAACATTGGAAAATTGTACTGAAATGCAGGAGGATCTGCAACAAATTGACGCATGCTACAGGGAATGGCAATTAAATCTCAATGTAGACAAGTGTAATGTGCTGCGAATACATAGAAAGAAAGATCCTTTATCATTTAGCTACAGTATAGCAGGTCAGCAACTGGAAGCAGTTATTTCCATAATTTATGTGGGAGTAGGCATTAGGAGTGATTTAAAATGGAATCACCATATAAAATTAATCGTCGGTAAAGCAGATGCCAGACTGTGATTCATTGGAAGAATCCTAAGGAAATGCAGTCTGAAAACAAAGGAAGTAGGTTACAGTACACTTGTTCGCCCACTGCTTGAATACTGCTCACCGGTGTGGGATCCGTACCAGGTAGGGTTGATAGATGAGATAGAAAAGATCCAAAAGATCCAACGGAGAGCAGTGCGCTTCGTTACAGGATCATTTAGTGATCGCGAAAGCGTTACGGAGATGATAGATAAATTCCAGTGGAAGACTCTGCAAGAGAGACGCTCAGTAGCTTGGTATGGGCTTTTGTTGAAGTTTCGAGAACATATTTTCACCGAGGAGTCAAGCAGTATATTGCTCCCTCCTACATATATCTCGAGAAGAGGCCATGAGGATAAAATCAGAGAGATTAGAGCCCACACTGTTGAAACTGGCATCTGCCTTAAAGGAGTATGATTTTTTCATAGATTGGAAAGTTGTCAGCTTTGTGTTGTTCATGCATTGCATCTCCAACGCCAGTTCTTAGACAGATTCATGGGGTTCACTGAAAACCCATGTAGGTCATAAGCCGTATTACTTGTGTTAACAAAAGACCTGCATTTCAAAAAATTTGACCTTCATTTTTATTGGAATTCTTGAGTTTAGTAAAAAATTACCTTCCTAATGTCAAAATCACAGCACCATAAAAGTTGCGAGTAACAGTTACAGTGGATTAAATCTAAAGTTTAAAATTGTGTACATCTTGTTGCAGTTAGACTTCAATGCAAGAACAATGATTTTTCAACTTTCATTGATGTGTAACCAACTTTGAGACACATTCTAACTAACTCTATCTTGAGACCAGGTCATAACGAGTTGCAAATACACCAAACACAAATTGTAGCATTGTAATTGAAACTTAGTGTTCATTTCATGGATAAGTGACTTCATATAAGACAGTGTGTGGCTTTCTTGTTGCCAGAAGCTCTGATGCATCACAGTAAAATTCAAACAGCAGTGTAAAATAAGACAAGTTTCTTCACAGATCTGCAGTGTTGTTATATTGGTGCAGCTTTTGGCTTTGTCACCTTGTATCGCACTTCATGTAATGATGCAAACGTCCTCTGTGTAAAATGTAGTTACTGCTGTATGATAGTGTAGGTCTTTCAGGGAGGTGTGCGTATTATTTTTACTGTTGTAGTTGATAGCAACAGTGATACCTTTGTTTGCTTTGTGATATTTTACTTTACTGATAGTAGAACTTAAAACAAAGAATATATTACAGTAAGATTAAATATTTTTTCCATCGTTGCTGATGGTAGAAAATAATGCTTCCTGTGGTGATATTCATAGAATTCCAACTGAATAACTCATGTTCTGTTTCCTAGGATCTCCTGAGTAGGAAATTATTTTTGTATGCGAATCTGATGACATTTGAGAAGACTAGTCAACATTTTATTTGCTGGATGTGAAACTGCTGTTCACAAACTTTGCAGTCATTTACAGGTCTCATATACTTTACATCACTTTTGTTTTTCTTTTGCAGATGAAAGAATAAGTTTTGAGGTATTTCTGCCAATTTACCAAGCTATTTCAAAGAACCGCACTTCAGACACTGCAGATGATTTCATCGAAGGGTTGAGGCATTTTGATAAAGATGGGAATGGATATATTTCATCAGCTGAATTGCGTCATTTATTGTCAACTTTAGGTATGCTAACAGTACAATGTACTGTTAATGTAAAATTGTTTCTTGTGTAAATATTTAACATTGTGTT
This sequence comes from Schistocerca serialis cubense, assembly GCF_023864345.2. NCBI lineage: Eukaryota > Metazoa > Arthropoda > Insecta > Orthoptera > Acrididae > Schistocerca > Schistocerca serialis. Next base: position 231,121,703 of record NC_064640.1, read on the forward strand.
TAGCTTCAGGAGAGTATCTTGTGTTTTGTTTCTCTCTCTCTCTCTCTCTCTCTCTCTCTCTCTCTCTCTCTCTCTCTCTACCTCTCTACAGCAGCACACAAACTTCAAATAAATTTGTGTGTGCAATTCAAATGTGGTGGTATATTAATACACACACACACACACACACACACACACACACACACACACACACACACACACACACACACACACACACACACACACTAAGAAGATGCATAGGAGGAGGTTAATGGGGTTAGCTGAATCTGTAGAAACTGACGCTGACTGGTGTTGGCCAATTTTTCGTCGTTACCAACCAACTTTAGCTGACAAGCAACCCTTTCATGCATCTGCTTACAAGAACAAAATTAATGACTTAATGAGATATTGCTTGGTAAGGTGGCTGGTGCGTGTAAATAGTTACTGATGGAAATCTGATGTAAGCTGTTATTGACTCTTGTTGGGGCACTGCCAATGTTAGTTAGCAGGCTACACTTCAAATGTCAATAAATTAATTACTCAATTACATATGACATTAAGTGACCATTAATTTTGTTTCACTTCTGCTTTTGTAGACAGTTGCACGAAAAGGTTGCTTGACATCTAAAGGTGGTTGGTAATGACCAGAACTTGATCAGTACGTCAGTGTCAGATTCTGTAGACCAAACTAATCACATCAACCTTCTTGCTGTGCGTCTTCTTAATGTGTATGTAATACACTACCACCACTGCATGTGAATTGCCCATAAAAATTTGAGGTTTATGTGCTGCTGTGGAGACAAGTAATACTTCTGTTGAGTTGAAGATTACTTGAAACTTTCTGTTGACTTCAGCTTCTCTTCAGATTTTTTAGTAGTGATATGTTCACTTACTGTTTGTGAAATTATACTGAGACAAACATACTATTTTACAGGTGAAAAACTGACAGACGAAGAAGTTGAGCAACTACTTGCTGGTCAGGAAGATTCTCAAGGAAATATTAATTATGAAGAATTTGTTCGTATGGTTATGTGTGGTTGAGATATAACACCAGTTGCTTATTCGGTTAACTACTTCAAGTGTGAATCATAACAATAACCTTAATAATAATTATAACATCAATAGTATTAATACCTTGAGTAATAAGTTTTGGAGCATCAGCTGAGGTGCATATTCCACACTAAACTCTTGGATCTTACTGCCATCCCGCTATAAGTCATTCCACTTACCCTTGCAACCATCATGAAGTGCTAACAGTGTTTTAGTAATCAGTATTTCTCACCTTGCATGCCTTGTAAGCCAAGGAAAATCATATCTGTTGTTGCAAGTGGTTATATTAGATACACATTGAGTTGTGTAAAGAGGCCGTATACCTGGGCAGATAAAAACATTTTGCCAAAAGTAGTATTAAATGTTAATGTAAAAGATAGCTTATCAGGATTTGTGGAAAAAATTTTGAGAAAATATTTTGAAGTAGTTATGAAATTCGAATGGGTGGGTCACTGGTGAAATAAGACAGACTGCTTTATTTAGTTCAACTGATGCAAATAAGTAACATAAGAAAATCTGCAAATATCAAACAGGTAAATTGATACTATGTCGTGTGGAAGGCATAGTATATTAAAGAAATGACGTATTTCAAGGTGTTGATTGATTTCCACCCAAGTCAGTATGTTGAAAACAAACAATTTGAGCTAACCCGTTGCTGCCACAGGTTAAGTTCAAGTTATAAAAATGGCAGTGATACATAATTTGAATCATGTTATCTGTTGTAACTTATTTGCATTTAAATACTACTATGGACGTACTTTTGTATTCTTTTTTCAGTGTAATTTGACATTACTTTATTTACTTTGTTTATATATATAGTCCCTTCTTTTAATTTCATATGTAATTATGTATACTTGAGAATATATTGCAATTTTTGTGAACAGTATAATAATTTGTTAATAAGAAGTAACAGTCCTTGATGTTACTGTTACTTGTGAAATGAGCTGTTTCTAACTATTGATTATAATGAATTTGTATAAATTTGGTGGGTATTTACAACCTGGCCTTTATCTCCTGCCCTTTCACAACCCCCCCCCCCCCTCCCCCATACTTTATTTTTTTCTTTTATCAAGATTGCCATGAAAAATGGTGTTGGTATTTTATGAATGTTGTTGTTGCAAGGATTTTTAGCATTCTATGAATTTGGAAACTATATTTTAGATGTTATATATTTATCTGGTCCTTTTGCTGTGCTTGGCTTCAGTTTGTACTTAATATATTGTTTCAATCATATATAGAAATTTCATTGCAGAAGTGCAATAAAATATATTGTATCAGAATCATAATAAAATCATGTTTAATGCTGTTTTGTGTCATATTTATAAAAAGCACACCATCTCCTTGCAACTAAACTCTTGGGTAAAAGATGGAGAGAAAATTTCTTGGGATAAAGAATTTCAAATATTTAAGTGACTGTGGAGAATGGTGGGACCTGATTGAAATTTCATCCAGAGTGCAAGAACAATATGCACAATGACCAAACGAAGTAAGAAGAGTGCTAGATTTAGCAATGAAGAAATTTATTGTAATAAATTTTAAATGGCATGATCTGAACTGTGAATAAAATTTTGCTCTTATTAAAGTTCGTGCCACTGCTCCAAGCTGTTTTTAGCAATGTATTGTGATGAGAGCTGAAAACTTAGTCCCCCGAATAAATGTGGGTTACTTGTGTACTTCACATGAAGCAAGCATCCACTTGTAAGATGCCCTTCACTGTTACGAGAAAGTTAAGAGGTAAGAACATTGTGTATAGTGTCGTCAAAAAATAGTTTGTCTTGTGCCGTGAGGTAAGAGAAATTGTGGGTAAGGTGTGAAGGGGGTAGATGGTTGTCATGGGCTGAAAAAGCTTCTGTGGGGTAATTAGAGAATTGTATTAAGCATTTCAGCAAACTGCTGTTTGTGCTATTGTTGAAAGAGACAAAAATTGAGTTAACTTAGTTATCAAATGCGAACTTGTGGTTTGTCACTTGCAGGTTCAAAACATGTGAAACAGGAATCTCAATAGTAGTAGTTCAGTTATTTAGGCAACTCAAGAAGGTAATGCAGCGCACACATGCGTGTGGAGGTGCGCGCGTGCGTGCGTGGGGGAAGAGGTAGAGTTCTGCACTTCTGTCGTGTAAAATGAAGGGGACCAAGTGCACTGTCCAAAGTTTGTGTGTATTTTAGAAGACAAGAGGAAGCAGTTAAACTATTTTGAGTTAAGGTTTCTTTGCATCAGTTGATGTGATTGCCACAAGGGTCTGTAGTGCACCAGATTAATTCCTGTTTGCAAAAAATGGTTAGTGTTATTGCCAGTGGAACGTGAAACCTTGGAAAGGTTAAGTTGCCTGTAGTATTCATATCGTGGAGTATTTTCCTAAAAGTGTAGTGTTTGGTATATGGAGTCTCCACAGGTTGTTAGCCGAGTAGCGTCGTCGTCTCGTAGCAAAGTTTCGATGGAATGTCTCTCCATCATCTTCAGGTGAAGTGTCGGGATATCGTCGGTCGTGGGCTGATACCTCTGCTGGACCGCTCTTCGCTTCCCGCCGCCGGATAATCGTCCGCGGAATCGCCCAATGCACCTGGAGCGGCTGGTGGTGGGAGGGACGTGTGTGCGGGGTTAGTGTCCCGGCATCCGTCTATCTGCTCTGTCCATGGCCCTTGGTGGAATGGAATGTTTGATTTTCTTGATTGCAGGCTCCCAGGCTATGCTGAGATGGTAGCCACTGTCACGGTTGATTAGGTTGTTGTGTAACCGTATTTCTATGGACTCTTTACGTACTGAGTCCCAAAATCCGTTTGTACTGCATTTTCTGTGTGTCCTCAAAATCGAAGGTGTGCTTCTTGTTAATACTATGCTCTGGCACAGCAGATATGTTGCTCTGACCCAAGCGTACATGCCTGATGTGTTCATTGTGGCGCTGTGAGATGCAACGCTGCATCTGTCACGTATATTGTATCCCACATTCGCATCCGATCTGGTACACACCAGGTGCCGTCAGACCTAGTGGATCATTGGTTGAACTTAGAAGGTCTTTGATTTTTCCCACTGCACGGGAAACGGTCTTCACTTTGTTTTTTGACCATTCTCGTGATCTTGGCCGTTGGAGGACCCACATATGGCAAGAAAGCACAGCCCATTGCTTCGTCTTCATCTGGTCTCTTCTCTCTCCTTGTGGTCGGTCCTCGGAGCTCTCCTTATTTGTGTTTCACTGTATCGATTTTTCTTGAAGGTGTCCTTGAGGTGTTGCAATTCTCCTGGCAAACTTGCCTTATCGCAGATGGACCTCGCCCTGTACACTAAGGTGCTGAGTACAGAATTGGGTTGCGCAGGGTGGTGGCAGCTATTGGCATTAAGATAAAGGTCTGTGTGTGGTTTTTTTTTCTGTACACTGTGTGTCCCAGTGTGCTGTCCATGTTTCTTGTGATGAGGATATCCGGAAAGGGTAAGCTTCTGTTCTCTTCTATCTCCATGGTAAATTTGATATTTCCATGCATCCCATTGAGGTGTTGATGGAACTCTAGCAGTTTGTCCCTGCCATGTGGCCAAACTACAAAAGTATCGTCAACGTACCTGTAGAACGCTTTTGGCTTGTGTTTAACAGTGTCCAGTGCTAGCTTTTCGAAGTGCTCCATGTATAGGTTGGCCATGCCTGGTGCTAGGGGGGATCCCATAGCTACACCATCTGTGTGTTTGTAGAACTTCCGACCACATTTGAAATAGGTGGTTATTAGCACATGGAGAAAGACCTTGATGATATCCTCCTCAAAGTGTTCTTTGAGTAAAGCCAGGTAGTCTTCTATTGGTACTCATGTGAATAAGGATGCCACATCAAAGGTCTTCATTTTCCAGCCGCGTTCCCTGTAGTACCTTCACAAACTCAGCCGCATTTTTCATATGGTTTTTCACAGGGTTTTAGCATCTGTGATAAATGCTTTGCAATACCATATGTCGGCGAGTTAATAGTGTTCAAAATAGGTTGTAATGGGATGCCTTCTTTGTGGACCTTTGGGAGGCCGTAGAGATGAGGTGGTTGGTGCCCTCGGGTACAGATTCTTCTTGAGTCCCGAGTTGTTTAGCATCTCAACGGTCTTGTGGGTCACTGTTGGGGTGGGATCCTTCCCTAGTCATTTGTAGGCAGGATCCTGCAGCAGGGCGTCGATTTTTTGCCAATAGTCTTCTGATTTAAGCAACACCGTCGCGTTCCCTTTGTCCGCTGCCAAGACCACTGTGTCCTGGTCCTCCCTGAGTGCCCGTAGTGCCTTGTGTTCTGGTGCCGAAATGTTGTTCTTTGGCATCTTTCCTTTGTCTAGTACTTTGCAGATGTCTCTTTGTACTTCATCTGCAGCCTCTTCAGGTAGTCTCCTTATGGCTTGCTCTACCCCACTTATGATGTCCTGTTTCGGCAGGGCCCTCGGAACAGGGGCGAAGTTTAGGCCCTTGGACAGCACCTCTTGTGTTGGCCCATCCAGTTCCTTGTTTGATTAGATTAGTGACCACATTATGGGGAGATGGTTTTTATTTCTGTTGTCAGACTTCGGAAGTGGAAGGAATTTCTTGCACTGTCTTTCGGTGGCTTTCTTCTTGGACTATTCGCCATTGGTAAAGGTATTTCCTTCTGTCCAATCCCAGGTGTGTTCCGGGAGACAGGAAGCCAATCAAAGGATTAGAGAAAGCAGGCTTCTAGCGTTCTTCTTGAGTTCCAGTCTTACGACCCTGATGTGTTCTCGTACCAGGGCCATGCTCGCCCGTCGTAAGATGTCTCGTCCTGTTGGTATTGACAGGATGCTTTAAGTTGGCGAACTTAGGCATCATTTTCTTATCCCGACATTGGAGTAAGAAGGCCAACCTGCTAAGCAGCTCCCCCTTTTTGCTCTGTAGCTTCCGCAGTATCTTGTAACGGCCAAGATCGCGAGAATTCTCAAAAACATAAAGTGAAGTCCGTTTTCCATGCAGCGGGAAAAATCAGACCTTCTCGGTTCAACCAAGGATCCACTAGGTCTGACTGCACCTGGTGTGTACAAGATTGGATGCGAATGTGGTATGCAATATACAGGGCAGATGCAGCGTTGCATCTCACAGCGCCACAATGAACCCATCAGGCATGTATGCTTGGGTCAGAGCAGCAAATCTGCTGTGATGCATTCCATCGAAACGTTGCTACGAGATGACGAAGCTACTCGGCTGACAACCCGTGAAGACTTTATATGAAATTTGCCGAGAAAACCTGCACTCACATGTAGTGTTTAGTGTTTCCCTGCAGTTATTATTTTCACTAATGAAGCATGTAAGTCACCAAACGTAATGTGTAGGTATGTGATTAGCTACAGCAAGTTGAAATAGATCTTAAATGTGTGATGTGATTTGTTGGCAACTTAACTCATGCTAAAGCTGCCATAAATGGCATTATCAATATTTCATTCAACAGGCAGTTAAATCCATGCCCTAATTGCTAACAACGTTGACTGCTTCGAGGCTGCCAGCTAACATAGCAGAAGATTAACAATTTGAATGCTTGGTACTCTGCAGCTTTAATATAGCTATGAAAGTACATATTCAAAACAACATGAACTGCACTTGAAATGTGTCAAACCAGTGCATAGGTGTATGATCCATTGGCAATGGTACTTGATGCAGAGTAACAAACTGATGAATGTACATAATTGTTTCCAGTCCATTTAACAGTGTAAATACCAATAAGTAAAGCATTTGTCGCATCATAGTACAAAAATTACATCGCGATTATGAGCAATATGTTCGCATAGCATTTCCTAATGTGCAATAGAGGGGCATTTTATTTATTTCGAGCATCGCCAATACTTTGCAATTTCTCTGGATGTAACTGACATATTGTGATGCAACCAAAACCTTTTTTGTGATTTTTCATATTAACTGTGTAAGAAACATTGTGTGTCCATTTAACACTTTCGCTGCGGCACCGGTGCAGGCGCGCAACTCTCCAGTGCGATGTCGGGCCGGTAACACTGAAACGGCAGGTACCGCTTGGAGCTGATGCTCGTAAGCACACCTGAGCTACAGGCTGACTTCAAGACCTTGTAAGATCTGTAGGATCATGTTCTATACTGACTTAATGATGCCACCTTAGATGCATTACTTCAGATAAGCTTCGACTGTATTGTGGTCATGTTTTAAAGTCTGTCTGCTGTCTGACACCTATAGGGGTCACAGGTGTCATTCAAATGCTCGTGATTTGTTGATAATGTAACAAAAAATACTATTCAAACAAGCAATAAATCCACTGCATTCAGGAAAAATTTGGATTCCATGTATATCTTAATGCCATTTTATTACATTTTCTTTTTGTGTATTGTCTAAATGACAATCTTCCCCTCCAACGAATCATTGATTCATCTACTGTTAAATGTCTTCCCAGGTAGTACACTTGAGACATTCTTGTGTTAAAATAATCCAATATAGGTCGTATATTATATAAACGGTCGTTTGGTTTTGGGTTTTGTGGAAGTGGATTTTTGCAAAATGCAGAGAGCGTAATATGATCAAATACCGGTCTCATTGCTGTTCCTCTATTCTAAAACAACGGTTCTCTCTTCCGGTAGTCTTGTAATCACGGATATTTATGTTACGCATATGTAACAAAACACCCAGGAAAACTAGTAATTCGCCTATATTTAGGGGTTTCCATTTACAGATCCTAGATCCCTCTTTTGTATTTTAGGTCAGCAATATGTTGACTGCGTTATTGTTCGTTTCGTCAACTACAAGTTGCAACACTTTGTCTGTTACCAATAATCCGAAGAAATCTATAGGAGAATTGCCAGGAGGATGAATTTGCGGAACTTCTTCCTTTGTAAATGTGTGATACTACACATTATGTGGTTCTTTTTACCAGGACTCACCTGGATTATCTCCATGTGACAAGTCAGGCTCTTTTTCGTCATCGATTTCCACACAATCGTGATCCGTATCGTCAGATTCGGAACTGTCACAAAATGGATTCGAAAGCTGTGCTTCCATGCTATCATCACTCTGCAATTCTTCTGCAGCCTCTAAGTGACAATCTCCGTGGTATGCCTCGTCCTCACTACACAGAAAATCACTGTCGTCTAGTACACTAAGTAACTGTTCCTCTCTCAATTTAACACTTTTCCTGCTCTTCACATTGGATGGTCAAGGTGTCGGTTCATTAGCCGCCATTACGAACAATATACATTAGATAACTGATCACACAAAACAAAAGTTTACACGCATTAATGCTAGCTTAGACGCTGCAACTAGACAGTAATCCGATAATGAGCGCAAACGCTTATAAGCGTCAGCCGCACTGGCTCGTGGCCGGTTGTGATGCTTATAAGCGTCAGCCGCAGCGAAAGTGTTAAAAAACATAATTTTCTGTTAAAAATAATAATTCTTAAAGTTTTAGGATGTCTCTTAGTATTTGCTTTCATGAGCCCTTGCCGTACATTCCCAGCTGTTAAAAGTTGTTTTTCAGTACCTATTAATCTATTATTTCAGAGATATTTGCAAGGAAATATGTAAGTGGACCACTGTGTATAACAGAAATATAAATTTAATTATATAATGTATCTCTGTAATTATGACTTGTCAGTATGATAGAATGGATTTCATATCCTATCACATAGTACACAGCAAAGGTTGTCATATATATTATTGCTGTCATATCTTCAATATTATATTAAAATTATGTAGAAATTGATGTATTTACAGTTGGTTGTTCCTCTGTATCAGTTGCCATTGATGATGGGTTATACACCCTAATACCGGTTTGTCAAATAAACATTTCATATGCAGGTCATGGTATTTTGAAGATGCCTTTCAATAAACAGCACAGAGTTGTGTCTGACGATGTGTGCCCACTGGCGGTCGCATGGTCCACTCTGTTTGGTTCAGTATGTGTGTGGATGGTCTGTAAAGTTTCAAAAACAAAAAAAAAAGTTCAAAACAAAGTATGGTACCTGATTTCCTGTACTCAGGCATAAACTCAAGAAATACAAATTAATGCATAGTATTGCTGTATATACTGTATAAAAGCTGTTACTTGGCATAGGAAAACTGGAAGTGAAAGAGGCTTTCACAGGAACATTAGACAAGCTGCTTGCAGTCCTCAGTTGCACATGTGAGATTAAGTATGTTCAGAATTTGAGGGTCCATGCCTAAGTGGTGCTGACTGTAAATGTGAAGTGTATGTCTCGTGCTCTTGTTCTAAGGATATGAAGATTCCTGTCAAAGAACTACAGCAATAAATGTCAAAGAGAGAAAGATGGATCTGTTGGACAGAATCAAATTGGGTTACCATAGCTACCTGAGCAAAGATACAATTTAAAAAACAGAGGAGGCAAGAAGGCGAGTCCAGAAGAATTTCTGAATATAAGCAAAAAAGGAAAGAAGAGTTAACATTGCAATCAAATTAAATTCTTTTCTCCAAAGAAGATGAAGAGACAACTGATGTTAAAGATGAAGAATCTGGAGATCCTTTTGGAGATACTGTGTGGTGATTTTGATGTACCTTCTGCTTCACATATATATTAATATAACACACTATAACTCTGCAATGTTGCATTGCAAAGTATTATTTACAGTGTTGGTCTACGTGGTACAGCTGCCATTACAACAGCTGTACATTTGGATGCTGAATTAATTAGTGAAGGAGAATTGTGGTTGATCACAACAAAGTAAAAAGAGCCCAAGAAAAAGTCAGGAAATCACTTGATGAATAATTCATGCTCAACATAGGATAAGTGAGCATGAATGTATGTTCTCTGATTGATGTCAAGATTCCATTAAAGTTATGTTACAAGCAGATAACTTAAGTCATCAATTTCCCAGTGTTGTTTGCAGTGAGCCAGGTGGAAGGCATCTTTGATATTTTACTCCAGAGAAAGAGTTAACTAAAAGGAAACCTGCTGAAGTTATTGCTAACAATCTTTTGGAGTTTTTAAATAAAACCAGCGTTGATAAAAGTTCGGAGGCTATTGGTGACTCAGTGAATTTGAACACTTGTTGGGAAGGAGGAGTCATGCATTGGATTGATACAAAGTTGAATTGTAAACTCATCTGGTTTGTTTGTGCTCTTCATACCAATGAGCTACTTTTGTGCCACTTGATCAAACAGTTGGATGGGAAAACTGTCTAACAACAAGTGGAGTGGTAAGTTTGGCAACATGCTTGATAGTGCAAGAGAACTTGAAATCAAACCCTCATTTGTCAAAATATCCTTTCCAGAGCCTTTGGTTCCATTGAGTGACACTGTTGTCACAGATATCTCTGCAGATCAGGCTTATGATTACAGGATAACTCAGGTTTTAGGGACAAGTTCACTTCGAACTGATCTGGCATCATTAGAAATTGGACCTATAATCCACTGTCTGTAATAAACAACTGGAAATAGGATTTGTCACAGATTGATTTCAAAACATGGCCTTAAAGGCAACAACTTGATGTTACATTGTTCGCATTTCCTGTCGCTACTGGTTTACAATCAACTCATCTAAAATATGAGAGGATTTTTTTTATTTTTTTTTATTTTTTTTTTAAATCGTGAAATGGTGCTCCAGACACTTTTATGCTCAGAAGACTAAGAAGAAAGGTAAGTGGTCCAGAACACAATTGAAATGAGGAATAAAGATGACGACACATTAGGAGACATCTGTTTGGCCTAGGAAGATACCTGCAGTAAATCCAAATGCAACTTCACTCTTGGAACTGATAGGCCACTCAGAATATGTGTATGAACCTCCACTTACTTGTGTACTCAAACTATCAGAAATAAGAAAGTTTTTGAAGAGCCAATGCAAGTTTCAAAGTGTCCATATCGTGGACAGTTCATAGAGAGTTGTGCAAAAGAAGTAACAGAGAATTCTGTAAAGTGTATACTCACACAAAACGAAAAGAATATATTAGAGGCCAGCAAGCAAGCAGAAGATTGATTTCTATGAATGAATCAAAGCAAGACTTGATGAATATTGTTGGCTGAAGCTTTTTGCATTTTTTCAGTGTTTTATAAGAGAAACAGAATATAAAGAAAACTCTTTGGGTTCATTAAACCACTTTTTGAGCAAATTTTGGCGGACTTTGTACCAATTTATGCTCTCGTGTCAGAAATTTCAATATACGTTATAATCAAGAGGAAATTTACCAAGCTAAATGTTTATCCACAAAGAAAATCCTTTTCAATTAGGATATTACACATCAAAAGGCATATTTTTGAGCCCCCTAAGCCACAAAAATCACGAAATTTTATTTTTACTCTCTAAAATGACATGATAGTCACAAAATATTCCAAAATCTATGATTTCCTCTAGTTATTCATCTCAGTCAGGAAATCTTTCCATTTTATACCCTTTTGGCAGTTGACATATCAGTTTTATCACTTATTTTGAAAAGTATCTTCTCATTTGGTCTCACAAGAAAAATCTAAGGTTAGTGAGAACTTAGGCTTCTATGTATCTTTCCAGTGAGATATGCATCTCTGTCCAGCAATGTGAAACAACTATTCTACACAAGCACTTGTTGGATTAAAGGCAGGTCTTGGTAATAATTGCTATGTTTGCACAGAATAACAGCAACCGGTCAGAACATAGTGTGTAGTATACAGTATCACTTTCACATCCGAATTTATGGACAACTGGTTTTGGATGACAAGCATCCATTATCAAGTCATCTAAAAAAAGCTAAAATCTACGGCTAATGACAATGTTCAAAATCTACAAGAAATCTACTTACAATATCGATTTGCCAAAAGGCTTGCAAATAGTGATGAAAGTATCACTTTCTCAGGGGCTTTACAAAAAGTTTATACTATATTATGTTGTGAATTACTTATGTGATGCTCAGTTAATAGAATTTGAACATTTTCAGTAATTTTAGATTTTTGTAGGAAACTTGATAATAGATGCTTGCCATTGAAAGCTGTATGTCAATAAACTGTAATGTGTAAGTGAAACTATGGTACAGATCTACATTAAATATATTCTCAATTGTGAATACATCTACATCTACATGATTACTCTGCATTTCACATTTAAGTGCTTGGCAGAGGGTTCATTGAACCACAATCATACTGTCTCTCTACCATTCCACAACCGAACAGCGCGCGGGAAAAACGGACACCTAAACCTTTCTGTTCGAGCTCTGATTTCTCTTATTTTATTTTGATGATCATTCCTACCTATGTAGGTTGGGCTCAATAAAATATTTTTGCATTTGGAAGAGAAAGTTGGTGACTGAAATTTCGTAAATAGATCTCGCCGCGACGAAAAACGTCTTTGCTTTAATGACTTCCATCCCAACTCGTGTATCATATCTGCCACACTCTCTCCCCTATTACAGACAACCATCGGTTGTAAAATGGAATGACCACAATGAAAAATTGTGCCACACTGGAAATTGAACCCAGATTTCCTGCTTATTGTGAGTAGTTGCCTTACTGTTTGGCAATCCAAGCATGACTCACAGCCAGATCCAAACTTCCATATGTCATCAACTATGGATTTACAACCTGTACTCATACATCCATTATTTATATTCCTGTACAGGTGAGACATTTTACTTGAAAGTCATTTTCCCTGTGTAGGTGGATAAATACATTATTGCAGTGCCTGTGTTGTTCTGAATATGATGCAAAGTTCCTTTGTACATTCATGCATGTCCAAAGGAACAGGCACTGCAATGAATACAGACATTATGGAACACATTAAATGTATTCACAATTGCAAAAATGGACAACCATCAGCTCTAGAATGGAATGACGACAATGGAAATTTGCGCTGGACTGGGACTTGTTCTTGGATTTCCTGCTTTTTGCGAATAGTCAACTTACCATTTGGCTATCTGTGTGTGACTCACAGCCAGACCCAAAGTTCTGTATGTCATCAAGCATGTCCCTCAACCTGTACACATACATCCACTATGTATATTCCCATACAGGTGTTCGTTGTCGTCAATCCATATTCACAATTGCAAGTACATTATATGTATTTCCCAGTGGCTGTAGCCACCACAGTGCCTGTTCCTTTGGACATACATGCATGTCTCAAGGAACTTTGCACTTTATTCAAAATAACACAGGCACTGCAACATTGTATTTATCCACTGAAACTGGGCAAGCGACTCTCAAGTAAAATGTCTCATCTGGATGGGAATATACATAATGGATGTACGAGTACAGGTTGTAGATGCCTGGTTGACAATGAATGGAAGTTTATGTCTGGCCATGAGTCATGCACAGATAGCCGAGAGGTGAGGCGACTGCTCTCGATAAGTGGGAAATCTAGGTTTGAGTCTCAGTCTGGCACAAATTATCTTGGTTGTCATTCCTTTCTACAGCTGATGGTTGTACATATTTGCAATTGCAAATAATTTTGTGTATTCCATAATGGCTGTAGTCACTACAGTGCCTGTTCCTGTGGATGTGCATGCATGCAGCGTATTCAGAATAACACAGGCACTGTAATATTATATGGTACGGATTTTTCTTGTTGCTGTTGTGATGCTGTTCTGTGTGCTCAGGCTCAGAGGAAATGGAAATTTATCTTTTCCTTTCATTCATTGTACTGTGTTGCAGACCTACTACTAGTTGGCTCAAATACTACTTTAAGAGTGCATAGAATGCAAGATATTAGTGTCTCCATTACTGCAGGCTGTTCCAGCAATCCACCATAAGGTAAAGACAACTCTGGGCATCCTCAGCTCATGCTGAGGCAGACACAGCTAGTATAGGTTACCATGTGGCAGACCAATTGCACTCATTCTGTTCATGTGTAAGCACTTGACCACACCTGTATACATGTTTTCAGCTGATGCCATGGATTTTCTAGGCTATGGCCCAGCTGCCTCACTGCCCATATGTTAGCTGTTTGCCAGCCTGTGCCCATAGGCACCTTGCTGCCCAGTAGTGGATACAGGAGCTGGAACAGTGTGCATTATTCCATTGGATGAGAAGTCAAAGCTTCTTGTCCCTATGTGTATGTAAGAAATGTTCTCATTATTTTGAGATTTTAATTAAAAGCGCCTAACGAGAAAAGCATTGAGAAGTTGTTGATCTCAAATCCCATCCCTACCAGCAAATGGGACATTTCTCAAATTTTGGAGTACCAGTAGCTGTCAGTGCCTACTTCAACAGAATTGCAGTGTCTCATCAGCAGGATTTACTTGAACACATAACTAACCTTCTAAATTTTATTTCAGTGTTAAAAAGTGTAATTTCATGGAAGCTGAAATGAAACATCAGCAGGTATTGGAAGATCAAGTTATGGCTCCTACAAGTAACTATACTAGTGACAAATGGTATACAGGGTGCCCACAAAGTCCCTTTACAACATCAAAATTTTATTACAACGGCAGTTGTTGAAATATTTTAACAACATTCTTTTATTGGGATCAGTGTTTACAAAAGTTTTTTGACAGTCTTTAAAAGACCTCTATATGGGCGCCTTTAGTTGCATGAAGCACATCAAGACAGTACTTTATTTCTTGCCATGTTCGCTGTAGCATAGCATCATCAATGGTGGAAATAGCATTACGGATCCTTCACTTCAAGTCAATGTCCATAAAGTCCCTTTACAACTTCAAAATTTTATTACAACGGCAGTTGTTGAAATATTTTAACGACATTTCTTTTATTGGAATCAATGTTTATAAAAGTTTTTTCACAGTGTTTAAAAGACCTCTATATGAGCGCCTTTAGTTGCATGAAGCACATCAAGACAGTACTTGATTTCTTTCCATGTTCGCTGTAGCATAGCATCATCAATGGTGTAATTGCATTACGGATCCTTTGCTTCACGTCAGCAATGTCCCATATCTGTGTTTGATACACACTTTATTTTACATACCCCCATAAAAAAGTCCAAGGGAGTGATATCTGGCAAACGTGGTGGCCAAGGAATTAGCCCATCCCTACTAATCCATCTGCCTGGAAATGTTTCATTGAGGAACTGACGAACATGCAGTTCCCAATGTTGAAGTGCACCATCTTGCTGGAAAATGATAGTTGGTTGTAAGTCAATCAATTGTGGTGCTACATATTTGGTCAGAAGGTTGAGGTAAACATCTGCAGTAATTGTTGACTCGTTGAAGAAAAATGGACCAATTATTCAGTTGCACATGATTCCACACCACACATTCAGTTTTGGACTATCCGGTGAAGCTCCCTAGTCACATGGAGGTGTTCAGATCCCCACATTCTCACATTGTGTCTGTTTAATGTCCCAGAAACATGAAAGCTGCCTCGTTACTGAAACAAACTTGCTTGAGGAATGCCTCATACTCCGAAAGGCATTCCAGCATGTTGAGCGCAAACTCTGTCCATTTTGGCTTGTCATTTGGCTCAAGTGTCAGTAACAGTTGCACTTTGTAAGCACACAACCATATGTTCTTGTGGAAGACCTTATGCACAGCTCAATGTGGTAGTCGCAACTGTCTGGCAGCAGTGCGGATGGACTATGTAGGTGAATAAATGAAGATGATTAAAACGCGATCGATGTTTTCCTCGGATGTTCTTGGTCGCTCGCTCCTCCCTTTATCCAACATTGTCCCTGTCTCCATAAATTTTTTGAGCCATGCACGGATTGAAGGGCGCAATGATGGATTTCTTCCATACTTTATTCTGAAGTTTCATTGAGTCTGAACATCCGATTTTGTCTCAATAAACCAGGACACACATTGTGCCTTCTCTTGAGGAGTTGCCATTTTATAAAGGTTCTGTTCCTTCCATCAACAGAGTATGTGAAACACAAAATTTTGGTATACAGGGTGTTACAAAAAGGTACGGCCAAACTTTCGGGAAACATTCCTCACACACAAATAAAGAAAAGATGTTATGTGGACATGTGTCCGGAAACACTTAATTTCCATGTTAGAGCTCATTTTAGTTTCGTCAGTATGTACTGTACTTCCTCAATTCACCGCCAGTTGGCCCAATTGAAGGAAGGTAATGTTGACCTCGGTGCTTGTGTTGACATACGACTCATTGCTCTACAGTACTAGCATCAA
Source organism: Schistocerca serialis cubense (assembly GCF_023864345.2). NCBI lineage: Eukaryota > Metazoa > Arthropoda > Insecta > Orthoptera > Acrididae > Schistocerca > Schistocerca serialis. The sequence goes on from NC_064640.1 coordinate 231,137,703, forward strand.
GCACATCAGTACGTAGCATCAACAGGTTAGTGTTCATCACGAACGTGGTTTGGCAGTCTGTGCAATTTTTACAAATGCGGAGTTGGCAGATGCCCATTTGATGTATGGATTAGCACGGGGCAATAGCCGTGGCGCAGTACGTTTGTACCGAGTCAGATTTCCAGAATGAAGGTGTCCCAAAAGGAAGACGTTCGAAGCAATTGATCGGCGTCTTAGGGAGCATGGAACATTCAAGCGTATGACTCGTGACTGGGGAAGACCTAGAAAGACGAGGACACCTGCAATGGATGAGGCAATTCTTCGTGCAGTTGACGATAACCCTAATGTCAGCATCAGAGAAGTTGCTGCTGTACAAGGTAACGTTGACCACGTCACTGTATGGAGAGTGCTACGGGAGAACCAGTTGTTTCCGTACCATGTACAGCGTGTGCAGGCACTATCAGCAGCTGATTGGCCTCCACGGGTACACTTCTGTGAATGTTTCATCCAACAATGTGTCAATCCTCATTTCAGTGCAAATGTTCTCTTTATGGATGAGGCTTCATTCCAATGTGATCAAATTGTAAATTTTCACAATCAGCATATGTGGGCTGACGAGAATCCGCACGCAATTGTGTCATCACTTCATCAACACAGATTTTCTGTGAACGTTTGGGCAGGCATTGTTGGTGATGTCTTGATTGGATCCCATGTTCTTCCACCTATGCTCAATGGAGCACGTAATCATGATTTCATACGGGATACTCTACCCGTGTTGCTAGAACATGTGCCTTTACAAGTACAACACAACATGTGGTTCATGCACAATGGAGCTCCTGTACATTTCAGTCGAAGTGTTTGTACGCTTCTCAACAACAGATTCGGTGACCGATGGATTGGTAGAGGTGGACCAATTCCATGGCCTCCACGCTCTCCTGACCTCAACCCTCTTGACTTTCATTTATGGGGGCATTTGAAAGCTCTTGTCTACGCAACCCTGGTACCAAATGTAGAGACTCTTCGTGCTCGTATTGTGGACAGCTGTGATACAATACGCCATTCTCCAGGGCTGCATCAGCGCATCAGGGATTCCATGTGACGGAGGGTGGATGCATGTATCTTCGGTAACGGAGGACATTTTGAACATTTCCTGTAAGATAGTGTTTGAAGTCACGCTGGTACATTCTGTTGCTGTGTGTTTCCATTCCATGATTAATGTGATTTGAAGAAAAGTAAGCATTTCCAGACACATGTCCACATAACGTATTTTCTTTCTTTGTGTGTGAGGAATGTTTCCTGAAAGTTTGGCTGTACCTTTTTGTAACACCCTGTATATAAAAACTTTAGTAAACAGTGATTACAATAAAAGAAATTTTGTTAAAATATTTCAACAACTGCCATTGTAATACAATTCTGAAGTTCTAAAGGGACTTTATGGACTCCCTATATATTGTTTACCAGCCATGGAAACACATAGTGTAATGAAAGGCATCTCCAGCGAGTGTTGCGGACCAGGCAGTAACAGGATGCAGAATGTCAGACTGAATTCTCTGAATTCATCTCTGTCAAGTTGTTCTTGATTATAAGGTATGTTTTCCATTAACAACAGAACATAGATAAACTCACTCAAAAGTTACTGGAACATTTCATCATCAAAATTTCCTTCTATCTGAAATACTTTAGCTCTGTTAGTTACACTACAACTGATATTAACACCTGCATCAATTACTCTGAAATTTGGGCTTCCTTTACGAATATAATTTTAACCAAAACAATCAAATTCCTTGTGACATCTTCCAGGACTTAACACAGCTACTGATGACAGATTACTGTTGGACTGTGTCTCTCTTAAGAACTGATCCCCTCACGCTGTGCATTTGTTCAGACTTAGAGTAGTCTCCCATATACAACTTATTAATGTTTCTTGTAGATGGAGATTGTTTTATTTACTGGTCTCTTGCTAGTAGCAAATATAGCATTGATTAGAAGTGTCCTTCATTTTGGCCACGTTAACCCTTAATGTTTCTTGTTCTCAGTGGAAAACAATAGGACATTTCACATGACAGTACCACATACATTGTAACTGAATTATTGTGAGTGGATATATGAATAAAATTGAAAAGGTTTTCTTGGTTATGATTTAATATCATATACCAGTAACAAGTTTTGCTGCAACACTTTAGTTTGCCTTGAGCATTTTCAAAACAAAAGTACAAGACTGAATGACTGCCAAACTGTTGAACAAAAAGTGATAGTAAGCATTAATAACTTCACTTATGTCAAAATGCAAACAGTAAGACAATGTCTAAGCAAAAATATGTTTCTGGAAACAATGTAATGATAATGTTAAGGGTGTGAGTGTAATTTTGAACAGCAGAATAGCAGAAGCAGGTATGCAGAATTTGGAAACAAAGCAAAAGTGTAGCTGTTATAACGTCAAGTTGAACAAATATATTTCCAGGATGACACAATACATGTAAGTCTCAGATCAAGTAAACAAAGTAAAACGTGTGTACACTGTAGTAGTAAAATCAGCACTGAGTCCAAGTCTAGCAGCCGCTGGCTGGCTGGCCGCTTAGATGGCGCGGCTGCTGCATGTCCGGAAGACAGCGCCACACGTAGAGGATGCGCGTAACTGCGTGGTGGCACTTTGAAAGATTGACGAGTCACAACACTTTTCCCCCCTTTGCATTTTTTCCACTGGTCTTGATGGAGGTGGCCTGTAGATTGCTAACGTCCATAGGTGTTGTTTGACTGGCCATAAAGTCTCGAGGAGTAGGCTTCCCGTATGGACGGAAGTGTTCCCGATGATAATGGGTCGAGATGACAAGAGACGTGGGGGTCGAATCTGCTGGGGCCCCGTGCCTCAATCTGCCTGTTGCGGCAAGTCCGGTTGTTATAACAGGAGACATGGGCGATGTGTTGGCGTCCGTAGGAGAAGAAGGCGAGTAGAGTTGCTCTGACAGATGATGGTCATCTGGTTCCTGCATGGGCACGTCTCCTGGTGGCGTCAGTTCTTGTGCTGCCACCGAGATGATGGTGAGAGGACTGCATTGTGAGTAATGAGAGATTCCAAGATCCCCAGCGTCAGGTAGAGCCGAAGGTGGTGTAGCGGCATTCAGAACAGGTGTTGCTGGCACACGAGGCTGAAGCTGGTCCGAATGATGTACTGCAACACCCGTGTCCGTCTAGACTTCATACAGCCATCAGCCACGGTGTCGTAAGACGTGGCCAGGACTTCATTTTGGCTGCCTGCCATATACCCGTACCCATACAAGGTCGCCGGTGGTGAACCGGCCAAGCGAAGGCACCCGCAGCCGTGAGGTGGAAGGCTGCAGAAGATGAAGTAGTGTGCGGGGCTGTCGGCCATGTAAGAGCTATGCCAGGCTGTGGTCACCCATGAGGGTGAAATGGTAAGAAGCCAGAAATTGGAGAAGCGCATCATCAGCAGCAGAAGAAGTCAGGAGTTTCCTCATCTGAGCCTTAAATGTGCGGACCAGTCGTTCAGCCTCACCGTTTGATTGTGGATGGAACGGAGGGGCCGTGACATGCATGACGCCATGACGGGCACAAAAATCTGCAAAATCGGAAGAGGCAAGTGCAGACCATTATCAGTAACAAGAGTAGAGGGAAGGCCTTCCAAAGAGAAAATGCGAGCTAGAGCATTGGTGGTTGCCGCGGTGGTAGGCGACATGCAACGGACAATGAAAGGAAAGTTAGAGTAGGCATCAATAATGAGTAGCCAATAAGTACCTAAAAAAGGTCCCGCAAAGTCAGCATGAATACGCTCCCAGGGCTTTTCAGGCGAAGGCCATGGTGACAAAGATGACTTCGGGGCGGCGGCCTGTGACACACAAGGGCCGCAGGCAGCGACCATGTGTGCGATTTCATAGTCGATGCTGGGCCAGTACACATGATGGTGCGCCAGAGATTTTGTGCGAGAGACATCCCAGTGCCCTTGGTGAAGGAGGCACAAGACCAAAGCACGCAAAGACGCAGGTACCACAATACGCGGCGAAGCATTGTCAGTGGAAAGGAGGATAACACCATTCCTAGCTGTGAGGCGGTAACGCAAAGCGTAGTAGTTCCGCAACGGATCAGAAGTCTTAGTGGATAGACAATCTATCCAACCATTCTGAATACAGCGTAAAACCTGGGAGATGGTAGGATCAGAACCCGTAGCAGCCGCCAGCCGGTCCCCGGTGATGGGGAACCCGTCCACAACCTGCTGCTCGGCAACATCCAGGTGGAAACACAAAAGTTCGGCCCTATTGTATGCCAGACCAGGACCCATGGGAAGGCGAGACAGTGCATCAGCATTTGCATGTTGAGCTGTCGGCCGTAAATGAATCTCATAACTGAAACGAGACACATAAAGAGCCCAACGCTGGAGGCGGTGTGCAGCCTTGTCGGGAAGTGACGTTGATGAATGAAACAAGGAAACAAGTGGTTTGGGGTCCATAACAAGATGAAATTTGGATCCATAGAGAAAAACACCAAACTTATGAATAGCATAAATAATGGCCAAAGTTTCTTTTTCAATTTGAGAATATTTTCGTTGGGCATCCGTGAGCGTTTTGGAGGTGTAAGCAATGGGTTGTTCAGAACCATCAGAAAAACGGTGCGCAAGGACTGCACCGACCCCGTATTGAGAGGCGTCCGTGGCAAGAACAAGATGTTGGCCAGGTTGATAAGTAGCCAGGCATGGGGCCTGTTTCAGCATATTCTTCAATTTCTGGAAAGCCGCATTGCATGACACAGACCAGTGAAAGGGCACGTTTTTATGCAACAGGCGTTGCAACGGCTGATCCACCGAAGCCGTAGACGGTAAAAACCTGTGATAGTATGCTATTTTTCCCAAGAAGGCCTGCAGTTCCTTAACAGATGTAGGGTGAGGAAGGGCACTGATCGCAGCAACAGTTTGCTGAAGCGGACGAATACCATCACGAGAGAGTTGAAACCCCAAGTATGTGATGGATGCCTGCAAAAATTTTGATTTCTGAAGATTACACTTAAGACCGGCAGTCTGTAAGACATGAAAAAGTGTGTGGAAATTCTGAAGATGTTCTTCAGTGGTGGTGCCAGTGACAACAATATCATCCATGTAATTTATACACCCAGGGACAGGGAGCAATAATTGTTCCAAGAATCGCTGAAAGAGAGCAGGGGCGCTGGCAACCCCAAATGTGGATGGAACAGAGGGGCCGTGACATGCATGACACCATGACGGGCACAAAAATCCGCAAAATCGGAAGAGGCAAGAGTCGCTCCAGTGGCGCAAGAAATTTCAAAAGACTGAGCGATGGATAGGGCTTGATCTAGAGTCAGATTTGCCAACTGAAGGGCACATTGCCTAACTTCTTTGTCGGGCGCCAACCGGATAATAGCATCCCGTACCACGGAATCGACGCAGGATTCTTTGTGAACGTCAGTATCAAATTGACACCTTCGACTGAAGTCGTGAAGTTCAGCAGCCCAAGCATGATTCGGTTGTTTTTGACAACGATAAAAGGCAACACGAGAGGCTACCACATGCGTATGCTTTTGAAAATATACGGACAGAAGTGAGCACATTTCAGCAAAGGACAAAGACGCAGGATCTTTCAAAGGAGCGAACATTTGAGGTGAAATCCATGAAAGGAACAGAGACTTACATGTTTGGTCATCTGCAACATGAAGTGCCAAGAAGTGCTGTCGAAGACGTTTTTCGTAATCAGACCATTCTTCCACCGTCTCGTCGTAAGGAGGAAAAGGAGGTAGAGACAATGACAAGAGATGCCCTGCATTGGATGCCATGACAAAATCACGAATCGCAGATGTGAGAAGCGTTTGCTGTTCAATGAGACCTTGCAATAGTTGCTCTAAAGTAGCCATGGGAACCTGTGGGTCAATGATGAAAAAGAAAAATTCACTACCTCGTTGCCAATTGTTATAACGTCAAGTTGAACAAATATATTTCTAGGACAACACAATAGTAACAAGAGCAGAATCACATTTAGCTAAGTACTGGAAGTCTTATTGTCTGTGATTTATATAGTCATGAATTAGTTTATGAAATTGGCAGTTCTTTAATACAAAATGTGCTCATACCCTTGGATTACTTTCCTTACCAATATTATCAACTTGTTTCGAAATAATGTGATGTAGTTATATACAAGACCACTTTATGAACTGCAAAAAATACAAAGGACTACCTGTCTGTACAAAGATGCCACATATTCCACTTTATTAATAGAACAGGTGTTACACTCTTCAATAATGAAGCACCTATAATATTAATAACCTCTTTCATATTGTTTCACCTATACACATTTGCTTATTGCCAGAAGCCTCATTAATAATATTCAGAGAACCAAAGTGAGCATTTTCCAGTTTTTGTATAAAATTAAATTGAATGAACTGCACATATATAACGCACCTAAAAGAAAAACATCTTTAGTTATAATACTAATTAGTACAGAAGACACAACAGTTGCATATTGTATGAGACAGTCAAAGAGAAAATTGCTAATTTGTGAATTAAATTTCTGGGCTCCGTAATTAATCTGAGTCAAAATACTTCAGTCAAGTAATGAGGTACTACATAATTCATAAAATGCTGATAAAAATCGATATTTAGTAGTGTATACATACAAGTAAGGGCTGTAAATTACTGGAACTTCTTTTCAAAATAAAATAAATGCTCTACCAGAAAGCCATTCATATTAAATTTGAAAATCTTAAGTTTGTGATTTCATTTCTGTTGGCAGCCTACTGAAAACAGAACTTGGAAGAATGATGACACTTTTGTGCACTAGAACTATTTTTAAGAAAGTATTAACCAAAAGAATATTTTTGGACTAGTGTTTATGAGTTTCTTTTGAATGAAATTATAAATCCATTGAGATAATGTATGTACTCGAATGGCCTATGGAAATCAGGTTAGATTTCATATGGAATGGGTGTAATCAGTGACTGTGTTTATGGAAATTGAGAAATGTACAGCAATCAGTCACTAATAATCTCTGTATTGCAGCTCTAGCTAGATTTTAACCACTGTGTGGGTATCATCAGTGTGTTAAGATGAAAGTCAAATCACCACCATCGCTTGGTAAAACAAATGCTCCCTAGTAGACTGTCCATGTCAGTATTGTAGTTCAAGCTCTGTGTTTCATTGGCAACTGATTTGATAGTTGAAGAGAGATGCACATGTGGTCCTTAAAAAATCTAAAATGTTCAGTCTTCAAATAGTACAACAGTAAAGATCTTACTTTTATGTCTATTCTTGTCTGAAATGCTATGCAGTGTCTTGTTGCCATTAGATGAAATTTTATGCGGATAGCTATGTGTGCATTTGTTTTCAATAAGCCAGTTCCTAAGTCATTTACATTTCATTTCCTGCATTTCAAAATGATAATCAAATCATTAGGAACTGTAATTTTAACATTATAAACACTTCCATTTCTGTTTTTTTTCTAGAAAGTAAAAGGAACCTATGATATGCTTTTTCACTGATTCCACAATGTTACAATTTACACAAGAGAATATTGTGAGGAAAACATCCAAATGTATCTGTGTTTGTTTCCCCTGAATTGCCTAAACAAATGCTAAGATTATTTCTTTGGAAGGGCACTGCCAATTTCCTTCCCTTTTTTGAGGTTGTACTTATCACTAATGAACTTGTCACTGATGAGATGTTAAACCCTAATCATCCTTCCTTTCCTTTCCATGCCTTTTGTACATGTAGATACCAAATGCCCCCAAATTTTTGTTCATTTTTGCAAGTAAAAAAAGAATAACTTGCATTTTCTGTTGTCCATCCTTTCCTGACAACAAGTTATGTCTAATGAGATGTGTTATTTATCTTGTTACATAAACCTTCATTAATAAACATATGCCTAGTAAGGAACTGAGTCTGCAAAGGATGGCATTTAGCATTGATTGGAGAGGAAATCAGCAGAAGAGGTCAGATTCTTACCTCAAGATTTGGATAGTCGAATAGCTAAGAGAAGTTATGTTGTGACAGACAGAGATGTGGGTAAAATGTCAGTCTGAACTGGCTAGTATGACACTGAGCAAGCAGCAAGTAGTGCTGTCAGGAGGAGTTTGTAAAAATCTACCATTCAAAAATCTGCAAAAATTATAAAGATCATAATCATTGCAAATAATGAACTTTATAAAATTACAGGTGATTCTATTGGATCAATTGCCAATGTTGATCACTGAGAGATAAAAGTTCAAATGGTAAATGCACAACTATTAATAATAACTGAACTACACTAACAGTCTCGTAAACCATTTGTGTGCTTCAGTAGAGACTGTCATGGCTGTATCCTGCATTGTGGAGTTGGGTCTTTTTATGAGGATGCTTGTATCATTGGCAAACATTACTATTTTTGCTCTGTTATTAATTGTGATTGGTAGATCATTAATGTAGATCAGGAAAAGTAGTGGCCCAAGAATCGAGCCCTGCGGAACTCCATACTTTATATTTCCCCAGTCTGATTTTAAAGCTGTACCTGTCTCACTTAAGACAACCCTTTGCTTCCTGTTCTGTAAGTATGATTCTACCCAAGTCAAAGATTTGTCTTTAATGCCATAATGTGGAAGCTCTTTTAAGAGTGTGTTGCGATCTGGAGTTTGATTTTGGCATATGTTTTGTTATTAGCTACTGTAGCTAACACAGTTTTCATTCTGTGGTACATACAAATTTCTCACTAAGGTTTATAATTTATGGTAAAATAATTTAGTCAGATGACCATGAACGATATACTTCAGCAGCTGAACTACTGATTGACTTATAATTCTTTAAGGTCTCTGGGGTCATCAAATTAAGTGCAGATTACACACATTTCACAGGAGAAGAAATAGTTAACATTTTCTTAGAAGATGTGAGTAACTGAGAAGAAATATTGTGATACCAAAAGCCAGCCAGATTAGTTTTTTCCACAGAGAAGTGAGGCAGATGTTGCTGTGGGAAATTAAATCTGCTTCCCTGCATGATTGATGCCTGAGTGTTCTTCCCTTTACTGTTATTTTGAGTCTTCCACCATGCTATTACAGTTCGTGGTACAAATTTTTAAAAAATTCCTAGGTGATCAGTAAGAATATAAATTATATGATTATTTTCTGAGGAATTTACAGAAGCACGTAATGCTTTCTTTGCAAATTAAAAACAGAGGAACTAACAATAAAAATTATGTGGGTATAATGATGTGGCACCTCATTTTATTTTGTAGTCATTAAGTACTGCTTAATTTCTTTACACAAATTACATGGGACTACAAATTAAGTTCTGTGCCTTAAGTTACAACATGTTTTGTACACATTCACATTTATAGTTAAAGGTCATACTTTTTTCTTTATCTATGAAATCATTTATGTTATAGAATGCTTTTTCTTTTATGCATGACTCTACCATTTTCAAGCAATTCTATGTGTCATGTGAAAAACATTTTGTTAACATGTATAAAATTATTTTTGGCTTTACTCAACCTAGTCCAAGAAATGTCCAGGAAGTTCTTCTTTGTGAATCCATATGAATGTACATCTGGACCTTCTGTCTGGCATGTGTAAGTACTTCCAGTATGTATAGACTGGGGACTGCAAGCATTTTATGCTCAACAAAAGGAATTAAGTTACTTAAATTAAAAGTATATCTAATTGCTTTCTTCTGCCAGCGGACAACTTCTGTCCAATGACATCATGTCCCCATGTAACACATCACTCTCTATCCCTTCACCTCCCCTCTCCCATCTACAACATTTACAGTTGATGTGAGCCTTCACTGTGATGAACTCTCCATTGAGGTACGAGATGGTACAGCCTCCACTTTCCTTGTCTCTCTGACAGTACAACTTGAAACATTCACAACCCACATTCCATATGCTGGCAGATGCAGATGAGGACCACTTCATGGCTAAAATTTCAGGTGATGGTGCACTCTTCATTATCGTCCCTATATGGCTGCCATTTGTGGACCACATTTCCATCGATGAACCTCCTCCCTCTCATGCCGGATTTTGCCTTCATGCTCCTACATGGCTAGAGGACTTTGTTGTGATAAGCATATCCTGTCCAGTTTCTCCACTGTGCTCTGAACTACAGGTGTGTGAGGTCTATGTGCTGGCTATTGACCACTCAAACAGCACCTTTGGGCTTTGGTTGAAGAGACTCTTTGGTTTAACTTCACTTTCATTTTTTGTGTGCTGGTTGTTTAGCATACTGTGTTCTTGTGTATTTGATATTCACAAATAAAACTGTGTTCAGTAAGTTAATGAGTGTTGCTGTTGCTATTTCCTCACCTACTGCAAGGGGTCAGAAGTTACCACGTGTCTGTGGCTGCACGACTTTGCTGGTTTAGAGGCAATTAATTATATATACAAACTTTTCTTGTGAATCATTCTATCTGTTAGTGGAAACTGTATTTAAATCTCTACAGCAGTTTCTGAGATTACATTCACATACAGGCAGAAAAACATGGCAGCAGACTTTTATTTATAATATGTATTGATATTTTGTAAATGTAAGTATTGTAATACTATATTGCCATTTGTGGAAAGAGCAACACTTAGAAGGAGTTACCCGAATAGTGCCACACTTCGTGGAAGTGGCCACAGGTATGCAAGCAATACGTGATACATTTTGCAGCGAGATGGGGTATATGTAGGCCGAGCAACGCCCTATCATGTCGGTCCGATAGGGTCGGTGTTGCGTCCAGTGTAGTTGGTGCAGAGCTGTCACACAAGGTGTAAACAATACAGTGAGTGCCAGTATGCCTTGTCAATGTCAAAGGGTAGCATGTGAGCGATTTCTAAAAGGGCAGAATGATCGGTCTCTGGGAAACGAGGTTGTCATACTGTGACATTTTGGCTCACACAGGGCATGTTGCTACAACAGTGATGTGTGTGTGGAAGCAGTGGATAGAGGAAGGTCGAATGCAGTGACACATGGGAACTGGACTATGGAACATGACCACAGCATGTGATGACCATCATCTTGTCTGCATGGCCATTACAGACCATACAGCGTCATCCACACTGTTGGCTCATTGGTGGAGCTCTGCAACAGGTGTGAACTTGTCTGCATCGATGGTCTGTCACCATCTGCTACAGGTTGGACTGGTTGCACACATTCCATTACATTGGCTTCCTTTGTCCAGAAACCACAAGCACCTCTGACTGCAATGGGCATGTGAACACTATCACTGGGGTGCTGAGTGGCAACATGTAATCTTTTCGGATGAGTCCCACTACAACATGTCATACAGTGATGGCTGCATACATGTCTGGCGGTACCGTAGTGAGCGCAACCTGGTAGGCTGCATTGTGGAGCGGCATAGTGGACAAACACCAGGCATGATGATTTGGGACGCCATTGGTTACAACAACCAATCTCGCTTCATATGTATTACAGGCACTTTGAACAGCAACCAGTACCTAACAGAGGTTGTGGAGCATGAGGTACTCCCCCTGCTTCAGGCATCTCCACAGGCCACATTTCAACAGGACAATGCCTGGTCACATATTCCAAAGAATGTACAGGCTTTCTTCGAAGAGTGACAGGTATCATTGCTTCTCTGGCCTGCACATTTGCCAGACATGTTGCCCATGGAACATGTCTGGCATAAGGTTGGTCAGCCCATAGTGCATCACAGTCCTCCAGTAACTGGTGTCATGGATTTGTGGGCTCTGATACAAACTGTGTGGAGGGAAATCTCTCAGGGATGTATTCAGAACCCTATTGGTTCAATGTCATGGTGTACAGCAGCTCTAATTGTAGTGCTTGGTGGCCACATGACATACTGAATAGTAGGGCTCAAAGGACATGTACAGATTTGAAAAGGTAATCATTTGTTACTTGTCATGTACCTTACCTGTGGTATTGAATTCATACGTTCCCTTCTTGGTGTTGCAATTTCCACAAACAGTAGTGTATAATTCCTGTTTGCAAAAGTCATATTGTGATGGCTCCATGCAAAGAAAATGTAAATAAAAAATTAAATATGGGATTACCTAGTAGGCTGATTTGATGCAAGACTATAATTCATAGTCACTGTCCGGCAGTGTTCATAAGTTTGTGTGTTTGCTTCAGAACATATATGGTAAACAGGCATTCCAGACAAGAAATAATTTCTGGCAGGGTGCAAAAAGATATGTCTAATTACAGGTCAATCAGAGGTGTTCTGAAGAAAGGTATGACTATGGCCTCCATAGCTTTCTAGAGGTATTTATCCCTGCGGCCAATAATTTCAGTTCACATAAACCAAGATTAATTATGATGCCTAATGGCACCCAACTTCATTCTTCTTGCTACTCATGCTGCATACTGAAACAAAACTTGTGTTGGAAGTTGTAGTGCATAGAAATATTGTTTAATTGCCTTTGTGGAAGCCACTGTCACCCAAAAGGCAAAACATATAAAATATTTACTTTAATCATAAGTCAGTTGTAAATTGATATATTTCAGATTCAATGTAACAAATTTCAGAATAAAAATCATAATAATTCATAAAATTTGATTTATTCATTCTCAGTACACAAATGTTTTTACATTTAAAAATATTTCATGTGGCTTAATTGGGTGATCTATGCCAGTTTTATTTACAATTAATATTACAATTTCTTTATATACGAAGTCCCTCATTATGTGTACTAATTTAATTGTACCTTATGTAATACAATGTGTTTACTGATGTGTTCACTTTTGGGCAACACATAGTGTTCTGTCACTTAATGTGCTTGGAGAAACATAGATATAATAACTCTTTTGCTGTTAGTGACTCTCTTTCTAGCAGCCAGTAATAAAGGTTAGACCAACAAAGGTACCGTATAGTCAAAGTTATTTTCATAGTAGTGGTTATAAGTATGCACATTTGTTTGTGTATATTGAATGGGGAGAATCATGGTTGAACGGTAAAAAGTGTCACTATGAGTAACCACAGTGTCATCACATTTCATCAAGGAATTCCAAATGTGAATTGGACTGAACAGACTTCAATGGAAACTGCTTTTGACCTGAAACACGTCAACTGTTATCTTATACCTCATGTAATAGTGACATTTCCATGCCCTATGATGAAGGCAATGTCAGTTAAATAGCACATAAACTGATAGAAGTGTTATAATGTCTATTAACTATGGAGTACAAAATTAAAAACCAGAACACCGTGGAGTGGAGAACTGATCAATTTAAGAACAATGATATGAACCACGAAGAGTTTACCATTGATCAATTCCAACACAAGAGCATAATCTAAGTTTAGAGAATAGCCACAATTAAAGGGGGAGTACAAGAGAAAACTATTAATCATAAACTTGTGCATTGGGAACATTATCTATATAATCATTTAATGTTCAATACATATTCACAGCAATACATATTCCTGGCTGAAAAAGTTAAATCACTTGCAATTATTTCACATCTATGAAGAGATAACAGGAGTTTGCCTAGGAGCTTTGTGGACTCAGTAGAACACCTTCTCTGGACATTTATTGCTAATGAGCATGCTGCTATACAGACAGTGAGAATCACAGTCACCTTCAAAATGAAATGCATATTAACTATCTTAACAGTGGTGTGGTACCTTCTTTTCCAAAGATGGGTTCAACCTCAGTCATCTATAAGATGATGAAAGGTAAAGCTTCAGGTTCTGACAACATTTATTCAGAGATCTTGCAGGATACTGCTCCACAAATAGTGCTTTCTTTAACATCTGTTCTTAAGTCTACATCTACATATATACTCTGCAAGTCACCATACACTGCATGACATAGGGTACCTTGCACTATGGTGACCAACTCTCCAGTATTTCTCAGGATCACCCACAGTAAAGCTATTTGTTTTAAATTGCTGATTTCTCCAACATGTTTCACCAGTGTTCACTGTCATAAATATTAATCCTGCAGAGTTCAAATTCCATGGCTGACAGAACTCAAAAAGTTTTCATATAATGATCAATATTGTTGTCAACACGTAGTCCTTTTTCTGTTCATGCTCCCACAGGAGGAAGACAGTTTGGTTCAAAGAAATGCAAAAAGATACATATTACTTGCTAAGGAATAGATATACCAAGAAGCAGAAATTAGTATATCTAGTTGTTTGAATAGGGTTCATCATGCTATTCTTTTCTATTTACAGCACAAATGAGGCTTATTACGTGCTTTTGTACCCTAAAACTCTATTGGTTTGTGGATCTATCCCAAAATATGATACTGCATGATCTAATAGAGTAAAAGTAAGCAGAGCATGCTTCATTTATTACAAATAAATCTCCCTTAAACCCCTTGTATAATCCTGGTCAGATGTTGTTCACATCCAGTTAAACCATGATCCAACATTGTTCACATTACCTGCACCACTGTTAATCATTCCCATTAATTTTCCATACACAAATGGAGTGAGGGAACAATTACTGTCTGTATGCTTTCATACAAACTGATTACTCTTCCCTTAATAGTCCTTATGCAAGATTTATGTTGATGCTAGTTGGATTGTTTTGTAGTCTATCACAAATGACAGTTTTCTAAATTTTCTCATCTGCGTTTTGTGAAAAGGAGGTCTTCTTCCCTCCAGGGATACCCATCTAAGTTCATGGAGCATTACTGTAATACCTAGTAGCATATCTCTGAATTGCTTTAATGTCTTCCTTTAATTTGACCATTTGGAGACCCCCATCATTTGAACAGTACTGAAGAATGGGTTCCAAAAGTGTTCTGTATGTGGTCAACTTTATAGATGAGCTATACTTTCCCAGAATTTTATCAATAAACCAAAGTCAACCATTTGTCTTCCCTACAACAGACCTTACATGCTTATTCCATTTGATGTCACTTTGCAATGTTGCACCCAGATATTTAATAGCTGTGACTATGTCAAGCAGCACACCATTAATGCTGTAGTCAAACACTACAGGAATGTTTCTTCTAACCATATTGATTAACTTTGATTTTCCCACAATTAGAGCAAGCTGCCATTTATCACAGAAAACAGAAATTAGCCCATGTCACCCACTATCCTCCTATAGTCGTTCAAAGGCAATACTTTCCTGTACACTACAGGATCATCAGAAAACAGTCCTGTCTGGGCACCCTTGATGATGTCTTTGTCTCTGGTGAACTCTCACCATCCAGGACAACGAATTGGCTTCTATTAGTTAAAAAGTCTTCACGACACTCACATATCTGAGAACATATTCTGTATACCTGGACCTTTGTTAAGGGCCTGCAGTATGACAGGATGTCAAACACTTTCTGGAAATCTATGAATATGGACTTTGCATATTACCCTTCATCCATGCTTTACAGGATACTGTGTGAGCAGTTGAGTTTTACATGAGCAATGCTTTCTAGATCCATGTAGACTTGTGGATATAAGTTCCCTCAAGCAAATTTATTACATTAGAATTTAGAATATGCTCCATCTGGACCTGGCAACTTATTTCCTCTCAAATCTTTCAGTTGCTTTCCCATACCAAGGATGCCTATTCCTAAATTGTCCATATAGTAATTTGTGTGGAAGTTAAGCTATTGCACTTCTCTATGACCATCCTATGTCAATGATTTTGTAAATATGAAATTTAAAGCTCCAGTGTTAGTGTTAGTGTTAGTGTTTTTTTTTAACGTCCCATCGACAACGAGGTCATTACAGATGGAGCGCAAGCTCGGGTTAGGGAAGGATTGGGAAGGAAATCGGCCATGCCCTTTCAAAGGAACCATCCCAGCATTTGCCTGAAATGATTTAGGGAAAT
Source organism: Schistocerca serialis cubense (assembly GCF_023864345.2). Taxonomy (NCBI): domain Eukaryota; kingdom Metazoa; phylum Arthropoda; class Insecta; order Orthoptera; family Acrididae; genus Schistocerca; species Schistocerca serialis. The sequence continues at coordinate 231,153,409 of NC_064640.1, forward strand.
CACGGAAAACCTAAATCAGGATGGCTGGAGATGGGATTGAACCGTCATCCTCCCGAATGCGAGTCCAGTGTGCTAACCACTGCGCCACCTCGCTCGGTTTTAAAGCTTCAGCTTTCCTTTTAATGCCTTATATAGTCACATGTGACTGGTCTACAAGTGTCTGAATAGAAGCCCTCAACTCACTTAGTCATTTTATGTAGAACCAGAATTTTCTAGGATTCTTGGCAAGAGATTTTGCTAATGTATGATGGAAGCTCTATCCTCAGTCCACTTACATGGCACATACAGGGGGTAGGCAAAATAATGTGAACAGTGGTAGTGATGGGATGGTTGTGTTTGATGGTCAAGAAAGCAGGTAAGGCACATGGTGCACTGGACTGTGCGTGTTAAGCACAAGTGCAGGCATCAGTGCAGATTGCATACGAGTAGTGCACACTTCATATTTGCATTCAGAGGCTGAAGTCGATGCACAATGAAAGACCTAACAGAGTTCCAAAGAGGGCAAACTGTGGGAGCCTGATCAGCTGTAGTATCAGTAATCAAGGCAGCTGACTTATTTAATGTTTCAAGTGCAACTGTTTCAACAGTCATGACAGCCTACACAAAACATGAAAAGACATCATTGTGTAAATGTAATAGTGGGTGGAAATCTAAACTAAATGACAGAAATTCTCATATGCTAACATGAATTGAATCAAAACAACACAAAACTATGGTGGCTTAAAGACCCCGTATCTATTGACACTGTCCACTGAGAACTTCATAAAGTGAATATTCATGGACAAGCTGCTATACAAAAGACATTAGTGATGACAACCAACACAAATAAGCATAAAAATGGTATCAGGAACATAAACCCTGGATGGTTGACCAGTGGAAACATGTCATATGCTCTGACGAGTCAACATTTTCATTATTTCCAACTTCGGGCTGAGTTTACATTTGGAGAACACCAAAACAAGCCTACAATCCTGAGTCCTTGATTCCAACAGTTAAGCATGGAGGTGGAAGTGTGATGGTGTGGGTAGCCATATCATGGTATTCTACTCGTCCCATCATTACCCTCAAAGGCAGTGTTAGAGCCAACGACTATGTGAACACTTTAGGTGATCAGGTGCACCCCATGATCCAAATATTTTTCCCAACAATGACACTGTATCTCAGGATGATAATGCACCCATTCACACAGCCAGGACAGTACAATCGTGGTATGAGGAGCAAGCAACTGAATTGCAGTCTCTTCCTTGGCCAGCACTGTCCCTGGACTTTAACATTATCGAACCCTTGTGGGTGGTATTGGAGCACAGACTCTAGAGCAGATTTCCACCTCCCTTGTCACTACAAGAGTTAGAAGAGTGGCATAACATTTCACTGGAGACTATACAGTCATTATATGCCAGTATTCCAAGAAGAATTGCAGCTGTATTACAGACAAATGGGGGTCCAGTCCGTTATTAATAAACCATTCCCAAGAAAGTACAGGTGTTCACATTATTTTGCCTATCCCTTGTACCTCAATATAGTACAATTTACTATCAATTTAAACTATGCACATAATTCTTCTTTAATTTTTATAGGTTGTGTTCTGCAGATCTGGAAAACACTAAGGGAAATAATTATTAAAAAAGGAGAAGATAAAGACACATCACTTCTGAAGAGTTGTAGACCCAGATATATCAAGATTACTCTGTATAAATCGAGGAGAGGCTCCTGTGTAACCATTTGTAAGCTCACAGTAAGCTTAATAGTGTGAGTCATTTTGGATTCATAAGAAGAAATCTATTGGTGAAGTCACTGATAGGTCAATACACATAGTGGGAGGCATCACTAGGAAATATGTTATGGCTCTAATGGTGGTGACTGTAAATGCATTCAACAGCTTTTGGTGGCCTGGAATATTTGTCCAGTTAAGAGATCTGCATACACAATAGTATGGTTAATTACTGTAGAGGACAAATTGTTTACCGGCAAAATTGATAGGTTAAGGTCATCAAACACACTTACAAAGGATGCCCACTAATTTTTATCTGCAGCCCAATTTTTTGATGTTTAATTATCAGCCACTTAATAGCCATGGTGTATGGAGAGGATGATGTAAACAGTGTCATCACATACACAGATCACAGGCAGGTAGTTGTCTCAAAAGATCTGAGGGCAAATCTTGAGGCAAAAGTAACAAGTGTATTGCTGATGCAGCAGTAGTGTGTAAACAATAAACCCACAACAGCTGCCCATAAGACAAGCTTTTTATTATGAAACGTTGATTGTCCCTAACTAGAAATCCTATCCATAAATCATGAGGAATTTTCATTCAAAAGAGGCAAATATGAAAATATTTAGGATTATGTTTAGGTGAAAAAGTCTCTGAGAAAACTAACAAAATTATGTGAAATATATTTTGAGTTGGAATTGTGGCTATAGGTAATACTGTTTACAGTAATGGGTAATATCATAGTGCCATCTCCACTGCCATTGTTAGATTTTCACAAGTGTGTGGGCAAAGCAGTGAGCTGTAATTCTAAGATTAACAGGGCACAAGCAGAAGAATTGTAAGGAAGTATGTGACTGTATTATGCCAATGGAACAGCCAGGTATGGGAGAGAATTTTACTGATTGTACACTGAGAGTGTGAAAGAGATCAGTGGGAACAAAATCATGAAAAAATGCAATTAAATTTCTGGAGAATCAGTACATGTAATAAAATCAACAAAAGGCAGTGTGACATATATGAATGTGGAGAGGTCATGACACTCGAACATGTTGTGTTACAATGTCCTCCAAATTGTAATATTATGTGTAACAACACTGTACATATGCATGCTCACCATGCATGAATGGGCACTGATTTCTGCACAACTACAAATAATATTGCCAATCAAATAGCCTACTGGGAACTGATAAAGTCCAGGGTACAAAGGAATAATAATAACTAAAGCATGAAGTACTTCTCAGATTGTCTCTGTTACATTACCTAAAATATGTAAATGCATGTTTAAAAGTTGTTTCTATTTTCCTTTTACATCTCATAGAATTGTTATTAATTGGAATTTATATGTTATTTACCGCTCTTATAGGCATACTATGTATCATCAAACTTAACAATTAGCAACCCGTATGAGACCTTATGACTGAGGAGTTACCTAGTTCCATAAAACCGTTGGGTAGTATCAGTGCTATGACTTGAGTTTTACCAAGGATAATGCAGAACCACTGCGTGGTACAGTTCTGCTTTAGAATTATTTTGAGAACTGGCAAAAGCTTGCATATGATTTACAGCTGGTATTTTCATGTTTCCATTCCTTGCTACATTCTTGTTCTTTTATTGTTAGCATTATTATTATTATTGCTATTATTATTTCATTAAGCTGAAAAATTATATAAATTTCTAAACATAATACTACTGTCATTTTAATGAAGATGAATTTATATGATCCATTCTAGACAACTGGGAATAGTTAATGTAAATTTATAAACACCATTTCTTATTCATTGTGGTAATTTCATACACTTTGGTCAACTTTATCATCTGATCCCATGTTGACACTGTAGTCATTTACAATTGATAGACATTATTTGTTGAGCAGTGCCTTGGTTTATTTTGCTCAAGTGGAAAAAGGAAGATTAGGATTTGACATCCTGTCAATGGCAAGGTCATTAGAGCCAGAGAATAAGCTCAGGGTAGAAAAGGATGGAGAAGGAAACTGACCATACCCTTTGAAAGGAACTGTTTTGACATTTAGCTTAAGTGATTTTGGGACATCACAGGAAACCTAAATCTGTATGGTAAGACAGAGATTTGAATTGACGTTCTTCTGAATACAAGTGCAATGCCACAGCGCTACACCACTTCACTCAGTCTCAAGGGGAAAGTATATGTCAACTACAGGGTTGTATATAAAGTCCGGGAACACTTTCAATTATTTATTGCACAAGAACCAAACATTGTACAGATAACATACATATGTCATTTTGAAGAGAAACCCTGAAATTTTTTTTTTCATGTATACCACCACAGCATAGTTTGGTAATCTGCCGATAGTCAGTGCTAGTCGCAAATATGGCAAGTTCAGGAGTGGAGCTAGCTTTCTGTGCATTGGAGTTCGACAAAAACAAATGTGCTACAGTTGTTCAACAGATGTTTAGAACCAAGTACAGTAAGAAGCCACCAACAAGGAAGGCCGTTTACCACTGGCACAAAAAATTTGTTATGACAGGTTGCTTATGCCCGGCAAAGAGAAGCCTACGTCCCAGTTTGAGTGAAGTGAGTGTGGAGTGCATACGAGAGTCATTCATAAGGAGTCCAAAGAAACTGGTGCATCATGCATATCGAATGTTTGTAAAAAAATCGTTCAGAGTTTCTCTTCAAAATGCAATATGTATGACATCTGTACATTGTTTAGTTCTTGTGTAATAAATAATTGAATGTGCTCCCAGACTTTATGTACACACTGTATTGGTAGCAATTCTGAAGCAAAAACCTTTCTGTAGTCAAATAACATGTTATTGCAGAACATTTAATGAAATAATAATTAATATTTCTGTTTTGCAATAACTGTAAATGTGACAGTGCAGTGCTTACTTCACACACACACACACACACACACACACACACACACACACACACACACACACACACACACACACACAATCTTAAGCCTTTCCAGCTGCAGCAGCGAGACTAACAATGGAATCTTGTTTGAAGTCAAGGAAGATTGGTGCTATTTAAGTGCACCCTTGAAAATACAATGGTGATGCAAGATTTAGGCCCCTTGATATTCTGATCTTTAGCACCCACTCCTGAGTAGATACAGACTTGATAGATCAGGTAAATGAGAACCCCAAAGAACTGGGCGACTCTGCCAGTCCTGTTACAGAAATATACAGTTTCCAGGCATTATCTGATACGTGCAGAAAACTGCAGACACTCCCCTCATTTAAAGACACATAAGTTACTGAATAAACCAAGGTGCAGTGACCAGATATTATCGTTGTGTCTCTCGTATGTGAGCCTATTTGAGTGGCAAAATAAGATATGTGATCCAAAAATATAATTGTGAACCATATCCAAACACACGTTAAACAATTATTAGTAGGCATGTGGGTATGGCACATGAAGATTATTATGTTCCCACACATGTGAATTGTGATGTTGACAGTTCCATCTATGTTAATTCAACTGTGTTTTGAATAACTAGTTTTAGGATAGTTTCCATTCTGAAAGTTTTTACCCAATGTAAACCTTCATCATTTAAAACCTTTTACATGAGTGAATGTCTTATATCAAACCTACAGGCATTAACTTTTGTGCCCATATATAGATAAGGTCAACAGCATGCACGTCATCTTCCACTCAAACAGTTAAGAAATTCTCACAAGTCATGTGCAGCCCACATCATATGTACTTTTGTTAAAGACCCTACTATATTGAAACTTCTGGTAGACAAATTTGAAACTTTATTATTTCAGTAGCTTTCTTTATGTGGTCCACTCCTCTCCATACACATCAAACAGTTTGTCTATTTCCATTTGCAGTCCATTATTTCAAAAAAATACCCTTCCACTTCTGCTAATGTTTACTATACTATCTGTACAACTCACTTGCATCCTCTAGTATGTAAATGTAACTTTTATGGCTCAGTTTTCTTTGTCAATAATTGCTCAATTTTTGTGCCTTTCACAACCCATCTTACTTTGGAGAGAGAATTTCAGAACATTTTGTAAGTAAAAATATATTACAGATTCTTTCTATGTGACAAAACTTCAGTAACTGCAGTGAGCTTCTGTGTCTGACTAATAAAATAACATGCTGATTTTTAGCTCAGATTGAGGAACTACATGAAGCAGATGTTGAAAAAATTAAGTATGGATTATGATTTTCCAGAATTCAAAATGCACCAGTAGATAATTTTGTTTGACTCCATTATTACAGTTAAGAAATGAAAGTTTAAAAGTATGTAGTTGACGTTACAAACAGGAGTGACAAATTGGACATAAAGATAAAACTGAATAATGACTTCTGTTATTATAGGTTATCTGTCTTATGTTGACTGCAATGAAATTAAAAAGAATTACACCAGACGTGTTTCATTTCTATTTATACAGCATCTTCTGTGGCATTCTCTAAATTGGATACACACATTTGTACATTTATTTTTGGAATCTTTTAGGTTAAAAACAGTCTTTTCTTTACGAAGTTAGTCTGTAAGCTACTTACAGTGTTTCTTTACATAGTCTGCACCTTCCTCTCTTGCTAGTAGTGGCTGATGTCAACAGGCTTCATTTCACATCTGCAGTTTTTGGCATTTTGCGTTATTACCTGCTCTGCACTGTTTACAATTGATTTTCTTAACTGTTCTTCATTCATCACTGCTGTAGTGTTTATGCCTATTTGTTTGTTTTCGTTTATGTTTTTGAGTGTTACCAACCTTTGTGTGTGTGTGTGAAAATATAGAAATGTTCATCAATAAAATCAGCCTCATGTCATGGCCATTTGCTGCTAAGTCCTAAGTAAATGAAAATTCCAATAACTTGCTGGAGGCCTTCTTGATGGTATTCAATGAATGCTTTCCTTTTATAACTATAAAAACTGACACACCTAAGGCGGGCTCATGGATAACAAGAGGTATTCAGATTTCAAGGATGAAGAAAAGAGACCCAGAATTCTTAAATTATGTAAGGCAATATAAGAAAATCTTTGATAAAGTTGTCAGACAAGCAATGAAATAGGTATCAAAAAGGGCAGACAATCGAAACTTGAAACGGTAGTTGAAGGTGAGACTCTTCATGAGCCTACACAAATCTGTGAAGCATTTAACAGCCACTTCATAAATCCACGAACTTTCACTGCCAAACATGTACCCTGTTTCCAGTTTATGTAACCCCACTAAATTTAAATTCACCCATATATCCTATTGTGAAGTAGCTGATAGTCAGTTAGTTGGCTGCGTGTTCCACTGATCAGTCGCTTGGTATGGAAGCCGTTATGATGTGGAACATTTCAAGTGCCCAAGAAATGCACATATTATTTACCCCAGTCCCTTAAATGGCACAACATGCATATACACTACTAGCTATTAAAATTGCTACACCAAGAAGAAATGCAGATGATAAACGGGTATTCATTGGACAAATATATTACACTAGAACTGACATGTGATTACATTTTCATGTAATTTGGGTGCATACATCCTGAGAAATTAGTACCCAGAACAACCACCTCTGTCCGTAATAACGGCCTTGATACACCTGGGCATTGACCCAAACAGAGCTTGGTTGGTATGTACAAGTACAGCTGCCCATGCAGCTTCAACACGATACCACAGTTCATCAAGAGTAGTGACTGGCGTATTGTGATGAGCCAGTTGCTCGGCCACCATTGACCAGACGTTTTCTATTGGTGAGAGATGTGGAGGATGTGCTGGCCAGGGCAGCAATTGAAAATTTTCTGTATCCAGAAAGGCCTGTACAGGACCTGAAATATGTGCTCGTGCATTATCCTGCTGAAATGTAGGGTTTCACAGGGATCAAATGAAGGGTAGAGCCACGGGTCGTAACACATCTGAAATGTAACGTCCACTGTTCGAAGGGCCATCAATGCAAACAAGAGGTGACTGAGATGTGTAACCAATGGCACCCCATACCATCATGGCGGGTGATACTCCAGTATGGTGATGACAAATACACGCTTCCAATGTGTGTTCACTGCAATGTCGCCAAAAATGGATGCGACCATCATGTTTCTGTAAACAGAACCTGGATTCACCCAAAAAAATGATGTTTTGCCATTTATGCACCCAGGTTTGCCATTGAGTACACCATCGCAGGTCAACAGCATGCACGTCATCTTCCACTCAAACAGTTAAGAAGTTCTCACCAGTCATGTGGAGCCCACATCATGTGTACTTTTGTTAAAGATCCTACTATATTGAAACTTCTGGTAGACAAATTTGAAACTTTATTATTTCAGTAGCTTTCTTTATGTGGTCCACGCCTCTCCATACACATCAAACAGTAACCGCAACCATGGTCTCTGAGCTGATAGTCCATGCTGCTGCAAACATTGTCAAACTGTTCGTGTAGATAGTTGTTGTCTTGCAAACGTCCCCATCTGTTGAATCAGGGATTGAGACATGGCTGCACGATCCGTTATAGCCATATGGATAAGATGCCTATCATCTCGACTGCTAGTGATACGAGGCCATTGGGATCCTGCACAGCATTCTGTATTACCCTCTTGAACCCACCAATTCCGTATTCTGCTAACAGTCATTGGATCTCGACCAACGCGAGCAGTAATGTCGTGATACGATAAACCGCAATCACGATAAGCTACAATCTGACCTTTATCAAAGTCAGAAACGTTATGGTGCACATTTATCCTCCTTACACGAGGCATCACAACAACATTTCACCAGGCAACACCGGCCAACTGCTGTTTGTGTGTGATTGGAAACTTTCCTCATGTCAGCATGTTGTAGGTGCTGCTACTGGCGCCAACCTTGTGTGAATGCTCTGAAAAGCTAATCATTTGCAAATCACAGCATCTTCTTCCTGTCAGTTAAATTTCACGTCTGTAGCACGTCATATTCATGGTGTAGCAATTTTAATGTCCAGTAGTGTACTATATCAATAGATTTATCATCTGTGGTATAGAAGGAGTTATTAAGGAGATATGATTTCAATTTATTTTTGAAGCTATTACTGCTGTCTGTCAGACATTTTATTCCATGTGGTAATCCATCAAAAAATTTTATAGCATCATATTTTACCCCTTTCTGTGCCAAAGATAGGTTGAGTAAAGGATAGTGTAAGTCTTTCTTTTTTCTGGTATTATAATCATGAATATCACTGTTGTTTTTAAACTGGTCCATGTTGTTGAGAACAAATGTCATTAGTGAGTAAATGTACTGTGAGGCTGTTGTAAGAATTCCCAATCTTTTAAAAATATGCCTACAAGACACGCGACTTTGAATCCCAAGCATTATTCTAACCACTTTCTTTTGAGCAGTGAATACTTGTTGTCTAAGTGTTGAGTTACCCTAAAATGTTATTCCATTTGGCATCACAGAGCGAAAGTATCCAAAGTATGTTGGCTTACTAATTTCTGTATCCCCAAAATTGGCTATTATTCTGATTGCAAAAGTTGCTGAACTAGTTGCTTTAGAAGATCGAAAATATGAATTTTCCAATTAAGATTCTCATCTATACGTACAACCAAAAAACTTAGTATGCTCTACTCTGTCTACTGACTTCTATTGATGTGTTATATTTATTGAAGGAACTGTACTTTCTGCAGCAGAAATTTGGATGTACTGTGTTCTTTTCAAAGTTTAGAGCCAGCCCATTTGCAGAAAACCAATCAATGACTTTTCCAGAGGCCTTATTTGTATCATTTCCAATTGCAGTTTTTTTTACCAGATTAATAATTATGTTTGTATCACCAGCAAACAGTATCAGTTCAGCTTCTTGTTTCAGATAAGAAGGGAGGTCGTTCACATATATCAAGAACAGAAGGGGACCTATGATTGAACCCTGTGGAACACCTAATGTAATTTCACTCCAGTTAGATGAAATGGCAAACTTACTTGAATCACTTGACCCATTTAAAGAAACTTTTTGTTTCCTGTTCTGTAGGTATGACTTGAACCACTCATATGCTATTCCATTTATACATAGAAGTATAATTTCTTTAACATAATGTCATGGTTCACACAATCAAATGCTTTGGACAAGTCACAGAAGATTCCTATTGGTGATATTTTACTATTTAAAGACTCTATTATGTGGACAGTGAAACTGTATATTGCTGTCTCAGTGGAACAGCATATTTGAAATCCGAACTGTGATTTACTAAGTATCCCATTACTGTTTGGATGGATAACTACTCTTGAATACATTATTTTGTCAAAGATTTTTGAAAATGCTGTAAGCAAGGATACTGGCCAATAGTTAATGACATCTGTGGTGTCCCCCTTTTTGTAGAGAGGCCTGACAATGGCATATTTTAACCTATCTGGGAAAGTATCTTGAGTTAGTGATGCATTACATATGTGACTCAGAACATCAGCTAAAATTGCTCCACATTATTTTAATATATTATTAGAGATGTCATCTACTCGAACAGAACATTTATTTTTCAAATATTTAATAATTTTACTTATTTCACAAGAGGTTGTTAGGTGAAACTTAATATGACTAAAAGTTTTCAAAACTCACTCTTCCATGAACTGACTGGCTTTTTCTTTTGAACTATTCTCACCAATTTTTTCTCCTACACTTAAAAAATGGTTGTTAAATACGTTAGCTACTTGTGTACTATTGGTTAGGATGGTCTCATTCTCTTTAATAGTAGTACTACCTACAGATCCAAAAGAATGCATCCCACAGACAAGAGCATTAAAATCATAGTATTTAACTACTGAAGCATTCACAACAAAGTGCCAGAGCTTGCAGCATTCATGACAAGGAGTGAACGTCACATAATACTGGGTGCAGAAAGTTGATAGCAATGCGATTTTTGGAGAAAATTTGAAAGGGTAAGGATCAAAAGGCTAAGCTAACGGGAAACTAAAGTGGTGTATTTGTCACAGTAGACAAGAAACTCAAATCCACCATGAATGAGACTGAAACTGCAAGTGAAATCCTTTGGGCAAGACTCAGTATCATTGGTTGGCTTAAAACTGTAATTGGATCATTCCATTGACCACCAGACTCACCTCCTCATGTAACCAAAAACTTAAGAGAAAACTCAGTTTGCTTGTTCTTAAGTTGCCTAGTCCTACTGTAACTGCTGGAGGAGACTTGAATCACCTAATAATCAACTGGGAAAATTACAGTTTTGTTAGTGATGGGCATGACAAGACAGCCTCTCTTTGAAAATGAGAGTATCTAGAACCAATAGTTTGGAACCCCTTTCATGATGGAAATATTTCAAATATAGTGACAACAAACAGACCTAACCTCTTTGAGGATGTCCACTTCGAAACTAGTATTAATGACCACAATATGGTTGTGGCAACAATTATTGTCAAGTACAATGGGCAACTAAAATATTAGAAAGATATGCATGTTTAGTAAAGTAGATAAAAAGCAGTAGTGTCATATATTAATGAGGATCTTGAAACTTTTAGCACAGGACTGGAGAATGTAGGGCAGGGCTTAACAACTGGCCGGTTGTGCTCAGGCACGTGCTCGCGACCAGGTGCAAGGTCGCGGAGTAGGGTGGGAGGGGAGGGAGGGGAAATGCGCGCGCACCTTTGAATGTGATCTCGCGTTCTTAGCAGATTTAACTAGCCATCTGAATGTTTTGAATATTTTACTACAAGGTAAAGATCTGCTAATTACTCATTTCATAGATCGAATACGAGCTTTTAAAATGAAATTGACACTTTGGGTGAGTCAGCTGGAAACAGGAAACCTAGCTCATTTTCTTAAATTATCATCCATGCAAGATGTTCACAAAGACTATGAACGTTATTCACATAGTTTAGTTGATCAGCGCTTTCAAGATCTGACAGCACTAGACAGTGATTTTGATCTGTTCTCTCCATATTCAATGAATATTTAAGAGATTCGTCCTGAGCTGCAGCAAGAAATTATTGACCTGCAGTGTGACAGAGAATACAGAGACAAATTTCAGAACAAGAAAAACATTTTGGAATTCTACAGACACTTCCCTCAGGATAGATTTCCTCCTTTGCACAAACTGGCAGCTACAATAATATCAATGTTCGGTTCCACGTATGTTTGTGAACAATTGTTCTCTGCAATGAAATGTAACAAGACGCGCCTGAGAAACGCATTGTCTGATCGAAATTTAAACTGCACGCTGCGCCTAAAATGCACAAGAACAATTACTTTGAACATAGACGCAATTGTAAAGGGCAAAAAGTACAAGATAACCAAGAATCCCACACTTCAGTGACACCTTTTGTTGTGTAACAGTTCACAAATTAATGCGAACGTAGAGGCATACACTAAGCTAATAAAATTATGTGGCACGTGTACATTCTCCTTTATTTGTCTCATTTGCGCAGTAATAATTTGCGAGTGATATCCCTGCAGGTGGCCGCGGATTTACATTGACTGGCGGCAGCTGTTGTGTGCCCCACGTGACTTTCCTCACTCTCCGCTCTGGTCCGGTAGTGGGGGTAGCGTGCTCGCGCTGCTCCGTGCTCGCACCTTGCTGCTCACAGCTTGCTCCGCGAGCACGTATGTTGTGAAGCCCTGATGTAGAGGAACTGTGGCTCAAGTTTAGAAGAACAGTTGATTATGCATCCAGTAGAACAGTTCATTATGGGAGGGACTCTTCATGGTATACAGTCATTGCAAAGAAACTTTTAAATAAACAGAGACAGTTGCATAATATGTGTAAAACAAAGCCTAGTGCTATAATAATAATAATTTTATTGTCTTTAAGCCATTACAGCAATAGACAAAGTCATACACATAATACAATACAGTACAGTACATGCTATAAAAGTACAGAATTGTTAAGAATGTTACAGTTTAACATCACAGGTCATGAAATCCTTTATATTGTAGAATGGGTTTACAACTAACCAGTCATAAAGTGTTTGTTTGTATTGTTGCTCTGGTAAATTTTGTATAGCTTGTGGAAGTTTATTAATTAATTTGTGGCCCATAGGTTTATAACTGTTAACTGATTTTGACAGTCTGTGGCAGGGTGTATAGATAGAGCTGTTTGTCCTAGTGCTGTAACAATATACACTCCTGGAAATGGAAAAAAGAACACATTGACACCGGTGTGTCAGACCCACCATACTTGCTCCGGACACTGCGAGAGGGCTGTACAAGCAATGATCACACGCACGGCACAGCGGACACACCAGGAACCGCGGTGTTGGCCGTCGAATGGCGCTAGCTGCGCAGCATTTGTGCACCGCCGCCGTCAGTGTCAGCCAGTTTGCCGTGGCATACGGAGCTCCATCGCAGTCTTTAACACTGGTAGCATGCCGCGACAGCGTGGACGTGAACCGTATGTGCAGTTGACGGACTTTGAGCGAGGGCGTATAGTGGGCATGTGGGAGGCCGGGTGGACGTACCGCCGAATTGCTCAACACGTGGGGCGTGAGGTCTCCACAGTACATCGATGTTGTCGCCAGTGGTCGGCGGAAGGTGCACGTGCCCGTCGACCTGGGACCGGACCGCAGCGACGCACGGATGCACGCCAAGACCGTAGGATCCTACGCAGTGCCGTAGGGGACCGCACCGCCACTTCCCAGCAAATTAGGGACACTGTTGCTCCTGGGGTATCGGCGAGGACCATTCGCAACCGTCTCCATGAAGCTGGGCTACGGTCCCGCACACCGTTAGGCCGTCTTCCGCTCACGCCCCAACATCGTGCAGCCCGCCTCCAGTGGTGTCGCGACAGGCGTGAATGGAGGGACGAATGGAGACGTGTCGTCTTCAGCGATGAGAGTCGCTTCTGCCTTGGTGCCAATGATGGTCGTATGCGTGTTTGGCGCCGTGCAGGTGAGCGCCACAATCAGGACTGCATACGACCGAGGCACACAGGGCCAAAACCCGGCATCATGGTGTGGGGAGCGATCTCCTACACTGGCCGTACACCACTGGTGATCGTCGAGGGGACACTGAATAGTGCACGGTACATCCAAACCGTCATCGAACCCATCGTTCTACCATTCCTAGACCGGCAAGGGAACTTGCTGTTCCAACAGGACAATGCACGTCCGCATGTATCCCGTGCCACCCAACGTCCTCTAGAAGGTGTAAGTCAACTACCCTGGCCAGCAAGATCTCCGGATCTGTCCCCCATTGAGCATGTTTGGGACTGGATGAAGCGTCGTCTCACGCGGTCTGCACATCCAGCACGAACGCTGGTCCAACTGAGGCGCCAGGTGGAAATGGCATGGCAAGCCGTTCCACAGGACTACATCCAGCATCTCTACGATCTTCTCCATGAGAGAATAGCAGCCTGCATTGCTGCGAAAGGTGGATATACACTGTACTAGTGCCGACATTGTGCATGCTCTGTTGCCTGTGTCTATGTGCCTGTGGTTCTATCAGTGTGATCATGTGATGTATCTGACCCCAGGAATGTGTCAATAAAGTTTCCCCTTCCTGGGACAATGAATTCACGGTGTTCTTATTTCAATTTCCAGGAGTGTATATTTGCCCTGCGTTTTACTTTAGGTATGTTATTTTTTGTGTAGATTAAAACATAATGAATATATAGGTTTATTACTGTCATGATTTTTTGTTGAGTAAACAAAGGTTTACAATGAGCCTTGTATGGTGAGCCTGTAATTATCCTAATAGCTTTCTTTTGCAGCAATAGTATATCATGCACACAAGTGGAGTTTCCCCATAAAATAATACTGTAGGATATGATGCTTTGGAAAAATGTGTAATAAGATACTCAGATCCTGAATGAAACACATTTGGTTGTCAAGAGAGCAGTGTGTGAAGCCTTCAGTGACTACTATACCAGAATTTTATCTAATGACTTTTAACAAAACCCAAAGACATTCTGGTCACATACAAAGGCTATTAGAGGCACCAAAGTTAGTGTCCAGTCACTCACAGATGAGACAAGAACTAAAATTAAGGGCAGCAAAGCAAAATTGGAAATGCCTAACTCAGTTTCATAATGTTCCTTTACAAAGGAAGAGAATGAAGAGTGACATGGATATGGTATGTACACTGAGGTGGCAATCATTAAAACAAAGGTGTTGTTTGTTGTGGCAGGGTTTTATCACGAAATTTAAATCATAAACTTTCTCCCCCAGATGCTAAAATATTTTGTTGGAACCAACCTATGTAGCAGGACATGATCATCATAATAAAATACGAGAAATCAGAACTCACAGGGAAAGCTTTAAGTGTTCATTCTTGCTGCATGCTGTTTGAAAGTGGAGTGGTTAGATGAACCCTTTGCCAAGCACTTAATTGTGAGTTCCTGAGTAATCATGTCCCTGTAGATGTAGATGCAATGCAGGAAAATGCAATAGAACTCTCCCAATTTAATTCCATGCCTCTGAAAAACTGAGTGAAACACAGCACATATAACTGCCAATGGTGTAGAGAAATAGCTGAAGTCATTAAAATTGAACAAAGCTCCAGGGCCTGATGGAATCCCTATAATTTTCTGTACTTATTGTGTGACTAAGTTAGCCCATTTTTTTAATGTAATCTGTCACAGATTCCTTGAACAAAAAACCATGCCCAGTTGTTGGAAGAAAGTACATGTCATTCCTGTTTGCAAGAAGGGTGGTAGAAGTAATCCACAAAACTATTCAGTATTCTTGACATCAATTTCTTGTAGAATCTTACAATATATTCTGAGCTCCAACATAATGAGGTATCTCAAACAGAATGACTTCCTCCATGCCAACGAACAAGGATTCCAAAAACATTGGTCATGTGAGATTCAACTCACACTTTTCTCACATGATATCCTGAAAGCTTTGGATCAAGGCAGTCAAGTAGATGCAGTAAACCTTGATTTAGAGAAAGCATTTCACTCACCACATGTATGTTCATTATCAAAAGTATGACTGTATGGGGTATAAAGTGAAATTTGTGACTAAACTGAGCATTTTTTGGTAGGGAGGATGCAGCAAGTTATTTTGGAAGGAGAGTCATCAACAGATGTAGAAGTAACTTTGGGTGTGCTTCAAAGAAGCATGTTGGTACTCTTGCTGTTCATGTTGCATATAATGAACTTGTGGACAATATTAATAGAAAACTCAATTTTTTTTTTCGGATGATGCAGTCATCTATAATGAAGTACTGTCTAAGAGAAGCTGCATAAATATTCAGTTAGTCTTGGTAACATTCTGAAGTGGTGCAAAGATTGACAACTTGCTTTAAATGTTCAGAAATGTAAAATTGTGCTATTGACAAAGCTAACAAAGTGTTATATCCTATGAATATGATATTGGTGAGGCACAGATGGAACCACTTAACTTATACAAATACCTGGGTGTAACACTTTGTAGGGATATTAAATGGAATGATCACATAGACTCAGTTGTAGATAAAGGAGGTAGTGATTTCAGTTGAATGGTAGAATACTGGGGAAATGCAATCAGCCTACAAAGGAGATTGTTTACAAATCATTCTTGTGACCCATCCTAGAACAATGCTCAAGTGTGTGGGACCTGTACCAAATAAGGCTAACAGAAATATTGAACATATACAAAGAAGGGCAGCATGAGTGGTCACAAGTTTGTTTGATCAATGGGAGTGTCACAGATGTGCTAAAGAAACTGAACTGGCAGACTTTAGAAGACATATGTGAACTATCCCAATAAATCCTACTTATGACAATTTTGGAACCAGCTTTAAATGATGACTTTAGGAAAACATTGCAGCTCCCCATGTAACACTCCCATAGTGCTTGTGGGGACAAGGTTAGATTAATTGTAGCACACACAAAGGCATTCAAACAATTATTCTTCCAGTGCTCCATGCGTGAATGAAATGGGAAGGAACCCTAGTAACTGGTACAGCGAGACTTACTCTCTACCATGTTCTTCAAAGTGGTTTGAACACTATAGATTTAAATCTAGATGTAGTCAGGGAGCACATTAAGTATGATCTGATGTGAGCCAGTGCAATCTACAGATAATTGCTGTAATTGATTAACACCCAATTTTGATTATATATGTAAATGAGGAGATTAATGTTATTTCATGCAGACCATTATACTTAAGACAATGTTTATTACCCATGAAATAGTTTAGTACTGAGACAGCACTATATATTCTGGAAACAAAGAAGCATTATTGTGAAGCTAATTAAATGTATTTTAGAGAGGAGAGAGAGAGAGAGAGAGAGAGAGAGAGAGAGAGAGAGAGCAGCTTTGATAGGTTGGTAGGGGCAGTAGATAGGCAAAAGATGTATATTAATTAGGTGAATCCACAAAGACAATAAGCATCTGACTGGCTAGCCTTCTCTAGAAGGAGTTTTTTGTGAGTATACATGGTAAGCAGTCACAGAGATGGTTTGTGAAGGAATCCTCTCATATGCAGTCATGTTAAAACACTACTTTGATACCAACAAAAATGTTACTATTGCTATGTAAAATTGTGGCTAATTATTTACTAGCCAATTTTGGCTTGGCATGGTTAATGATTAACAGCACAAGGGAACTAGTGATTTGTCTGGAATCACAAATTCTGGGCATTAATACATGTTGAAGTTGCTACAGTGGGTAGAATTGGTTGTAAACAACTGTGAGGGCATGAGATTGCAAGATAACAATGCAATTAGATTTGGGCATTATTATAACAAGTTCAGTGGTGAATGATGAAAGTGTTCATTAGATATTATTACATGCAGTTAAGTACTTGTGATTTATAGGCACAAAGCCACAAACTCTGCCTCGCATATGTGATATTGATATAAATAATCATTTCACACAAAACAGCCATTCACATGTTCTTATTCTTCAATCAGTCCTCTCACTCCTCCCTCTGATTAATGTGCTAAAATCTGTTCATATTTTACAGTCCAGCATGACAGTGCTCGTATGAGGTAAATTACAATATTCAGTGTCAGGTAATGGCCTTCAATCAAATCTATATAAATCCAGCTTTCTGTCAATGTTTGTTTGGTGTGCAATTAAATAGAGCAATAGTTCTGTCGACTACAGATAACAGTTCAGATTAATAAATACTCAGAGTATGTGAGTTGATGAAGCTAATAACAGTGAACAGTCTTATTAGTTATATGTGCAGGTCAAATTATTTAGTGCTTGAAATTTGCATTTCAGTGAATGATTTTATTTAACTTCTGGTTAATACAATAGATTTCAGGAATGTGCTAAAGTCAAAAGCATTATTAATGAATCTAAATGTTGTTTATTCTGTTACACTAGTAACATGCTACCACATTGTACACTGTACCTTTTGTACTGGGTAGATTAACATCATACATTAACTTAACGTGCTTTCTACTGCATAATTTCTGTTTTTTGGTGCTGTATTTGTATGCTGATAAGGTGTGTGTGTGTGTGTGTGTGTGTGTGTGTGTGTGTGTGTGTGTGTGTGTGTGTGTGTGTGTGTGTCTGGTAACAGTGGATGCCAGAATTCTGTATAAGTTTCATAAGTTTAGTACCATGTAGCTTGAATTCATCATGTTACCAATAAATACATACTACAGAATGGCAATTCAAGTAGTCACTTCATACAATTGCTATCATTTCTGCCCAGTGCCTACTGGTTGAGTCATGGTCATTCCTAATTAGTTATAGACAGTGTGAGTGGAACAGCAGTAGTATAGCAAATGTCCAAAATTATTAGGTATCCAAGATTTTTAACTGTATAGTTTTGCTGAATGGTTTGTTCTTTATCATGATGGTGCCATTAGTCTACCACCACATTACAGATATTGAAGTTTCTGTATGTTTAAGCTCAGATTGTTATTGTCCAAATGGAAGAATCACTATGACTGATAAAGATGTTAGAAACAAAAGACCTCTGTTAATGAGCAACTATGAGGGAATGCTGAAGAGCAATGGCTCAGAATTTTTTAATTTGTTCTCAACATTGGTTGATATCATGTTTATTTCTTGGTTTAGTTCCCACTTTACTGATGCAAGGTGCAATCCTCTGCCACTGGAAGACCCTAATTTGGATTGTGTAACATGATGGAACGTACCTTAACTATGTCCACGCATGTGAAACAGTGTGCTGCAATCGAGTTTTTGAAAGCACAAATTCAAAGTGTTCATCCTTGCATGGAGCAACTCTCCTTCAACATCACAATGCCACACCACACATGACGGTTGCAACATCTGCAACTATTTGACACCTTGGGTTCCCTGTCATCGATCATACGCAATACAGTTGCAACGTGGTCCTATCCGATTTTTGTCAGTTTTCAGGACTTAAATAACATCTTTGAGAACTTCACTTTGAGCAGCAGAGTTGAGGTTGTGGCTCTGTTATCAAAGTCAAACATTCCACAGTGATGGTATCAACAAAATGGTCTCTTGTTGGGAGAAATGTGTTCATTACCTGGGTGACTGTTGAGAAATAAATAAGTAGACAAGAAGAATGAAGCTGCAGAATGTTGATAATGTTTGTTACACTTAAAAAGCTTGAAGTGCTTTCAGATAAAAAATGTTTGTGGCATTACCTTTCAGCATGCCGTCATACATGTTACAGAAATAGGAAATATATTTGTTAAGACAATTGTTGAGGGTACTCCAAGTCATCAGACTAACATTAAAACTCTAGGGGAACATGAAATGAAGCAGTTACAAGCAATATAGACGTGAATATTGTAAAGAGTGATAAAAAATATGGTGCTGGCTGAAAAGAAAACCCTTGAGCACAATTAGTACAAGAAATTGATGCGTATCCTTTTCTGTAGCAACTTCTTACACATCAGCTTCAAAGGAAAGGTTCTGGGGTAGCCCCACACTATCAGCACTACAGAATATGATTAGACAATGGAATAGGAGATGTTATAAAATAGAAGAGTTTATAAGAAAGAGAGATGATAATATATGAAGAGCATGATAAAGCCCAAGGTCCTACTGATCAAGCTATTAAAATTTATGGCAAGAGTTTGTTTATTTAATATGAATTTTGGGGCATAAAAATTATGACTACAAAAATAACAATAATATGCACTTACATGTCCAGGATAATTTTTCAGGTGTAATGTTTATATATGAGGAAATGGAAGTCCACATTGTGAGACACTCAAAATTCTGTATGAAGTCTACTGTGAAAGCAAGATTGGAACAGCAAGTGTAGATCTCTTTGGAAATACATGTGTAGAAAAACAAGAACAGTCTGAGGTTACTTACAAGTAGACAAAAGGAGAAGATGTAAAAGTGCTTCTAACAGTAATGACCAAATACCAGTCATGGTATTTTCACTTTCTAACAATATTATAAAAGATGAATGTTGGGAAGATGTGAAGTTGAATAACAAAATTTTAAGTGCTGAGCTTTTGCAAATTATAATCATACTGACAGTATAACCAGTAAACTCATGACAACAAACAGACTGTGTATGTATGTGGTGTCAACCAAGTATTGAAAACTGATCCATTTTATTATGCAGTAAGAGGCAGCAGAAGAAAGAGATGAGTTAAATGATGGTATATCACTGAATAAATTTACAGTGACCTGTAGAAAAAGAGTGATTGCAAAAGAGGAACACAAAATTAATTTTCTGTATGTATGTGCCTCTACAGACTACAAACAGTGGATGTTGAACCTGTTAGTAATGAAGTGGGGGGGGGGGGGGGGGGTGAAGACCATTTCAGTTAATTAAGTTGACAGTCTCATGATTGGACATTCATTTAGTATGTAAAACAAGGAACTGACAGATTCACAGGTGCTAAAACATACTATTCATAGAGACAAATCTGTGGATCAGAAACAGTGTTTACACAAGAGGTACTAACTCAACAGAAAAGTGTCACTTTATCTTTGAAACTTTTGGAAAAATGCTTCACAAGTGAGTTTCAGAAACTAAGTTGCCTTAGGTGGTTTTTAACTGAAAGACCATTCCTCAGAAATGAAAGAAGTGAATGCAAAAAATTTTGACAGAGTGGACAACTTAAGACCTACTGCTGGTAAACTTTTGCAGTGTCGTAGGACAATTGGAAAGTTTCTAGCAGCTATTAGAAATATATGAGCACCATGTTGTAATTGTTATTGGGTCTTGATTAATAGTAATATACTTCTCTGTGAAGTCTTTACACTTGAGCAAGGAGTTTTCTTGTGGAAGCTTATAAACATTAAGACAGAGTAAGTAAACATGACTGGGGTAAATAGAGAGGATTTACAAAGATGAGCACTAAAAAGCAACAGATAACAAATTGACAGGTGAGGGTTGTTAAGTAAGTGCTGATGGTCAGCAAAAGCGAAAAACAAATTCTGAATGTATTTTTGGCAAGACCGCATAGTTTATCTCACTGAACAAATGTAATGGGTGACATTAGTGACAAACAAGCAGCTATAATTGGCGCCACTGTACTTTAACCAAAAAGTAAAAGATTTTTTAAAAGGATAATGCATAACAGAACATAAGAAGGTCAAAACGGGGTTAGTCACACAGAAAACTTAAGAGGAAGAAAAAGAGAACTTTCTGGCTGCTATATAGGGAGCAAGATATGGTTTCATGTTGAATGTGGTAGGGAATACAATAACAAATAAGGGAAAGATAAGAAGACTGTATGATGCAAATACCTTAGCAGTAATGGAGACATCTCACTGAAAAGCAGAAGCATTGCGTCATTGACAGGGACATACAGAAAAAAAAAGAAAACATGCTAGCTTTTAGAATAAGTGCTTTCTCAAGCTACAATACAATCTCACCCACCCACCCATCCAAACATACCCTCCCACACACACACACACCTGTGCCCCTATGCCCCTACACAGTGCCAGTTGGATGCGCAATGCCAGGATTGCAGTTGAGCAGGTGGACTAGGGTAGATTGGGTGAGGTGTGTGGAAGGGGACAGAAGTGGGAGAAAGGAAGAGGGGTTGAGGTGGTTAGATGGAAGGGTGAAGAGAGTGGAGATAGTGGGTTAAAAGATATTGAGGTCAGAAGGATTATGGGAGGGAAGGATGTGTTGCAAGGATAACTTCCGTATTCCAACATCCGTAACACCCCTGGCCTTGCCACTATTGAATGGTACCTCTCTCAACATCCTTCAGACATCACACACATTACCTCATTCCTCATACATCTTACCACCTATTCCCTGGAACACAACTATTTCTCCTTTGAGGAGAAGTTACAGATCCACAGCACAGTAATTGGCAAAAGCATGGCACACATTTATGGAAGCCTTTTTATGGCCCTCTACAGGAAACATTCCTAGCCTCCCAAAATTCCAAACTCCTCATCTGGTTCAGGCTCATTGATGATACCTTCATTATCTGTACTCAAGGCCAAGACACCTCATCCTCATTCCATCACAGTCTCCCCAACATTCCCCCTTCCTGAATGTTGACCTCCACTGCTCAGATGGTTCCATCCACACCTCTGGCCATGTCAGACCCACTAATCAACAGTAGCTCCATTTCGACAGCTGTTATCCCTTCCATTCCAAAAATATTGCTCTGATACTGCCTGGTCACCCATGGTCAGTGTATCTGCAGTGGTGAGATTTCCTTTCCCAATATGCGAACAGTCTCACGAGGGCCTTCACAGACAGGCACTACCTCCAAAACATAGTGTGCCAACTGATTTCCCATGCTATCCCTTCAGACCCTCCCTAATCCTTCCAGCATCCACCAGAATCATCCACAAAGGGGCACCCTAATTGTCACCCAATATCACCCTGGACTGGCACATTTGCCCTGAAATGATGGACATTCTACCCAAGATCTTTCCCACCCTCCTACACTGGTGTTCCATTGTCCACCCAACCTACACAACCCAGATCATCTGGATCCTTCCCTCCACCAGCAGCTTTTTCGAACTGCACAGCTGGGAGTTATCCTTGCAACACATCCTTTGCTCCTTTAAAGTTCCTGGCCTCAATCTCCATTAACCCACTTCCCCTATATCCTCCACACAACAGTTACCCCTTCCTCTGTCCTATCACTCTGTCTCAATTCACATCTCCATGTCCCCTTCATCATGCCCTGTTCCCCACCAGCGTTGACACCCATTTCCACATACCTAACTAGTGCACCTACCACCCCTTCATCCCACATTCCCAGCTGACAAACTGGTTGCCTTTATCTAAGTTGCCAGCTACCCACTCACCCCCTCTAACTGTCTCCCATTGCTCTCTCCCTCTACCCACTCCATCTGACACAACCTCTACCCCACCCTAGTCCACCTGTCAAACTACAATCCTAGCATTGTGTGTCCAGCAGTACATTTATACATGTGCATGTGTGCATGTGTTTGTGGTTTTCTATCTTTTTGTGTACCCCTGTTGATGACACAACACTTCTACTTTTCAGTGAGTGGTCTCCTTTACTCTGGAAGTATTTACATTATACCAGAACTATTTTACTATACAGAAGTTTGTATAATTATGTATCAAATGTAAAATGAAATGAAAGAATTCAGTATCTGAGAAGGGTGTAGACAGAACCAATTTTACCTGACAAGACAAATACAGATACATTTAGTCATCTATTAGGGGAGACAGTGTGTAAACTGTGGTGCACAAACCATATACAAATGGAAGAGTTAGATGGGATGATAGCAATAGCTGGCTCAAAGAATTTTCAAATACAAGTAAAGGACATAGCAAAAGTAGTTACAAAGAGCAATGCTGGCAAGGCATGTGGGCCTGCTGGTCTTCTGAGACAGGCTGACTCACACATTGTACCTTAAATGGTGGCAATTGGTTAAACTCAGTTGGAGAGAGAGGAATCACAAGAAAACTGATGGTTAGCCACTGTGATTCCTATGATGCTGGAAATTATTGGCCAGTCACTACAACATCTGCATCAGCAAATAATGGAAATGTTAATAGCCAACTACTGTATATATATATACAAGATCCAAGTCAGTGCAATGGCTTAAAGATTTTCAGCATGGTTTCAGGGAATAACACTCTTTAAATTAAACTTGTAGGATTATCACAGAAATTGATAGTCACACCTATTTAGAGGGGGAGAGGAGTGGGGGGCAGCTAGGTTCTTTCAGTGAGGGCCTATAAAAGTTATAGGACACAGTTCGCCATGGGCTCTTAATACAAAAATTAAGAACTACTGGAATTGAAGACAGAATGGTAGCTCCTACAAAGACATTTCTAATTGGCAGAATCCAAAGGGTAAGAGTAAGAAAAGGAATTTCAGAGAAAGTAAAAATAATTGACCATTGCACCAAAGGGAAGTGTGCTGATGACTGGTGTAGGCACTAATATTCACTCTATCATTAGAATGTTTGCATATGTGCTGATGTTTTATTACAAAGTTTGAAGATCTCTTTACAGCAATGGTGTGGATGCAAGAAAATAGAATGAGTGTCAAGAGTCAGTTGGTCAGTCAGATCTGAGACAACGTATGAGCATATACTATGGGGAGGGTGCAGAGTATCGAGTGGTGACATTTAATATACAGCAACATTCTGATATTCATGCAAGAGGTATCGTTTAATAACATTAATGATAATAACAATAATAATGTGTGCTTGCATATTTATGGTAGTCATTGGTGAGGTTGTTAACATCCATGGTCAGTTAATTTGAGACAATATGTTTTAAATGTGTCAAACTATAAAATGTATGAAACACAAACTTAGTTATCATTGCACTCACTCTCCCTCATTTTCAGTTGTGTTCACCCTCCTTGTCACTCAGATTATAAAAGCTCTAAATACTGTATTATTGCTGATCTAAGCCTTCTAAACACTTAGGGACACTAACAGAATAACTGCTAAAATAACAAATCAAGAATGTGTGGTTCATTAATCACTTATAAATAACATGGATGATTCATCCACCCTGAAAAAAACATTAAAATCTGCCACCACCTAATAATTTTGGTGCAGTTTGGACTATTCTGAAAACTTCACAGGTTTTACTACATCAGGTCAGTAATCTGCTAAAATTGACTGCTGGTCAGCTGATAACCTGGACTTTGCTTTATTGTCTCAATATACACATACAATCTGTCAGATTGTGGCATACATAAATCCTTACACCACAAGCACTTACCAGACCAGCAAGACATGTGTCACTGGACTTTTTCCTACCTGTAAACAATTTGGGATTGCTCCACCTCATCTAAATGGCTGAAGCAAGGTACATCACAACCAAACAGTTGACTTGCCAGGTGCTGTGTGTTGCCCATCACTTTCAGCCAACCCTTTTTCCACTGATGCATGACTCTACATATCGGGAATTAGGTAATAGCATGATACAAAATCTCACATTACTTGGCAAACAGCAGAATGATACATCCTTACCCAATCTATGTAGGTGGAGAAGGGTATCATAGAAAGTATGGACTAATTAACCTGCTGTGTACAGGGACTGTGTAGCCTAAAGGGCACCCAGATTGTCGGAGCAGACAAGGAAGCTTTGTTGCAGAAATAATCATCTATTTGATGTTGTAGCTCTTTTTATTTTCTTTGCTTGCTAATAAAAGTTGGAGAGAAATTTCACCTTGTGCAAGACACTGTTTTATTAGTTTTGTTTTACCAAAACATGTTTCAGCACTTTCTGTGCTATCTTCAGTGGGTTTATATTTACTTTCTTTCTCACATGACACTATCAGTTATTTATGTTGATACATACATAACTAATAGTGTCACATGAGAAACAAAGTAAATAAGAAAAACCACTGAAGATAGCAGAGAAAGTGCTGGAACATGTTTGGGTAAAACAAACCTAATCAGATTGTGTACTGCATAAGGAGAAATCTTTCTCTGATTATTTTTTATTATTTATTTTATTTTTTACAATGAGTTCACTTGGTAAATGAGTATTGAAGACACACTCAGGGAAAATTACAGAGCAGACAAAGGGTTTCCTCTGCTTTGACCCATTTTTGAATACTGGTTTGTATTTTCAGTGTGCTCTTAAAATTTCATGAAGCATAGAGGTAAAAACATGTTCAGGAGTACCAAGTCTTCGGTGCCTCTAAAAATCTGAAATAATTCTGAGCCTCTTTGACAAACAGACCAGCAGTAATCTGCAACCCTCAGTTAGCATTGGTACTGGTACCACAATACAGTATGTCAAAGATTCTGGACAAGTGAAGAATCTGGATTCCTGAGGCATCACTAGTAGCTGCCAGTGGATGCCAAATGACAGAGCCCTATTCTCATTGTAGAGGATAGGTGTTAGGTTAGTCTTGAAGAAACATGTGGGACTGATAGATAGTATTGATAGTGTAAAGATAAACAGTCCTCACTGATCCTTATAGCCTCACTTGCAAAATATGTAAATTAAAAACACAATGAGAATAGTTAAAAATGAAAGCAAACAGATGAAACAACTCTGTCTCTCTCTCTAACTGTTAGTTGTATCTGGTAATTTGGGGTCCCAGTACTGGAGGAGAAAGTAACAATGAATAAGAAGCATTGCACTTGATACCCTAACATATATGTTACAGTAATTATGGCAACAAGGGTTAAATTTAAGCCACTTCCATAAGGGATGACATTCACCTGTCCAAATCTGTCCAATGTATGATCACATGGTTGGTACACAAACTCCATTTTACAATGGAGGGAAGACATAACACCTGAATCCCATGAAGACTGGCTGATGAAGTTCCTGGTCTCTAGGGTCCAGACCAAATGATGGCTACAAAATGATGGCTTACCATTTGCTACAAGATTATTTGTATGTGCCTTGATAACAACTGATACTGGGGCACCAACATCCTTCAACTGTTTGAGAAGGATGACTAATATTGCTTACCTCCTAGAAATGGAAACAGACTTGTCACTCGAATTTTATTAAAAAGTTCTATGAAGATTTCCATTGGTTCATTTTCATTATGCCTGGATATGTTATACTTTTTCAGGCATAGTAAGATGCTGTACCATGATACTCCAAGAGAGCTGAATTCATGTCAAGCACAGGTAGACACAGGTTTCATAACTGTTGAATCTTAATTCCGACACAGGCAGCTACTTTATGAGACAGTAATGACAGAATGCACAATGCAGGCTGAGAGCAGTGGCGGTTTTAGTGAAGTTCTTTGCTGTTGTGTAGGTGAAGCATCCAGGTGTCATTTGAAGCTATCTCTTCTTCAGTAAGGCTACAGTTGCTATAGGTGGCTTACTACGTTTTTCAAAAATAGTTCTAATGATTTTACATATTTGAATGGAACTAGCAGAACAGTTTATGTGGTCTAGCAACACTCTGCATGACCCAGTCTTGTTCTTCACAATAAGCTGCTCAAAAAAGGTTTGCATCACTTTCATCCGTGCCTTAGATTCAAGGGTAGTAAGGAATGAAAAAATAAGCCTTGTGACTGTACAGCACATGGGTTGTTTGCTGATCTCTTATTTTGGTGGCTTTCTTTTTGATGTGTTTTTCCTTGTCTCTTGCTTTGCACTGAGCAGGTGAACCTGTGGCGATTGGCGGCTCCTTTGAGGGTCTTTATGGTTTCCCTCTTGCTTACTCCCGAGGTCGTACATACTGCTGGAGATGGCCAGGTTGAGAACATTTTTCCACAAAACTCATGGATCATTCACCTCCAGTCAGACACTAGTTGTGTATCCTTGGACTCTTGGCAGGACCTTTAAAAATAAGTCTAACTCTAGTGACTCTGTAAATGGGTTACAGAAAGTGCAATACCTCCTTCAACAGGCAAGAGTTCCAAAAAAATTGTGACATGTCAAGTGCTGAAGTATGTACTTTTTCTTGTTAAGGTAGCCTTGGGTGAAATTTGATCCCAATTAGATGGGAACGTAATCAAATAATTTAATAAATTCATTGTAACTGGGACAATATTTGACACTGAATTCAAGGACTGCTTGCAACCACACATTCGCAGTCACCTCACAAATGATTCGTTTGTGGATCCATGTTTACCGTTATGTTTTTTTTAATTGTTATATACTTTGACCCCTGCCAGTTTTCGACACCTGTTGTTTTATGCCCTGTGAACATGTTTTTCCTCTGGGGCCCCTCTCATCTTGGTGCTCCACGTGGACACTAGGCTAACTTTTCCGGCGCTGACTGGTGATTCTTCTTCTGATTCTTCAGGCAGAACCCTTTTGGAGTGGTCTGACGGTTTCAAACAGATTTTTTGAGGTCTATTGCCTTCGTAAATGTTTATCTGTCATTCATAAAGGAAAGGCAAGATTATAGGTAAAATATTAAATTTTTCGTATTCGTGTGTTGTGACGACATTGTGAATCTGTGTGCACTTTTATTGTTTGTATCTTCTGACGACCTGGCAGAGACAATTGACTTTAAGAAAACGAATCTTTGCAGGATCACTTATAAAAATATGGGTTTATTCCAATTTCTGTTGTTACAACTGACTTTAAGTGATTTTTGCATTACACATTTGTTTGGTTACTGATGCGAATGTCGATGTAAATATAGTAGCTTTATAGCTTGGTGGACATTTTTCGCGCCGGCCGTGTGGCAGAGCGGTTCTAGGCGCTTCAGTCTGGAACCGAGCGACCGCTACGGTTGCAGGTTCGAATCCTGTCTCGGGCTTGGATGTGTGTGATGTCCTTAGGTTAATAAGGTTTAAGTAGTTCTAAGTTCTAGGGGACTGAGCACCTCAGATGTTAAGTCCCATAGTGCTCAGAGCCATTTGAACATTTTTAGCTTCAGTACAAGAACTCAGATTCTCGACCTTCATTTCCGAAATATTTTCCTCCTAAGTGAAAACTAGCAAGGTGGTGCACTGATTAGCACACTGCACTCCTGATTCAAATTCTCGTACAGCCATCTCGATTTAGGTTTTCCGTGAGTTTCCTAAATCACTCCAGGCAGTTGTCGGGATGGTTCCTTTGGAAGGACACTACCGATATCCTTCTCTATCCTTGAACCATTCCGCGCGTGTGCTCCGTCTCTAATGACCTCGATATCGACAGGTCATTAAACATTAATCTTCCATCCTTCCTCCCTTTTTCCCTGTAAAAGCTGCAAACCCGCAACTTTCGTCTATATGATTTACGGAGCAGTTTACACTTAATTGCGGTAATTAAGACGGTGGTTTGGATTGGAGTGCAGTTTTCCCAAATTTTGTGTTGGTCCGTTGGACATTGCAAGATCCTAAGTCTATGATACAGAAATTAAAAGCACGTCATCGAAATAGTCGGGTCATAGCCTACTTCAAGTCTGAGGAAGCCAACGTTAAAGCATTCTGGAAACACCAGTGAGTTAACAGCATATTTATCCCATACCGGGTAAAGAAAAATTCGGGCACTCGGACTTCGCAGCGCGATTCCTTACATACTGACAAAAATGTCTGTCATAAAATTTCGTCTGGCGCATATTTCCGGCAATAACTGGACATTAAAGACTGGCAATCTGGCACACATGTACGGCAACTATCTCTTTTCGAATACACGAATAGTGCTGTGCAATTGGTACAGTGTCTAGCGCCTTGGCTTGGCATGCAGAAGGTCGGGGCTTCGATTCTCGGTCGAAGGGTATTTGTTTTTATTCGCTAAATGAAGTCTGCGTGGTATGGTATCAGGCGTCGTAGTCGTCATGCAGCGATTACAGTGGGTATTCTACAAGAAATTTGTACTTATGCGCATGGAAGTACAATCGTTTTGATTAGTAAGGTTTTAAAGAAGCCTTTTTCACGTGTGGATCCGAATCGTTTCGTACACTGCGTCTACTAGATTTCAAACCTGTTTTCTGCGTACACTCCCCCAATGGTCTCATCTACTAGTACCAATTATTATTCTAGCCACGTTCACGTCCATTACATTTCGTTAGGAATTTACGTCTCCAATATGGCTAGCAACGTGCTTTGCTAATAATTTCCAAACTCGGTTAACATTTGTATGTATTATCACCATGGAACCACAAATTATACCCTTCAGCATTGAGTCTGAAAAGTGGATGCTGTTTAGTAACATCTCCATGCGTTACTATTATTATTATTATTATTATTATTACTGTCGATGGAAATGTGAAAGATCTCGTCCATTACCATTAGGGAAACGGTGTAATTCCAAAACGGACATTTCACAATTAGCAATTCAGGATGAATCATGCAGAACAAAAGCTACAAGAGAGATGACGCGTGTTGGATGGAACAGCCCGTTGCGACTAATGACGTCTTTAAACTGTATGCGCTGTTCACCAGACAGGGACCAGTTGCTAACGGAGTAACGCGCCGGTGACAGACTCCACGTACATTCGTACACATATTGTATTTTCTCCTTTTGTTATTCTAAAACTGTGTGGCAGAAGTAAGGCGCACACAAACGATGAACCAACTTTGATTCCTGCAGCAAAGTGCGAATATGCGTCTGTTCCATGGCGCACCCGATAACTGGGCTGGTGTTGCTGCTCTCGATTGTGCTGCTGGATATTCTGGTAGACTCATCCAGATAAAAATGTGTTCCGTCGTCAGGAGCTTCGCCTGTGGCAGACAGATTCTCTCCTTCCACCATCATGTGACAGAGGTCGTCCATTGGACTGGCCGTACTTCAGTTACTGAGAAACTATTCTGGTCATACACCAAGAACCCCAGCGAAGTACACTTACGGTAGCAAGGCAGCTGCCCACGGTCGTTTACGTGCTGCACGACCAAAGCTGTATGATACAGCGGCTCGCGCAACGTTTGGACGTGCAGGAGGGTCGCTTTAGGTATCAGCTCTGAGAGCAACGTATTCCATTGTAAACGTCATAAGGTCATTAATATGGAAATTATTATTGTCACTGGTTGTTTATGTGTTACATCTGAGCTGACGTATTGCATGTGATATAAATGACTAGCAGATGTTGAGTTATTTAACTGTGCAATCTTCTTTAGCATCTTGAAATCGATATTGATTTTGTAATTATTCTGTCATATAACAGGTAATTTGTTTCAGCTACCTATTTCTGACTTTTCTGACCACATCTTTATTATGTTCAGCGCTGCAAAACACTGTACTATGTAAATGTGGGATACGTGTGGCTTAAGAAATGGTGTATACTACAGCGTTATACCGCAGAATGCAACTGGCAAATAAGAACAAATACACCTCGACCTGCTGCATGCTAACCCAAATCGCTGTCCACTGCACCAACTGCACAGCACTAGTTCTATACGCCGCCAGAGGTAGGTACGGTACATGTGATTACAGTGTTGCCAGACTGCCAATCTTTAACGATCATGTACTGCCAGGAATATGCGCAGGACGAAATTTTGTGAAAACATTTTTGTATTGTTATTATATAAGGAATCGCATTGCCAAGTCCGAACACGCGAATTTTTCTTCACCCTGTATATGCCCAAGGGGACGAAAACGACCCTGCTGCGACCTGAGAAGGTCGCCTGGACATAGGTTGACCCGGATAACACATGTGTCAGTTGGGTAGCACGGAGAATTCGGCAGGTCTCCAGAAACGTGGGAATGATATAAAACTCAGCCTGACCATGGCGGCGAATAAGGACGCCTGTACCTTTTTCTGTAAGAGACATTAAGCTCAACATATTTTTCTCACTGGCCAGGTCAGAAGAAGATATGCGCTTTGTAAAAATAAAATTGTCATCTCTCACCGCAAGTGTAACGTATATTTGCAAGACAAATGCTTTGCAGAGTTTCACGCACTATGATATTATATTTTATGTTCCTTACCTATCTAGTATTTTAATTAATAGTTCATAACTTTTAATAATAAAGTCCGACCTTATGTGCTCATGGGGTCATTGCTGGCCCACTGTAAACCTTCCCTTCGGAGCTGACAGCTACAAATTACTGCCATAGTTTGTTATCTGTGGTCAGCAATAAATGATGTATGTGAAAATGATACAACTCCGTGACAAGAAAGGTTCTGAGCATATATGGGTTAAAACAGCTGTTGTTTCTATCTTGAAATTTATCCTCTTCATAATATTTTCACTTATGTTACACGTCCCCTCATTCTTACTTGAGTACTTGGAAGTAAATTCACTTCATGTTTCTACTGGAAATAACACCATTGCTGAAGTTTAGGGTGTTTGTGAAGCTCCGTCACGATAATCGCCAAGCTCGTTTTCTCTTTTCATTATGATAAAAACATCGTGTGGCACGTATAATTCTCCGTTACTGTTCATGGTTATCTTAAGACTTTTAGTTCCGGGACGACTACTCTTTCAAGATTATTTGGCTGCTTAGGTAAGAATACTGCCCAGCAGACGATTCGAGTAGTGAGAGTGTTTTGTTACCGTTAGAAGGCTTCGTAGTCGCTCCACGAGTAGCTGGGGAAATGAAGGGCAATTCAGATAGAGCCAGCTTATTTCGATAAGCCTGATACAACGGAGGTGCAGCGAGTGGTCCAAAGGCTGCCTGCTAATGAGAATTTTCCCTCAAGAGCCATCAGCTCCATGCAAAAAGCAATCGCTGAGGTTGCGGTTTTCTTTCATGTAGAGGTTTTTATTGTCCTCATAATGTGCGTGGTTAAACCAAAAATCCCTTTTCCCTGTGAGATTCAACAATCCACTGCCCTCTGTATGGTTGATAAAACTTTAGGCAACTAATGGAGGACAACGCTAGTGGAACATATCCCAGTCAGGAAAGTTTGACCATGTTTATTCCACACACTACATTATCTACTAGCTCGTGGAAGACAAGTATGTTCATGATGCACAAAAAATATAAATATGCAAAAATACATCAATACTTCGTATTTCTGTAAGTGTTACAAGATATAAAAATAGTACTGAAATGCTGGAAGCCTTAATGGTTACAAAGGGCTGGTGACGATCACCACTCTCCAGTATGAGAAACCCATGTTCGCCAAACTCATACCTAGACGAAACTTTCAAAGCTAGAGTTTGTGCAGAATAAGATGCAGCTGCACAGAAACGCAATTTCGCCCTCAGCACTCGACGAATCCAACCTGTTGTTCCGAAGGGGTGGTCGGCTTTGTTGACTGTCTACTGCCGACCAGGTCATTTCGAGCTTTCTCGTTGCTCTGTCTTCACTATCTGGCACAGAATCACTGTCTTTGCGCACTAGTTCTTCATAATCAGGCATGTGTGATTAAATTCAATGCCTTTATATTTACGTCGGAAGAAGCAAAAGAGGAAGCAAATATTTCATTAAAACCCCTATGCTGGAGGGGATTATAGGAAACGCTATCTGTTCCAAAAGCACAATAAAGAGAATAAAGGAAGGAGAAAACATAGCTGCAAGTACTTCCCAAGTATTAACTTCCAAAATATGTGGAAGAAGGAGAATAAAATTTAATTTGTAGGTGATATTACCGAATAGGTTGTCAGGGAATTGACCCATATGAATGATCCCTGTTCTAAATTTTACTTTTCCAGTATCGTAGTATGGGACATTTTCTCTTATGCTACATTTTTACCCCCTTCCTTGTTTTATCAGATTTCCTGTTGGTTGCATATCAACGGACTTGTTTTGCTTTGGTTGATCGTTTCTTTATGCGATCATTTCTTTTTCGGTACTATAGTGAGGAACTATTGACTTTGACGACCTTTATATGTGGAATTAATCGCCATAATGACAATCTATTAATAAGATCAATTGCAGACACTCTATCTGTAGCTTGTAAGTCACATGAGATGTGTTTGTACCCGTATGCTTTAGCTGCCAAACTGTACCTCCCCTGCTGCACAGTTGAGTCTCCCCGTTGTGAGCTTGTGTTTAAATATTTGTGGTAGAAACTGTACTGATTTGGTAGTGTCACTTTCGTCGCATGCTCTGCTTACTCAGAAGTGACATCAAAATGATGTGTCACTTGATAGGAGCATGGCACTTGGCAACTTTGGAGAAGCCATATTGGTTTCATAGCATTTCATTATTTTTGTATTATAACTTCGTGTTATGGTAGTATGCTATTCAAGGCACCGGTGCAGTGTAGATTATCACACACATACCACCCTTGGTACGATTTCTTATAATACAGTGTCAGCTAATGATACATCAACGGTGAAAACCTTTAGGAGATCCTAACATGGATGATAAAATTGTGCAGAATAATTAACAGATTGAATTCCATTAGAGCCTTTGCGCTCCATGACAGTGATGTAATCCAAAAATAGGAAGGAAGTCAGCAATTATTTGCAATTCAATCCGTACGTTACTGCAGATATAGATTTCAACTACAGAATAGCTATCATCAGTGCATTTGAAGTGAAAACGACTCACTCAAATGCTCTGATGATATCTATTCTGCAGCTGAAACCTAGATCCGAAATAAAGCACAGATTGAACTACAGATGATTGTTGACTTACTTCCTGTTTTGGATTGTGCAGAGTAGCAGGTGTTCAGCGTGGTTCTGCGGTTAGAGATGTTGAGTTATGGAGTCGAATGAAGTAGATTTGAGTCCTGTTATATGCTAATTTTTGTTTCATCTTTGCATTTGCAACGTATTCTGGGGCTTCCTTATTAATGTCATACAATAATGTTCTGAATATTCGATGTTACTTACATATTAGAGCGCACTCTCTCAGGAATGACTTTCTTAGATTTTGTCACTTCTATCTTATTAGAAACCGAAGTAAGAAACTGCTGAAAGTACAATTTGGTTGTGTGTTAGGGTGATGGGTGTACACAGTGTATAATTAAAGTAAAATAGCGTATTGGTCGCTTCCCCCAAATCAACCAACCAACCAAATTAACATATAGCTATGCGACCACGCATTGACCATATTCCACTCACTTACCAGATTGTGAAGTACATGTCCTAAACAATTATATAGTGATCTTAATGCCACACTGTCCGAAAATAAAGTATCCATAAATGACTCTGAGCTGTGAGGAAGTGTAGATGGCAGTATACTCGTCAGTTTTCTGATTCAGCTGATAACCCAGACCACAGTCGTGCTACCAGTCAGCTTCGTACTATTCCAGTCAAATTTATAACTCCACTACAGGTTAGTCTGTTACATTAAATGGCTTCAGACTATTCCAGTCAAATTTATAACTCCACTACAGATTAGTCAGCCACCACATTCTAGGTTCATCACACTCAAACCTTGTTTCTTAACATATTTCAGTCACACATAGCCAACGCTCCATGCAGCACTCTAATGAGTATTGATAGGTCTTAACAATTTACAAACCTCGTGCCAGTAGGTGAGTCACGTCACTTGTGTCAAAAGACGAATTACTGACTAACATCCTCGCTGTTTGGTCCCTTCCCCCAAATCACCCAATCAACCGACTAACGTCACCAGATGGTGTTAGTTACAAACCAGATGCCTTATTTACCTCACCGACGTTAACCAATAAGCACACCTCCGAAAACAGAGCAAGTACTATTGGTGTCCCTCTACCTACCCCAGCATCTGTCTGGATACAGAAAAACTGATTTGGCTTGTGCAACGTCTACTTGAAATCTTTGCCCTTTAGGTTATGAAATGCTACAGGTGTCTGCCATTCCCCCCCCCCCCCCCCCCCCCCTCTCTCCACACTCACAGCACCCACTGACATGGGTG
This sequence comes from Schistocerca serialis cubense, assembly GCF_023864345.2. Classification (NCBI taxonomy): domain Eukaryota; kingdom Metazoa; phylum Arthropoda; class Insecta; order Orthoptera; family Acrididae; genus Schistocerca; species Schistocerca serialis. Next base: position 231,188,426 of record NC_064640.1, read on the forward strand.
TGTACGTTCCTTAAATACCAATTCCTGCCCATACCATCAGTTAAACACCATTGTATGCGAAGTATCACATGCAGTTGTGAGGTTTTCCACTTTCTTTGTACATGTAAGCACATAATTAGAGGGTAAAATACCACTTAATTTAATGTTTTCGTAACCATAATGTTTCGCTCCTCGTAGTCCTCGTATATAAATGTGTAGTGTTGCACAATGGACATACATTAATCGAGGCCATCTTCTCAAAAACAATGCGGGAAGTTTTGGTTGATGTTCTGCGTCCTGTAGCTGCCTGCAACGTTTTTCACATGTGAACTGCATTCTGTTGCTTACTCTCGTAAGCTGTGAGTATGATTTATCGACCGTTTTTGGCTGTAATTCCACTCACAAGAGAATGGTCAGACTCGTCACGTCCAAACCTGTGCTGATTTTGTTGCCAGTCGTAGTTAACGTCAGTTGAAATCCAATGCTAAATTTCAGCTGGCGACATGAACTGGAAGAAACTGGAAAACGATCATGGCTAGTTACATTTTTTACATGGTTTCCGTGCTTGAAACTGACTGGTGTAGAGCCTTGAATGCTCGTGCTGCGTGACGCGGCATTCTCGCTTCATCACTTCCATTGGCTTCTGAGGCGAGCGGTAAATCGGCGATGGAAAGTGATAGTAACATAATAAAATATCTGTAGAAGTATACAAGTCTGTAAAGTTTCTTCCAAATTTGTGTACAGTACACACAAATAAATGAAAGGCTTCCAGCCGGCCGTAGTGGCCGTGCGGTTCTAGGCGCTGCAGTCTGGACTGCGAGACTGCTACGGTCGCAGGTTCGAATCCTGCCTCGGGCATGGATGTGTGTGATGTCCTTAGGTTAGTTAGGTTTAACTACAGGGTGTTTCAAAAATGACCGGTGTATTTGAAACGGCAATAAAAACTAAACGAGCAGCGATAGAAATACACCGTTTGTTGCAATATGCTTGGGACAACAGTACATTTTCAGGCAGACAAACTTTCTAAATTACAGTAGTTACAATTTTCAACAACAGATGGCGCTGCGGTCTGGGAAACTCTATAGTACGATATTTTCCACATATCCACCATGCGTAGCAATAATATGGCGTAGTCTCTGAATGAAATTACCCGAAACCTTTGACAACGTGTCTGGTGGAATGGCTTCACATGCAGATGAGATGTACTGCTTCAGCTGTTCAATTGTTTCTGGATTCTGGCGGTACACCTGGTCTTTCAAGTGTCCCCACAGAAAGAAGTCACAGGGGTTCATGTCTGGCGAATAGGGAGGCCAATCCACGCCGCCTCCTGTATGTTTCGGATAGCCCAAAGCAATCACACGATCATCGAAATATTCATTCAGGAAATTAAAGACGTCGGCCGTGCGATGTGGCCGGGCACCATCTTGCATAAACCACAAGGTGTTCGCAGTGTCGTCTAAGGCAGTTTGTACCGCCACAAATTCACGAAGAATGTCCAGATAGCGTGATGCAGTAATCGTTTTGGATCTGAAAAATGGGCCAATGATTCCTTTGGAAGAAATGGCGGCCCAGACCAGTACTTTTTGAGGATGCAGGGACGATGGGACTGCAACATGGGGCTTTTCGGTTCCCCATATGCGCCAGTTCTGTTTATTGACGAAGCCGTCCAGGTAAAAATAAGCTTCGTCAGTAAACCAAATGCTGCCCACATGAATATCGCCGTCATCAATCCTGTGCACTATATCGTTAGCGAATGTCTCTCGTGCAGCAATGGTAGCGGCGCTGAGGGGTTGCCGTGTTTGAATTTTGTATGGATAGAGGTGTAAACTCTGGCGCATGAGACGATAGGTGGACGTTGGCGTCATTTGGACCCGAGGCTGCTGTTGGATCACCTGCTGCACTAGGTGCGCATTGTCCTCTGTGGTTGCCGTACGCGGTCGCCCTACCTTTCCAGCACGTTCATCCGTCACGTTCCCAGTCCGTTGAGATTTTTCAAACAGATCCTTTATTGTATCGCTTTTCGGTCCTTTGGTTACGTTAAACCTCTGTTGAATACTTCGTCTTGTTGCAACAACACAGTGTTCTAGGCGGTGGAATTCCAACACCAGAAAAATCCTCTGTTCTAAGGAATAAACCATGTTGTCTACAGCACACTTGCACGTTGTGAACAGCACACGCTTACAGCAGAAAGACGACGTACAGAATGGCGCACCCACAGACTACGTTGTCTTCTATATCTTTCACATCACTTGCAGCGCCATCTGTTGTTGAAAATTGTAACTACTGTAATTTCGAAAGTTTGTCTGCCTGAAAATGTACTGTTGTCCCAAGCATATTGCAACAAACGGTGTATTTCTATCGCTGCTCGTTTAGTTTTTATTGCCGTTTCAAATATACCGGTCATTTTTGAAACACCCTGTAGTTCTAAGTTCTAGGGGACTAATGACCTCAGCAGTTGAGTCCCATAGTGCTCAGAGCCATTTTTGAAAGGCTTCCAGTACGTAAACTATTGCAAAAATACGAAATACTAATGCAGTGTTCCAAATTTATATTTTTTGTGCACCATGAACATACAACTGAGGACGAAACTTGACAGCCCTGCGAGTCGCAGACAGACATAATCGCTTTTAGACAAAGCTGGGCCAGCATTAGGAATAAATCTGCACTAATATTGATATACAGGGTGTTTCCATGATGATGTTGCAGACTTTCAAGGATGATGGAGTAGGGTAAATGTGTCAGTTTGATGCAAGGGAGCCTGGTCCGTAAACGACCGAATCGAAAGGTACAAGTGAAAATCGTTCTGATACCCCCGACACCAGAAATGTACCGGTACTATTTTCACTAAGATTGTAAAGTAATCTACTTTCAAAGGTGATTGTAGGAATCAAAACAAGAAAAACTGTCTAATAAACACCAACTGTAAAATGCATATCGGAAGAGATATGAGCACTTGTTCAACATCAGTACTTTTGAAACACATCTCTTCTACTGAACAAGTGCCCATAACCATTAAGGAATGTATTTAGAGCACATATGTACGGAACTTTTTTCCTTGTGTTGTGAAAGTTGCCTACCCTACAGTCTCAGCAACAACACTACCTTACATGGTTTCTACTGTTAGAGGTATCAGAACGATTTTCGCTTATAACTTTCTATACGGTCGTTACCAGACCAGCGTCTCTTACCTCAAATTGATATGCTTACCCCTTTTCATCATCCCTGAAAGTTTGTATCGTCATCACGGAATCACCCTTTATGTTGAGGAGTGCCACGCATATTTAATCGGATTTTGAAACGCGGAAGAAGTAAACTGGTTGTGTACTAGCGACTGCAATTTGAGAATACTGTCATGGCGGTGGACTGGAAACTGTAGTGATCTATCTGTAACAATTTTCTCTGTAAATGTTTTTTAAATGCCTTCCACGGATGGAAAAATTCTGTGTCTAATGATCAGTACGTTCTCCTTACGAGATGAAATGTGAAGTTTCTCTGCTTCGTTATCATGGTAAGCTTGAAATCTGCTAATTAATGATGCAGAACTTTAAAACCTGAATCTAGAATGAGAAAAGACTTTTATCCACAAACCGGAAGAGAAGGTGATGCAAGGAAAACATAACGTTTTCATTTACATTTTTCCAGACTTCGATGAGTCTACCACAAGATTGTCTGTTTAGGACATTGATTATTTCACATGTGGTCCAAAATTTACGGTCGATTCTTGCAGACAAACATGTTACACGGACAAGGTGCCCATACGGTAGTTTGCAAGGGGGGAGGGGGAGGGTGATCTAGATTTGGCGAGACAGGTTATTTTTAGTAGTTTGGAAGTATCCAAAAAAAGTTCCGTTTCCGACCTTGTTAAGAACCTACGTAATACCGCCTTTTAAACCATGTTCCTGAAAGAAAAAACACCTAACTCCACTGTATATTTTCCTCTCCCTGCGAGCTGAGGGGGTCGGTGCAACCCCTGCCCCTCCCTCCCCCTCCCCCTACCCCCTTGACCTTGGGCATGGGCGCCTTGTACACAGATAACAATGAACCATCCAGATTGATTACGGACATTATTGTGTATGAATCTTTGAGTGTAGTGGTGAACTGCGCAGTTGCCTGTACCGCTTTTCTTTTCTTTTTCCTCCAGAAATGTGATCTAGAAGGAAGCTTTCATTAAGCGTCCCTCTAGATCGCATCTCTGTTTCACAACTGGACAAAAAAATGGCTCTGAGCACTGTGGGACTTAACTTCTGAGGTCATCAATCCCCTAGAACTTAGAACTACTTAAACCTAACGAACCTAAGGACATCACACACATCCATGCCCGAGGCAGGATTCGAACCTGCGACCGTAGCGGTCGCGCGGTTCCAGACTGTAGCGCCTAGAACCGCTCGGCCACTCCGGCCGGCCCACAACTAGACATTTCTATGCTGTAAACTCAAGATTTACCGAAACTAGATGGGGTATGTTTTGCGTTTGTAATAACATACCGGCCTCTTAATTCGAATCACTTTTTGCGACCTGTTTCTCGATACAAATTTTGCATCTTCGCTTTTATACCTATAAATTACGCAGACATTTCTTACCACTTTGTTCACCCATCACGCCACCGCTTTTTCTTTTTCTGATAAGGTAATTTTAGTTCCTGAAATTTTTTTCGGAGTAACTGATTGTTACATGTGTCACTGTCACTTGAAAATTCTTGATGGTTGTAATTTTTCTGTTTCTTCATCGACGTTGGACCCTCACACTGAAATGAGAAGTTTTTCAGTCGTTTCTAGCTACATGTCTGCACTGTTCAAATGTTCGTCTAATAGTTAAAACACCATTTTGCACATCACAAAATCTTCACAGGTGTTTTCTGTTGACGACTTGAGTTGGAAAAACATTCGATGGCTTCCCTATAACTTGCGGAGCGAAATTGGATGTAAAGGATATTTGTTTAGAACTTGAACTAGGGTCAGAAAGATGTGTTTCCAAATACTTACCAGAAATTAAAAGGAAGGGCCCTAAAAAGCGTGCATTAACTCCCCTTTTTAGTTGAACCTTGGAATATTACTTCATTTCCACGAAAGCTGCAGCGATAACAAGATGGTAACACTTCCCGATTATGAACACAACGTTCACCGAAACAAGAAATGGCGAGATTCAGGGGCGTCCATTTCTTTGTTGCAAACGCCAATCAAGGAAGTACTTGTTATCGCGACTTATTTGTAGGTAACTTCCAGTTCATGTCACCAGCTGAACTTTAACATGTTGTAAGGGGTCCGTAGGCCCTTACTATAAGTTTTGCGACAGCACAGGTCGACAGGACAAACAATCGATAGTGTGCGTCGGGTGGCGAGAGCGAGAGCGAGTGTTGAGACAGTAGAGTGTGGTACGCGCTGCGGGCCGAGCCGGGTGGAGGTCTGTTGCTGGAAGGCAAGACCGTACCGACAAAGGGAGTGGCCATCGCCGTGGTTTAACCCCTTTGTGTTAGGAATATTCGGGAAAGTGAAAAAGTATAATTACTAGTGTGATTCAGTGATATTTTTGTGCCGATATTTGTAATTACGCGTCTACCGCGCCGGCATAATTTGTATTGCAGTGTTGGATTGCAGTGTTGGATTGTAGTGTTGAATTACAATGATTGAAATTGCGTGTGACGATAATGAATAACTAAAGGCCCTGTGCTGAGATTAGCCGTTATTAATTCTGTACGACGAAGGCAGTGGCTGTCTCCTTACTTTGTGGTTTTGTGATGAATATAGATCGTTGATTAATGAAGCTGTGTTGTTGTTCTTCTTGCCACCAGACATTTTATCATTACAGCATTCGAGAAGGACAAAATGGAATGTAACATCTCCGTAGCAGTCCAATCCGATTGCTAGCCCATTAGGTACACGGTCACATTAATTATTATCTATTTGGGCTGCTATCAGATCCCGATCGAGCGGGATAAGTCAGTAGATTAAACCGGAGTGTTACAATGTGTTAACTGAGATTTCCTACGAGTGGCATAAAAATCAGGGAGGTTTCGGTATGACAGAATGACCATTCTACAGTTTGACTGTCTTAGCCAGATGAAATGAAATGTCGTGTGGCGAGGGCCTCCCGGTAGGTAGACCTGATCGCCTAGTGCAAGTCTTTTCAGTTGACGTCACTTCGGAGACTTGCGCGTCAACGAGGATGAAAGTATGACAAAGACGACACGTACACCCAGTCCCCGAGTGGGGATCTCCAACCCAGCCGGTTATCGAACCCGGGCCCCTGGGCCTGACAAGCCGGTGCGTTGTTCACTGAGCTATGGTGGCGGACCTTAGCCAGACCACTTCTCTTTATTCACATTATTTGTTTCCCGTTAAAAGCTTGTGTGGTCCTCAATTTAGGCTGTTTCAGCTCACGTGCCAGCTAGCCAGAGGGCAGCCAAAGGTACGGGTGGGCAGCGGTGGGCAAACAGCTGACGTGCGGGCAGTCTCGCAGCAGGGCTGTAGCGTAGGTCATCTTACCACACCGGCCGAACGCCCAGAGATGGCCATGTACCTAGCGCACGAGCAAAATATGTGCAATAGGACCACCTGGCCGGCAGAGCATATAAGATTCGGTCTTACCACGAGGTAGCTGGCCCTATGGGCTTTGGCCAGAGATGTGCTAGCACTCACTTGATTTGATGCGTGTGTCATGTTGTATATTCGCTGTTTTATAGTGAACTGTCAACATTTCGTGGCATTTGGCGATACACATGTTACGTCATATGAAAATGTGACGCTGAGTGTGCAGACTCCTAATGTCAGACTCATTCTTTCACATTTATTGGTAAACGATTACCTGCCAATAGTAGAAATAAGTTGTATACAACAGTTCCTGCCACGCAATCGTTCTTACAATATCGGTATAAGTCACAGGCATTAAAACAAATTGTGGAAAAAGGGTTTACGGAGTGTGGGAGTAAAGATGTACGGGACAGTTTTATAAACAGAATCTTTGAGAACGTAAGAAATTACAGTTGAGAATAACACCTACAAGTAATGCCTCTTGCATAATTGTCACATTAAACGGTATTTTCATTGTCCTGAAACAAGTCTACTGTCTAAGTTCGTCTCACTGCAGACACAACACTGTGGGCGCACACCAGGCAGTCAGAAGGCGCGTCCCGCCAGAGCCACCGCCAGCAGCAGCGCAAGCAGCCGCCAACCGCTGCCCGCGGCGCCAGCCGCCGTCTGCATAGCCTGCGGGCGTTCCCCTGCACACACAATGCACGCTTACAGTCACTAGCAGTTCTACCAACCTCCACTCGCCGCCTGCAGCGTCTCCAGTCGTCTGCATCGCCTGTGGACGTCCTCCGACACAAAATGCACGCTTACAGCCAGCAGCAGCGCTACCCACCATCTGCATCGCCTACGGACACATACCTGTACACACATCACATCTTTATGCTACGACAACAAGAGCGAAGCCTCTGCACAATGGAGGCCATGTGGCTAGGTCCAGTATACGGTTGTGCGGCGCCAGTAGAACTCATGAAATCTGAGCTGCTTTTAAGCAATATTTCTCCTATTTTAGAAAATATATTATTTTTTCCGTACAATACGCAAAGGCAATGTCTAAAAAAGGTTGTTCCATAAAGAACACAACTTTTGAAATGTCCACCATTGCCGTTCTAATCAGTTGGAAGCACTGAACGATGCATGATTTTGATCGCCTTTCTTTGTTGTTAGTGACGGAGCGCTTCACGACGGAATAGCAAGTCGTCATAATGAAAATTTATTACGAATGTGGTGAATGTCGGGCAGAGACTGTTCGCAAGCTCTGTGGAATGTTTGGTCAATGTAATGCATCGTTTAGGTGGACTGTGGTGAGACTGATCGCTAAATTTGAGAAAACCTGCCCTGTTGTGGACATTAAACCTTCGACGCATCCTCTTGGTAGTCGTTCTACAGAAAAACATAGTGGGAGATAATGTCACTGCAAGTTTGGTGAAATGTATTCGCTGATGTTCACCTCAATTCGGTATTCCCAGAACCAACATGTAACGAATTCTGAAAAAAGATCAGCACCTTTGGCCATGAAATCAAACTGAGATAAGAAGAGACGCCAAAAGATCACGAAGAGTACCGAGAATTTGCCCATTGGGTGATTTCGACAAAAAGAGCGGGCAACAATTTCATCGAGAAAACAATGTTCACTCTTGAGGCTCACTTTCTGTTGAATTAGTACGGGAAAAGCAAACTTGCAGGGTTAAGGGACACAGAAAACCTTTGAGTAGTTATGGAGAAGCCATTACATCCACAACGAGTGACTGAGTGGTGTGACATTTGGACTGAGGGCATAACTCGACCATACTATTTCGAAGATGGAGCTAGAACCGATTGACGGTGGAAGGCGATCGCTACCTCACGTTAAGAGAGTTTTTGTGGTGAACTGGATCGTGTGAATGCTGAAGAGCTTTGGTTTCAACAAGCTGGCGCAACTTGCCACACATGAAACCCATGAATTGCAAAAAGGGACATGTTATGAGATAATCACAAGTGGCATACACAGGAGTAATTTCTAACTTATTTAATTTCTTCAATAAATTTGTATCTTGTTATGCATTTAAAAGCTGTATTTTTAATGGCACATCATTTATAATTTATTGCACTTATTTGAGAATAACAGGTGCTATGTATCCTGATTTTTGAGCAGTTATCTGAGAAACATGATCAACGTTAGTCAAAACACTACCCATCCACATAGCAAAAAATACCACTGTTTACGAATGGCAAGCCTCTCCATCATGAGATTGAAATCAAACTTTTGGACCAGTATCTACGATATGCACAGTATAACTTGGCCATTTCCTGAGAACAAAGCAATTGTTGGAACTCTGATGACCGTGGGCTGGTACGGGAAGTTTGCGCCCATTGCCAAACGTAGCTACTAAACAATTCAACACGCAGCAATAGCGTGGTAGCATACAGAGTTGTACTGATGTGAGCCTGGACATACCCACAGCACCGTAAAAACGACCTTTTTTCAATTTTTTTACCTGTACTGTGGGTGCAACTACAACGAAGGAATATCTGCGAAGAGGGCAGACTATCCCGTGATTCCTGAAGAGAGGCAGCAGCATTTATAATAGTCTGCATGACTGACTGATCTGGCCTTGTATGCGTGATTGACTGATCTGGCCATGTAACGTTAGCCAATATAGCCTGCTACTGCGAAGGTTTGAGAGCAAGGGGAAACTACAGCCATGAATTTTTTCATTAAAAAAAAAAAAAAAAAAAAAAAAAAAAAAAAAAGGAAGACTGGGGATTTAACGTCCTGTCGACATCGAGGTCATTAGAGATGGAGCACAAGCTCGGGTAGTGTCAAGGCTAGGAACGGAAATCGGCTGTGCCCTTTCAAAGGAAACATCCCGGCATTTACCTGAAGTGATTTAGGGAAATCACGGAAAATATAAATCTGGATGGCCGTACTCGGATTTGAACCGTCGTCCTACCGAATTCGAGTCCCGTGTGCTAACAACTGCGCCACCTCATTCGTTTCTTTTGTTTTTGTTTTTTGTTTCTTTGTTTTATTTTCCTCCTTCCGAGGGCACACTGCTGCATTGTGTGGTCAAATCATGATGGCATCATCTCGGGTAAGGTATTCTAGAGGTAAAGTAGTCCCCTATTCAGATCTATGGACGAATACTACTCAGGAGAATATCGTCATAAGGAAATACAAAACTGGCGTTATACGGGCCTGAGTGTAGATTGTTAGGGTAGGTATGTTAGTGAATTTAAAAAGGGCAGTTAATCGGTTGAATCCAGGTACAGTGGGAATTAATGAAATGCAGTATCAGGAAAAATATGAATTTTGTTCTAGTCAGTACAAAGCTATCAACACAACATTAGGTAGGGGCAACGCAGAAGTAAATCTAATAACGAATAAGAAAAAAGAAATGTGGGTAGGCTACTGTGAAGAGCGTAATGAATGCGTTATCGTGGCCAAGACAGACAAAGCCAACAACCACCACAGTTGTACAAGTTTATAGCCTCATGGTTCCGCAGATGATGAACAGAGTGACAGAATGTATGATGAAATAAAGGTAATTATTCAGGTAGTTAAAATAGATGAAAATTTCATTGTGATGGGTAATTACAACACGGTAGTAGGAAAAGGAAGAGATGGAAAAATAGTAGGAGAACATGGGCTGAGGGAAAGGAATGAAAAGAGGAAGCGGCCTAGAAGAATTTTGCATAGAGCATGAGTCATTCAAAGCCAATACTTGGTTTAAGAATCATCTAAGGAGGTTGTGCACGTGGAAGAGGCCTAAGGGTACAGGAAGGTTTCAGGCTGACGACGTAATGGTAATACAGAGATTTCGAGACGGGATTTTAAACCGTCAGACTTTTCCAGCGTATGATTTGGACTCTGACCACAATTTATCGGGTCTGAAACGCAGACTGTAAATGAAGAAACTGCAAAATATAGAAAATTAAGGAGCTGAGACATGGATAAAAACTGTAAAATCCAGGTTTTCGAGAGTTTTAGAGGGAGCATTAGGCAACGTTTGATTGAAACAGAGTAAGGGAATACAACAGAAAACGAATGGGTAGCTGTAAGAGATGAAATAGTGAAGATAACATAGGTAAAAAGAGAAGACCTAGTATAAATCTGTGGATAACAAAGGAGACACTGAATTTAACTGAAGGGGTCGGCGGAAGACTGTGCTAACCCCCAGGGGCGTATTTTACATTAGCACTTGTTATATGTTTGTCTGAATTCAAAGACGAGATCATAAAAACAATAGGACAAAGCAATCTCTATAGCAGACAACATTTTCCAAAGGTACGTATGGATCTGCTTCCTACCAGAATGTGGTTCATTTGAGACCGCAAGAGATAACATGATCAGATTATCCGATGTTAAATAGCACTTTAGCATTTTCTTCTGCTGAATTCTTCTATTCACTTAAAGGGACAATATACAGGGTGTTACAAAAAGGTACGGCCAAACTTTCAGGAAACATTACTCACACACAAAGAAAGAAAATATGTTATGTGGACATGTGTCCGGAAACGCTTACTTTCCATGTTAGAGCTCATTTTATTAAGTCTCTTCAAATCACATTAATCATGGAATGGAAACACACAGCAACAGAACATTTGCACTGAAATGAGGATTGACACATTGTTGGATGAACCATTCGCAGAAGTGTACCCGTGGAGGCCAATCAGCTGCTGATAGTGCCTGCACACGCTGTACATGGTACGGGAACAACTGGTTCTCCCGTAGCACTCTCCATACAGTGACGTGGTCAACGTTACCTTGTACAGCAGCAACTTTTCTGACGCTGACATTAGGGTTATTGTCAACTGCACGAAGAATTGCCTCGTCCATTGCAGGTGTCCTCGTCGTTCTAGGTCTTCCCCAGTCGCGAGTCATAGGCTGGTATGTTCCGTGCTCCCTAAGACGCCGATCAATTGCTTCGAACGTCTTCCTGTCGGGACACCTTCGTTCTGGAAATCTGTCTCGATACAAACGTACCGCGCCACGGCTATTGCCCCGTGCTAATCCATACATCAAATGGGCATCTGCCAACTCCGCATTTGTAAACATTGCACTGACTGCAAAACCACGTTCGTGATGAACACTAACCTGTTGATGCTACGTACTAATGTGCTTGATGCTAGTACTGTAGAGCAATGAGTCGCATGTCAACACAAGAACCGAAGTCAACATTACCTTCCTTCAATTGGGCCAACTGGCGGTGAATCGAGGAAGTACAGTACATACTGGCGAAACTAAAATGAGCTCTAACATATAAATTAAGCGTTTCCGGACACATGTCCACATAACATCTTTTCTTTATTTGTGTGTGAGGAACGTTTCCTGAAAGTTTGGCAGTACCTTTTTGTAACACCCTGTAAACATGCAGCAAATAAAGCAGGCGAAAGAAATTCCAGGTGTCTAAAGATGAGCTTGAGAGAAAGTGCAGAAAGATTAACAGGAAGGGGTACATGACAAATTTATTGCTGTAGAAGCTCACATAACTGGAGGAAAGATAGGTGCTGTCTACAGGAAAATTAAAAGGACCTTTAGAGAAAAGAGAAGTTAGTGTATGAATACCATGAGCTGAGATAGCATGCCAGTGCTATGCAAAGAAGGAAAATATGAAAGATGGCAGGAATATATACATAGGACCTCTGCAAGGGAAATAAACTTGAAGACAATGTTACAGAAAGGGAAGAGGAACTGGGTGAAAATGAGATGGGAGATATAATGTGAGAAGAGTTTGACAGAACAATGAATGATCTAAGTGGAAACAATATCCTTAAATCAGAAGACATTCCCTCAGAATCGCTGTAAATCTTGGGAGAGCCAACCATGACACAATAGTTCTACCTGCTGTGCAAGGTATATGATGCAAGCGAAATACACTCAGACTTCAGGAAGAATGTAATAAGTCCAATTCTAGAGAAGCCATGTGCTGACAGACGTAATTACTATCGAGCCATAAGTCACTGTTACAAAATATTGAATGAATTACTTACAGACGAATAGGAAAATAAAGGTAGAGGCTGACGTTGGAGGAGAACAGCTCGAATTTTGGTGAAACGTAAAAGTGTGCGAGGCAATACGGACCCTGTGGCGTATACTAGGTTCATAAAAGATAGTTTGAAAAATGGCAAACCTATGTTTGTGGCATTTGCAGATTCAGAAAAAGCTTTTGTCAATGTGAACTAGATTATACTCTTTGAAATTTTAAGAGTAGTGGGGATAAAATGTAGGTACCAAAAGGCTATTCACGACTTATACAGAAACCAGACTGCATGTATAAGACTCGAAGAAAATGAAAGGTAAGTAGTAGTTAAGAAGGCAGTGAGATAGAGGTGTAGCCCATCCCCTACGTCATTCGATCCGTGCATTCAGTATGTTGTGAAGGAAACGAATGAGAAATTTTTAAAGGGACTTAAAGTTCAGGAAGAAGACAAAAGAACTTTGCGGTTTGCTGATGACATTGTATTCAATCACAGATGGCTAAGTACTTGGGAGGGCAGTTGAATGGATTGGATACAGTCTTAAAAACAGATCATGGGATGAACATCAATAAAGTAAAACAACATTAATGAGTTATAGTAGAAGTAAATCAGGTGATACTAAGAGAATTATGTTATGAAATGAGACTCAGAAGGTAGTATATGAGTTTTGTTATTTGGACAACAAAATAACTGATAATGACCGAAGTACAGAAGAAACAAATTGTGACTGGTAATAGACAGAACAGTTTTTCTGAATACGTGGATTTCGTTAACATCTAATATATACCTAAGTGCTAGATCTAATATATACCTAAGTGTTAGGAAATCTTTTCTGCAAGTATTTGTCTAGAGTGTAGCCTTGTATTGATGTGAATCGTGGAGAAAAGGCAATTCAGAGAATAATAGAGAAGCTTTCGAAATATCAGACTATAGAAGAATGCTTAAGATTAGACGGGAAGATAGAATAACGAATGAATCAAAGTACAGAAAAAAGAAATTTAAGGACGACTAAAAGAAGGGATTGGTTGGTAGGACACATCCTGAGACATCAAGGAATTATCAGTTAGGTAATGGAAATAAGTTTTGGGGCGGGGGGAAACTGGAAGGTGGAGACAAAGTCATGAATTGTGGAGTGTCGGTTGAGCTATTTAGCATATCCGTGAGATGCTACAGAATCTATCCACAGTGACCTACAGTAATCGATAACTCCCCATAAGCCCACGAAAATAAAAAATATATATAATGTCACACAAAGGATAGTGGCTTATCTAATTAAATTACCAGGGCTGGCTCAGTCAGGAATGAAAAGATGGGTACTGCACCTCACACAGATATAGTGACAAGAGGCTCTATCAGACAAAGGAAAGAAGCTAAGGGTCACAACAACAGTCTGATTTATTGCTAAAGTACATAAAAAATTGTTAATCGACTGACTCAAGAACGCAGTATTACAAGGACTAAGGACTGAAAACATATACGACAGCCTTGGCACAGATGGATGTATACATAATAAAAATGATATAAAACTGTATTCGTGAATATGAACAATGATTGCGGAATAAGTTAAAGAAAAGCTCCGGAGAAGTGTGAACAAATAGCAGTGCTCTCACCTAAGAACATAGTGGGTGCAGGAAGCTGGCTGGCTGTGAAAATTAGACCAGCAAAACGCAACTTTGATGGAAGATAAATGACTCCACACTCACCCTGGTTCAGTGAATGCAAACACAGTCCATGCTTACCACCCTACTGAAGTACGAGAGGCCGGCCGCCGTGGCCGTGCGGTTCTGGCGCTGCAGTCCGGAACCGCGGGACTGCTACGGTCGCAGGTTCGAATCCTGCCTCGGGCATGGGTGTGTGTGATGTCCTTAGGTTAGTTAGGTTTAAGTAGTTCTAAGTTCTAGGGGACTTATGACCTAAGATGTTGAGTCCCATAGTTCTCAGAGCCCTTTGAACCATTTGAAGTACGAGAGCAGGAGCCAGTTGTGTTAATGGCTGAGAATTCTAAGTTCAGCCATAGCATCTGAGTTCTGCTCTAAGTCAGAGACTTATCGCTCTGCAGCTCTACGACGAAGTGTACTGCAAAAAGCCTTGCGGAGAAATGTCTTTTACTATGTCTCAGGAGCAACTGTTCACTATGATGCCCTAAATAGAAACCCCTTCTTATTCTCCTCTACAAGACAGCTGGTTCTGCCAGACTGGAATCTCAGTGGCCAATCGCAACAGACATTGCAAGTTCTGACCAATGATAATTAAATAATTCTCTATTCTTACGGATTCTGCCGTGACTAACGAATGAAGTACATTTTTCTCTTGGAGCAGGGTAAAAGGCAGAAAATCTCCCCCACTATGTAACAGATTTCTAGTTACGACCAATCAAAAGGCGTTCACATACACAGGTGCACGCAGGATCTCTCCCATTCTACCAAAATAATTACTATGAGCCAATAAGAAATATCATTCCAAAATTTAAAAAAAATTGAGCTGGTCTCATGCTGGATTGTCTCATGCTAACCGTGTTGTGTTTTTTTTTTGTGCCCTTCAGAATTTATCTTTGCTTTTTGCTTTGCACACAATGAAGGTTTATGATGGGGTGCTCGGCGCTCCTGCTGTGCTCGTATGGCAGAGTGCTATTCCCGGTATTTACGCGATTGACACTTTGGCTTACAGTACAAAACATTTTTACGACCTGTGCAGGTCTATAGTGATTCTCACCTTTTGCCAGCCAGCTAAAAGCCCCAGCTTGCAGCACATTGCAAGACCGCTACACCATACCAAAAAGAAAAGAGGTAGAGCTAATTATAATAGCAGTCATCAGGATTTCTTATCATTCAGCACTAGTGATGTAGTTGGATCTGCATGTTGGAATGTTAAACACGTTACAGGACAATTCTGGAGAAACAAAATGGATGTAGATTATAGTAGTTTTGCAGAGATGAAGAGGCTTGCACAGCATTGACTAGTATGGAGAACAGCATCAGACCAGTCTTCAGACTGAAGACCACAACAGCGGATGACAAACATTACACACAATTAATTGTGTCATTGTTGTAATTAAATGAAAAGAATCCGTAAACTTCATAAAAAAATGAAAGTAAATAAATATATGTCCTATTTCTTTTATGTCTGCTACGCACAATGATTTTCATGTATTGTATAATAAATAACATATTATATTTGTTCCTCATAAATTATTGATAGTGCATAAATTAATAATTGGAAATAAATGAAAACACATTATAAATAAGTGTTGCGAACATATTTATTTCCAAAAATGATGTTTTATTCTAACTGAAGTTTCTATTTCCTTGCTTTTTGCGAAGTAATTTCATTGGTTACGTCATTGAAATTAAATTTAGCGGCGCTGTTGTGTTCTATCTACAGTGAGCTGAATTTGACAGTATTAATCGATTTTTTTATCGTCTTTAATTTGCTGTAGCTATGTTGAAAATATGCAGAAGTCACTGAAATTGTAATAAATATCCTCAAAGCTGTTCCCATGTTTGGATAAGCATCTCGTAATCTGTACTTTGAAAAAAAAAAAAAAAACTTCAAAATATCTAAATGGGAATCTATGTCAATGCTCTTCATCACCTCTTTCTACTAGAATCTGAAAGCCGCTATTTAGTTAACTAGCTCAGTTGTACCGGTATTTCTACTATATTTGTCACCAAAATCTCCTCTATATTTTTCAAAAAAATGGCTCTGAGCACTATGGGGCTTAACAGCTGTGGTCATCAGTCCCCTAGAACTTAGAACTACTTAAACCTAACTAACCTAAGGACATCACACACATCCATGCCCGAGGCAGAATTCGAACCTGCGACCGTAGCAGTCGCGCGGTTCCGGACTGCGCGCCTAGAACCGCGAGACTACCGCGGCCGGCTCTATATTTTTCAAAATAAGATACAAATTTCATATTTAAGACTTTTCTGACAGGAATAATTGAAGTGAGAGGAAATGGTATTTCACATGTAAGATTTGTTTCTCATTTCACTTATTATTCTATCAAGTAATTAGCAGTGCTCTTTCTTAAACAGTTTCACTCCAGTCCTCAGTTGGAAGGAATTGGCAAAAGTCGGAAGCTTTCAGTCAAATAGCGTATTTGCTTCAGCACCCACTTGCCAACCGTTAAGGTTCTACAATACCGTAGCGAAGTTGCTGCAGAAACTCCATTGTTGAACATGAGCAAGCTGTGTAGCCTGTGCACTATTGACACGCTATCCATGTGGCAGCCTTCTCAATAGTAGTCATTCCATTATTATGCTTTTCAGGACAGTTTATCAGAAAACGACAATACTACTATACAGCTCAAATATATGAGCGCATTTTTTGTAGATTCGGGTGGAAAATACTGACACTGTGATTCCACACTTCTAATAGATCTTGTTTAAGATCTAGAAGGCAAACTTTCAGATAATAACAGAACTATGATGGTAGCTCGTTCTCCATTCCAGTTAGAAAATTATTCCTTTCTTGATACTTTTTTGTAATATTCACTCTGTTTTCCTGTAATATATCAGAGTTGAGATAATCTACTCTAACAGTCGTCTCAACAGTTGCTAGCAAATTTTGATAATTTTGATGGCCTTCGTACTTTATTAAGTGTCTTGAAAAGGCTAATGTGTTAACATATTCAGTTAGTAGCAATAGCTGTTTGATTTCTGTTATGATGTTACTCTACAGATTTTCTCCAATAGTTGTCATGCGTTGCACGTCAGATATATTGATTTTCTACGTACTTTTTATATGGATTACTTTACTGATAACAACGTATATTTCCTAAGCAAAGTTCAAGAGTAGCCGCAGGCCACAGAATATTCACAAACATATGCCAGAATTAAAATATCTGCGGCTGTTAGCATGGGTGATGCACCATCATGTCAGCAAATATTACTCTCAACAACTATAACTATACGCAAGCCGGTTAATTGAGTAAAAACAGAATTTGAAAGAAAAAGTTATAAGTCCTGCGTTGCCCCCGTGCTCAGGTTGGTAAGGAGTGACAATGTGCTTGAGTTGTGCGGCCAGGGCGGTTCTAGGCGCTTCAGTTTGGAACCGCGTGACCTCTACGGTCGCAGGTTGGAATCCTGCCCTGGGCATGGATGTGTGTGATTTCCTTAGGTTAGTTAGGTTTAATTAGTTCTAAGTTCTAGGGGACTGACGACCTCAGATGTTAAGTTCCGGCCGGCCGAAGTGGCCGTGCGGTTAAAGGCGCTGCAGTCTGGAGCCGCAAGACCGCTACGGTCGCAGGTTCGAATCCTGCCTCGGGCATGGATGTTTGTGATGTCCTTAGGTTAGTTAGGTTTCACTAGTTCTAAGTTCTAGGGGACTAATGACCTCAGCAGTTGAGTCCCATAGTGCTCAGAACCATTTTTTTGTTAAGTTCCATAGTGCTCAGAGCCATTTGAACTATACGCAGCAGCAAAAAACCTTCAGTCATACAGAACGTTTAATTAGTGGATACTTCTTGAATTACACAGACGTGACAATGGGCTAGCAACATACACATATACGGATGGCCGTAGTATCGCGTATACAAAGAATAAAGGGGCAGTGCATTTGCGAAGCTGTCATTTGTACTCTGATGATTCATGTAAAAAGGTTCCCGACTTGACTGTGGCCACACGACGGGAATTATCAGACTCTGAAAGCGGAATGATAGGCGGAGCTAATCGAATGGGGCATTCCATTTCAGAAATCGTGAGGAAATTCAGTATTCCGGAATCCATAGTTTCAAGAGTGTGCCGAGAATACCAAATTTTAGGCATTACCTCTCACCACGCTCAACACAGTGGCCAGCGGCCTTCACTTAACGATCGAGAACAGCGGCGTTTGCTAGGAGTTGTCAGTGCTGACAGCCAATACGTGAAATAACCACAGAAAACATTGCGGGACGTACGAGGAACGTATCAGTTAGGAAAGTGCGGCGAAATTTGGTGCTAATGGGCTATGGCAGAAGACGACAGACGCGAGTTCGTTTGCTAACAGAACCACACAGTCTGCGTCGCCTCTCCTCGCCTCATGAACATATTGGTTGGATCCTAGATGATTGGAAAACCGTGGCCCGGCCACATGAGTCTCGATTTCCGCTGGTAAGAAATAATTGTTGGGATCGTGTGTGGCGCAGACACCTCGAAGCCATGGACCCAGGTTGTCAACAAAGCACTGTGCAAGCTGGTGGTGGCTCCATAATGGTTTGAGCTGAGTTTACATGGAATATACTGTGTCGTGTGATCCTACTGAACCGATCATTGACTGGAAATCGCTACATTCCTCTCCTTGGAGACCATTTGTCCCCAAAAAACGATGGAATTCTTATGGATGCCAATGCGCCATATCACTGGGCCACAATTGTTCGCAGCTGGCTTGAAGAACATTCTGGACACTTCGAGCGAATGATTTGGCTTCCCAAATCGCCTGTCATGATCCCACCGAACATTTATGGGAAATAGTCGAAAGGCCAGTTCGTGCAGAAAATCCCACACCGGCAACACTTTCGCAATTATAGACTGCTGTAGAATTATTATGGCTCAGTATTTTTTAAAGAGGATGTTCAACGACGTGTGGAGTCCATTCCACATCGAGTTGTTGCACTGCACTGGACGAAAGGAGGCCCGACACTATATTAGGAGGTATCCCATAACTTCTGTCACCACACTTTATTTTGAGGTTTGGTTCTTTTCTCAACTCATTATTTCTACTACGTTGTTCAAATGGCTCTGAGCACTATGGGACTTAACATCTATGGTCATCAGTCCCCTAGAACTTAGAACTACTTAAACCTAGCTAACCTAAGGACATCACACAACACCCAGTCATCACGAGGCAGAGAAAATCCCTGACCCCGCCGGGAATCGAACCCGGTAACCCGGGCGTGGGAAGCGAGAACGCTACCGCACGACCACGAGCTGCGGACCACCTACGCTTTGTTGAAACCACATTACAATCCTTTGCAGAGCAGTAACCAACTCAAGCACATTGTCACTCCTTACCAAACTGAGCACGGGGGCAAGGCAGGACTTATAACTTTTTCTTTCAAATTCTGTTTTTACTCAATTAACCACTGCACTGACGTCGTTACGTGATATATTCACAAGAAGATCCGTGCAAGTGACGAAATAATTATTGACAGTGGTAACTGATATTTTGTTTCTTTACCAACATCGAAGGTGGACATTTCGTCTTTAAAATCGACTTTACGATGTTTGAATGACTACAGAATTGATACTGAGACACCGATCTTTAAAATACCCACACCGATATTTTCTAAATATCGATAATAATTGTACGTCGTTAGTTCGCACTTTAATACTTATTATTACTAGTGCTGATTGGTTGGTTTAAAAACAGCTGCCTCCTACTGTTATAACCAAACGCACAGTGCGTTGTGGTAACCCAACTTCGACGTCCTTTAACAATCCACAGACTGTGTAAAACTCTCTCAATAATACAAATACCGATGTGTAGTCGCACTGAGCGGGTACCATGTTTCTTTCAGCAACCTCATGCACAGATCGTCTACCGATTGGGTCCATGGTTGACCGTAGTAACGCCATTGCGGCGCAGGGTAGGCGCGCTTTCTAACGCGTCTTGTCACGGTCCGCGCGGCTCCCCCTGTCGGGGGTTCGAGCCCTCCCTTGGGCATGGGTGTGTGTGTCGTCCTTAGCGTAAGTTAGATTAAATAGTGTGTAAGCTTAGGGACCGATGACCTCAGCAGTGTGGTCCCAAAAGTCCTTACCACAAATTTCCAAATTTTCTAACGCCATTTATTCTATTGTATGCCAAGTAAGTTCACTGCATAATTACGTGCATTATTACCCGTCATAATGACGGCGTGCTTGACACGACAATCCATGGCACTAAGTGGGCCTGGAGTGGAGATTATCTAAAGTACTAATGACTGGTAATAGGTTACAGTGTTCCAGTTCCAGCGAGGTACTAGGTTCCCGAAACCTATAAATTATTTAGTAGGTTCCACGTAGGTTGTGAGGTACACTGAAATTAGGAAAACAGTTCACATTACTATAGTACAGGGGCGATCAAGAATTTGGCTCGCGAGCAGTGCCTGGGCATGAATTCCATTCCGCTCAGCCTCGCTGCACATTTCTCCCACCGAGACACCACGTTGTGTGAGCGAGAGGAAGGGAAAGAGGGGAATCCACGAGCGCGTCGCGTTTATATGACACTGCGTACGACTCGGTTTTTTATTTCCCTTTTGGCAACAACAAAACGAACTGTCAGTATTATTTAATCATTTTTGGTGTGCTGCAGACGTAATGTAATTTTTATCTGGTACAAACTGTTTGCATACTGACAGATGCAGACCATTTCACAAATTTTCGCACTAAGTTTGCTACGTAATTGTGACTTATTTCGTTTCATACCCATTAAGGGCTTTTGAACAAATATGTCGATCGAAATATTGCAGCTCTTATGCAGCCTCGTTATGGAGACGTGGAAACTCTAACTGAGGAAAGCAATGTAGACATCCTGGACAATTTTGACGTAAAACAATTTGTCATTAAAACAGGAATAACCTTGCATGTCAATCAGTTTCATGTGCACATGCACAGGGTTGCTCACAACTGAAACAGCAAACGATTCTAAAACAGATCGAGAGCGGATGTAAGATTGGCGGTGTCCTCAAAAAGTTTAGGCAAGTATGCTTGTATTTCTTTCAAAGCCACAATATTTTTTTCAAATTTCGCGTTTTCTTTGACGCCGATGAGCTTAGGGAAATTGACGAAGTTTTTTGTCAGAATTTACCCCTTCCATAATGCGATTTTTATTTTAGATGCATCCACATCAAATCAGAAATTTGTTGTTTCTCAGTTTGCTGTGTCTTACCGTGGGCAGTGTACTATCCAGACAACTTAAAATGTGAGGTCTGCAATCCATTCCAAACGTTCTAATTTTCGTTCCTGTACTCCTTTTTCCTTCATAAATTCAACAACAGCGAGTTTTAAATCGAAAAATTGTTTCAGGCATGCCCCTTCACTCAACGTGACAGTGTCTTAGTAAGTGTGGGATTCAGAAATTTTGCTGTTCATACCACCACTTTCTTCACGTGCTGCTTGCTTGAAAATTTAGCTCAAAATGCTTCTTGATGTACAGAACAACGACTCTCATCTGTCGATCGTTGTAGTTTTTTGCTCTTTCATTGTGAACTAAATCTTTAAATTCTTTCTGCATAGTATTATAATATCGTTTCGTAGCAAATTTGCAGTACCCGTCGCTTACGCGGCTGCATAGTATATATTGAGAATTCACATTCCTCTCTTCTGTTATTTCTAGTCACTTTTAAGGGCTTGTGACTATAGATCACTAGACTGCCTGTTGTTGTGCAAACAGCCACTGGACCTGTGAACGTTCTTCATACAACAAACAAAAAGCAAAGCTGACATCAAGATTCTGTCGAACTGAAGAGAGCGATTCCGACCTAAAAATTCCATACCGCAGTACTAAATGAAATGTCGCGCTCTACCGAGTACTTACGGAAAGGAACGAGCAAATCAGAAACATGTACAGCTTTGGCCCGTACGCAGCACCCGCACGTGCAGCTTGGCATGCCGTGGCCAGCCCTACTGTAGTATTTTGCATGTAGATTTTCTGTACATTGCCTTCAGTTCAGATGTTTTCTCAGTTTATTCACAGTCGTTTTGAAACACGCCATGTCTGACCACAAATACTGGACTGTACAATTTGGTTGTTTTCGTCTCTTACAGGAAAAGATTTCCAAAAATAACTAGCATTCTTTTCTTCACTGTTAACGACCTCACGCAACTACACAACAAAGTTTACTGTAAAATTTCTGTATTTCGTTTTGCTATAGTAAATCACATTTGCATATTTCGCTAGTCCAGGACTGCACACAAGAACGAACACCACACTTGGAGCTGTAAACGTGTCACGCTTTCCACATTGGAACGGTGGGATTTCTTGCGCAGTGGAATGACTCTGCCCTCGGTTGTCTGCGCCTTTTAACTGTTACAAACAAGTAAAGGTCCGTATTATGACCCTAAGGCCAATCTGGACAGACCGACCACCGTGTCATCCTCATCCAATGGTGTCACTGGATGCAATATGGAGGGGCGTGGCCTCAGCACGTGGCACTCCCGACCACTGTCTGCTTTCTTGGCCTTGCAGCCGCTATTTCTCACGCAAGTAGCTCTTCATAAGGCTGAGTGCACCCCGTTGCAGCCCTCCCACCAGTACCGAGAATCGAACCCGGTTCCTCTGTATTGAAGTCAGACACGCTGATCACTGAGATGTGGAAGCGGACTGTTAACTGTTGCAGAAGGAGTGAAATACGTTCCAGCGTCGAGTCACATCCTGTCCGGGTAGAGCTATTAATCAGCAATGACTTCAGTGTGAAATGGCTGCGATGGAACGTTCCGGAGGAACGAATACGTTGCAGGTGTGGCGAATCACTCCATAATAGACGGAAGTTGTCGTTTGTGGACGTTTTACTCATTCAAGCACATGCAATGTTGTTGTTGTTGTGGTCTTCAGTCCTGAGACTGGTTTGATGCAGCTCTCCATGCTAATCTATCCTGTGCAAGCTCCTTCATCTCCCAGTACCTACTGCAACCTACATCCTTCTGAATCTGCTTAGTGTATTCATCTCTTGGTCACCCTCTACGATTTTTACCCTCTACGCTGCCCTCCAATGCTAAATTTGTGATCCCTTGCTGCCTCAGGACATGTCCTACCAACCGATCCCTTCTTCTAGTCAAGTTGTGCCACAAACTCCTCTTCTCCCCAATCCTATTCAATACCTCCTCATTAGTTACGTGATCTACCCACCTAATCTTCAACATTCTTCTGTAGCACCACATTTCGAAAGCTTCTATTCTCTTCTTGTCCAAACTATTTATTGTCCATGTTTCACTTCCATACATGGCTACGCTCCATACAAATACTTTCAGAAACGACTTCCTGACATTCAAATCTATACTCGATGTTAACAAATTTCTCTTCTTCAGAAACGCTTTCCTTGCCATTGCCAGTCTACATTTTATATCCTCTCTACTTCGACCATCATCAGTTATTTTGCTCCCCAAATAGCAAAACTCCTTTACTACTTTAAGTGTCTCATTCCCTAATCTAATTCCCTCAGCATCACCCGACTTAATTCGACTACATTCCGTCATCCTCGTTCTGCTTGTGTTGATGTTCATCTTATACCCTCCTTTCAAGACACTGTCCATTCCATTCAACTGCTCTTCCAAGTCCTTTGCTGTCTCTGACAGAATTACAATGTCATCGGAGAACCTCAAAGTTTTTATTTCTTCTCCATGGAATTTAATACCTACTCCAAATTTTTCTTTTGTTTCCTTTACTGCTTGCTCAATATACAGATTGAATAACATCGGGGAGAGGCTACAACCATGTCTCACTCCCTTCCCAACCACTGCTTCCCTTTCATGCCCCTCGACTCTTATAACTGCCATCTGGTTTCTGTACAAACTGTAAATAGCCTTTCGCTCCCTGTGTTTTACCCCTTCCACCTTCAGAATTTGAAAGAGAGTATACCAGTCAACATTGTCAAAAGCTTTCTCTAAGTCTACAAATGCTAGAAACATAGGTTTGCCTTTCCTTAATCTTTCTTCTAAGATAAGTCGTAGGGTCAGTATTGCCTCACGTGTTCCAACATTTCTACGGAATTCAAACTGATCTTCCCCGAGGTCGGCTTCTACCAGTTTTTCCATTCGTCTCTAAAGAATTCGCGTTAGTATTTTGCAGCTGTGACTTATTAAACTGATAGTTCGGTAATTTTCACATCTGTCAACACCTGCTTTCTTTGGGATTGGAATTATTATATTCTTCTTGAAGTCTGATGGAATTTCGCCTGTCTCATACATCTTGCTCACCAGATGGTAGAGCTTTGTCAGGACTGGCTCTCCCAAGGCTGTCAGTAGTTTAGTAGTTCTAATGGAATGATGTCTACTCCCGGGGCCTTGTTTCGACTTTGGTCTTTCAGTGCTCGGTCAAACTCTTCACGCAATATCATATCTCCCATTTCATCTTCATCTACCTCCTCTTCCATTTCCATAATATTGTTCTCAAGAACATCGCCCCTGTATCGACCCTCTATATACTCCTTCCACCTTTCTGCTTTCCCTTCTTTGCTTAGAACTCGGTTTCCATCTGAGCTCTTGATATTCATGCAAGTGGTTCTCTTTTCTCCAAAGGTCTCTTCAATTTTCCTGTAGGCAGTATGTATCTTACCCCTAGTGAGATAAGCCTCTACATCCTTACATTTGTCCTCTAGCCATCCCTGCTTAGCCATTTTGCACTTCATGTCGATCTCATTTTTGAGACGTTTGTATTCCTTTTTGCCTGCTTCACTTACTGCATTTTTGTATTTTCTCCTTTCATCAATTAAATTCAGTATCTCTTCTGTTACCCAAGGATTTCTACTAGCCCTCGTCTTTTTACCTACTTGATCGTCTGCTGCCTTCACTATTTCATTCCTCAAAGCTAGCTACCCATTCTTCTTCTACTGTATTTATATCCCCCATTCCTGTCAATTGTTCCCCTATGCTCTCCCTGAAACTCTGTACAACCTCTGGTTCTTTCAGTTTATCCAGGTCCCATCTCCTTAAATTCCCACCTTTTTGCAGTTTCTTCAGTTTTAATCTACAGTTCATAACCAATAGATTGTGGTCGGAGTCCACATCTGCCCCTGGAAATGTCTTACAATTTAGAATCTGGTTCCTAAATCTCTGTCTTACCACGAATGGCAAAACGTCATTTTTTCGGATGAATCCAGGTTCTGTTTACAGCATCATGATGGTCGCATCATTGTTTGGCGACATCGCGGTGAACGCACATTGGAAGCGTGTATTCGTCATCGCCATACTGGCGTATCACCTGGCGTGATGGTATGGGGTGCCATTGGTTACACGTCTCGGTCACCTCTTGTTCGCACTGACGGCACTCTGAACAGTGGACGTTACATTTCAGATGTGTTACGACCCGCGGCTCTACCCTTCATTCGATCCCTGCGAAACCCTACATTTCAGGACGATAATGCACGACCAAATGTTGTAGGTCCTGTACGGGCCTTTCTGGATACAGAAAATGTTCGACTGCTGCCCTGTCCAGCACATTCTCCAGATGTCTCACCAATTGAAAACGTCTGGTCAATGGTGGCCGAGCAACTGGCTCGTCACAATACGCGTCATTACTCTTGATGAACTGTGGTATCGTGTTGAATCTGCATGGGGAGCTGTACCTGTACACGCCATCCGCGCTCTGTTTGACTCAATGCCCAGGCGTATCAAGGCCGTTATTACGGCCAGAGGTGATTGTTCTGGGTACTGATTTCTCAGGATCTATGCACCCAAATTGCGTGAAAATGTAATCACATGTCAGTTCTAGTATAATATATTTGTCCAATGAATACCCGTTTATCATCTGCATTTCTTCTTGGTGTAGCAATTTTAATGGCCACTAGTGTATGTTATCTGTAACGAAGTTATTGCTGTTCTTAAAGAATACAATATTTGTCACCACTACGAAAAAAGACATGCTGCATAGTTTGATAAACTGAATGACAAGCTACGTGAACATAAGTTCGAAACACTGAAACGTAGACTTTGTTTTCAACAAACCATTTTAAGCAAACGTGTTTAGGAAGGTGAGGCCATTATGAAAGTAAGTTTACGAATTGCCGATGAAACCGCCAAACAGTGCAAATCATTCGCTAGCGGTGATTACATAAAGAGGTGCATTTTAATTACAGCTGAAGAACTCTTACCTTAGAAAACTGAAGAACGAAATGGTGTCACTCTTTCAGTAAATATGGTAGAACATCAAACTGAAGATATTGCTTTTAATTTACCATATCAGTTACAGGAAAAGGCATCTAAGTTTGTTTGGTACTCATTAGTGTTGTGAATTGGCGGGGGCCAATTCACGGGGTTTGGAGGAAACCGAAAGGCACGCGTTTAAGCTCACGCGGGCTGGCGTGAGGTCTGGAACAGGTAAAGTAATTATACTATCAAGAAAAGTACGTAGCCTCAGGAATACTTAACTTCAATCCATAATTGGTGAACATCGGTCTGACTGTACATGCATCACAAGATAAATAGGAATTGACAATGGCGCCTTGCTAGGTCGTAGCAAATGACGTAGCTGAAGGCTATGCTAACTATCGTCTCGGCTAATGAGAGCGTAATTGTCAGTGAACCATCACTAGCAAAGTCGGCTGTACAACTGGGGCGAATGCTACGAAGTCTCTCTAGACCTGCCGTGTGGCGGCGCTCGGTCTGCAATCACTGATAGTGGCGACACGCGGGTCCGACGTATACTAGCGGACCGCGGCCGATTTAAAGGCTACCACCTAGCAAGTGTGGTGTCTGGTGGTGACACCACATTTAGCCCTCAACGTGTCTTCAGATATAACTGATAGGCCCTATTACGCATGTCCTATGGTTCTTTAAAGGTATTGACGCCGACTTCAAAGTTGGTCAAGAACTTGACGATCTGATTTCCTTGTATGGAACAACAACAGATGTGGATATCTTTCACGGGGCACAATTAAGTTTATCTGGAAAGTACAACCTTCCTCTTCCCCGGATGAAATATATTACAACAGATGAGAGAAGAAATATGTGACGCAAATATATAGATTTCGTTGGAAGGCTAAAATGAGAATGTGAAGCCAGTGGTGTTACCAGATCCTTGACACTGTATTGGGTTCTTCATCAGCAAGCTGTTTGAGGAAAGTCAGTGGATATTTGAATATGTCCTGTGTGATGAAGCCTGTAATGTCTGTTGTCAATGTCGTTCCATGCTATTGAATCAAACACCATCAATTCAAGTCTTTCCAAGACAAGGCAGCACCTTTGTCGGGTAACCTCCCACGTTACACGGCAGTTATGTGGTTAACCTGAGATGAAATTCTGTGAAACTCCTTTTCTTCGAGAACAGAGACTGAAAAATTTCAGAATGAGAAAAAATAATCTTTTGGAAGTCCTATGACTATGGAAGAATAGCTATGGAAACTACGAGGGCGTGTTGAAAAGTTATGCCTCTGACATTTTTATGTTTAAAACTCTTAAGACTTTTTAAATAAAACAAACCTTATTAACGTTCTATAGCCTTATTTCTCATGTCTACTTTTCAGCACACCCTCAAAGCTTTTTTTTACTGACGTGCTTTCCATTTAAATGAACCCAATAGTAAACTACAAGGGAAGCCAATAGTATCTGTAACCTTTACACAAATGTAAAAGCTTTGAAACAGTAACATACTTTTCGAGCACAACGTCAGATAGAAAATTTTCTCAAACTTCACCAATTGGCAGTCGTTGAAGGATGGACATACACTCCTGGAAATTGAAATAAGAACACCGTGAATTGATTGTCCCAGGAAGGGGAAACTTTATTGACACATTCCTGGGGTCAGATACATCACATGATCACACTGACAGAACCACAGGCACATAGACACAGGCAACAGAGCATGCACAATGTCGGCACTAGTACAGTGTATATCCACCTTTCGCAGCAATGCAGGCTGCTATTCTCCCATGGAGACGATCGTTGAGATGCTGGATGTAGTCCTGTGGAACGGCTTGCCATGCCATTTCCACCTGGCGCCTCAGTTGGACCAGCGTTCGTGCTGGACGTGCAGACCGCGTGAGACGACGCTTCATCCAGTCCCAAACATGCTCAATGGGGGACAGATCCGGAGATCTTGCTGGCCAGGGTAGTTGACTTACACCTTCTAGAGCACGTTGGGTGGCACGGGATACATGCGGACGTGCATTGTCCTGTTGGAACAGCAAGTTCCCTTGCCGGTCTAGGAATGGTAGAACGATGGGTTCGATGACGGTTCGGATGTACCGTGCACTATTCAGTGTCCCCTCGACGATCACCAGTGGTGTACGGCCAGTGTAGGAGATCGCTCCCCACACCATGATGCCGGGTGTTGGCCCTGTGTGCCTCGGTCGTATGCAGTCCTGATTGTGGCGCTCACCTGCACGGCGCCAAACACGCATACGACCATCATTGGCACCAAGGCAGAAGCGACTCTCATCGCTGAAGACGACACGTCTCCATTCGTCCCTCCATTCACGCCTGTCGCGACACCACTGGAGGCGGGCTGCACGATGTTGGGGCGTGAGCGGAAGACGGCCTAACGGTGTGCGGGACCGTAGCCCAGCTTCATGGAGACGGTTGCGAATGGTCCTCGCCGATACCCCAGGAGCAACAGTGTCCCTAATTTGCTGGGAAGTGGCGGTGCGGTCCCCTACGGCACTGCGTAGGATCCTACGGTCTTGGCGTGCATCCGTGCGTCGCTGCGGTCCGGTCCCAGGTCGACGGGCACATGCACCTTCCGCCGACCACTGGCGACAACATCGATGTACTGTGGAGACCTCACGCCCCACATGTTGAGCAATTCGGCGGTACGTCCACCCGGCCTCCCGCATGCCCACTATACACCCTCGCTCAAAGTCCGTCAACTGCACATACGCTTCACGTCCACGCTGTCGCGGCATGCTACCAGTGTTAAAGACTGCGATGGAGCTCCGTATGCCACGCCAAACTGGCTGACACTGACGGCGTCGGTGCACAAATGCTGCGCAGCTAGCGCCATTCGACGGCCAACACCGCGGTTCCTGGTGTGTCCGCTGTGCCGTGCGTGTGATTATTGCTTGTACAGCCCTCTCGCAGTGTCCGGAGCAAGTATGGTGGGTCTGACACACCGGTGTCAATGTGTTCTTTTTTCCATTTCCAGGAGTGTAGATCAAGTTGTCCACTCTTGTTTGGACTGAACTTTCTTGGTGATCTGAAGAAAGAGTTCTTTTCCAGTTTCTCAGACTTAGGAGATCCAAATTTTTCAGAACCCCTATTCTTGTGAAGTGGATGTTGTTCAAGCAGCGCTGGAAATGGAAATCATTGATTTGTAAGCTATGACAGCATGAAGGACGAGTTTAAAAAGAAAGCCTTGCTGAATTTTACAAGTTTTTCCCGGAAGAAAATCATCCCAGAATCAAGAAAAGACTTTGCACGATGTTTGTTATCTGAAATTGGCGCTATCTACTGGTCTGAAGAAACGTTTTATTTGCTGAAATTTACAAAATCTAAATACAGAAGTAATCCGAGTAAATAACATTCGCGAGGTATTTTTCTCCCAACATAGCCTCAGTTTGAGAATATTTCGGGTTCAAGAGACAAAATTTCATACCTCCTACTAAGTGTATTAAAGAGTGCCGTAGGTTTTCACTGCGTATTGTATTTATGTAAAATAACAGTAAATTTAGTTATAAGTTTCTTCTTCAAGTTCTGAGAAATGTGTTATCTAGCCCCTACTATGATCCAAAACTTGATATGTGGCCCTTATGGTCTAGTAATTTGTAGATACCTGCCATAGAGCTTTGGACTACAAACATGAACTGAATATGGATTGGCGTTACAGCGCCTCTCGTTGTAATTCGTGCTAAGCGGTAGCTCGTCACTGTTTATTATACTTCAATTGTTTTAATTGATTAGAAAGAAATGTATCAGAAAAGAGACAGAAGGTTTTTATGATCAATGGGGAATGCAACAGTTTAAAAAAATGGTTCAAATGGCTCTGAGCACTATGGGACTTAACATCTATGGTCATCAGTCCCCTAGAACTTAGAACTAATTAAACCTAACTAACCTAAGGACAGCACACAACACCCAGCCATCACGAGGCAGAGAAAATCCCTGACCCCGCCGGGAATCGAACCCGGGAACCCGGGCGTGGGAAGCGAGAACGCTACCGCACGACCACGAGATGCGGGCTGCAACAGTTTAAGTCTGGCACCAGAGTCAATCTGTCTCAATTAATAAAATTGTGTGTAATGATCACTGACAAACAGTTATTACATATTTTAATTAATTTTTCTAATCTGAACCGAGACTTGCTTGAGCTATCACCAGCAAGGGATATGAATTAAATAGAAAACAGCTGTTTCCATCAACGACGGCCCTACAGACGTTGGGGGAACTTTTTCCTGGTATGGGTGCATTACCGCGGCACACACATGCATACACGTACCCACGGTGGGGCGTTTCCGCCCTGCCCCCCCCCCCCCCCCCTCCACGACCCTAACTAGAAGCTAAAAATTTGTGTACAATATGTGAAAAATATTTATTTAGCAAAATTCATGGCAGGCAATTCATGTGTTAACGTACAATATTCAAAATTACCGCGTGAAATAATGCATTGTCTATGCTGCATTGTTGAGATAACCCCCTCCGCACGCAGCCAGCCCCGCTCCATTCACGACTCGTAAGTTGTCAACATTTTTAGTGCACGAGCGATTGCCACTGCTTCGCAAATTTTACTTGTTTTGCGTGCTCTCAATGTTCATGCTTGTGAGTGAATAGAGATATACCTATTCAGTTCACAGTACTCTGAATTAAATTGCAATAAGCTGGTTACCTGAAATGGATATCGGAAACATTTTTAGCACAGCAGAAGGTACGTAAATCCTTATATTAGTGTAATTCCTATAATGTTTTCATTAGTTATATAAGATAACTTAGTTTTAGTCTTTCTATTTTGTTTCGTTTGGCTTATTTAGAAGAAATTAGATGGATGGATATTACACCTACTTATGGAGATTTGTAAGGAGACCTGGGTAAAATGAACGACTCTGAATTAAACGTCTATTTACTTTCTGTCAGCAACAAAACTTTTTGTAACCAAAGTGTATATAATCGTGTTAATATTATAAATGCGAGATTGTATGAAGATGGCTGAATACTGAACGGTTTTTGATGAATCTTTGCAGTGATATAGCTTATACATCAGAATCCTGCGAGATGTCTCACACCCACGGAAAAATCGAATAATGCGGGAAACGTTTCGGGGCGGAAAGCTAGTAATATCAACATGCAATCACGATCAAATGTTTATTCTCTAATCCAGTTTTACTTCAGAATTTTTACTTACAATATTATTTTTTTAAGTAGTTATTCACGAATACTTTTCTTTGCTTCGAATACTGTGTTTTCAACACAGACCTACCTTATTTTTATTACCTTCTAACTACATTATTTGATTACTTAAAAATTTCGTGGCGCTATTTTTTAATTGTTTTGGTATTATATTTGAGGATTCCAATTCGAAAATAAAATGGTAAAAGCATTATTTAGCCTGGCCTAGATTTCAATTAGTTATACCTTCCTAATATTTTTTAGCAAAGCAGAGTAAGAAGAGGAAACAACCAGATAAAAATAGCAGTGGCGAAAGTAATAGCGGCGGAGAAGAGGTGAAGCAGAAGAACGGAACACCCGCTAGCGATGGCGCCAGTAGTAGGACCACCGTACCGGTTCCTGTTTCCACTGTATCTGTGTCAAGTGAACTTATGCTGCCATCTGGATCTGGTGCACAGAATCAAATCTACTGTCACAATGACATGAGTCAATGACTAGGTCGTTCGTTCAATATGACGTCATCTCAAAAACTTGAAATTTTAAAAAGACTGTTGGATTACACCTTCGAATTGTGACTTTGCTAAGGACGCTGTGCAATCAAACATAGAATCTAAGTACAATTGGTTGGCAGAATATGCTCCTTGGCTGACGCACTTCCAGAAAGTAAAGTGCGCGTTGTGCATTAATTGTGTGTTGTTTCCACCAACATTAACAAATATCCGAGATTCGTTTATGGTGAAGGCTTTCACTCGCTATAAAGACATGCACGAATTTGCCAAAACTCAGGTGGCATCTCAGAGTCACAAATCATCAGCTACAGCTGCGAAATGTTTTGTTGAAAATATGCCAGTCGATGTACGGTTGATATCTGCTCACCAAAAAGAAGTAGAAGCCATCAAGAAAGTCGCAGAGTCAACAATTTCGACTGTGATGTTGCTTCCAAATTCATTTCTTTTATCCTCCCTCAACGAACACTTACTAAATAAAAATTTAAAAGGTTCTCTTGACTGACTGTGCTACTCAGCCATGTCTTCATTCACCTGAGGTTGCTAAATGGTCTTTCAGCAGCGTATGTGGCGTGGCT
Source organism: Schistocerca serialis cubense (assembly GCF_023864345.2). Taxonomy (NCBI): domain Eukaryota; kingdom Metazoa; phylum Arthropoda; class Insecta; order Orthoptera; family Acrididae; genus Schistocerca; species Schistocerca serialis. The sequence goes on from NC_064640.1 coordinate 231,220,900, forward strand.
AGAAGAATTAGTTTGACATGGAGAAGATCTAGGCAATTGGATCCCAATTTTCAGAAAACAACATTTTTTTCCTCCCAAGAACATTTCGGCAAAAATCATCATCATCATCTCTCTCTCTCTCTCTCTCTCTCTCTCTCTCTCTCTCGTTCCATTCTGGTGTACTGAATACACGTCAAAATCCACAGATTCAAAGTTACAACAGCTGCCTCTTATGGGAACCACTATTTGCATGCAAAAGGTTTTGGGCAAGAATAGCTGTCAAGTATAGCATAAAAGTTTATGTTGTACTCTTCTATTGACTATCTAACTCATCTGTAAAAGTAAATGAGAACTTCAGGATGGATCTTAGTCAACTTGTACATATGTACCCTTGTCATATACCGCAGTAGATGGAGAAGATAAGGTCTTCAGAATTACAACTTTGTAAGTGGTGGACAAGAAAAGACTTCTCTGAAAGTTTTCTTTGAGAAAAAATAGTGTGGATCCCTGTTCTTAATGTAAAGAGATTTGTTGCCAAATAACCAACCACCACCTCTGGGAATGTTCACATAGGGAGAGATCAGTAATTGCTCTTCTATGGCAACAATTGCTTATTACACAAGCAGAAGTACACTGCAACATGAAACAAAAGTCAGTATGTTCACAATAAAATTAGTGTACCGAGCCACATGAAAACGTGCACAGGTTAAACTGAATAAAGGCCAGTTGCAGTACAGCAACACAGGCATTGGGGTATTGATAAACACCACTATAATACCCGCAGTTCGCTGCTCTACCTCTGAGGACATCTCCCGCGGTTGGAGATGAAACGTCAGGGGAACGTTTTATACATCAACCACGGCCTATCAGCCCGGAACTATTAAGTGAAGACAATACCAGCTGTGAAAGCCTACACTGTATGAATCCCCATAACAGCTAAGTTAAATTGCTTGGCAAAATAATTATACCAGCCTGCAGGTGCCAAAGCCTAACTTCATTCTAGGAACCTCACACACAGGCACACTAAGTGCAAAACAGGAGGAACAGCTCACGTCATTATTTTTTACCTACCTATAAATGACAAAGAACAATGTGAAGGTGTTCTTAAAGACCTTATAAAACTTAAAATTCGATCTGGCGAACAAATTATGAAAAAACACACAGAAAACTGTACAAAAATGCCACGTGAACTTCACCAAAAATTCAGAATGAAACAATTATTTTATGCGGAGATGTCATTAGAGATGATATCATTGCTGACCTTAAGAACGCTCTTGCCTATACTGTCTTAGCAGACGAGGGTTGTGACACATCAGGAAAAGAGCAACTTTCCATTGGAGTTAGGTTTTGTTGATGAGGAAAAGACGGTGGTTCGTGAAGAGTTTTTTGGTTTTTCGGGACTGACTGACATGGATGCGAAATCTATAGCCCCTGCCATCGACGACTTTATAGTTAACACAAGTCTGTTACCTAAAGTTGCGTGGGACAATGGCATGATGGATTTAGACTATGTCAGGAAAGGATGGTGGTGTTCAGAAAATTATACAAGATAAATATAAAAAAGCACTGTTTTCCCACTACGCCAACCATAAACTAAATTTAGTTGTGCATGACTTGAACCAAATACCGTTAATACGAAATACGGTTAACACAATAAAAGAAATAATAAATTTCTTTGGAGACTCAGCCCTTCGACGAAAATGCGTGCCAAATATCCAATGCTCTTTGAAACCAAATGTTCCCAGAAATATAAAAGTATCAGTATTTTTAAAGAGAATCATACCTATGCTGTCATGGCGTTTTTCACTGTCAAAAGACGGTAACAGTGCAACCAGAACAGCCGCCCGCGGTGGTCTCGCGGTTCTAGGCGCGCAGTCCGGAACCGCGCGACTGCTACGGTCGCAGGTTCGAATCCTGCCTCGGGCATGGATGTGTGTGATGTCCTTAGGTTAGTTAGGTTTAAGTAGTTCTAAGTTCTAGGTGACTGATGACCACAGCTGTTAAGTCCCATAGTGCTCAGAGCCATTTGAACCATTTTTTTTGCAACCAGAACATCTGTTTTTCAGTTGCATTGCGCCGCTACAAATGAGGAATTTATTGTTAGTGTTTGCCTTATAGCTAAATATTCTGCACTGCTGCAACCAACAGTAAATGTTCTGCAGTCCCAAAGTACGAGGATGCTTTAGTGTGCAGACTATATCAGAAGAATAACTGACACCTCGTGGAAATATCGTGAAAGTGGCCGTGTTGAAAGCGAGAGTTTCATAACCGAAGGAGAGCAATCGCCAACGACCCTGAGATTGATTTTAGAAAGCCACGGATCAGAAATCGGCAGGCACATCATGAAAATCCTCCAGCACATATGCTAGCGAGTTTTGGAAGGGATCTTTAATGACTCCTTACCTTCATTCTTTAATTATGTCTCTAGAGCAACATATTTCCGAGGGTAATTTACTTTCCTAGTCATTGCTTGCATTGCACCCTCAGCCTTACGTAATGCTTCGAAGGCCGTATCAAGTCTTTTAGAGGATACGGTTTTCTTCATGAGAATAAACTGTGGTACAATAAGTAGGAACAAAAAATACGGCACGGAGCGAAATGAACGAAACGGAGCTTGTGGCGCTAGTTAAAGGAACACAACTGTTTTAGCCCGCTATAGAACAGACGCTTCACACTTCACTTGCGCAGCCCTACACGTGTACCACAGAAAGCTCGTTTAGTACATTACGAAGAGTCAAGGCTTGGTTAATTTCGAAAATGATGGAAAACCGTCTTTTAGGTCACTGTATGACGAGTGTGCATAAAAAGAGGGCTCCAGAAGCACAAAATAAATCTGAAACTGAAATCGTAACCAGATTTTGCCAGAATCCTCGCAGGTTATTATTAAATAAAATTTGTTAATAACTTAAGTGAATAAATTTGTTTCAATTCCTACTACTTATCTAATTTATTTATTTTTGTCCGACCCCTAAGCAAATACTAGGTACGCCCATGCACACATGGACGTTTGAGATCAGCGACCCAATTCTTCGCATCTCACCCAGTGTTGGTGGAACTTTGGCCAGTCAGGTAAGGTAGGCAGCGTTAATTACATACACTAGATTTCCTCCTAGCTTCTAGGACGCACTTCGGGAGAGGAAGAAGCCCAACTATGGCGTAACTGGGGAAACACCTCAAGTTTATGAGCAAATCACATCTTCACTCTTTGTATTTTCAGTAATGGGAGTAGGCTAGTTCTGCGACAAAGCACCCATTGCTCTTCATACGGTAACAAACCGCCAGTTGCGCTAATCTAATTTAATGACCCATATGGCCGGCAGCTGAGGCCAAGTGGTTCTAGGCACTTCAGTCCGGAACCGCGCTGCTGCTACGGTCGCAGGTTCGAATCCTGCCTCGGGCATGGATGTGTGTGATGTCCTTAGGTTAGTTAGGTTTAAGTAGTTTCTAAGTCTAGGGGACTGATGACCTCAGATGTTAAGTCCCATAATTCTTAGAGCCATTTGAACCATTTGAATGACCTATATGCAAGCAAATTGCTCAGTTGGGCGTATGTATTGTTTACTTAGAACATAATTAATGCGAAATAACTGTCATGATAATTACCATAATTTATATGCAAGATGCTTCTAGCTTAAAGTGACAACTGTCGTTTTCGATGATGGTTATTCTGTGACGCGAAAAATGATATATTCCCGCCATCAGTGTGGTGATATTGGTCATTTCACCACAACCACCACCACCACTGTTTCCACTGGTACTTTGTGTCCCGAGACTATTATTCTTAACATGGGGCTCACTCAGATAGCCGTATCGGGATATTCAGGTCATATTGCAAATTTCCAGCACAGCATAGCACCCGATGGTATTGGGCTAGTTTTCACCAATGTTCTGCGCACAACGCTATTTTCTACCATATAGGACGCTGTTTACGGTTTCGTGGTTAATTTTTACCAATTTTTTACGGACACATACTTTTCATTGTTATTTTACTTGGAACCATACCACTGCAGTCCGTGTCGAAAGCGGCTTTCCCCCGCACTCGGATAAACAAAACTTTACGATTACGATTACAGAGCTCGAGTTGTCTTGCCCGGTTGCTGTACTCTCTACAAATACCAACTTCTGTTTTTTATGAACACATTCTTAAAATATCGATCAGTCAATCACCACATTGCAACAAACTAACGGATATTCAGCATTAAATAATTTTTATTTAATAACAAAATACGCACCAAGCATACGTTTCAATTCAAACAAACTTACCACATGCACTTGTAGTGTTTGATGTAGCTATCAACTGTTCTAATGCTGTATGATTATATTAGACTCGTAAAAAATCAACCGTTGGAACGTTTCTGCAGAGAGAGGTATGTACTTCATCAATATGCTTCAAACATGTGCCGCTACCAACAGGGTAAGAATAGGAAAGTTATATGTTGTACTAAAAAAGAATAACTTTCTGTACTTCGCGCAGTGTTTCCTATCACACTGCATCGCGCGCTCCACAGTGCTTGTCCTGATATCACGAAGGCCGTGGAAATAGGGTTACTATCACTTCTTTATTTAAAACTGGGAAAAAATACGGCTGGGCCTCTCCCGGTCCCGTCCCTCCGCAGGATCCCGTTACATAGCCGTCGACTAGAGCCGCACCACTGCAGTGCGTGTCAAAGGCGGCTTGCCCCCGAACATGGATAAACAAAACATCACGACTGCGATTACAGAGCTCTATTTGCTTGCACGGTGGCTGTGCTCTCCAAACCACCCCTACCCCATCCCACTCACCCGCTCAGCACGCAGGAGGAGATTAGCGAAAGCGACTGTGAAGCGCGCCAGTCCAGTTCAGCAACCAGCCTCTAAGAGCGGCATACGGCCATGTTATATTTCGATAAAAAAAACCCGCAAAAACAAAAAAAAAAAAAAAAAGAGTAACGGTGGCAACTCTGTGTACTCGAGCAGATCGCTTGGACTAATTTGCATCCCTCCTCACCTCTTCTAGTGTGATAAAGAAAAAATGTCGCACACTTCCCAAGTGCAGATGCCGGTCAAGTGCGTGCATATGTCCCTCGCCATCGCACGCACCGCCCGCTTCACTCCCGTGTCTCGCTGCTGCACTGCAGTATGGCACAGACAGTCAGCCAATCACAGCCGTCAGTTTTCGTACGCGCACACAATCTAACTATTTTTTAAAGTAACTTGTCTCCAAGTTCCATAAACGAGACTATATGAGTACATCACACTAACACGTTTTATGCTCTGTAGACAGTAGTCTTTTTTAAGTCACCTGCACCGCAAATGTCGCTGCAGTAGCGCACAGCATGTACCTTAACCGCACATGGGCATACCATTTACGCCGAATACAACGAGAGTTCTACATGACACTAAGCTCGGTATAGATTTCCAGAGGTATATGACTCCATACGTTTAACGAAATTCACGTTCAATTGCGGTTTGACTACTGCAGTATTTATTTTCTCTAATTTCGCCAGAATGTGTTCAAATGTTCAAATGTGTGTGAAATCTTATGTGACTTAACTGCTAAGGTCATCAGTCCCTAAACTTACACACTACTTAACCTAAATTATCCTAAGGACAAACACACACACCCATGTCCGAGGGAGGACTCGGACCTCCGCCGGGACCAGCCGCACAGTCCATGACCGCAGCGCCCTTGACCGCTCGGCTAATCCCGCGCGGCGCAAGAATGTGTTCCAGTTATCTTCCAATTACGGCAGATGGCTATAGCCTCATATCTGTTCCACTATCATAGCGATCAGTATATACTGTCACTCAAAGGAGTAGACAAGGCTATTTGTTTTTCGTCTGTAGTCAGAACCATTTTGCGCACGGAAAGAATGTCTGTTTGTCAGAATAATACATAATCATCATTTAACGGGTTTTTAATATAATACAAATACGTTGGAACCTGTTTTAGTTGCTGGTCGGTACAAGAATTTGCTCTTTTTTGAGGGATGGAAAGAATGTCTGTGTGTAGATCAAAATTTACATTGTTGACTCATAAATAAAGTCTGGTGAATGAAATCATGACATTGCTCATATCATGATTTCATTCACTGGACTTTATTTATAAGTCAACAATGTATATTTCGCCTATCTATTAAAATATCAGTCCAACCATTTACAGGTGCACAAAACTCACGGGAGAATGTTGTCTCTCGCTGCATGATATGCATCTAACTTCTAAAGATGTGTTCCTAGTTTAATACAGTCAGTAGGGTGATTGAAAACACGGAAAAGAGAGTGGCCGCTTCATCACCAACTGAATGTGTTAAATTTGTATTTATATGAAAATAAAAAGACGCATTAAAAACCATTTTTCTTCATTCAATGCCTCTTCAGCTCATTTTAATAGGATGTGGGTCACCAAATACCCTCAACGTTCGAGGACTGTTCTTTTGTGAGTGACATGGTTTCCCATATTCTATGAGGTTTAGAAACAACCCACCTGTATTTGCACCACTTTATTAAATTTTGGTACAATAAAATCATTTCAAAGGGACTTGTGGCTGTTTGCAGTATTTACTACAGTGTAACTTTCAAGTTAATGTGATTTGTCATGTTATTTATGTGACGTGTGGACGGGATTTGCGGCTACTCGCCTGACACACATAAGTTGACTTGTCAGTCCTTAGTGTTTCTGTTATTTCCTCCAAGATTCCAGCAAATAAATCTCAGCCCGATGTACGCATTTTACTTCAACTCGTTTCAGATGATTACTGTAGGCACTTAACTGCAGGTAATGATTCCGATGACAATCTACGGGATTTTTAGTCCTTTTAATGTGCAATAGATTAAGTTACTTTCAGGTCAAATACGAACTCCATCAAAGGTCTTCCCATATGCCTGTAGATAACTCCATCACCTGCGAATATCTTACACCTAAAGCAATTACGCTGTAAGCCGCTGTACAGTGTGTGGTGAAGAGTAAACCGCAGCAGTATTGTCGGTTACCCTTCCATCGCACTCTCACGCACCTATCGAGTAAAAAATGATTGTTTGTGTACCTCCATACATAAAATATTTCACTCTTAATTTCCGGGAGAAATATGTTATCTTTCGCAGACATATTTTTTCAATTTCATATTGGAATGTAGTGTGTCACCTATATAATTACAGCAGTATTCACATGATACTTTTACTTCGCCGATCAAGTAGGTAACATGAACAGCTATGGACTCACACAAGTGATAGACAGCGACTATGTAGTGTTGACCTGTCAATCGATGTTACTGTTCACTAGTACGTATTATTTAACCACAATTGCGACACCATCTATGACATCAAAAGTTATAGTGGAGACTTAGAATATTTGTTGAGGTCTGAAGGTGGGCTCGTTCAAATAGAGTGGGAGAAGCTGTGTGGCAAACTGATAAATATCATAGTTGCCCGCTAAGTACTGCACATTCTGTCTCGGCAGTCCTGCATTCGACAGCAGCAGTGTTAGTGCATCAATACTCATAGGGTTTGGTGTTGCTACGTTAAAATTAACATGTCGGCAGTTATCGCAGAGCATATTTTCTCAGGCACCAAAGAGCCGTGAACAGATGGAGTTGCGGTACGTGCTGCAGTGGAGCGAGTGAATCTACGGTATTGTCTTGCTCAAGATAGTGGGAGCATTGAGATGGACATGTGCTGTTTGTGATTTCGGTCACTCAATCATTCTAAGATCAACGAAAGCTTAAAGGAGGGTGGTATACCTACTCCTACAGGTCTTGGATGCAACAAACGTGGAATTCAAAGCATTAAAAAATTTCATTATTTGCGAAATACTGTCGCATTGTTTTCAAATATCTGTTAGTCCAATTTAAGGACAGTTATGCTGTGTGTGTGTGTGTGTGTGTGTGTTGTGTACACCCTCACGCCATCAACCAGTGTTAAATTTAAGCTACAGTCTCCCACAACATGAACATGCATGTACATCCCATACGGATTTTTTAAACTCTTATTGCTAACGACGGATAGTCAGTTATCCACTTAACTCCCACAGTCTCCTATGGCATACATGCTCCCCTCCTGATTTCGAATATAATTTGGTTACTAAGAGATACTCAGTCTTCCCCTGGAGCAATGGAATCAATGGGTATCTAACGCAGTCTCCTATCGTCTGTCTGTGCAATGTTAGCGCAGTGACGTTCTGTAGGGTAATTCCTGCCATCATTAACAAATGTTCCATTAAAGCTGCAGTCTCCTGCGCCATGTACACTCCATTCATACCAATTTCTGCAAATATGGCTCCTGCTCCTTTCTTTCTTTCTTTCTTTGGCTTGTGCCTGTTTCCCGCAGTGACGCAGGGTCGGCATGGTTAATCGGATTTGGCAAGGTTAGTTCAAGGGGTGGCCAGATGCCCTTCCTGCCGCCACCCCGTACCCCCAACTGTCTGCATCTAGTGTAACCCATGGAATAGTGTGAATGTGTTCAGATGTCCGCGAGCCGGGTAACTGAGGCGGTACGTGGGGACCAGCCCAGTATTAACCTAGTGGGATGTGGAAAACCGCCTAAAAACCACATCCAGGCTGTGACCCGAGCCGGAGTGCCGGCCTCCGTCGTTAATCCGCCGGGCGGATTCGATCCAGGGCCGGCGCGCCTACCCGAGTCCAGGAAGCAGCGCTTTAGCGCTCTCGGCTAACCTGGCGGGTCAAATATGACTCCTGCTCCTGACTGTGGGAAATGGTACACTGTCTCTAGAGTATATGAATTTCCTCCCGTTGAATCACTGATGTATGACATCATCCTTCTGTCCAACAGATAGCGCACACATTAACAAACAAGGCAACTTATACAGCCAATTCCGATTACATCTGCTGCGTAATGCTTTACGCTGACGTAGTATAACACATGGCCATAGCAGCACTCAAGCTCTCTTTTTTTGTCCTTGCAATACACCCCAATACAGAAACTACTCGCTACTGGCTTAGTGGAATGCACATGTCGCAAAGCACTTATTCGTGGATCATGAGGAACTGTATAGCACTGGTATTAACAATAGTACTCTGTTGACGGCCGAAGGGTTGTTTTTCTAACGCTATGGGAGGCTGCATACGTTGACAGGACGGTGGTGGTGTCTGTCAGTTCTATGTTTTGATACTAGAAAATCACGATTCTTCAGCACAGGCCAGAAGGTGTTAAGATCACAATTTACTCGTAGGTATCATATTAAGAGCAGACCTAAGTGTGACTGATGTAGGAGAAAACAAGAAAAAAATGCTTTTTAAAGATAATGCTTTATTCTTCACATTATGTACTAACAGTACTGTAATAGAATAATAGCATCTCTTACAGCATCGTTGCTTTCGTCAAAAATACTCTTTCTGTATCTGAAACAGGTCTCTGGCACACAGCACGCAAGTAAAGGGTAGGACCACACTTAACTCAAGCAGTAATATGGCTGTAGGGAAAGAAGCAGATTTTCAACAGGCGAGTACTGTCAGAAGTTTCATAGTCATACGGTCTTCCTAATGTTGCTTTTAGAAGATTTGATGGAGGTTTAATACTAGCTGCATACATTGCAGTAATTTTTCCAGCTATACTCAGACAGTTGCTATTCGCAAAATCCTTACCCTTCGCAAAAAGCCACAAACTAGCACTTGTAAAACCACACAGCATGTTCAACCCAAGCGTTATTTGTTTCATCCCAATATTTCTACCCTCCATCACAATGGAAACACATGATTTCATCTCCTTCACTGGTGTAAGAGAGTCGACTTTCATTTAGTTTGTCAGGACGTTTCTTAACAGGTAAAAACCAACCTTTAAAAGATGCCAGCCTCGCATCATATGTTCTGTATTTAGGTTGAGCTAACCTAATCTCTCGCATATAACGCTTTGAAATACACAACAATGCTGATTCAGGAGATGTATCTCCATTCTGCGCAGGTTACAAGTATCGGACAGAAGGAACCGTTCCACCCACCTATATACCTACCCAACGCCCTCATACATCCATTATGTTACAGAGTGACCTGGTTTCAAGCTCCCTTTATATATAGCCTACTCTAAAGATCCACGTTGTCGACACTTTTGCTCACGTGATCATTACGTCACTTATGGTCACATATTCTAAATTTGCTTGTAAATGTAGTACAATTCTAAGCTCCTAGCGCTACTGCACTATTTTTCTGTATGTGTGTGTGTCGGTTTCTTGCGGGATGCCCCCCCTAACCCGGGCATGCTGCTGGCGAATCCACCTTCAGACACCACCCTGGACGTATCACCTTCCAACCCTATCCTAAGTGTAGCGCATGGTGGATCCACGTTCGAAGCCTCTCCCAGACGTAACCCTTGGTGGATCCGCCTGTAAACCATATCCCGGATGTGAAGTGTCGTGGATCCAACCACGATTCCTATCTCAGTTCCACCCCGTACCATGGGGACCGTACGTGAGAAACCGATACACACACAGAAAAATAGCACAATTACGCTAGATGCTTATATTTACAAGTAAATTTAGAATATGTGACCAGAAGTGACGTTATGATCTCGTGAGCAGGAGTGTCGGCGTCCTGAATCTTTAGAGTAAGCTGTATATAAAGGGAGCTTTGAAAGCAGGTCGCTCTGTAGTATAGTGAATGTTTAAGGATATCGGGAAGGTACTCTCGTGAAAGAGTATCTGTGGTGGGTTGAACTGTTTCTTTTGTACGATACTTGCAACCTATGGAGAATAGAGATACTCTCACATTCGTCTCCTGAATCAGCGTTGTTATGCAGTTCAAAATATGATGTATGGGAGATTATGTTAGCTCACCCTAATTGCAGAACATAAGATTCGAGACTGGCATCTTTCAAAGGTAGGTCTTTAGCTATTTAAGAACGTCCTGACAGAGTAAGTGAAGCTGGGTTCTTTTGCACTGGTGACGGAGATGAAACCGTTTGTCTCCGTTGTGGTGGAGGGTTGAAATATTGGGACGAGACGAACAACCTATTGGTTGAACATGCTGTGTGTATTTCCAAGTGCTTGTTTGTGCTTCATGCGAAGTACAAGGATTTTGTGGATCATAACTGTCAGAACATAGATGGAAAAATTACTGAAAAGGATGCAACTAATATTAAACCTCCATCAAATCTTCTAAAAGCAGCACCAGAACACCTTGCGACTGCGAGAGCTTCCGGAAACGCTCGCCTGTGTAAAATCTGCTTCCAGGAAGAAATGGGAGTATAATTATTCCCCTGCAAACACATATTGCTGCTTGCATTAAATGTGGACCTACCCTTCCCTCGCGTGTTGTGTGTCAGAGACCTGTTTCAGCTACAGGAAGAACATGTTAGACGAAAGAAACGATGCTGTAAGGGATTAAGTCTTCTTATACATTGTTAATAAACGTTGTAAAGAATAAAGCATTATAGTTAAAATCATTCTTTTCTCTTTTTTTCCTACATCAGTCATACTTAGGTCTGCTCCTGAGATGATAGCTATGACTAAACTGTGCTATTAACACCTCCTGACCTGTGCTAAAGAATCGTGATTTTTTTAGTGTCGAAACATTGAAATGAAAGACAGTAACACCGTTCTGTCAACGTAGGCAAACTCCCAAGAGTTTAAGAAAACATTTCGTCGCCCAGCAGAGTATCGTTGTTAAGACCTGCGCTACACTGATCTTGCAATAAGTGCTTTGCGACATGTGTGCCCGGCTAAGCTAGTAGCGAGTAGATTCTGTATTGGGGTGTATTGCAGGGAGGAAAAAAAAATCTGAGTGCTGCCTATGGCCATGAAAAAAGCATTACACAACAGATGTGATCAGATTTGGCGGTAAAAGGTGCTTGATTTCTTAATGTATGCACTATGTATTGGAGCGAAGAATGATGTCATATATCAGTACTTTAATAGTGGGAAGTCTCTGCACTCTTAGAGACAGGTTGCCATTTCTCTGTCAGGAGCAGGAGGCATATTAGGACAAATTGGTATCAGTGCAGTGGGAATATACGAAATTTGTCTAAAGTAGTTGTGGTTGACGTTGAAATGGACCATCAGCCTGTACTATTGCAATGGATTTCTATAGCTGGCTACTAGCTTATGGATTCGAATAAAACACGAGACTTTTTTAACAGAATGGGACTGTGCTACTACCTAATGTCTGACAGAAATATTTATATCTTCCTCCGCGAAAAGAGCCTGTCTTTTAGGACATGGAAAGGGAGCGTTCGAGTCTGATACTGTCTAAATGCCACCGATATGGAAGTACATGGCTACTCTGTAAATCACACTAAAATGCCTAACAGTGGGGTGTATACGGCGCAGAATACTGTAGCTTTAATGGAACATTTGTTAATTATGACAGAGAGTGCCCTACACAGCATCACTGCACTTAAATACCACAGAAAAATGTTTGAAAACTACGTTACAGCCATTGCTGTGCTGGATGACGGAGTGTTTCGTCGTAATCAAATTACATTTCGAAATCAGGAGGGGAGTCTCTATGTCATAGAAGACTACGGAAGTGAGTGGATAACTAACTATTCCTCATAAGTAAATTAAATTTCAAAAATCAGTATGGGTTACATATGCATATACATGACGTGGAAGACTGTAGTTTTAATGGAAAACTAGTTGATGGTGTAAGGGAGCAAACACACATACACAAACACACACACACACACACACACACACACACACACACACAAACACACACGCGCCCGCGCACAGCGTACTGCACTTAAGTAGGATTGACAGATAATTGGACAGTATTTCACAAATAATGAATAATGGTTTTTGTATGCCTTGAATTCCACATGTATTGCATCCAAGAAGTGTTGGAGTAGGCAGCTCATCTTGCTTTGAACTTTCGTTGATCTTAGAATGACTGAGTGACCGAAATCACAAACAGCGGATCTCCATGTCAATTCTCCCACTGTCTTAAGCAAGAGAATACCATAGATCTACTCTCACTCCACTATAGCACATACCGCTTCCTGCAAACCTGTTATGTTCACAACACTCTGATGCCTTAGAAATATGTTTTGCGATGACTCTAGAGCTATTAATTTCAGCGTAGCAACATCAAAAGTATCGATACAGCCCCCCTCCACCCCAGCTCACACGCCTGCTGTCGAAGACAGGACTACCGAGACAGGATGTGCCATACTTAGCTATCTACCGCCCCTCGATGTGTCAGTTTGCCGCACAGCCCACTCTATTAGAACGAGCTCCGCCTTCAGACTTCACCATAAATTCTCGAGTTCCACAGTAACTTTGTAGTCATAAATTAACATGTATAGATCTCTTTGTGGTTAAGTGACACATAACATACATCACTTCAACAGCTCAATACTACATAGTCGTTGTTGTCAGTCATGTGAGTCCCCATCTGCTCGTGTTGCATAGCTGATCTGCGAAGCAGAAGCGGCATGTGGATGTTGCTAGGATCATACAGGCTACCATGCTGCGTTCGAACATGTAATGAAAAAAAAATCAGGGGAATGTGACGTTGTTCTACGAGAAACATAAAAGGAACTCGATGAGCGTGTGAGAGTGTGTTGGAATGGTAATCGATAATACTGCTGCGATGTTCCCTCCACCAGTCACTGTGCAGTGGATTGCGGCGTATTTGTTTTAGATGTAGGTTGTTCGAAGGTGATGGAGTTGTCTACAAACAGGTGGGAAGACCTGTGGTGGGGCTCGTAGTTGACCTAAACGTAGCTAAATCTATTACACATTAATAGGTCTACAAATCTCATACACTGTCATCGGGTGCATTAACTGTAGTAAAATGTCTTGTAGTAAGCATCTGGCGTGAGTTGAAGTAGAATGTGTATGTCGGGCTCAGATTCATTTGCTGGAATGTTAATGGAAGTAACTCTGTGATTAAACCCCAAATCATTCCTCAGTTCTTACTGTAGCTCTGAATTGTGCTTAGCTGCGTAAAGCAGCTACATAAATGTAAATGATTCAAAGGACAGTGTGTGTTATAAGCTCTGTGACACTGTTAGAATCACATTATGCCGGTTTATCCCATTTGAAAATGGATTATGTAACACTTGCTAAATGCTATGCTTTTAACAAAGACTCTGATACCATCACGCCGTCATATATCTAGCGTAGCGATCATAGGAATATGATAAAGGAGATTAGGACAGGAACAGGGACATATTATGGACAATCATTCGGTGTCAATGAATTGCGGGTGTGACGCCTCTGAATTTCTTTGTGCAGTCCTCGAACACTAAAGGTGCAACAGTAAGGTTTCCCTGGCCATTAAAAAACGTATATCTGGTGTAGCAATAGTACAGGAGGTTAGGTTATATACAGGGCGTACAGATAATCATTTCTACTCTATCATTACGCATGTGGGTGGAATAGGAACGAAAGAATCGATAATACTACTACGCCATAGTCCACACTGTGCACTGTACTACTGTACAGTAGCAGTAGTAGTGGTGGAATATGTAGTTAGATGTAGACTACTATCTAAAGCAGGATTGCGACACTGGTAGGCTAGAGCGATTTGCAGCGGAATGATGACTGGTGGGAGTTGGAGCTGAATGTAGATAAATGTAACTATTGAATCTAAAATAGCTGAAGAGACCTGCTACTGTCCTACTACGTCATCGACAACAAATCACTGAAAACAGTACCAGTAGCAAAATAACTGGACGCAAGTATCCCGTATGTTAGGGTGCTATTTTTTTTACCTTTGTGATAGCTCTCTACATAGCTACTGAGGGGTAGAGACCTCCTAATGGATCAGTACTGCCCCAACGTGATGAGGTTTCGAGATAATTAGCAGGGCTCTGTGACTTGGCCAAGGGCATCTAGAGGCAGCCTTACTGGTCAAAAATCAGATAGATACAAATGCCATATATCGAAGACCGGAAGATTCATGAGTATTTGGGGAAGGGGGGGGGGGGTGTGTGGATAAACGATATGTGACAAAAGGGAGGCTGAGGAGTGGTCTCTTTACCATTGATTCAAAGTGTTGTGAGCCAACATATTACTCCTTCCAACGTAAGTCTCGTGGAATGACTGTACCGAGAAAATTTTTGATGTACTATGATGGTTTTTCTCTGAGAGACATTCAGCAACAGAAATTCCGCCTTTCCTTTTCTCGATAAATATGTTAGGGGGCATAGGAAAGAAGAAAGGCCACATTACTGCTGTATTATCTATATATCAATGGACGAAGTTTTTTAATGGAGTAACACTTATATGCGAGAATATCGCCACTCTCCTTTCCCTGTTTCCAATCACACTACTGACTGTGTTAAACTAGAAACACATCTTTAGACTCTAAATTAGATGCATATCATGAAGAGAGAGACAACATTCTTCTGTGGGTTTTGTGCCCCTATAAATGGATGGACTGACATTTCAATAGGTAGACGAAATTTAAATTGTTGACTCATAGATAAAGTCCTGTGAATAAAGTTGTAGCATTGCTCTGCAGCTCAAAAATTTTGGTCTACAGACAGGCATTCTTTCCACCCCCCATAAAAGAGCAAATGCTTGAATCGAACAGCAACGAAAACAGGTTCTAACGTATTTGTAACATATTTAAAGCCCGTTAATTGATGATTATGTAATAAATGTCGCTGGACCAATACCATGAAGCAACTTGTAGCATCAAGCCACATGGACAAAGATTTCCAAGGTTTTTTCGATGACTTGTGGAAGATAATCTTAAACATCGTCACCTCAGAGCTGAATTGTAATTTAGCATTTTCTTTGACTTGTTCAGTTAAGGAATATAATTACGTTACTTCGACAATTATTATCAGTCCTCCGCTAAGTTGTAGTAGGGTAAATAGAGTCCTAGAGACTTCGTGAGTTACTGCGGAGACTGGGTGGATAGTGCACATGCTTCCATGAGTTTTCTTTTTCTAAAAATGGATGGACATATATCTTAATAAAAGACTACCTTTACGTTGTTGAGTCATAGACAGAATCCAGTAAATAACCTTACTTTGACTGACAGACAGATTTCTTTCCGTGCGCAAATCAGAAACATTTCTAACTGCAGACGGAAACCAAACATGCTTGACGACTCCTAACAGTGACACAGAGTACATCTGATCACTGCGATAGTGGAGCTGGAACGAAAGGATAGCCATCTGCCATAATTGGAGCGTAATTGTAACGCATTCTGTCGGAGTGATGGAAAATAAAAACTGGAATTGTCAAACCGCAATTGAAGGCGAATTTCATAACGCGTATGGAGTTATATACCTCTGGAAATGAATAAAAACTTTGTGTCACGTAGAATTGATGTTGTATTAGGCGTAAACGTATACCAACGTGCTGTTAAGGCATATGCTGTGCAGTACCGCAATGACATGGGCCGTACAGATGACTTAACAAAGTCTACAGCACTCGTCTTGCTACGAAGATAAAATTGTTCAACATGATGGCGTATTCTTAGTCTCATTTATGGTACTAGGAGACACGTTACATCAAAAAATTCTTGCACTGTGTGCGTGTATTTAAGACTGGCAGCAATGGTTGACTGACTGGCCGTATTGCCCTGCAGTGCACCTGCGAGCCATTGGAGCAGAGGCTTTATCCGGATCCTTTTTTAATCACACTACAAAGGACAAGGAGTGATACAAATTCACAAATTCGTGCATGTAGTCTGCTCCTGTACATAGGGCTACCAGCTTTACTAGTTGCTCTTTAATCGAGATACGTACGGACAAATGTCGCTCGTAGAGGCTGGCTGCAGCCCAGGGTGAATGAGCCGCGCTTTCGCCATCGCTTCTCTCTCCCTGCTTTTGGGCAGGTAAGTGGGATGGGGAAGGGGTGGGTGGAGAGAACAACCACCGGTCAAGACAACTCGACCTCTGTAATAGTAACCGTAACGTTTTGTTTATCCACGTGTGGGGTAAGTCGCCTTCGGCAAGTAGTGCAGTGGCGCGGGTCCAGTCGACGGCTATGTAACAGCAGCGTGCGGATGGACCGAACTGGGAGAGGTCCTGTTGCACTGTTTTTCCCAGTTTTAAATAAAGAAATAATGATAGCCCTCTCTCCACGGCCTTCTTGATATAAAGACAAGCAGTTCGCGGCGTGGGGTGCGGTGCGATAGGAAACGCCGTGTGAAGTTGGGAAAGTAATTGTTTTGTAGTACAGTGCATAGCTCTCCAATTATTACCCTGGTATTATCGGAGCAAGTGTGGAGGATATTAGCGATGTATATACCTATCTCGTTGTAAATGTTCCAGCCCTTACTTTCTTAAAAGTCCAGTATAATCATACAGTGTTAGGAGATCTTATAGTTACGTCACTCACTAGAAGTGCAGGTGATAAGTTCATTTTAATTGAAACGTAGGCTTGGTCATACATTGTTGTTAAATAAAAATTGTTTAACACTGAATATCCGTGTAATTTGTTAGCTTACCGCAATGTGGCGCATGTTTCACAGATATTTTTACGCGTGTCTTCCTGAAAAAAATACCTGTTTGTGGAGAAAATCTCTTAAAATTTAACAAAAAACCTGTATTTACTTCTGTCATCTTAAAAAAAATCGGTAAAGTTATAGGCATCTGCAGAATAATAGGGGTAAATAAAAAAACTGCCTAAAAGCTGTAAATAGTGTCATATGTTAGTGGTGTTAGTTATTAAATATTTAAAGCCACATATTTCATGTGTGTTTCCTGAAAATCGATAAAAAAGCAGCTAAATTTGTATTTATGTGTGTTGTTTTAAAAAATCAGTAAAATTAATTACGGAACCTATATTTACATGTATCTTCTTAAAATGTGCAGGAAAACAGCATCGAAACCCATATTCAGCTCTATTTTCTCAAAAAGAGCGAGAAAATAAGTAAAACAGCAAGCAAACGTGTGTCGTCTTAGAAAACTGGTTAAAATTAGCCACGAAACCGCAAGTAGCACCGTATGTTGTAGAAAACAGCAATGGGTGTTGAATATTTGCGAGAACTACACTGTGCTGTAAATTTGAGATATCACCTGAATTTACTGATGATGCTGCTTGAGTGAGCCCCAGATTAAGAATGATAGTATTGGGACATCAAGGACCGGTGGAGGCGGTGATGATGGTGTGGGAACGACAAAAAGCAACACAGTGGGGTCGGTGGGGACGATATCATTTTTGGATAATAAATTACCATCATTAAAATCTACATCTGCATCTGTATCATACTCCGTAACGTATCCAATGTGTGTTGCGGTGGGTACTTTCCGTGTCACTAACTGAGCACTCGATCCCTGTTCCATTCGTCAATAGCGCGTGGAAAAAATGATTGTCAGTAAGCCTCTGTAGTGGTCCCAATTTACTGAATTTTCTCCTCGTGGTCATTGCGCGAGACGTATGTAGAGGGAAGTAATATGTTGTCCGACTCTCCGCGGAAAATGCTCTCTCGAAATTTCGGTAGCAGATCTCTCCGTGATGCACAACGCCTTTCTCCTAATGTCTGCCAAGGGAGTTTGTTGAGCATGTCAGTAACGCTCTCTCGCCGTCTAATCGATCCCGTGTCGAAACGCGCCGCTCTTCGTTGGATCTTCTCTATTTCTTCAGTCAGTCCTACGGGATCCCACATAGATGAACAATACTCAAGAATCAGCCACTTCCTTCGAAGATGAGTTTACATTTCCTTAAGATTCTTCATATGAATCTGCGTCCGGCACCTGCTTTTTCCACTACTTCTTTTATGTGGTCATTCCATTTAAGATCGCTCTGGATAGTTACTCCTAGATATTTTACGGTAGATACTGTTTCTAGGGGTTTGTCATCAATAGTATAGTTGTGAGTAGTGTATTTCTTTTCCTATGTATGCACAATATGTTACTTTTATTTACGTTCAGGGTCTACTGTCAGAGCTTGCACCATTCAGCAGTTCTCAAGAAGTCGTTCTACTAATCGTTGCTACCTTCTGGCGCTGCTGCTTTGTTATAGAGAACCGCATCATCTGCTAACAGTCTTAGAGAGCATCCGACTCTTTCTACTACATCATTTATATAAATTGTAAACAGTAACGGTCCTATTACACTTCCTTGGGGTACTCGGGAAATTACCCTTACATCTATCGACTTTGTTCCGTTAAGAGCGACGTGTTGAGTTCTGTCTGCAAGGAAGTCTTGAACACAATCGCAGATCTGCTCCAGTACTCGATAGGCTAGTATTTTTTTTCACTAAACGGCAGTGTGGCGCGGTGTCAAATGCCTTCCTGAAGTCAACGAATACGGCATCAACCTGAGCGCCTTTGTCTACGGCGCTGTAGATCTCATGGAGGAACAGAGCGAGCTGGATCTCTGCGGAATTCATGTTGATTTTTATAGATGAGATTTTCATTCTGCGTAAACGTTGTAATTCTTGAGCATAAAACATGTTTCATAATTCTACAACAGGTTGACGTCAACGATATAGGTCTATATTGTATGCATCTGTCCTACGGCCCTCCTTAGAAACTGTAATGACCTGCGCTTTCTTCCAGTCGCTAGGTATGCTTCGTCGCTCAAGCGATCTACAATACATTACTACTAGAAGTGGAGCAAGTTATTTCGCATAATCTTTGTAGAATTTTTTAGGAACCTCATCTGGTCCTGACGCCTTTCCACTACTAAGCGATTGTAGTTATTTTTCTATTCCGCCATCGGTTATCTCAGTATCTGCCATTTCGACTTTCGTACAACTTTTGAAAGAAGGGATCGTGTTACGGTTTTCCGAGGTGAAACAATTTCGCAAGACCGAATTCAGTATTTCGACCTTCTCTCTGTTATCTTCCGTTTCTGTTCCAGTATGGTCGCTGAGTGAACGAATAGATGATTTTGACTCACTTACTGATTTTATATGCGACCAAAACATCTGAGGTTTTTACTCAGATCTGTTGACAAAGTTTTACTTGCAAAGTCAAATGACAGTTATCAATTAAAAAAAAGTGGTTCAAATGGCTCTGAGCACTATGGGACTTAACATCTGAGGTTATCAGTCCCCTAGAACTTAGACCTACTTAAACCTAACTAACCTAAGGACATCACACACATCCATGCCCGAGGCAGGATTCGAACCTGCGACCGTAGCGGTCGCGCGGTTCCAGACTGAAGCGCCTAGAACCGCTCGGCCACAACGGCCGGCTATCACTTTAAACGAAAGTACTTGATCACCTGGATAAATATGAAACAAAGGCTGCCATATTGCCTATAAATTATGGTAATTACCGTGACAGTTATTGCCCATTAATTATGTCCCAAATAAACAAAACATGCAATCAAGTAAACGGTTTGTTTACATAAAGATCATCAAATTAGGTTAGTCCAACTGGGTAGTTTGTTTACATAAGTAGAACAATGGGTCCTTTGTCGCAAACCAGCCTATGCCCATTATTATTATGGAGGTGTAGTATCTTTGTGTTCTCTGAGTTAGCAGTCTGTTCCGTAGTTTTCGGTGGGTGTCCTTGGTCTGGCCACCACGCCTCTGTCAATGATTGACATACATAACTGAAGCCCTCGGCATATCATGTAGCACATGGCATAAGAAACGAATGCTTAGTTCAAGTTTAACATTCAGCTGAAACCGGTCATGTGGAAAGAATGATGTAAATAGGGCAGCGATGAATAGGTGAAGACAAAAAGAAGAATGCACAGGGCAAGGGCAAGGAAAACGTCAATAGCAACCTTCCTGTTTCTGGGTAATGTGGATCCGAGACTGCACAAGTAAATGCAAAACACGGATGATCCTAAATATACATGTTTTTACCAAAACCTGGTATTTACTGTAGTTACAAAAAATATTACGTGAGAGATTTGAAAGTCAATTGCATTACTCACGCGTCACTCGCCGGGAACTGACAACTTGTTTATAATCTTGCACTTAAAACACTCTGTATTTTGTGCCACTTAATTTCAGCTCACTTTCGGGAAAGAACTGCACAATTTTGTCCTTTTCTGTTTTTCATTCACTTTTTCCTGACGGCAGTTCCCATTTTCCAGAGAGTCGAGAGATCGGTATAGTCAAGCTAAATTGTCGTGAACACTAGGAACGTGCCTATCTGAAAACAGCCGCTTTTTCAGGTAGTCATTGTCAGTATATATGGCGGCCTTCATGGAACACGGGAATGCGTACAGCAGAAGATGATTGGACCGTTTCTACTTAGTCCACAAAAAAACGTAATCGATTATGTAGCACTTTGTGGACAGTTGATCTTGCTTCCTACGATTCGCATGATGTACGACGGTATGACTTCTGGGGACTGCGTTGAAATACAGCTTTTACTCTGCCTACGCATGCTTGAGACACAGCGGACAATCCTCTTCGAGGAAGGTCTTTGACACAGCCTGTCTCTTATAGTTTCTGAACCACCTCATTATGCTTGTTTTTGCCGTTGGCCCCTCCTACACTGGCGCCGATAATTCCGCAGTACCGTCGTCATAGATTGGGGTTCAGCATATCAGAGCAGGCTGTATTTAGATTTCCCTTAGCTTACTTAAATTGCTTCTGGTGAATGACAAGATGACATCTGAAATAAAGCTACTACTGATTCCCTACTGTATCCAGTTCAGCCATTTCGTGGTCTGACCCATATTTAGGTGGCCTCGCAGGCCTCCTCGTCATTTAAAGAGTTTAATCTCTGTGATGTTTATCTTTGACCCGTTAGCGACACGAGAAACGTCGGGACTGTGGGATGAAACGTTGCAAATGAAAGCTTGAATACGGACTTTTGTGTTTTCCAAAAAAATCGCGCTTTCATCGAAGTGTAGAAGATGAACACATCAAAGATTGGTGCCATATTTAACAGTTGAACAATCTGGTCCTGAAGCCAAACATTAGGCGTCAGATAGGACACCTGGTCAATTATGTTCCTTTTGAGTATGAAGTAACCGCAGCTGCAGGGGTCGACAATATTAATTAGAATAATTAGTTAGTTAAAACAACAGTGTTATTGTTTCACACCTATTAAGCAAATAAAAGGCCTATATTCCATGGTGGACTCTATTAAATTCTTAACAGGGTAGGATTCACCAACAGAAAAGGGTTTTCATCATTCATCTCGATTTTGACTAGCAATGAGAAAAATATTCAGATTATATTACAATAGTTTTGTTTTTTTGTTAAAATTTAAGTAATTTTAAACTAATGAACACCATTCGTGCTTTGGTACTGTAATAGGCGGCCTCAGAGTTCGTCCCACAACGTATTACACACATATATTTCCTTACAGTTAGGGTGTTATCTACACGCCTA
This sequence comes from Schistocerca serialis cubense, assembly GCF_023864345.2. Lineage (NCBI taxonomy): Eukaryota > Metazoa > Arthropoda > Insecta > Orthoptera > Acrididae > Schistocerca > Schistocerca serialis. The sequence goes on from NC_064640.1 coordinate 231,243,017, forward strand.
CAACGTATTCGTTCCATCGCAGCCATTCTGCGCTGCAGTCATTACTTATTAATAGCTCCACCAGGGTAGGATGTAACTCGAGACTTTAACGCATTTCCTTTCTTCCGTAACATTTAACAGTCCGCCTCTGTAGCTCAGTGGTCAGCGTGTCTGGTTGCAATGCAGAGGAACCTCTTTCGATTCCCGGTACGGCAAAGGATGCTTATTTGATGGGAGGAATGGAATGGGGTGTATTCAGCCTAGTGAGGAGCTACTTAAGTGAGAAGTGGCGGCTCTAATCTGAAGGAAGTGGACAACGACCAGAAGAGCCACGTGCTGACGCCCTCTACACAGCAACCAGTGGCGTCATTGGCACAGTATGACACGGTTGTCGGTCGGTTCCGATTGGCCGTTCAGGGCCATAACGCGGAGCTTTGCTTCCTTGTAATTGTTAATAGGCGCAGACAACCGAGCGCAGAGTCATTGTTCCTACGTGGAAGCTGTGAGACATTTACAGCTTCAAGTGTGGTGTTCGTTCTTGGTTGCAGTCCCCTATACTCGCGAAATGTGCAAATGTGATGTACTATAGGAAAGCGCAGTACCGAAATTTTAAATTAAACTTTTTTGCGTAGTTGTTTGAGGTTGCTAACAAAGAATAAAAGACAGCATTCTTGTTATTTGTGGGAATATTTTCTGTAATGGACGAAAGTAAGAAAACTGTACAGTGCAATATTTGTAATCAAACATAATGTGGTTCAAAACGACTGTGAATAACCAGAAAAAGCATCTGGAGCGAAGAAAATTAACAATAAAACTACATGCAAAGTACTACAGTAATGCGAACTATTTTTCTAGTTTCAGTGTACTTGATAACCTACGTGGAACCTACTAAATAATTAGTAGGTTTCAGGAACCTAGTACCTGGCTGGAACTGGAACATTGTAAGGTAATACAAGTCATTAACAGTTTAGCAATCCCTACAGGAGGCCCACTTATTACCACGTATTGTGATGACGATATCATTACAACGTGAAATAATGCATGTAATTATGCAGTGAACTTATTTTGCTTACGATAGAATAAATGGCGAACTTACTGTCAGCCACGAACCTAGTGAGTACGCGATCTATGCATGAGGATGCTGAAAGACTATTGCTATCTGTCTCCAGACAACAATGTGATATTTCACATCCGCATTTGTGTCAATGAGAGAGTTGTACAATCTGTGGATGGTTTAAGAAATATCCCAGTGGGGTCACCGCAACGCATTGTGCATTTGGTGTTAACTGTACCAGCCAGCTATTTCCATACCAATCAGTCAACAATAGTAACAATGAGTATAAAGTGCGGCCTAACGGCGTACGATACGATCGATATTTACAAACTATCAGAGTGGTATTTTAAACATCGATGTTTCAATATCGATACTGAAATATATGAAACATCGTAAGTCGATGTTAAAGACGTAATATGGACCTTCGATGTTGGTAGCGAAGCAGGCTTCTAGTTACTAATTTCAATAATTACTTCGTCATTTGCTCAAATCTTTTTCTGGGTGTACCTCGTATTGACGTCAATGCAGCTGCTAATGGAGTAGAACCAGAATTTCGAAGACAAAGTTATAATTCGTGTGTTACCAATAGGCTCAATGTGGTAAGGACTGACAATCTGTCTGTGTTGATTACTGGTGAGCAAAGGATTGCAGAGTGATTTCAACAATGTGTAGTAGAAATGATTAGTTAAGAAAAGAATTAAACCTCAAACTAAATAAAGAAGTATCCACTAAATGGAATTAAACGTTCTATATGACTGGAAGCAGCTGCAAAAATCCTTCAGTGACTAGTAATATCATATATTGACATGCTACAGCACCACCACTATCAGCGGCAAATGTTTTAGTTCTGGCATATGGTTGTGAATATTCTGCGGCCTGCGACTACGTGAGAAACTTGCGTAAGGAAAGTACGTTGCTAGCGGTAAAGTAATCCCAATAATAAAGGTACAGAATATCAAAATATCTGGCATGCAACCTATGCAGACTATTGAAGAGATTCTCTGGAGTAACATCATAATAGAAATCCAAAAGCGGCTTGCTAGTTACTGAATATGTTAACACTTTAGCGATTTCAAGATGGTTAATCAAGTTCGAAAGCAATCAAAATTATCAAGTTTTGCTAGCAGCTGTTGAAACGATCGCCAGTGTGGATTACCAACACCTTGATTCATTGCTGGAAAACAGGGAAACCAAGTTTGATTTATGAAGTGAACATTACAAACAACACAAGAAAGGAATAATTTGCATACTGGAATGGAAATGCACCTACCGTCACAGTTCCGTTATTATCTGAAATATCGCCTTTAGGTCTTACACAAGATTCATCAGATGTATGGAATCACGTTGTTGGTACTACCTAAATAAATCTACAGAAAATTGCACTTAAATACACTGTCCGAAAAAGATTAGTACACCTGGTGATGTCGATTTTGATCTGATGACGGCATATGCCACCTGGGGGTAGTAGATGCGCTGATAATGGTTTCCGCATTATCCACCATAAGATAGTGTAGTGACATAGTTACCAGAGCGCCATCTGTGTCTACCCTTTGATGTGGAACGCTCAAAGCCAGAAGGCTTAGTGTGCTGCAAACGTGTGAAGCAAGCAGACAACCATGCCACGGAGATGCACACGTGTTTCCTACAGCCAACTGAGTGGGTTTGAAAGGAGTCAAATTGTGGCCTTCGGAGTGTCTGGATGGTTCTTTCGGAGAATTGCCACACATGTTGGACGTGCTGTGTCAGTTATGCAACGATGCTGGTGTCAGCGGCCATGTGAACATTCTCATACACGTGGATGAGGTTTTGGACGTCCATGCAGCACAGACAACCGCCAGGATCATCGCTTTGTAAGAGCAGCAGTGGCACACCATACAGCTAACAGGGCACAGATAAGAGGGCTTGTGAGACGTGTCAACACGAACTGTTGCGAACCGGTTATTAACAGTGGGACTACAGGCAAGCATACCTCTAGCCCGTTTTTCACTCACGCCACAGCATCGATGTGGACGGATCGCCTGGTGCCGTCAGAGGATCACTTGGCTAATGGAATGGCACGCCTTGTCTTCAGCAATGAAAGCAGGTTCTGGCAGCACGCAAGTGATAGTCGTTTGCGGGTACGACATATACCTGGTGAAGGCTGTCTCGCAAAGTGCATTCGTGCAAGATACACTGGCCCGTCCCTTGGCCTTATGGTCTGGGGTGCGATGAGCTACAACTCTCGTTCACTTTTGGTGCTTCTGGAGGGGACGCTAACCAGCGCTCGGTACGTGCAGAATGTTGTTAGTTCCGTTCTTTTTTCCGTTCTTGCATCAGGAAGCTGATGTGTAGTTCCAATAGAATAATTCTCGCTCAAACGCTGCCCGTGCTCTGCATCTGATATCTGTGCACGATTTACGGCAGCAACTTCCTTGGCCAGCATCGTCTCCGGACTTATCTCCAATCGAGCACTTGTGGGATATGATGGGACGAGAAGTAACTCGTGCAACTCTTCAACCAACAACTCTTGCAGCACTATATGAACACGTCGAGCAGGCGTGGCATAACTTATCCCAGGACAGTATTCACCATCTGTATGATCGACTGACTGCTAGAGTCAGAGCCTGCATTGACGCCCGTGGAGGCTACACCACGTACTAATATGGGTGTTATTGATCTGTAAAAGTAATCATTTGATGTACTCCATGTGCACTGTTGCAACAATAAATCTTGAGTGAACTGAAAACCTCTGAAAGGATGCACTAATTTTTTTCCAGCAGTATATTTGAGCTGTGTAGTAACTTTTTCAGCTTCTGAAAAATATCCTCCAAAGCAGCACATGCTTTCTGTCAAGGACACAATTGATTGAAATACATTAAATATATTCGCAATTGCGAATATGGACGAACATCAGCTGTAGAATGGAATGACGACAATGAAACTTTGTGCCGGTCCGGGAGTCGAACCCGTATTTCACGCTTATCGCGCGCGGTCACCTTACCATTTGCTAGTCAGACCCAGACTTCCACATGTCGTCAACCATGCGTCTGCAATCTCTACTCGTACATCATTTATGTGTATTCCCATACAGCTGGGGTGTTTGACTGAAAGTCGCTTGCCCGGTGTCGGCGGATAAATACGATATTGCAGTGCCTGTTTTATTCTCAATACAATGCAATATTTTTTCAGACATGCATGCATGTCCAAAGGAACGTTGCAGCGTATTCTGAATAACACAGGCACTACAGTATCGTTCAATTGGCTGAAGTGAAACTTCTCTCAAGAATGTTACTTTTACAGTCAGCAGACAAAATTTTGAGGGATAATTAATGATTAATTAATGTTAATTAATGCTGCATTTATCGATTAATTATATGATATTACATGTATTTGTACGTTGCTTTTTTGCCGTTCTATAAATTTGTCATTTAACATCGATTATTATCATCCATAGACTTTTGGATATCGATCATGAAATCGAATTTAACATGGACGATTTACAATCCCGCTCATGGGCGCAATGGTACCGACCGTGCAGCACGTGGACTGTGACGCGCGCAACGTCAGCGTTGCTGGGCCGGCACGAGTAGTCGCCGGAGTCCCTCGGGTGGGCGTCCTGCACCAGCAGGTAGCTGGTCGTCACCTCGCCCTTGTCGGTGATCACCGACACGCCGCCCCGCGCCGAGTCGTAGCTGATCACCTGCGCAAAACAATTCTCTCATAGTGTCTCACTGCCATCGTCTTTTCAAAGTACAGATACACTATCTGATCAAAAGTATCCGCACACCTATTAGTCGATATTAACATGGAGTGTCTCCTCCCTTCGCCTTATGACAGCTTGAAATCTGCTGGGAACTCTTTCAAGGAGGTGTCTGAATATCTATAGCGGAATGACAGCCCAGGAACGTTATTTTTCACTAACCGCTATTTCACAGATGCTGCTTGATGACAGGACGCATTCTATGTTGACACATACAGTCATCAAAAAAATGGCTCTGAGCACTATGGGACTTAACATCTGAGGTCATCAGTCCCCTAGAACTTAGAACTACTTAAACCTAACTAACCTAAGGACATCACACACATCCATGCCCGAGGCAGGATTCGAATCTGCGACCGTAGCTGTCGCGCGGTTCCGGACTGAAGCGCCGAGAACCGCTCGGCCACCGCGGCCGGCACACAGTCATCGTCTCCGAACTGTTCTTCTACTGTACGCATTACACAGTGCTGTAAATATCCGTCAGCATATAGCGTTTTCTGAAGAGCAATAAGGGGACCACCCCCTAACCACGGAAAACACTCCTACACTGAAACACGAGTTCCTCTGTACTTCACAGTTGGCGCTACACATGATGTCAGGTAACGTTCTGTAGGCATTCGCCAAATCCAAGCCCTTCCATTGGATTGCTACAGGGTATGTGTGATTCATCACTCCAAATTATTAGTTAACAGTCCTCCACTGTCTACGGGCGTCTCTTGTTACACAACTTCAAGCATCGCTTAGCACTGAGTACAGCTTACGAATACCTGCTCGACTTTCGTACCCCCACTCCATACGCACCGCCATTGTGCTAGCCGGTAGCAGTTTGAAACTCACACATGATTCCTTCCGCCGATTTCATGCGAGATTTTACAACTACACTCGCAATGCTCGGCGGCCCCTGAGCGTCAATAAACGAACTTCGCCAGGTCTTGGGTTAGCTGTGGTTGTTCTCACACGTTTCCATTTGACAGTCACAACACCAACAGTCGACACAGGTAGCTTTAGAAGTGTTGAAATGTTGCTGCTGGATTTGTTACTCAGGTGACATTCAATCATAAATGTACGAAGTCACTGAACTCTCCCTATCGACAGACTTGCTATTATTGCTTCTCTATTGACAACGCAGTACTCCCCGCCTGCCGGCCGGGTGTCCGAGCGGTTCTAGGAGCTACAGTCTGAAACCGCGCGACCGCTTCGGTCGCAGGTTCGAATCCGGCCTCGGCATGGATGTGTGTGATGTCCTTAGGTTAGTTAGGTTTAAGTAGTTCGAAGTTCTAGGGGACTGATGACCTCAGAAGTTAAGTCCCATAGTGCTCAGAGCCATTTGAACCATTTTGAACTCCCCACCTCCTTTTATAGTGGCGGGTCCGCCTCTCGTGGCTTCTGGTGGCCACGTCCACATTAAATAAATGGGACCACATACTTTTGATGAGTTGGTGGAATCCCGGAATACAGGAGTCTCAGTTTGCATGGGACCAAATTCACTGTTTATTAAGACAAATCTAAAGTAAATGTTCTCTACGTTTGCGGCAAACCTGATTCGCGACGCTCTATAGCCTCCCCTATCCTTGAGACTCTGGCTTGCTGCCGTCCTTCTATCAACACATTACACGTTCCATTCGGCTTCAGACACTCGATGTCCGTTTTCAGAGTAATTTCAATTCTTTTCGCCTCCAAGAATATGAACTTATCCATCTAATCTACTCTTATCTCTAACCATAACCTACCCGACCCATCACAAATGAACACTGCAACCCACCGCATCTTAGTTCAGCTGTCAACCCACATATCTCTAACCGCTACATCCCACCTAATAGTTCCTTCCAACTTGTATAACCAACATTACTTTCCGTGTAATATTCTCCATAATACATCCCACATCCCAAATCCCCATCCACAGCTACCACAAGCCCCCATCATATCACCCTCATCGCATCATAAACATCACACATTTTACATTTCAAATGTTTTGCACTAAAAATGTAAATAGTGTAATGCAGTGACCGAAGAGCGACACTTTGGCTGCTACCAGCCCGCTCTTACAGTTAGAAGTGAGGACGAAAATAACTTAAAAACCGAATGATTACGACTAGTATCCAAAATCTCACCTTATTACGAAGCGAAAGTATACTTTCGAAATAGATCGTCGGACGGTTACATAAGAAGGTAAGATATCTGGATTACAAATTTCCAAAACACATAATTGTAAAAGTCCTGACACATAAGATATACTCAATGTAACAGTCTATCCCATAACAATGAAATTGTTAATCGGAGATTTGGTTACCCTTGGTTGCCAGACATGCTTGGTAGTGACGTGGCGTACTCCCGATGAGGTGCATCAAAAGCTCTGTTAGCAGAGTATTCCAGTCTTGGGAAGCCATCTCACTACTACATGTTAGACATGATCTACAAGATTCGGAGTCAGATATTTCTCTGACCATTCCATTAAATGGGTATTCTCACCAGCGTCGGTTAAGCCGTAAACTTGTTTGAGAGATTGTATTCTGTTCACGACGAAGGTGCAAATATGATCGAGGACTGCACACATTAGCACAACATACAGGTACCTAACTCTGAGCAGGCAGTACAATTACGATTTATGGGGAATATTGTTCGACTTTTATTTTTCAATGTGTACCTTTCCCCGACTTTTTTTATCTTTTCGATGTTGCTATAATATAATCAAGATCTACGTTACTGATATGTAAGTGCAGTGACTTTCTCGAGCGAACTACGAATTTCTTCAGTATTTCTAAAGGAGTGTTTGAACTGCATGCCCATAGTTGACTTTACATGTTAATTTGCTGGTCTTCCTCTACATCTACATCAACATCTACATGGATACTCTGCAAATCACATTTAAGTGCCTGGCAAAGGGTTCATCGAACCACCTTCACAATTCTCTATTATTCCAATCTCGTATTGCACGCGGAAAGAACGAACACCTACATCTTTTCGTACGAGCTCTGATTTCCATTATTCTATCGTAGTGATCGTTCCTCCCTATGTAGGTCGGTGTCAATAAAATATTTTCGCATTCAGAGGAGAAATTTGGTGATTGGAATTTCGTAAGAAGATTCCGTCGCAACGAAAAACGCTTAATGATGTCCAGCCCAAATCCCGTATCATTTCAGTGACACTCTCTCCCATATTTCGCGATAATACAAAACGTTCTGCCTTTCTCTGGACTTTTTCAATGTACTCCGTCAGTCCTATCTAGTAAGGATCCCACACCGCGCAGCAGTATTCTAAAAGAGGGCGGACAAGCGTAGTGTAGGCAGTCTCCTTAGTAGGCCTGTTACATTTTCTAAGTGTCCTGCCAATAAAAAGCAGTCCCTGGTTAGCCTTCCCCTCAACATTTTCAATGTGATCCTTCCAATTTAAGTTGTTCGTAATTGTAATATCTAGGGATTTAGTTGAATTTACAGGCTTTTAGATTAGACTGATTTATTGTGTAACCGAAGTTTAACGAGTTCCTTTTAGCACTCATATGGGTGACCTCACACTTTTCGTTGTTTAGGGTCAACTGCTACTTTTTGCACCATTCAGATATCTTTTATAAATCGTTTTGCAGTTTGTTTTGATCTTCTGATGACTTTATTAGTCGATAAACGACAGCGTCATCTGCAAAAAACCGAAGACGGCTGCTAAGATTGTCTCCAAAATCGTTAACATAGATAAGGAACAGCAATGGGCCTATACCACTACCTTGGGGAACGCCAGAAATCACTTCTGTTTTACTCGATGACTTTCCGTCAGTTACTACGAACTGTGACCTCTTTGACAGGAAATCACAAATCCAGTCACATAACTGAGACGATATTCCATAAGAACGCAATTTCACTACGAGTCGCTTGTGTGGTACAGTGTCAAAAGCCTTACAGAAATACGGAATCGATCTGAAATCCCTTGTCAATAGCACTCAGCACTTCATGTGAACGAAGAGCTAGTTGCGTTTCACAGGAACGATGGGTTTAGCCCATGTTGACTGTGTGTCAACAGACCGTTTTCTTCGAGGTAATTCATAATGTCCGAACGCAATATATGTTCCAAAATCCTGCTGCATATCGACGTTAGAGATATGGGCCTGTAATTTAGTAGATTATTACCCTTCTTGAATATTGGTGTGACCTGTGCAACTTTCCAGTCTTTAGGTATGGATCTTTCGTTGAGCGAACGGTTGCATATGATTGTTAAATATGGAGTTAATGCATCAGCATACTCCGAAAGGCGAGCGGCAGTCATGTCAGTAACCCACCATTTTCAGGGGCGTCTCCAGACACTTTTCGGTCAGCAATTTCATTGAGTGGAGTACAAATGTCTTCAGTGATAAGTCTCGCTTCGAACTGAGCCCCGATGACCAGCGGAAACGTGTCTGGAGACGTCCCGGACAACGGTGGGATGCTAGTCTAAATGTTGTCCGCTTTACGGCCCGACGACCAAGAGTGAAGGTCTGGGGTAGCATTTCTTTTCATAGCACCCTTACAGCACAGCGGTACGTCGACGAGATTCTACGGCAAGCCATCCTGGGCTTAAATTTCAGTAAGACAATGCCCTTCGACACAGGGCGAGAGTTTCTGCTGCTTGTCTTGGTGCTTATCAAAAACTACCTTAGCCAGCAAGGTCGCCAGATCTCTCGCAAGTCGAGAAGTTTTTGAGCATTATGGGCAACACCCTTCAACCAGCTCAGGATTTTGACGATCTAACGCGCCAATTGAGCAGTATTTAGGATGAAGGACATCCAGCAACTCTGTCAATCGATGGTAAAACGAATAACTGCTTGCATAAGGGCCGGAGGTGGAGCAACGCGTTATTGACTTGCTCAATTTGTGAAACTCTTTTTCTCGAATAATTCATAGAATTTTTCTGAAATTGTAATCATTTGTTTGTCTGTATATGCACGTCGCATCTACCAATTTCCGTCGCATTCGGAAAATTCCTTCGTGGCGCGTCGTTTTTTTTATGCCTTAGAGCGTAATTCACACTAAAAAATATATTTTTCTGTACAGAGTTGTATTTCAATACATAAACTCACTGGCACAACCCGAAAATGAACATCACCACAATTCAGATTATACTTATATGGATATGGCGTCTGTTCTTTCGGACATGTCTGAAAGAACAGACACTATACCCATGTAAGTGTATAGTTCTGGCAATACCGGCCATGACCTCCTTCTTCTGTGCGGATGCACATATATTTACCAGAACTCTTACGGGACTTGGTAAGAATGTCTTCCGCGAGTAATGAGTGTGTTGATTAAGGACACTACTAATGTAGTGTGTGGACACACAAGGTGAGAATGTGGGTCTTGCGGGAGGCGTACGCGAGATAGTCCGTGCAGTCGCACTATCTTCTGTGCCATTGGTGGCTCAGATGGATAGAGCGTCTGCCATATAAGCAGGAAATCCCGGGTTCGAGTCCCGGTCGGGGCACACATTTTCATCTGTCCCTGTTGATATTTATCAACGCCCGTCAGCAGCTGAAGGTATTAATATATAATTCTGACAATTCAGATTAATGGAATTTACATGTAACTATAATGCAGCTGATGGCAGCATTTTGCCGAAATGCGTCTTGCTACTTAAATATTAATAAAAAGTGACTGAAGCAACAGAAATTACCTCATCAATTTACAATACAGTCGTTGTACTCAAACACTACTATATAAAATGGACAAATCTAAATTTTACGAGTGGAAAAGTTGACTGGTGAAATATTGTGATATGATATAGAAGACTTAATTTTGTATAGCACCGTAATAAGGCGAATAACAAGTTTAGAAAAGAATTTTGATAAAATGTTGTAATATGACATCATTGTCACCATATCCCACGTCGTTCCATCTCATTCGAAGGATCGGCGAACGCTTCGTCACCAATTACGCTATTTGAACATTTCTCTCTCTTCGATGTTGTCTCAGATATATCCTCTCTGCTAGATGTCAAATTTCTGTATTAATATCTTTACTTCTCATGGTCCATGTTTCACAACCAAATGACAAAATAGGCATGTTTCAGAGATGACTGTTTTACGTTTTAGAGGCACTTTCTTGTTCATTATTAGGTCTATAACTATTCGATAAAAGTTACTACCTGCTTGAATTCTGTGAGTGATTTCTTTGTCTATAGAACTCGTATTGGAGACAATACTGGCAAGATATTTGAAATTATGTGTCATCTATAGCTGTTTCCCCTCCATTTCAACATATCCCATCGGTTGCCCACATCTTTTCATGACCATCACCTCAATTTTCCTAGGCATCGCTTGGGTTTGTAAGCAATCTCCATTTGTTCAGAAGCTGACTCGCTGGGCCTATCACTTTCGAAGATCTGTCTATTGGGGTTGCCTCCCATAGCCTTTGCAGTTTCCACTCGACCACAAGGCACTGGCTCTCTTCTCATTTGATCCCCAGAAAGGAGGATCTCCGCATCTGTCAACTTCACCGCACTGAAGTCTCCTACTCCTCCATGCTGCCATTAAGGCCTTCATACGTAGCCCTTGGCATGAGTTTCATGCTGTAACTCACGAGATTCGGTCTCTGTCTGAAGTCAGACATCTTATCACTCCGGCCTACTGAAGTGTAGGATACCTACCTCCATGGACGCGCCAGTCGGGAATTGTTCGGGTGGTGGGGTAGGGAAGGTTGCCCCAACTCCCTTGAACCGGTTTAATAGTTTTGTGTGATGCCACAACCGAATCTCATGTGACATATGAGATTTAATTTTTCATCATGTAGGTGCCGTATCTAATGGGATGGTGTCCGACTGAAAAAACAAAATTTGTCGCAACTGTCAGTTCATTAACTGCGTGGGGGATAAAATATACGACAACTGAGGGCTAGACTGTCACTCTCGAATGCATGCTTCAGAGTATTAACACACTTAAAGTTAATGCATGTAGTGCTATAGTAATGATAGTTTATCATTCTGTAATTGCTTTAAATTGAATATAAAAAATGTGTGACACATTCTTCGTCTAAGACCGAATTTGTGAATGCAATGGAAAACGTGAGATTACCTAGGATCATAAATATGATAAGGAGATCTGTTGTACATCTCAGATCTAGTGGAGGCATAGTGCACTGAGGTGACAAAACTCATGGAATAGCGATATGCGCGTATACAGATGACGGTAGTATAGCGTACACAAGCTACAAAAAGGCAGTGCACTGGCGGAGCTGTCATATGTACTCAAATGATTCACGTGGAAAGTTTCCGACGTAATTTAACGATCTTTGAACGCGGAATGGTAGTTGGTGCCAGACGCATGGGACATTAGATTTCGGAAACCGTTGGGGAATTCAATATTCAGAGATCCACAGTGTCAAGAGTGTGCCGAGAACACAAAATTTCAGGTATTGCCTCTCACCACGTACAACACAGCAGTTGACGGCCTTCGCTAAACGACCGAGAGCAGCGGCAATTGCGTAGAGTTGTCAGTGCTAATAGAAGAGTAACACTAACACTGTGTGAAATAACCGTAGAAATCAATGTGGTACGTACGACGAAAGTGTGCGTTAGGTCTCGGTAAGGAGCTGTGGCAGCAGGCGATAAACGCGAGTGTCCTTGCTAAAAGTACGACATCGTCTGCGGCGCCTCTCCTACGCTCGTTACCATAACGATTGGACCCTAGACGACTGGAAAACTGTGGCTTGCTCAGATGAGTCCCGATTTCAGTTGGTAAGAGCTAATGGTAATGTTGCGCTGACCGCACGAAGCCATGGACCCAAGTTGTCAAGAAGGCATTGTGCAAGCTACTGATGGCTCCAAAATGAGCATCGAATCCAGGTCTCCTACTTACAACGCAGGTGTACTACCTACTTAGCCACATTGGCACAGCGGTTCGCCCAACTGCACGGATTACCCTGGGACGACTCCCTCCTCTATCCAAATTCTCACTGCCGCCCCAGTCTACTTTAAATTCCCCCTTACACACGAACAGACTTGCCGAGGCTCCCAATCTTATGGAATAGCACCTCAGCATCGAACATAAATAGGGGGTCCAGCCTGATACCCAAGTGCAGGTATCTATACAAATTAAAATGACACAATTTCAGAGATTTTATTGGTCTCATACAGATATTATTTTAGGTATACAGACTGAAGCCGCAAGTGAAAATTTGCAGCAAGGCCGGGAATCGAACCTAAGTCTTGTGTTTCATGTGTAATGGGGAATTTCAAGTAGACTGGGGCGGCAGAGAGAATTAGGATCGAGGAGAGAGTCGTGCCAGGGTAATGCGTGCAGTTGGGCGAACCGCTGTGCCAGTGTGGTTTCGTAGCTAGTGCACCTGCGTTGTAAGTAGGAGAGCCGGGTTCGATTCCCAGGTTTCGTGCAAATTTTCACTTCCTGCTTCAGTCTATATACACGAAACGATTAATTAATTTTGCAAAAGATATTAAATCGGATGAAATCAATGCTCTGCTGGTGGCCACATTCGTATGCACCGTTTGGATTTTACATGAAAAAACAGTCGCCCTCGTGCGGACTTTACGTGAAAAAACAGTCATCCTTAAATAACTTCAGACTGGAACGAGGCTTATGGTCGTAATTTGGCGTGCCTGTTCATCGTACCTTGGTCTAAAATAAGCATTAATCGTTTGAGAAAAATCTTGATTGTTTTTTATATTATGTGCAGAAAACTCGTTTTTCTAGGAAGTTTTTGAAGCGCGCCACTTCTGTACTTTAAACATTTACGAATCGGTTAAAACGTCGCACGAAGGTAGACAACCAGATAAAGTCAAAACCGTTTTTATTTTATTCAGTAATCTTTATCCACTAACGAGGTACGATGGTTTAAAGTTGAGCTAAATGTAGCACGCTAAATTCGGTCTTCGGTGAATTGAATGCGCGGAAACGCTTTAAAGCAGTGATCATCAAACTGCTGCCCGCGGGCTGCATGTGGCCTAAATTAAATATTCGTCCGGCTATTTTATAACAATATGCATTTAGCAGTTAATTGGCGAATGCAAAAAACATCAACAACCGTTAAGAGCTTCTTAAGACTGCAATGTTCACGCTCAGTAACAAATAAAAATACTTACATAGACAGTAATGTTATAAGATGCGCTTAATTTTAATTGAAGCTGGTGAATTCGGTTGTGATCAAAGTAAAATTAGCCGCTTGCCTCAGGGGCAGAGGGGTGACTGGCACGGCCACTGTGGGGTTACGGGATGTGAGAGAGGATATGTTGCATTGTTTGTCTTCCATTACAGACAACTTACGGGTGTACACGATTCGTACCGATCAGCTACTGTTTTATAAATTTTGACACTGATGTAACACAGATTCGTGAATGTGCATTGTGGAGACGGTCATCTTCAAATTCTGTTATAATACAATGCAGTGAGTAGAAGAAAACTGGTATTTCATTCATCAAACTTCATAAGAGCAAATATTATTATTAACCCAAGTCATACACACACATATTGGAACCAACAACACTTCACCACGCAAATATAGTGTCACAGCTGATAGACCTCTCAGGTGGGCAGCAATCTGAAATGGGCCACAATCAGCAAGAAGTGTTCCGAAAGGTACCGACATGAAGCGATCAGTACTTTGGGCTGCCTGCCAAGTTCTCACGTGTCTGTTATAGAATAATACTATCAATAACAAAAGAAACCAATAATTATAGAAGTTCAATTTTTGAGCGCTCTTCAAATTATAGAGACGTGTGAGGTCGAGGTTTTATTTAAAATTTTCTCCTTGTAATTACCACCGCGAAAATGGCTTAGCATGGACAGAAGGTTTACCCATCGTGCAGTAGGTGTTAACTGCATCTACAGTGCGATTAATATTATATTGCATTTGACTGTTTGGAGCTTGTGTTATATGTATCTGACTGTGCCAATCATTTCTAGCAGTCTAGTCTATAAAATGTGCATAGGTGCTATCTGCCCGACATGCGCTCTGTTACAACCCTCAATACGTCACTACAGGTGGCAACACAGTGTGTCCCTTTGGTCAGCTGGCAAGTAATAAGTAATTTTAGTCACACTATAATGAGAATAGTGTCTCACATGACAGTCAAAGACTCCTTATTTAGAAGATGCTCTATGGATTGTATATATTTGAAATTTGAATGTGTGCAAATATGGACTAGAAAAAAAACAACAACATCACAACACACATTAATTAAATAAATTTTGTACTTAAATTTACGGGTAAAGAATAAATACTAACCATTTGCAATTGTTGGCTGTACGTGACTCCGCTGCCAAATCGAAAATATACTGGAGGAATTACAGTAGGCGTGCGAAAAGTTGGCTTGCCACTTTAGGGACAAAGCGGTGTGCGGGGGCAGATACATTGTCGTTGGAAGTTGAGGGGGTTCGATAGAGGAAAGTTTTCTTGTTTCTCTTCCAGTGCTGATAACTCAAGGGCGTGTGTGCTTTGTACTGATCAGGTGCTAAGGTATGAATTTCAAACGGAAGTAACATGGATTCTTGAGTGTGCGTTATAGAGACGGTTTTCTTTGAACGCGGTACATATTTGTATCAAGGAATTTGAAATTAAAGTAAGTTCGTTGTAATGAACCGCAATGAGAAGAAAAATAACGGAATTCAAGTAATTTAGTTAATGTTTGTAATCGTGTCTCCTATTGTAATATTGCGTTTAAATGCAAATTCAAGTACCTGTTATAAATCAAGTAATCATCCGTTCACACAGACAGCACAACACATTTTCAGGCAAATTATGGTCCCAATTACGGTACGCTGAGGGTGACAGCAATCTGAAGCAGAGAACAGACTACACGAAGTGTTCCGAATGGTGCCGATTTATAGGGATTATTGCTTGGGGGCAAGCAGCTACCTTATTACATCCATACTATAGCTAGTCTATCGGGGGCTCATAACATACTAATTTATGTTGGTTACCAATTGGTAATAAACTGATGAATTAGCAGTCCGAGGTACCACTCAATCAGTATTCGCTCTTGAGAAAGTTTGACGATTATTGTTACGTGCATAGTGGTCTGCTGCGCCTCGCCACGGTTCGCATGACTCCATGACTCCCCCCCCCCCCCCACCCCCCTGTCGGAGGTTCGAGTCCTCCCTCGGGCATATGTATGTGGTATGTGTGTGTGTGTGTGTGTGTGTGTGTGTGTGTGTGTGTGTGTGTGTGTTGTCCTTAGCGTAAGTTAAGTTAGATTATGTAGTGTATAAGCCTAGGGACCGATGAACTCAGCAGTTTGGTCCCATAGGGACTTTCCACAAATTTCCAATTGGGTTGGGGAACCAACACATGTTGGTGCTGATTTAAGAATTTAAGACGACGTCAAACGCGCCAATACGGTCCAAGATGCATAGGTGAAGAAAGTCCTGTAATTGGGACTCCAACACCCCTTGACCTCAACAGACAAAAATTACTAAACTTGCTAACAGAGTGTACATGAGAGTTACGTCCTCTCACTACCTTCCACAACTATAAAAGATTTATCTGATCTACCCTCACCTCTGTTCAGTCCCAGCACACTGTCTTAATCTACCGAGAAGTTTAAATCAGTGCACACTCTGCTGCAGAGTGGAAATTCATTCTTATATATATATTAGCAAGTTTAGTAATTTTTGTCTGTTGCGGTTAAGGGGTGTTGGAGGCCCAATTACAGGCCCTTCTTGACCTATGCATCTTGGACCGTATCGGTGAGTTTGACGATTTTCGCTATGAATCGTCTAAAACACACACACACATACACATACATACACTCCTGGAAATTGAAATAAGAACACCGTGAATTCATTGTCCCAGGAAGGGGAAACTTTATTGACACATTCCTGGGGTCAGATACATCACATGATCACACTGACAGAACCACAGGCACATAGGCACAGGCAACAGAGCATGCACAATGTCGGCACTAGTACAGTGTATATCCACCTTTCGCAGCAATGCGGGCTGCTATTCTCCCATGGAGACGATCGTAGAGATGCTGGATGTAGTCCTGTGGAACGGCTTGCCATGCCATTTCCACCTGGCGCCTCAGTTGGCCCAGCGTTCGTGCTGGACGTGCAGACCGCGTGAGACGACGCTTCATCCAGTCCCAAACATGCTCAATGGGGTACAGATCCGGAGATCTTGCTGCCCAGGGTAGTTGACTTACACCTTCTAGATCACGTTGGGTGGCACGGGATACATGCGGACGTGCATTGTCCTGTTGGAACAGCAAGTTCCCTTGCCGGTCTAGGAATGGTAGAACGATGGGTTCGATGGCGGTTTGGATGTACCGTGCACTATTCAGTGTCCCCTCGACGATCACCAGTGGTGTACGGCCAGTGTAGGAGATCGCTCCCCACACCATGATGCCGGGCAGTCCTGATTGTGGCGCTCACCTACACGGCGCCAAACACGCATACGACCATCATTGGCACCAAGGCAGAAGCGACTCTCATCGCTGAAGACGACACGTCTCCATTCGTCCCTCCATTCACGCCTGTCGCGACACCACTGGAGGCGGGCTGCACGATGTTGGGGCGTGAGCGGAAGACGGCCTAACGGTGTGCGGGACCGTAGCCCAGCTTCATGGAGACGGTTGCGAATGGTCCTCGCCGATACCCCAGGAGCAACAGTGTCCCTAATTTGCTGGGAAGTGGCGGTGCGGTCCCCTACGGCACTGCGTAGGATCCTATGGTCTTGGCGTGCATCCGTGCGTCGCTGCGGTCCGGTCCCAGGTCGACGGGCACGTGCACCTTCCGCCGACCACTGGCGACAACAGCGATGTACTGTGGAGACCTCACGCCCCACGTGTTGAGCAATTCGGCGGTACGTCCACCCGGCCTCCCGCATGCCCACTATACGCCCTCGCTCAAAGTCCGTCAACTGCACATACGGTTCACGTCCACGCTGTCGCGGCATGCTACCAGTGTTAAAGACTGCGATGGAGCTCCGTATGCCACGGCAAACTGGCTGACACTGACGGCGGCGGTGCACAAATTCTGCGCAGCTAGTGCCATTCGACGGCCAACACCGCGGTTCCTGGTGTGTTCGCTGTGCCGTGCGTGCGATCATTGCTTGTACAGCCCTCTCGCAGTGTCCGGAGGAAGTATGGTGGGTCTGACACACCGGTGTCAATGTGTTCTTTTTTCCATTTCCAGGAGTGTATGTGTGTGCAACCAAGCCACTTGTCCTCTTGTGGTATTTCGATTTTCCCTGTGAATCGTCTAAAACACACACACAGACACACACACACACACACACACACACACACACACACATATATATATATATATATATATATATATATATATATATATATATATATATTTGTGTGTGTGTGTGTCTGTGTTTTAGACGATTCACAGGGAAAATCGAAATACCACAAGAGGACAAGTGGCTTGGTTGCATTCCCAGAACTTCATGGATCAATAAATAACAATTCTTTCTTTGTTTCACTGGTGCCATGTCCCGCGCTGAAGCAGGGTCGGCATTGTTACGAACGGATTTTGCAAGATTAGTGGAAAGGGGTGGCCGGATGCCCTTCCTGCCGCCACCCTGTACCCACTGGGACGGAATTAGTGCACCGTTGCTGTCTGCGTGTAGTGTAATTAATGGAATAGTGCGAACGTGTTCAGATGCCTGCAAGTCGGGTAACTGAGGTGGAACGCGGGGACCAGCCCGGTATTCACCTAGCGGGGTGTGGAAAACCGCCTAAAAACCACATCCAGACTGGCCGGCACACCGACCGACGTCGGTAATCTGCTGGACGGATTCGATCCGGTGTCGGTGCGCCTACCCGAGTCGAGGAAGCAGCGCATCAGCGCTCTCGGCTAACCTGGCGGGTGGATCAAAAAATAACAATCTTATAAAATAATTATAGAAGCTGAAGAAATGAATTAAAATTTGTGCCACACCTCAGACTCGAACCAATGCCTCCTGCTCAGGAGGCTGATGTGCTAGCCATTACACCACTGTTGCAGTATATTTTGCACACTTGCACAGATCACCCTAGCCCAATGCCGTTCCTAACACGAACTTCAATTCACACTTTCAGCATCAATATTGCCTAGGTTCACCAGTATTGGAACAGCACCTCAGTTTTGTACGTAATCGCAAAGTCCTGCCTGTACCTCAAGTATAGGTGATCTATTGTTCTGATGAAATTAAACTTTCCTTGAGACAATATGAGTCTCAAATTTATCTTCGATAGTGATAGAAGCTGAAGAAATTAATTAAAATATGTGTTATGGAAAGGATTTGGACCCAGGTCTCTTGCTTACTACCCATCTGACCACCATACAAGAGTTTAATGGGCAGCACATTAGCCTGGTGACCAGGAGACCTGTGTTCAGGCCTTGGCACAAATTTTAATTCATTCCTTCAGATTCTATCGATATCAAGGACAAAGTTGACTTTCATTTGTCTCAAGGAAAATTTAATTCCATCAGATCAGTAGATCACCTACGTTTGAGGTGCAGGTAGGATTTTCCAATTACGCACAAACCTGGGGTGCTATTCTAGTATCGGGGAGCCACGGCAATAATGACGATTTAAGAAGGAGAAAATAGGCTGAAGACTCATGGTCGTGTGCTGTCTAGCGCATCTGCCTAGTACGTAGGGGACCCAGGTTCAAGTCTGGCCATGGCACAAATTTTAATTTATTTTCGAAACTTGTATCATATCGAAGATAAAGTTGAGACTCACATGCCACAAGGAAAAATTAATTCCATCAGATCAATTGTATACAAACTACATTTTAAGAAAGACGTTCAAATAAGCTCAAAACAAGTGTACCGTCTCCTGTGACTATCATTACACGCACAGTGATTGTTTAACTCACTCGACACGATTCCAAAACTCGCCACGGTTTGAATAACGTGATATTTTGCCAACAACAGCTGCTGATAAGGATATCTTATTAAGGAATCGGTTTAGGTCCAAGGACCATCATCAGGTTTATAAAACATTTGCATCACACTAGGCAATATAAAAAGAATGACGTACATCGTCAATCATAAAACGTGCGAAACAGTGCACTGATATATATTATATAATCAATCTGGATTAACGTTACGGAGGTATTCTAGATATTGAAATATTGACGAATTTGATTTTATTATTTGACGCATTTTATCGTCAGGATGAACAAACGTCATAGGTGTTTTATAGTTTCCAAGCTATAACAGCGAATAGATTATTGAAGACGAGCCTGGTGGAGGTCAAAGAAAGTAACTTCATGTTTCAGTATAAAGCGGTATAAATGTAACTGAACAAGTAACTGCAAACACAGTAAATACACTTAGCTTTGACGTTATGTCAAAATGTCCGTTCGTTATCTCCGGCAACTCTTCGCACTAATTGTTTTGAACACCGGTACACTCAAACAATAAAGTACAGACTCATATTGGCCCTTTTTCGAAAGTGGTGTAAGTTCTTTATCGTCTGTAGTTGGTCCGCATCTAACATGGATTCTCCGCGAGCGGCAAATGAGATAGAGCGGCAAGTCTCTCAGCCTTAATTGCCTTCCAATTATGCTACCTGCAAAACAACAACGTATGATGCATTACCTATCAGCCAGGCGGAACGAAGCGCTGTGGATACAATTATTTTCTGTGACCTTTCAACGAGCGGGCTTTCTGAACAGATAGGATACCGCGCAATTGGTAATTAACTTAGTAAAGGTCAATATTCTAAAACAGTGGCCTCGGGCGTTTGAATACGACCGCCGCCCCTCCACGAGAGACATGAGAAGCAGCGCCGACAGATGAAGTAATGTATGAATACGAGCTCCATCCTACGGCGAGAGAAACATTTATCAGCGCAGGCGTGAACGTGTTAAATATAATTGCAATTACTGTCATTAATCAATTAATCGTCTCCTCACACATGCAACACAGCAACACTTCGCCAGACAATTACAGTGTCATAACTTTGGTTCGTTGACTGTGGCCGCGATTTGAAACAGTGAACAGTTGACTCGAAGAGTTTTGAATGTTGCCGACTTTTAACGATCAGTACTTGGGGCCGGCGGGCAAAATACAGCAATCTTACTACAGCTAGTCTATTAGGTTCTCGTAACAAACTACACTACTGGCCATGTAAATTGCTACACCAAGAAGAAATGCAGATGATAAACGGGTATTCATCGGACAAATATAATAGAACTGACATGTAAACACATTTTCACGCAATTTCGGTGCATAGATCCTGAAAAATCAGTACCCAGAACAACCACCTCTGGTCGTAATAACGGCGTTGATACCCCTGGGCATTGAGTCAAACAGAGCTTGGATGGCGTATACGGGTACAGGTGCCCACGCAGCTTCAACACGATACCACAGTTCATCAAGAGTAGTGACTGGCGTATTGTGACGAGCCACTTGCTCGGCCACCATTGACCAGACGTTTTCAATTGGTGAGAGATCTGGAGAATGTGCTGGCCAGGGCAGCAGTCGAACATTTTCTGCATCCAGAAAGGCCCGTACAGGACCTGCAACATGTGGTCGTGCATTATCCTGCTGAAATGTAGGGTTTCGCAGGGATCGAATGAAGGGTAGAGCCACGGGTCGTAACATATCTGAAATGTAACGTCCACTGTTCAAAGTGCCGTCAATGCGAACAAGAGATCACCGAGACGTGTAACCAATGGCACCCCATAACATCACGCCGGGTGATACGCCAGTATGACGATGACGAATACACGCTTCCAATGTGCGTTCACCACGATATCGTCAAACACGGATGCGACCACCATGATGCTGTTAACAGAACCTGGATTCATCCGAAAAAATTACGTTTTGCCATTCGTGCACCCAGGTTCGTCGTTGAGTACACCACCGCAGGCGCTCCTGTCTGTGATGCAGCGTCAAGGGTAACCGCAGCCATGGTCTCCGAGCTGGTAGTCCATGCTGCTGCAAACGTCGTCGAACTGTTCGTACAGATGGTTGTTGTCTTTCAAAAGTCCCTATCTGTTGACTCAGGGATCGAGACGTGGTTGCACGATCCGTTACTGCCATGCGGGTAAGATACCTGTCATCTCGACTCTAAGTGATACGAGGCCGTTGGGATCCAGCACGGCGTTCCGTATTTCCCTCCTGAACCCACCGATTCCATATTCTGCTAACAGTCATTGGATCTCGACCAACGCGAGCAACAATGTCGCGATACGATAAACCGCAATCGCGATAGGCTACAATCCGACCTTTATCAAAGTCGGAAACGTGATGGTACGCATTCCTCCTCCTTACACGTGGCATCACAACAACGTTTCACCAGGCATCGCCGGTCAACTGCTGTTTGTGTATGAGAAATCGGTTGGAAACTTTCCTCTTGTCAGCACGTTGTAGGTGTAGTCACCGGCGCCAACCTTGTGAATGCTCTGAAAAGCTAATCATTTATATATCACAGCATCTTCTTCCTGTCGGTTAAATTTCGCGTCTGTAGCACGTCATCTTCGTGGTGTAGCAATTTTAATGGCCAGTAGTATAATTTATGTAGGTTACCAATTAATAATAAAATCGT
Organism: Schistocerca serialis cubense; assembly: GCF_023864345.2. Taxonomy (NCBI): domain Eukaryota; kingdom Metazoa; phylum Arthropoda; class Insecta; order Orthoptera; family Acrididae; genus Schistocerca; species Schistocerca serialis. The sequence goes on from NC_064640.1 coordinate 231,265,254, forward strand.
TAGATATGAGGCCTTAGATGCCTCCTCACAATGTCAGTATTAGCCCTTGAGCAAATAAGTTTGACGAACACCGGTTTAAAGTGAATCAAATAAATAAAAACATTCATTCTTACGATAAAACTGAAAACTAGCTTTCAAAAATCTAGCTTCATTCGTATTTTACGAGCAAAAACAAGTTTTTGTGAGTTCTTTCTTCATGTGCCACTTTTATGTTTCAGTATTGTACGAATCGGTTCAAATTTTATAAGATAGTAGAAAAATACATGCAACTGATGGCTGTCCTGTTGTTTTGTGAAAGCTTTATCGATTGCCATGATGTAGCGGTTTAAAGTTGCACATAAAATGCACGTAAAATCCGGTTTTATGTGAATCGCTCGTGCTGGGTTTGAAGTGATACAGACAATAATAAAGAAAACGTATTCCTACAGTAATTCTAAGAAGCGTTTGTAAAAATCCTTCATTGTTCAGGCTTCACGTGCGAAAATCACGCGTTTGCACATGAAATTGTGTTTCGCAGAAATGCGTTGCATCGTTGGATTTGGATATAATTAAAAAACTGATTCTACTGTTGATTATCGTTTAGTTGTTTATACGTTAAAGATTTTATTCACCAGTGGCTTAAATCATCGAAAAGTCTATGGACGTCAAGGCAGTGCATATACCAAACCAGAATTATGTCCAGCCCTGTACAAAATTATATACTGTTTCATCGAGCATTGAAAGCTTTATCGCTGAACACGCAGGAAATTAAACTAACCTGAAAATTTCTATGAAAATAATTGTCAGAAAGAAGGTCACCTTACTTCCAACCGACAGAAAATGCTTTGCTTCATATTCTTCAAAAAATTATTTTCTGACAAAACAAGCTTAAATTCGTCAATTTTAATACACGGAAATCTGGAGAATGTCGACTTTCACGGGTGAATGTCAACATTCACATAGTCGCTAATATTTTATAAATATCCTTATTTCTGACTTACACCGGTAAATGTTGACATTCATCATGCACTAATGGTGAATATTGAACATGTCGGAGATTTACATTTTCTTCTCCATAATTCAGTCGCTATAAAACGTCACAAGGGTGACGTAACTTTTTCGCCTCTCTTTCTGAAGGGAATGACCAAGAATTTAAAACACGTAGTACATTCTACACGAGAAAAGAAAATAATAGTTAAAAAATTACTTACTTATGTGATTCAAATCTTATTTATTGCAACAACTTAAACTATTATGACACTTCGAATTGCACAAGAGCCGGCCAGAGTGGCCGAGCTGTTCTAGGCGGTTCAGTCTGGAACCGCGCGACCGCTACGATCGCAGTTTCGAATCCTGCCATGGGCATGGATGTGTGTGATGTCTTTAGGTTAGTTAGGTTTAAGTAGTTCTAAGTTCTAGGGGACTGATGACCTCAGATGTTAAGTCCCACAGTGCTCAGAGCCATTTTTAAATTGCACAAGAGTCCCTTGCTTTTACAACTGCATTTATTTGTGGAACACTTCCTTTTGCAATGACAGCACGTATAGCCTAGTTCCACGCTTCTCGAATTAGCTGCAGCTGCTTCTCTCAGCGACATATCTTGAAAAGAAATCTCATCTATGGAAAGTAACTTTTCTTCACAAATTACGAACTAATTACTTGTGTAAAGCTGCTTGAGGGTACCATTTTTATTTGCCAGTTTATATAAGTCGGAGTCTTCTATTCCAGCAACAGCCGCTAACACATTTCAGCTATCTGTACGACCACGGTCGACATGAGGGACTTGGATTCGTATATTATCACCAATTTGAGCAGAAGGAAATTGTTTTTATGAGGTTCGTAACATCTTTTTTGCTTGCAGTAGAAGATTTTCTTTCGCGGCCGCTCTTTTTGTAGAAATCAACTCGTGTTTTTCAGACAGGGCTTGATGTGAAGACGTTGTAGGTTGTAGGTCCTCTTCAATATTTTTCTTTGGAATACGGTTTTCGGTATGATCACCGCTCAATTTTTTTTATAAGCATTAACAGTTTCTTCAAGCTGTTCTTCGGTTTCAGAAGTATTGGCAATAACTTCGAGTTGTTTTTCAGTTTCAATATTTGCGATTTGTTCGCCAAGCAAAAAGACGATGCTATGCCTCTTTTTGCTTTAACGACAAACATGGCTTCATAAGGACTTTGGCGTATTCCTTCGTGGTATTTAGTGTTCTTGGCAAAATGGATAAACCATCTGACAATTTATTTGTATCGTTCATCCATGCAGTTAGTATATTCTGTATATTCTGATTGGCCCTTTCAACTGAGCCTTGTGTTTGTCTGTGACGAGGCTTTCCATGACCTATTTTAACATCTTTCCACATAGCGCATATTTCGGATATGACTTGATTACTGAATTCTCTACCATTATCTGATTGCAATATTTCTGGTGCATCAAATGTTAAAAATATTGGAAAACCTGATGCGCTACTTCTTCAGCTTTTTTAGTTTTCAAAGGTCGCAGCTAGACAAACTTAGTTAAATGATCTTGATACACCATTATAAACTTATATTCGCTATCTCTCTTTGACTGCAGATCTATCAGATCAACTTGACATCTTGAGTTTAATTCAGAACTAAACATTGGCTTCACAAGAGTACCTTTCTTAGGTGCACTGTGTTTCATTTGAAACTGTTTGCATAAATTTAAATACAACATTACAACTTCGTATGTAATATTTTTTTATTTAATTTTCAACTCTTTAAGCATACGTGTTCTTCCTCCGTGGCCTGTTCTGATGTGAGTTTCATATACACTACTGGCCATTAAAATTACTACACCACGAAGATGATGTGCTACAGACGCGAAGTTTAACCGACAGGAAGAAGATGCTGTGATATGTAAATGATTAGCTTTTCAGAGCATTCAGACAAGTTTGGCGTCGGTGGCGACACCTACAACGTGCTGACATCAGGAAAGTTTCCAAACGATTTCTCATACACAAACAGCAGTTGACCGGCGTTGCCTGGTGAAACGTTGTTGTGATACCACGTGTAAGGAGGAGAAATGCGTACCATCACGTTTCCGACTTTGATAAAGGTCAGATTGTAGCTTATCGCGATTGCGGTTTATCGTATCGCGACATTGTTGCTCGCGTTGGTCGAGATCCAATAACTGTTAGCAGAATATGGAATCGGTGGGTTCAGGAGGGTAATACGGAACGCCGTGCTGAATCCTAACGGCCTCGTATCACTAGCAGTCGAGATGACAGGTATCTTATACGCATGGCAGTAACGGATCGTGCAGCCACGTCTCGATCCCTGAGTAAACAGATAGGGACGTTTGGAGACAACAACCATCTGTACGAACAGTTCGACGACGTTTGCAGCAGCATGGTCTATCAGCTCGGAGACCATGGCTGCGGTTACCCTTGACGCTGCATCACAGACAGGAGCGCCTGCGATGGTGTACTCAATGACGAACCTAGGTGCACGAATGGCAAAACGTAATTTTTTCGGATGAATCCAGGTTCTGTTAACAGCATCATGATGGTCGCATCCGTGTTTGGCGACATCGCGGTGAACACACATTGGAAGCGTGTATTCGTCATCGCCATACTGGCGTATCACCCGGCGTGATGTTATGGGGTGCCATTGGTTACACGTCTCGGTCACCTCTTGTTCGCATTGACGGCACTTTGAACAGTGGACGTTACATTTCAGATATGTTACGACCCGTGGCTCTACCCTTCATTCGATCCCTGCGAAACCCTACATTTCAGCAGGATAATGCACGACCGCATGTTGCAGGTCCTGTACGGGCCTTTCTGGATACAGGAAATGTTCGATTGCTGCCATGACCAGCACATTCCCCAGAACTCTCACCAACTGAAAACGTCTGATCAATGGTGGCCGAGCAAGTGGCTCGTCACAATACGCCAGTCACTACTCTTGATGAACTGTGGTATCGTGTTGAAGCTGCATTGGCAGCTGTACCTGAACACGCCATCCAAGCTCTGTTTGACTCAATGCCCAGGCGTACAAGGCCGTTATTACGGCCAGAGTTGGGTGTTCTGGGTACTGATTTCTCAGGATCTATGCACCCAAATTGAATGAAAATGTAATCACACGTCAGTTCTAGTATAATATATTTGTCCAATGAATACCCGTTTATCATCTGCATTTCTTCTTGGTGTAGCAATTTTAATTGCCAGTAGTGTATTTACATACATGATTATCAGAAACTTCGTACAGTATTTAATATTTCGTTTGGTCTCGTATTTATGTTTGCTGTGACTTTGTGCACTGTGTTAAGTATTTATCGCTATTTTTCATATCTTTCTGTATACTATCTCATGCGTATATATATAAAATCTGTATAATTATACAACAAAAGAATAAAAATTAAACATATCAAAAAATAAGAAATGAAACGAAAAGCCTCCCATGGGCTTGTGACTCTGACATGGTGGAGAGATTTATGTGGTTTGAGGACAGGCAGGTAACCATAGAGCAGCCAGACTAACGATACTCAAATGAAGCAGTGGTTCGGAAGACAAAAAAATCAGTCGTCGCTCCAGTCAACAAAAGTATACATTGACTGGCAGGTTACGGCTGTCTAATGTCAAAGTTATGGTAGGGTAAAAGATGGGTACCAGAATGAAAAATGCTACAGCACAGCACAAAAAAGTCGAATATGTCCTGGGTAGAGTCAAGGCTGTAAAAGAAGGGTACTAGCTTTTCGACTTATCTGGCAGTTCCAAAGACATTTAAATCAAAACGTCTTTACACATTTGCACATTTTTACGAGTTAATCCTACTTCCCCAGCGCACTGGGATCTCTTAGATGCAAGGTGCATCTTGCAATATATAGGCTGAAGACCCTTATCCTGAGCTCTAAATGCAGAAGATTCGTCAACCATAGTAAACAATACATAATATTTTATGGCTGAATAGCATACGTGTAATAGCTAACATGTTTTTCTGGGAAGATAAAATTTCTACTGGTGGATTTGTTCCAGGGAGGACGCTAAAGCAATTTTTTGACTTCTGAGTTGTGGGGTTGGATTTTTCCGTGAGGCTACCATTCCTCCCCCATACCCACCTGCTGTTACAGATATGGTGAGGGGTACACAGATTTATGCGCTTGTGGAGAGGGGAATTATCTACGAGGGTTATTCGGAAAGTAAGGGACGATAGGTCGCGAAATGGAAACCACAGTGAAAATCAAAACTGTTGTATTTGCAACAGTTAGCTACAACTTCCAGCTACTCATCTCCATAGTAGCCGATCCGACTTAGACATTTGTCGTAGCGTTGTACCAACTTTCCAGTACCCTCGTTATAGAAAGCAGCCGCCAGTGCTTTCCGCCTATTCTCTACGCTGGCCTACAGTTCGTTGTCTGTGCCAAAATGTTGTCTTCATAGGCAGCGGTTCATGTGAGCAGTGATGAAACCCAGAAGGAGACAATTAGGGACTGTATTGTGGGTAATCAAACATTTCCAATTGAAAACGAGGCAGGAGCATCTTCATTGCCCCTGCAGAATGCGGCTGAGAATTGTCTTGAAGAAGAAAACGCACGACAGTTATGTAATGTTGGCTGCATAGCTTCAGGCAAAATTTCTCACCAAGCCTCGTACATGGCGGGAGACACAATTGATATAGGTCTCTTTATGTGCTCCCTGTGTGCTCAGAACTAAAAAGAACGACGTAATGCGATCGACGGGCATACTAGGGACACTGCCCAACACACCTGTGTAAAACTTCTTCGGATTTTCTCTGTGGTTTCCATTTCGCGACCGATCGTTCCTTACTTTCCGAATAACGCTCGTACAATACGAAGCATCCGATAGTGAGGGTAGATATATAATAGGAAGGGGCACAGAGGAAGAATGCATGCATTCTGCACTTTAATGACATCATTCGACAATAAAAGGAGTCTTGGTTGCGAAGTTACTTAATATCAACAATGCGTTTCACTCCTTTTGAGACATCATTAGATTATGTAAAAGGAGGTGGATATGTAACCCATCCGTCATAAAGTCATATAAAATGGAAAATGAACGCAACAGTAACTAGATATGTAATTCATTGGTCATAAATACATACAAAGTGCAAGGTGGACTTTGAGCACATCAGCTGACTCCGCCATAGTAGTACAAAATAAGACCACCCTTACAAAACAATCGCAGTACAAGCCACACACAGGATACAATCCGTCTAGCGTGCACACAAATATTACTGTCGATATTTGTGTGCACACCATACGTACAGTCTACTGTGTGCACCTCATACCGCATTTGTTTTATAAGCGTGTCCTATGTTGTACTGCTATGGTGGGGTCAGGTGGTGTGCTCAAGGTCCACCATAAATTTAATATGTTATTCTAACCGATGAATTACATATCCAGTTGCTGTTGTGTCCATTTTCCATTTGATATGACTTTATGAAGGATGGGTTACGTATCCCAGCTTATTTTACACAATCTGATGATGACCCAAAAGGTTTAAACGCGTCATTGGTACTAAATAATTTCGCAACCAAGCCTATTTTTGTCCTGGAATAATTCGAAAGTGGAGGCTGTAGCACCCTGCCACAATGGAATGGAATGGAATAATTTTTACTTTAAAGACATGCTGGGTCATATTAGACAGCTTGAAAAATGCCATATTGGACTACATGATGGCGTGTATGTATCGTGCTACTGTACTTGACACGATGCATTATATATCACTTGGATACTAATAGTAACAAGTAAAAAAGCCCTAATATGTCAATATGTTTTGATTTAAATGTATTTGAAGCTGACAGATAGGTCTAAAAGCTAGTTCCCTTTTTTTACATCTCTAACTCTGTTCAGGATGTATTCGCCTTTTTGCGCTATGATAGGAGCAATTTTCATTCTGGTCAATATTACGGCACAAAATTCCGTGCATGATCGATTGCTGGGACTGATAGCTTGCAAATTTGCTTTTTACTCCTTAAAATATGAGGTTTGGTGAAGTTTCCTTATTAGTGACACTCACGTATAGTGGCAACCTGGAGGACTGCTGCTCTTCAAGGTATTAACCCACATTTGTATTTTAGCTACATTTGTAAGATGTGTGGGTGTGGGCTAGCAATAAGATATATGTATTATTACCAGCAACGTGTATTACAGTACTTAAAAAGATAGTTTCTGGGACAGGTAAACATCGGAGGGTTCAAGCCCAGTTAATTATCTTCTTTCAAGCTTACTAGGTGCATTATGCTGCCACCTATTGCCAGGTACACCATATCAGCGACCTCAGTAGTCATTAAACATCGTGAGAGAGCAGAATGGGGCGCTCCGCGAAACTCATGGGCTTTAAACGTGGTCAGGTGATTGGGTGTCACTTGTGTCACACGTCTGTGCAAGAGATTTCCACACTCCTAAACATCCCTAGGTCCACTGTTTCCGATGCGATAGTGAAGCGGAAACGTGAAGGGCACGTACAGCACAAAAGTGTATATGCCGACTTCGTCTGTTGACTGACAGAGACCGCCGACGGTTTAAGAGGGTCGTAATGTGTAATTGGCAGACATCTATCCAGACCATCACACAGGAATTCCAAAGTGCATCAGGATCCACTGCAAGTACTATGACGGTTAGGCGGGAGGTGCGAAAACTTGGATTTCAACGTCGAGCGGCTGCTCATAAACTACACATCACTTCGGTAAATGCCAAATGACGCCTAGCTTGGTGTAAGGAGCATAAACATTGGGTGATTGAACAGTGGGAAAACGTTGTGTGGAGTGACGAATTACGGTACACAATGTGGCGATTCGATGGCAGGGTGTGGGTATGGCGAATGCCTGGTGAACGTCATCTGCCAGCATGTGTAGTGCCAAGAGTAAAAATTAGACGCGGTGGTGTTATGATTTGGTCGTGTTTTTCATGGAGGGGGCTTGCACCTCTTGTTATTTTGCGCGGCACTACCACAGCACAGGCCTAAATTGATGTTTGAAGCACCTTCTTGCTTCCCACTGTTGAAGAGCAATTCAAGGGTGACGATTGAATCTTTCAACACGATCGGGCACCCGTTCATAATATACGGCATGTGGAGGAGTGGTTACACGACGGCCCGCATCTCGTGGTCGTGCGGTAGCGTTCTCGCTTCCCACGCCCGGGTTCCCGGGTTCGATTCCCGGCGGGGTCAGGGATTTTCTCTGCCTAGTGATGGCTGGGTGTTGTGTGCTGTCCTTAGGTTAGTTAGGTTTAAGTAGTTCTAAGTCCCATAGTGCTCAGAGCCAGTTGAACCAGTTGGTTACACGACAATAACATCCCTGTAATCGTCTGGCCAGCACAGAGTTCTGATCTGAATCCTATAGAACACCTTTGGGGTGTTTTGGAACGCCGACTTCGTGCCAGGCCTCACATACCGACATCGATACCTCTCCTCAGTGCAGTACTCCGTGAAGAATGGGCTGCCATTCTCCAAGAAACCTTCCAGCACTTGATTGAACATGTGCTTGCGAGAGTGAAAGCTCTAATCAAGGCTAAGGGTGGGCCAACATCATACTGAATTCCAGCACTACCTATGGAGGGCGCCAAGAACTTGTAAGTCATTTTCAGCCAGGTGTCCGTATACTTTTGATCACATAGTGTATATTCATGGTCATCCCCCTCTCCATTCCCTTGGAGAATCGCAGGCATGTGTATGCGATCTATTCAAGAACATGTAGGGAACACCACACACCTTAGGCAGTTGTTTGAGTTGTAGGCAATGTCATCCATGGAAACCCCAATGTGGCTTGGGCAAATGGACTACTTATATTCAAAATCATAAGGTAATTATATACTGGTAACATGATAGAAAACTGGTGGGAAAGCCGTGGACCAAAGGGAGCACATTAAAATAATGGGAAATACCATGGATCGAGAAGATTCGAGCTCCCCCTCCTCCCTACTTATCATTCTTTATCACTAGCTCAACAGCGTTCGCATTTTCATTCGTGATCTGCGCATCTTGAGGAGAGGTTCAGGCTTATTATTAAGAATAATACTATAGTGGGAGGGTTTGAAAATAATAACAGTGATGGAACAAAGTAATTAATATTTTATTATGAACAATTTCTTTTGTGTAATACATTTACAAGTACTTGTTGTTTATTAACAAATTATTTTTCTTTTTACAATGCTATTTCTTCTACACATAGTGCATTTTTTATTTAGAAACATTTGTTGTTACCAAGCGAGGTGGCGCAGTGGTTAGCACGCTGGACACGTATTCGGGAGGACGACAGTTCAAATCCGTCTCCGGCCATCCTGATTTAGGTTTTCCGTGATGTCCCTAGATCGTTTCAGGCAAATGGTTCCTCTGAAGGGGCACGGCCGGTTTCCTTCCCCATCCTTCCCTAATCCGAGTTTATGCTCCGTCTCTAATGACCTCGTTGTCGACGGGACGTTAAACACTAATCTCCTCCTCCTCCTCCATTTGTTGTTTATTAACAGTTATTTTACTTACAAGTCCATTTGTTATTCACACAGTTCTCTTTTTTACAAAACTTTTTCCTGTTATACAATAATTATTAATTTTTTGTGTATCTACACACACACACACACACACTCACACAACAATGGCAAGCGGTTCATCCAACTATTCTTCACACTCTCACTCATACATCCACCATTTAAAAATAAGTATACAACAGCCACACACTAAATCACTCCAGTGAATTGTGTAGGTATGAGAGGGTGCAGATCACGTCCCCGCAGATGAATCGTTTATCGTCATGACGTGACACTCCTGCTTTCAGCTGCAGTGCAGTATTTACCTTACGGCTTTCCGATCGAAAGATTACCTGGCGCACCATATGTGCAGCGGTGCCAACGCCCTCTTGTAATCTTCAACCGTGAGAGCCTTTGGAGCCGCACGTTGCATGCACATTGGCTCGTATTTCATCAGGCCAATAACCTTCTTGTTTTGAGGTACTATTCCAAGAGGTTTATATGTCCCATATCCAATCATGTCGAATGTTTCTACTAATTACCTCATATTGATCGCAGCCTTTCACTCAGTAGATGAACCTGTCTGCATCCATAGAAGTGACCTGGGATCTGTGAAGCTGGCTTAGCAAACTCACAGTGGAATCGGTACATATTGAGTTTGGAGAGGTACAGAACACACATAGCGAAATAGACAGGTTTCGTGAATTACTCTGAAATCTCGACCATCCCCAGAGCAATTAGTACCACAGGGAAGATGGTCACCTGGTTGAAATTTGGTTTAGCGATAAAATATCTTGCACCAAAACGACATCCCTAACGTTAATTTAAATGAATTTCACCATATTATGTAACGTTTTCCAATTTTTGTGGAAACTGAATTATCCATTAACTTGTAAAAATCATATTGAAAGCCACGCGTCACGAGATCCCACTGTTCGGTGTTTTGTTTTCATCAATGTACTCCTTCAACCACCAGCAGTGCTTGAAGGAGATTCCGAGGGTACAGTAACAAGTTCCATAAGCTGAGACACTGCTGGCGGTTTCCGTAATGCAGAATATATCTTTGCATGTTTCCCAGCATTATCAACAGCTTTGGGACGGAACAACTTCACGGGACTAGGCGCTCCAGACACAGCAATAATTCGTTGCGCTTGTCATGCAAATGGGTGGGACACGTCAGTTCTACCTCCCGAACGTATTCCACACCTCTGTCCACAGCCACATCATGGTTCTTTTCCTTCAAAATGTTCAAATGTGCGTGAATTACAATGGGACTAAACTGCTGAGGTCATCGGTTCCTAGAATTGCATACTACTTAAACTAACTTACGCTAAGAAAAACACCCACGCCCGAGGGAGGACTCGATCCTCCGGCGGGAGAGACCGCGCGGCTTTCCTTCAGCCTGCCGATTTCCGCTTTGGACTTCCGTCGGAACCCTCCAAATAGGAGACTTTGTTGTATGGCCTACACGTAGAATTTTTTTCCTCCAAGGTAAAGAATGCACCTTAAATTGTCAAATGGCCTGTGCTCCTCCTCATTCATTCACGGGTTATTCGCCTTGGCGTACCTGTGCACGCACTGACGAAGTCACCTGTGAATCCCGTTGTAGTAGATGAGCAGCGTCTCACTATTGGTCAATGCTGACTCTTTGCTTCTCTTTGTCACTTTGCGTCACGAAAGTCCTTGACACGGTGTAGCAGAATGTAGGGTACAGACCGTGTGTTACCAAGCATACGCTCCGGAATTTCTGTGAAATGTCCAGGAGCGGGAGTACATCAGTCTTCATGTATAATCTTGAACATTCTCCTAAATTAGTGATGCCGATCTCCTGCCAAACAATCAACGCATGCTCATACTCCACATCCGCTATAGAAGTGCCTGTTAATTTACTGGAGAATGCAATTGCCCTGAGTAATGTGGTTTCGTGGAGTCCCTCCATTGAAACTAAGTATTTGTATGGAAAGGCCTCCTTCATCTTCATAGCCGAAACTTTGCGTCATTGGAATATGCGGCTCTGGTAGATATGCATGTCCCTCTGATGCACCATCTCAGGAAGTTTCTGAAGAGATGAGTGCATGAACTGAAATGTACTTCTCCATGGTATCAGGAATGACATTGAACTTATCACCCTTTAGACCCAAATTGCTCAAAAGACCTGCTCAAATTATGAGAGAAGACAGGTATGTGCCGTGGCAGTTGGTCAAGTTGCACGTGATCTGCGCCGCGGAACTTTTCCGTTGGATGACAGTGACCTTTATGTGCAGCTTTCGCTTCTCTTCACAATGGCAGCACACATGGCACTCAACTGCGTGCTCGTATGGGACATCACTCTCCTGCGAGTCGGTCATGGGTACGTTGTTGTGACAAATCCCATCAACTTCTCAAGCAATTTTTTTCCGAACTTAGTGTGCAGCTATCTAGTAGAATTATCCCCGATGTATGATTCGAATTTGTTGTTACTACAGTCATAATGGAATACAAGTTGACACTCTTCCGCGTGTAGGATGTGTGGATCTGTGAAGATTGCATGGGAGGCAGAGAGGTCGCGTTCTAAAATCGCTGGGGATCAAGGAGACTCTCGAAGTCGGTGTATACAATGAATGGACGTACACCTGATGTGAGCATTCTTAAACTTTAAGAACTTTTTATTCTCGGTAGGCATTTCCATACTTACCGATTACTGGTTCGACCAATCAATGAGGTACCTTTCTAGAACCTCATTCTTGCTAAAAGAAAAGAGGCATCTACGGCAAAAATATCTTTCACATTTTCTTGTACTCATTTGGAAGGGAAGTAAACGGGACATGCTTTTGATCCACACGTCGTGCTGCTTCTCACCCTCGGAGAATGCGCACAAATACACTTGTTTGGGTGCTGACCGGCTAACTTTGAACAGTGGAGTGGTCCAGCTATTTTGTGCTTAATTTATTTGTTATGCACAAGGTGCTCATGGCCATTCTCTGGCTTGCCATCATCAACACAAAGGGCTTACACTTGAACTGAATAGCCTGGGTTCTGTCTCTCGAATGTTGGTATGTTCTGGAGTCTAACAGGGAATTAGACGTCTTTGAAATTATAACGCTTTTGGACCTCAGATGTTCCGTATATGGCTAGCTGTATGCTCAGAATCAACACTGTAGTTTGTATCGCTAGCCAGAACCTAAAATGAAAAGATATATACATCCCACAGTCTAGATTCTGGACATTAATACTAGCACGTTCAGCTGTAATATCTTGTGGACGAGGGACAAAATTGGAGAACCCCCCCCCCCTCCACCATTTAAATGGATCATAGCTATGCAAGTATATTTCGAAGTGGAGTACACAGCTGAGTGATTTGCCATACCCTCTTTCGTGCGTTTCGGGGAAATGGCTGAGCATGACACTCTTGACAAAAGTTCTGACCCACTCCGCGATTTAACAGGCCCCCTGATATCACGCCAGGTCTCCCGCAAATTTAGACGACGCTCTTCTCCTAATAAGCATCATTGTCTTCTTTAGGGGGTGCATGAGATCACAATATAAATTTGTGTTACACTTGCTGGCAGGAGACTGCGTGTCATTGATAGTTTCGGGGAGAACCCTTTGAGAAACACATTGAAAGGCATCGAGAAATGTTGCAGGATCTCGGTAGCCCATGTTCGAGTTATCAGTTCCGGCTTCAGACGCTGCCCCAAAAGCGCGAGTACTCACAGTGAACTCCAACGTGGCTGCAGCACTTATTGAATAACAGGCTGGGATGGGGTAGTGCTGCTATTATGTCCAGAGTGACATCGAAGAGATGTTCGATGCCATCAAGGTCCATGACAACTGCGGAACGTTCCAGAGCATGGCTGCGTCAGGAAACGAGCTGGAGTCATCAGTCTGTACCACACACATGATGACGAATCTAGCTGCAGTGGTGTTCGCAGGTGCATCAACAAATCGGGCTGGGGCAATGAATGCATATAGTCGGGTGGTGGACTGCTTACAGATGTAAGCCGGCATCGGCATACGGCCTCCATCTCATCTGTCAAGAAACAAAAGGATTGGTGAGTATCATCCACAATTTAAAAAAAAAAAATTATGTAAACAGGTGTCAATAGAAGTTTTACTCAACTTTTGAGTTAGTGGCGTTCGAGTAAGTCCACGAGCTTCTTGTCACACAGTTATTTGCAGCAATGGCTTGTAATCTTATGCCGGCCGGTGTGGCCGTGCGGTTCTAGGCGCTTCAGTCTGGAACCGCGTGACCGCTACGGTCGCAGGTTCGAATCCTGCCTCGGGCATGGATGTGTGTGATGTCCTTAAGTTAGTTAGGTTAAAGTAGTTCTAAGTTCTAGGGGACTGATGACCACAGATGTTAAGTCCCATAGTGCTCAGAGCCATTTGAACCATTTTTTTTTTAATCTGATATTCTGCCGATCCCCTCACAGTATCGTTGGTTGGTTTGGGGAAGGAGACCAGACAGCGTGGTCATCGGTCTCATCGGATTCGGGAAGGATGGGGAAGGAAGTTGGCCGTGCCCTTTCAGAGGAACCACCCCGGCAGTTGCCTGGAGTGATTTAGGGAAATCACGGAAAACCTAAATCTGGATGGCCGGATGCGGGATTGAACCGTCGTCCTCCCGAATGCGAGTCCAGTGTCTAACCACTGCGCCACCTCGCTCGGTACAGTATCGTCATCGAGTGTATGTAGAAAGGAAGTTACATGATGATTTTGAGATGGTCCAGGGCACGGCTGGGTTGGTAAACGAGCTAGTGCCATCACCCCACACCACGGTAATGAAGACGGTCCGGGTTGAGGTGGTGTTTGCAAGCGCGATAAATACATTGAAGCCTAACTGGGCTGGGGAGCCAAATGCATCATCATCTTGCCAATTCATGGAGTAGTTGTTGGAGGTGCAATACCGAGTCTACACATGTTTATCATAGCTGTAACAGAGGAAGAAGAAGAAGAAGAAGAAGAATAAGAAGAAGCAGAAACGAAGAAGAAATCCACCATCAGAATGCAGCTATTACATGTACACACAAACATGGAAAATAAGAAAAAAACAAAAGAAATCATTAAAAATACTTACATGAAGGATCAATTGAGTCAAATTAGGGTCACTAATTAGCCTCTGATGAACCATTATTTCCATTATGGCGTTTCATCTCCGCTGATTCTGTCGGTGCTATTAATGTTGCTGCTAGCACGTCGTCTCATGCTGGAATGACCTCTCGCATCGAAACGACTCGTATTTATAGACGAATACCACATTCCCTTGCTTATTTCGACCAATAGGAAACGAGTATTCTTACCGCTAATCATGTGGTTTTAGGCAGGGTGGTGTTAACTCGCTGCTGAGCGTAAGCACAGGTATCTTACATATACGATTCTTAAATATAGGATTATATTTCAGTGTAGGAGCACGCTCTAGTCCATGATGTGGACGGAGCACCCGCTGTTCGATGAGAAGAATATTTTCGTCCAACGCTTTGCGACTCGCTGTGCGCCGTGGCCAGTAAGTGTACACACTACCCACACATCAGACGCCGCTGTCTACTCTGGTCAAATAATACCATTAATATTCATATCTTAGCAGTGCTCCTTTTGCAGGTCCCCGCTAGCGCGGAGGCCATCGATGTATGCATCTGGCGCTGCTCAGTGACCAATAGCTAACACACTACAGACTGCTTCAGTAATAACAACAATAACAATAATAATAATAAACATCAACAACAACAATAATAATAATAGTAATAAAATAGTAAGGGAAGGTAGTGAGAGCAATTTTTTAATCCACCAGCTACGGCTCACGAGAATCTTGCAGAACGTCCAGTGCACCAGGCAGCCACTATCGTGCAGAGCCCCCCTTCGGCCCTGTGGGCAATATTTGGAAACAGAGGCATGTGCCTTTATCAAGACGTTACTAGCCTCTGACCTGAATTTTGAAGAAATATGATAAAAACTCGAGGTGTGTTTATAAATCTTTCTGTGGTATTTTATATGCGAATGAATTTGCGTAATCGATTTACACGTTAAATAATTTAAATGATAGACAAATGAATAATATTTTGCATTAGAGCCCCAGTTGTCGAACCCAGTTAGTTGCTTATCCGTATCGGCAGCAAAAATCTATGAATGAAGACTTCAGATGGCAACACTTTCAGTCATACCATCTAAATATGGATGTAATCACACTATTTTTTGTTTGTATTGCTGTGACGTCTACACCTCCAGGGATGCGGTGTATGTAATTTTTGTGTTATTCAAAGGTCATATTCATGTTGGAGAGAATAATAAAAAATGGTTAAATGTTGGATAAATGGATTCAAAATTAGACAAACGCCGAGCAATAGTATTAATTGCTAATCTAAGTCATATAGATAAAATGTACGCCTAGCTGCGATCAGCAAACTTCTTGTGATTAGATCTACAGTAGAGTCAATATGCGATCCATGCCTAGCGCTCTTTCCTTGTGGAATCAGACCACTTTAAATTGCAACAAAATATTTTTACGTTTCCAAATATGCATTGCTTGCATCTTGCATGTATTGGGTAAGAATGCCACAGCATTCAGAATAAAAAACCATTACGGTTTCCTCAGACACACACACACACACACACACACACACACACACAAACTCACACATACACACACACACAAGCAAGAACTATTGGGGGTATGACAATTCCGTCTTGTCACCATGTCTCTCTAGAGGGCACCTTCTTTCTGCCATTAAAGCATACATGGTGTCGTTCCCTCTCTTATATACAGTCAGTGCAGAACTCTCTCTGCCAATTACTCTATCCGCGTAACAATTTTTTAAATTATTTCTAAGTACGGCGCCACGTCTCTCACTCGCTCCTTCTGTCTGTGTAAATAACAAACTCCATATGTTTTTTTTCCAAGGGGACTGAGAGTTCTCTCAACCGTTAGCGCAGATCTGTCAGTCAATCTCTGGGAGCAGATGGTGCTGTGATCCTAATAGTTCTGTTTTCCTTGGTACAAAATTGTAGCTTTCTAGGAAAGTATCCAAAAAATCTCCAGGAACTTTGATCTAGTGCTTATGTCACAAAAAAGATTTCGACCCTCCTAAGTATACTTTTCGGTACAGTAGTTTGATTATACAAAATGGTTACTTCAAGAGGCTACAAGCATAACGTTTTGTGTTTGTCCGGGACTGGAACCCAGCACCTAATCGGACTGTCAACTAAGCACAATCAAATGTTAGGAATCCTAATTTTTCACAAATAGCGAACTGACTGAAACTGAAATAAGGAGGCGAAAAAGTTTTCATCTACCGGGATTCGAATCCAGTACCTATCGTTGTTGACTTCTAGTACTAACAGACGTTAAAAATCGGTTTATTTTACCAGTAGCGAGATGTGCACATGTATTAACTGGAAATAACATGACTTATAGTCATGACAAATTAGAGAAACTCCCGAAATTCATTTCGTTTAGCATTGGAGGTGTCATTCTGGCGCAAAATACTCCATCAGAAGATCAAATTGCAAGCGGGTCAGCATCTTCAATGAGGGACTAGTTACTGTGTGTGTTCTGGGCTTCTCCAGATTCCACAAGTACTGATTCCACTACGCGTTTGCAAAGCCAAACGTCGCAGACCCCAAGTTACTTTGTATGGATACATACAGTTTCGTCTATTGAGGGAAAGGCTGCGAGCCATCTAAAATTATTTAGTGAAATCCCGAAACATTCGCCATGTCTGGTAATCCTTTTGGAATAAAACCTCAAACCAAAAGGTTATTGGCCTGATGTACCCAAATTGCATAGACGCAGGTGCCACAGGTGGGCTAAGGGTGTACATCGTGCCGCATCAAAGGCTCTCACGATTGAAGATTACAAAAGGTGTCTCCTCGAGGACGTTGCCACTGCCCCACGCAGAGTGAGGTCACAAAGGTCATGGAACAGCTCCTAATATCGTGTCGGATCTAAGCATAGTACAGCAGTTCGACGTAGCATGGATTCAACAAGTCGTTGCAAGTCTCCTACAGAAATATTGAGCCATGCTGTCTCTGTAGACGTCCATAGTTGTGGAAGTGTTGCCGGTACAGGATTTTGTGCACGAACTGACTTCCCGATTATGTCCCATAACTGTTCGATGAGATTCATGATAGGCGAACTGCTTGGCTAAATCATTCTCTCGCATTCTCCAGAATGTTCTTAAACCAATAACTAATAACTGTGGCCCGGTGACATGGCGCTTTGTCATCCATAAAAATTCCACCGTTGTTTGGGAACATGAAGTCAATGAATGACTAAAAATGGCCTCCTAGTAGGCAACATAACCGTTTCTAGTTAAATATCTTTTCAGAGGGACCAGAGGACTCAGTCAATTCCACGCTAACACAGCGCACATCATTATGGAACCACAACCAACTTGCAAAGTGCCAGGCGAGCGGAGGGACCGCGCGGTTTGAGGTGCCTTGCTGCGGTCCGCGCGGCCCCTCCCGCCAGAGGTTCGAGTCCTCCCTCGGGCATGGGTGTGTGTGTTGTTCTTAGCATAAGTTAGATTAAGGTAGTTTAAGCAGTGTGTAAGTCTAGGGACCGGTGACCTGAACAGTTTGGTCCCTTAAGAATTCACTCACATTTGAACAAATTGCCTTGTTGACAACTGGGATCCATGGCTTCCTGGAGTTTGCGCAACACTCTAACGCTTCATTAGCTCTTACCAACTGAAACTGGGACTCATTTGGCCAGGCCACGGTTTTGCAGTCGTCTAGGGTCCAACCTATAAGGTCATCAGCCGAGAAGAGATGAGAGAAGCTGCAGGCGATGTCGTGCTGTTAGCAAACGCTCTCCTGTTGGTCGTCTACTGATATAGCCCATCAACGCCAAATTTCGCCTCTCTGTACTGACGGATACTTTCAAGGTATGTCCCACATTGATTACTTCTTAAGAAATAGAACCGAGTACGTTGTCCTCGATGGTGAGTGTTCATCGGAGATGAGGGTATCATCTGGAGTGCCCCAGGGAAGTGTGGTAGGTCCGCTGTTGTTTTCTGTCTACATAAATGATCTTTTGGATAGGGTGGATAGCAATGCGCGGCTGTTTGCTGATGATGGTGTGGTGTACGGGAAGGTGTCGTCGTTGAGTGACTGTAGGAGGATACAAGATGACTTGGACAGGATTTGTGATTGGTGTAAAGAATGGCAGCTAACTCTAAATATAGATAAATGTAAATTAATGCAGATGAACAGAAAAAAGAATCCCGTAATGTTTGAATACTCCATTAGTAGCGTAGCGCGAGACACAGTCATGTCGATTAAATATTTGGGCGTAACATTACAGTGCGATATGAAGTGGGACGAGCATGTATGGCAGTTGTGGGGAAGGCAGACAGTCGTCTTCGGTTCATTGGTAGAATTTTGGGAAGATGTGGTTCATCTGTAAAGGACACCGCTTATAAAACACTAATACGACCCATTCTTGAGTACTGCTCGAGCGCTTGGGATCCCTATCACGTCGGATTGAGGGAGGACATAGAAGCAAATTCAGAGGCGGGTTGCTAGATTTGTTACTGGTAGGTTTGATCATCACGCGAGTGTTACGGAAATGCTTCAGGAACCCGGGTGGGAATCTCTGGAGGAAAGGAGGCGTTCCTTTCGTGAATCGCTACTGAGGAAATTTAGAGAACCAGCATTTGAGGCTGACTGCAGTACAGTTTTACTGCCGTCAACTTATATTTCGCGGGAAGACCACAAAGATAAGATAAGAGAAATTAGGGCTCGTACAAAGGTATATGGGCAGTCATTTTTCCCTCGTTCTGTTTGGGAGTGGAACAGAGAGAGAAGATGGTAGTTGTGGTACGAGGTACCCTCCGCCACGCACCGTATGGTGAATTGCGGAGTATGTATGTAGATGTAGATGTAGATTTCTGTGGATATTTCACGCAGTGTTGCTTGTGTGTTAGCACTAACAACTATATGCAAATGTCGCAGCTGTCGGTCGTTAAGTGAATGCCGTCGGACAGTGTGTTGTCCGTGGTGACAGGTAATGCCTGAAATTTGCTATTCGTGACACTGTGGGTATCTGAATGTTAAATTCTCCAACGCCTTCCGAAATGAAATGTCCCATGAATCTAGTTCCAAGTCTGTTCAGTTCCATCTACGGCCATAATCACATCGGAAACCTTTTCACATGAATCAACTGAGTCCAAACGACATCTCCGCCAATTCATTGTCCTTTGATATGTTGGGTACACGATACTACCATCATCTGTGTACGTGGATATCGGTAACCCATTACTTTCGTCGTCTTACTGTACGGCGCACCAGATAATCTTTCGATCGAGAGACCATGAGGTACATAATGCATTGCAGCTGACATTACGTCTCGCGTCATGACCAGAAACGATTCATCTGTGGGGATGCGATTGGCACGCTCCTATACTCACACTGTTTATTGAGGTGAGAGTATGTGGCTGTGTATTTCTTTATTTGCGAATAGTGAACGTTTGTTAAAGTGTGTAAGGAATACTTGGATGAATCGCTTGCCATTGTTTTGTGTGTGTGTGTGTGTGTGTGTGTGTGTGTGTGTGTGTGTGTGTGTGTGTGTGTGTCTTGTAAATATTATAAATAGAAAGAAATGATCAAAAATGAATGGAGTGTGAAAACTGTATACAAAATGATGAAAATGATTTTAAAAATGTAGATACTGTATAGAGACAGATAATGGGAAACGTACTATTTACGTCCTTCCAGGTTTTGTCTACCGATCAGTCTTCAGAAAAATATACTTTGTAAATAAAACCAATGTATGTGTATGAGTAAATACACCAAAAGAACTGAAAATTTTTGTACATAAGAAAAAAAGTTTTGTAAAAAATGCAGAAATTTTTTTTAGAAGAAGCACTGTGTGAATAACAAACAGACTTGTAAATAAAAGAAATGTTAATAAACAACAAGTGATTGTAACTAAAAAATACACTATGTTATTGTAAAAAGAATAATAATTTGTTGATTAACAACACAAGATTGTAAATGCACTGGAAAAAGGTTCATAATAAACTATTACTTAACTTTTTCATTTTTATTACTTCTAAACGCTGCCACTCATGAATTATGGTGGATAAAAAACCTGAACCCCTTCCCCACGATCGTATGAAGAGGCCTACACAGATGAGCTAGCTATGAAGGATAATAAGGGAGAGGAGGGGGAGCTAGTATCTTATTGGTCCATGGGGTCTCGCGCCATTTTAATGTGCCCCCATTGGTCCAGGACTTTCCCACCGATTTTATACCAAGTGACCAGTAGCGAGTTACCTTATGACGTTGAATAGAAGTACTCCAGTTGCCTAAGGTTAATGGGGGTTCCCATGGATGATCTTAACCGTCCAGCTGCCTTAGGTGTGTGGGATATTTTTGATAATCTTGAATGTTTGACATAAACATACATGCGATTCCCCTGTGAAAGCGTAATGGGGGATGATCATAACTGTAAGTCACCCAAGTGTGTAACCCAACACCAGAATGGTTACCTGATATCCCCCCCCATGTCGTCAGCGACCTTAAGATAAGGATGTTATCTTGACTTGAACCTTCCTTGCTTATCAGTTACGGCATAACCATATCAATGGAAGTGATGCGTCACCCGTTGTTTACCTTTCCTGGAACCCGTCCTTTATAACTAGTTATTAAACATGCTAAAATTAGCGATACTGTTCAGATATTATGCTAAGATGGTAAGTACATACACTTCCTGGCATAAAAACTGAAGCACCCAGCAGCGGATATGGAACCAAAATGAAAATTCACGGGTAAAAGGTGTACGTGACACTATATCAGTGATTACAAAATTGGTTCTAATTTACAAAGACCTTGGTGGAATTAGCGCACATACCACTACGACGTTTCACCTCCTCTGTAGAGGATGAATGCACCTATTCGATTGAAAACGGTGTCTTAAGGCCGTTGTATCCTCTCCTAAGGCAAAGTGGTCCGCAATAGTTGTAACTGCCGGTAGTGGATTAATTAATGTCCGCTGCGGTCTTCTTACGTATTTAGGCAATCTACACTCCTGGAAATGGAAAAAAGAACACATTGACACCGGTGTGCCAGACCCACCATACTTGCTCCGGTCACTGCGAGAGGGCTGTACAAGCAATGATCATACGCACGGCACAGCGGACACACCAGGAACCGCGGTGTTGGCCGTCGAATGGCGCTAGCTGCGCAGCATTTGTGCACCGCCGCCGTCAGTGTCAGCCAGTTTGCCGTGGCATACGGAGCTCCATCGCAGTCTTTAACACTGGTAGCATGCCGCGACAGCGTGGACGTGAACCGTATGTGCAGTTGACGGACTTTGAGCGAGGGCGTATAGTGGGCATGCGGGAGGCCGGGTGGACGTACCGCCGAATTGCTCAACACGTGGGGCGTGAGGTCTCCACAGTACATCGATGTTGTCGCCAGTGGTCGGCGGAAGGTGCACGTGCCCGTCGACCTGGGACCGGACCGCAGCGACGCACGGATGCACGCCAAGACCGTAGGATCCTACGCAGTGCCGTAGGGGACCGCACCGCCACTTCCCAGCAAATTAGGGACACTGTTGCTCCTGGGGTATCGGCGAGGACCATTCGCAACCGTCTCCATGAAGCTGGGCTACGGTCCCGCACACCGTTAGGCCGTCTTCCGCTCACGCCCCAACATCGTGCAGCCCGCCTCCAGTGGTGTCGCGACAGGCGTGAATGGAGGGACGAATGGAGACGTGTCGTCTTCAGCGATGAGAGTCGCTTCTGCCTTGGTGCCAATGATGGTCGTATGCGTGTTTGGCGCCGTGCAGGTGAGCGCCACAATCAGGACTGCATACGACCGAGGCACACAGGGCCAACACCCGGCATCATGGTGTGGGGAGCGATCTCCTACACTGGCCGTACACCACTGGTGATCGTCGAGGGGACACTGAATAGTGCATGGTACATCCAAACCGTCATCGAACCCATCGTTCTACCATTCCTAGACCGGCAAGGGAACTTGCTGTTCCAACAGGACAATGCACGTCCGCATGTATCCCGTGCCACCCAACATGCTCTAGAAGGTGTAAGTCAACTACCCTGGCCAGCAAGATCTCCGGATCTGTCCCCCATTGAGCATGTTTGGGACTGGATGAAGCGTCGTCTCACGCGGTCTGCACGTCCAGCACGAACGCTGGTCCAACTGAGGCGCCAGGTGGAAATGGCATGGCAAGCCGTTCCACAGGACTACATCCAGCATCTCTACGATCGTCTCCATGGGAGAATAGCAGCCTGCATTGCTGCGAAAGGTGGATATACACTGTACTAGTGCCGACATTGTGCATGCTCTGTTGCCTGTGTCTATGTGCTTGTGGTTCTGTCAGTGTGATCATGTGATGTATCTGACCCCAGGAATGTGTCAATAAAGTTTCCCCTTCCTGGGACAATGAATTCACGGTGTTCTTATTTCAATTTCCAGGAGTGTATTAACTTTCGCTTTCAGCTAGCGAGTGCATGCAGTGCCGTCAGTATCGCTGTGAATGAGTGTAGTCGGTGCGGATAACAGTGTGACCGTAAAAGGTATGTAAATACTCTTCGTGAATTTGCCTGGATCATGGCGCGCTGTGTGAGTGTGCGAAAATCAGCGCGTCTTACATCAGCAGCAGCAGCACTGGTACCAGCTAACGCACCACAGGGCACCGGGGACATCGGCTTCGGCGTCAGAGG
Organism: Schistocerca serialis cubense; assembly: GCF_023864345.2. NCBI lineage: Eukaryota > Metazoa > Arthropoda > Insecta > Orthoptera > Acrididae > Schistocerca > Schistocerca serialis. Next base: position 231,288,338 of record NC_064640.1, read on the forward strand.
TGGCGACTCTAGAAACAGCAGACTCATCATCAACAACAGAGTCTTTATGTGTATATGAGGAGCAACCAGCAAAGTGGCAACGGGGCCGCGAAACGTCGTTCAACAGGCACGGGACCTATTTTTGCACTGTGTGATCTGCTTTTACGCTACCGCGAAATAAACTAAAAACTGACTGCCGGCCGTGGTGGCCGAGCGGTTCTAGGCGCTACAGTCTGGAACCGTGCGACCGCTACGGTAGCAGGTTCGAATCCTGCCTCGGGCATGGATGTGTGTGATGTCCTTAGGTTAGTTAGCTTTAAGTAGTTCTAAGTTCTAGGGGACTGATGACCTCAGAAGTTAAGTCCAATAGTGCTCAGAGCTATTGGAACCATTTTTAAAAATTGACTGGCTTTTAGCAAAACAGAAGTGAGATTGGTTTCCGTGGCTCCCAGCACTTCCACTCTGTGAAGAATTTGGGACGCGTGGGTTGTGCGTTTTTGATTGTTCTGTCTCCCTATCCACGTAAAACCGTGGATACTCAAGAAAACTACTTGGTCTCTGCTGGCGGCAGCCGCCGCTAGTCCCTGTAGCAACAGCGAATCAAATGGTTCAGATAGCTCTAAGCACTGTGGGACTTAACATCTGAGGTCATCAGTCCCCTAGACTTAGAACTAATTAAACCTAACCAACCTAAGGACATCACACAGATACATGTCCGAGGCAGGATTCGAACCTGCGACCGTAGCAGCAGCGCGGTTCCGGACTAAAGGGCCTAGAACCGCTCGGCCACAGCGGCCGGCAAGACAACGGATGATCAACATTAGTAACCACTGTTACTACAGAAAGAAAATAGAATGACAGCACACCGAGCTACAGAAAAACAGGTGCTATAAAGCGAAGTACCTCTGCCGAAATGACATCTTCGCTTATACCTTCAGATGCTTTGACTGCGGAAAAAATAGTCGTAATCGACGATATTCTGAAGGAGCTTCAAAACGAAGCGAGACATAAGACAACCTTAACAATTATACCAACAACAGTAAGAAACTAAATTTGGACGCTAGTCATAACTCAAGCAAAATTAAAATGGCAGAATGAGGAGGAAAGTAAAGAAAATCAGGTATTACATAAAGAACAAGCGAATTCCAATGCACCACATGTGCTGTAACGAATTCAGCGGCTGGAATCAGAAACAACAGATCTCAAAGCTGACAGTTAAAGATTAAGAACAGTAAGTAAGTCAACTCCACTGTCCTTTTCGGCAGCTGTGGGCACTGGTTCAGCTACAAAACCGAAAAGCAATGTAGAAGAACACATACAGCAAGTCATACCAAACAGTCGAGTGCCCTCTTTTTTTTAAAAAAAATCGGGAAACATTCAAGACGCCGTCATATGTAAAGCAATCACTAAAACAATCAACCAAAGGCAAGACAAAGTAAAAATAAAAGCAATCAGGTACACAGCAAACGCAGTCATTTGGATACGGAAACACGAGCAGATTAAAGGAAAATAACAGGAAAGACAGCCCAACTAAAAGATACTAGAGGCAAAGAGCCGAGGAAATTCCGACATTTTCTTGCAGTTTATGCAGTCACTACTACTCTAACGGATGAGGACTTCCTGCAGAAACTATATGAGATCAGCTTAAGCGAACACATTTAAAAGGAAGAGTTCTACGACGCCATTACTGTGAAGTTCAAAAAGGTGAACGAACAGTTAATAACGTCCTGGAACTCACGCCAAGGGTTCGCCTTCTGCTGCTGCATAGAGAAAGAGTCTATATTCAGTTCGAGCCCTTATACATCAAAAATTTTGTAGCTGTTCAGAAATGCTTCAATTGCTGGGGCCTAGGTCAGAAGAAGTAACATTTGGATGTATACCGTGCAATTACAGAAACAGGATAAGTGATAAGGCAGGGAGACCTGACTGCCCTACCTACAGGAAGTGGTACGAAAGGCAAATAGAGCGCACCGAATGTGACATTACCGACAACATTCACTAACGTACATTACAACTAAAACAGTCAAACATTATGCCCCTCTTTAAACACAGGCAATACATACAGGTGCAACTATAAGTCTCCATCAACTAGAACGAGAGATTGGCGGCGTGCGGTCACCTGGCGACAGCATGTAGGTGTAGTGTAATTAACAGACCTAGAAACGCACAATTTTCCATCGCTGCGAACGTGTGACATAATACAGAAAAGATATTTTAACATCACTGATTACGTAGACGACATTTCACAAGTATTAACTACTAAAATAGTGCCGGTTGGTATTTTCTGTGACCTATCTAACACATATGACTGTGCAGACCACAGTAATCTTCTAGATAACTGAAGTTTTTAGGAGACTAATGGCATAGCTAACCAATGGATAGTGCCATATGAACCAAAAGAATACAGAAAGTTGTATCAGTTTTTTTTTTTTTTTTTGTCGCGTGACGAGGGCCTCACGTCTGGTAGACCGCTCGCCTGGTGCAAGTCTTCCGATTTGACGCCACTTCGGCGACTTGCGTGTCGATGGGGATGAAATTATGATGATTAGGACAGCACAACACCCAGTCCCTGAGCGGAGAAAATCTCCGGCCCAGCCAGGAATCGAACCCGGGCCCTTAGGATTGACAGGCTGTCGCGCTGACCACTTTTTTTATTGTTTTTAATTTTTTGACGATTACCACTTTTTTTAAGTAAGAAAAAAATGGGGTAAAGGTGATTTGAAGCTCAGACTGAGGCTTCAACGCTACTATTTTTTTATTTTATTTTTTTTATTTTTATTTTTTATTGTTGTTCTTTTTTTCCAATGTCAGACTTACAACCTTTGCTGACATACATTTTGTTGTACTACCGCATAAATAGTGTCTACAATGTCCAAATGTTGACAAATAGTGGCTAATTAGAAAATTAATTAATTAAGGAAATGAATAAAACTGAAAATGTCCAAATGAATGACATGAAGACATTGCGGATAGTACAAACACAAAAAAAACATGCTCCTGTAGCAATGAAATGAAATTCGTGTCGGGGGCGACACCTGCTCACGACCCGACGTTCGATAGAGCAAGAGAGCCATCTATCGACTCGTTCTCCAGACGTTGGTGTAAGACTGGGTCGTCTTCTCGGAATTAACTAAGTGTGATCGATGTCTATCTCGGCTTCTTCGTCTATCTCATCTCTCACCCGTCTTACCCCATCTGGCCGGCGGGTCAGTAAATGTAAGTCGCAAGTAATTAGCGAAGTCTTGCCCATATTTCTTATGCTGTTGCAGCTTCGTGTGTCCACCCGGGAAAAAATGCCAAAACTCCATTTTGTCCTTTTCCGATTCGTTATAGACGTAGCCCACCACCATTCCCCGTACCCATGTCACTGCATTGGATTTTTGGACCGGAGAATAAGATTCTTGGGGGAAAAAAGTGTGTCTGATGAAATTGTGTGAAGGACGGAGCGTAACAGGAACGCCAATATCTGTTGTGCCAATTGCCACACTGGAGCCGTCCCACTACATGCTAAACGATGTTCATCAGTGTCCACTGTTGCGCAGCCTAAACATAGTGGATTATCTGCCAAATGAATCGCGTGCCGCCATTGATTCGTTGCGAACTTCCTATTTACCACCACATACCATGGTGAGCGTACCGACGTTGGGAGGTAAACGTTCCGTATAACGCGCCATATCTGTCGCCAGTTCTTGTCTGGGTGCTTCTTTTCCAGGGCATTCCTGGGGCACCGGCGCAGTAAAAATTGGTATACATCTCGCGTCGTCGGTAGTCGTGTTGTTGGGAAGGATTCTCTGACATAGCTAAGCTCAAAAAAAAAAAAAAAAAAAAAAAAAAAAGACTTGAAATGTGACATCTTCGGTGAAATATGGCCCACAGTGACTGGGGGCAGCATTGAAGTGGGCGCTAGTATACCGGCCAACGCACCTGAGACAATTGCGATATTGACAGTCGTAAAATCGTACTGACGAATAACGCCCGTGCCTTTTCATATACGTTCACTAGACCAAGTCCACCCTCTCCAAGTGGTAGCGTAAGCGTTGTGTATTGTCCCACACTGACGTAGGTTCCGAAAGTTGCTTGTATCCGTGATGCCATTGTGCGCGTTAAAGGCAGGACATGTGCTACGTGAGTGAGTCTCGGTGCTAGGTATCTTTAACATAGGTCACCATCTGAATCATATCCAACGCTCTAGCCGGCCAGAGTGGCCGTGCGGTTCGAGGCGCTACAGTCTGGAACCGAGCGACCGCTACGGTCGCAGGTTCGAATCCTGCCTCGGGCATGGATGTGTGTGATGTCCTTAGGTTAGTTAGGTTTAATTAGTTCTAAGTTCTAGGCGACTGCTGACCTCAGAAGTTAAGTCGCATAGTGCTCGGAGCCATTTGAGCCATCCAACGCTCTTAATTTCTGTAACAACACCATTTTCCGCATCAGCTTCAATATGTGTCGGTAGTTATCCGCTGCTGTCCGCTGCACATCCGTGTGGAACGTAACACCTAGACATTTTATGGTCTTATCTAACACGAGCGGGCCTTCCTCTCCCGGTTGTAATCCTCGACCGACATTCATGCAGCGTGACTTCTGTAGATTAAGCACGCTTCCTGCCGCCATCCCGTATCGCTGTATCCATGCCAACGCCGTACGTACTTCGTCGCCTGTCCTTGCCACCAGCATCACATCGTCACCATAAGCGCGGCAATGAAATGTCAGTTGTGGAAACGGCACTCCCTCCAGCCGTCTTCGGAGACCATATTGACAGGGTTCCAAAGCCATTGCATACAAAAATATCGAAAGGGGGCAACCTTGACGAACTGACCTTGAAATAACAATGTAGTCAGTGCCCCGCCCATTCACCGAGACCTTTGATCGCACGCCGTGTAACAGTCGTATGATCACCAGAATGAAGGCCTGTGTGATTCCCAATCTGCCCATTACTGCATGCAAAAAGGTATGATCCACTCTGTCGAACGCATGATCGAAGTCAATAGCGACTAGTGCCCCACGCACTCGACATGCCGCTGCTAATGCGATGATATCTTGGTAGTCAACGAGCGCCGTATGTACGTTACTCTTACCGCCGAGGCAAGTTTGATCTATGAGGAGTCTATCAGAAATTGAAGACCGCAGGCGAGCCCCAAGGATGCTCGCGAAAATCTTATAGTCGCAGTTCAAGAGAGTGAGTGGTCTATAATCTCCTGGCTTTCTGCCACCGCGTGGTTTGGGTATTGGGATGATGATACCCTCCGTGAATTCGGCAGGTATCTCAGTCTGCGGTAACAGGAGTTCGTTGTACATCTGAATCCAGGTCCGTCCCATGAGGTATGCAAAGGCGCGGTAAAATTCAATTGGGAAGCCGTCCTGTCCTGGGGACTTGTTCGGAGCCCCCCTGGCAATTGCGTCTGTCAGTTCGTCCTCCGTTATCGCTGTGATGAAAGTCTCTGCATCCAGTGGTGGTCCTCTATCTGGCATTTCCGAGATAACATCATGGAGTGTCTCGTGGTTCACTTGTACAGGTCCATATAACTGGCGGAAATAGTAAACACATGCGCAATATTACGCTGGTTCGCAACTTGCTGGCCAGTTTCAGAGATTAGTTCCCTGGTGAATGTCCTTCGTCGTCGTTGGCGTTCACGTACTACATGGTGCATGGGGGGGGGGGGGGGGGGGGTTTCGGCAGCAACTGTGTCCGCCAATCTCGTCCGGACCATTATACCTTCCATTCTTATTCTCGTCAGCTGTAATAACTTGGCTTTTATCCTGCGCATGGCCGTGTGCCTTTCCGACGATGGTTGTTGGGTCATCAGCTCCCTCAGGGCTGTAAAATAGAAATCAGCCGTCGTGCGGTTCCACTGCGATTTGTCCCGCCTGTATCGTATCAACGTTCTCCGTAACGTTGGTTTTGCGCATTTGATCCACCACTGGAGAACCGAGGTGTATGCTCGTTGGCGGCGAATGCAGGTCTCCCAGACCGCCTCTATCGACCGGCGACATGCAGCGTCACGTAAAAGTGCACTATTCATTTTCCAGTGGCCTTTACTCCGCCATATCTTCTGACGCGTTAGTGAAATCGTACAGACGTACACCATGTGATCCGTAAAAGCCGCTGGCCAGATATCGGCATCCAGTATCGCCGTCCGTAAAGCTCGTGTCACATACACTCTATCAAGTCTACTCGCCGAGTGTCCCGTTACAAACGTATAACCCGGTCTGTCGCCATGTTGCAGTTCCCAGGTATCCAGAAGCGCCATTTCGGTAATCAAAGCACGCAGTTCCATGTATGGCACATAATGAGGTACTTGGTCCTTTTGGTCGACGACACAATTAAAGTCGCCGCCCACTATATAGTTATCATAGCGTCCAGCGAACAACGGTGCTATCTCTTCGGTGTAAAAGGTCGCCCTTTCTCTTCGTTTTGTGGAGCCAGATGGCGCGTATAGATTGATGAAACGAACGCCGTCGACAGTGATCGCTGTGCCACGTGCCGAAGGGAGAGACATGACTTCCTCCAGTCCTATTCCCTCCCTGGTGACGATCGCCACACCGCATCCACTTGCATCTTGCACTGAATAATGTGCTTCGTAGCCGTAGAACTCTGGCGGCGATGTGAAACGTACTTCTTGTAGGAGTACAATATCCACGTCCGCAGCGCGTAACATATCTTTCAGCATTTGAATTTTAAGCGGTGTCCGAATGCCATTAATGTTTATCGTTGCAATGCGCTACGCCTGGCGTGTGTTCATCAGTTGTAGGTGGGTGTCATCAAGCGATGGTGTTGAAAACCAGACTGCTGTCGTCTATCTGCACCCCTCCGGCGCTCCTCACCACACTAAGTTGTTCAACATTCCCCGGCCCCTCCCGGCGTCTGGCCAGGACTATCCTCAATCGTCGCGTTCTTTTTTTTGGTTCTGTTCCTGTTGGTCCATTTCATGCGCCCAGTCCCCCCCCCCCCCCCCCCCCCAGCATATTTCCGGAACTGGTCGAAGGATGGTAGGCAACGTTGTCACCCTCTGATGTTGGACAATAGTCATCTCCACTTCTGCCTCCGGTCACCAGAAGGAGAGTTCAAGTTATCGTCGCTGTGCAATTCCTGCACCGTCATCTCGGTATCTGTTGAATCCACTGGTCTCAGGTCGATACTGTCGTTGTCGTCCACTGTCCCCTCGGGACTATGGCTATCGTCAGCAGAAGTCAGTCGACGCTTCTTTCTTCTCTTCGGCGAACGCTGTTTCCGTTGCCTTGCTTCCGCATCGGCTGTTTGGGTTGCGTATCCTCCGTCTTGGGCCTGGCCTATCACGCTCTCGGTGGAAGCACTGGCAGCCACCACGGATGAGCCTGGAGCGGCCGTCAGCTGCATCTCTTGTGTGGTGTCCTGTGTCTGCTGTGGTGGATCCGGTGGTCGGAGTTACAGTCCGTTGGTGTCCATGTTCTCTATAGGGCGCAGCTGCTGGTGCTCATCGGAAATCTCCCTCACGTCTCCTCTCAGGGCTTCCATAAAGGTCAACGGTAAGACAGTCATCTGTTGTGGCGCCTGAACGTCATCCCGTGGGGTTTGCACTAAACGTCGCTGGAGGCATTCCGAGCGGACGTGACCTTCTTTCCCGCACCCCGAGCAAGTGCGAGGTTGTCCACCATAGATTATAATCGCTCGACAACCTCCTATGTACAAATACGAGGGGACGTGCTTTCGCAGTTCTATCCGTATTAGTCTCACCTCATTTAGGGCGGGGTATGTGGTAAAACTCGTCCATTTTTCGGCCACATGGGCTAGAACTGTACCGTATGGTCGAAAGGCGTCGGTAACAAGTTCAGACGGGACCTCAAACGGAAGTTCGAAGACTTGTAAAGTCGGATCCCCATTCCCGCGTGATCGACCGTATCCGCACCAACATTACCGTCTGAATGACAGAAACGATACCCGTTCGGTGATCGTTGTAGAAGTCTTTCGTAAGCAGCCTCGTCAACAAGCTTGACATAGACGACGCTTGAAACGATCGATAAATGGATACCCACGATTTCCTGTGGGCCGATTTTTACCTCTTCTCTTAAAAATCTCGTGTGCCTTTGGTCGTGTATAGTCGTTCGCAAAACTGCACTTCAAAGTCGTTTTTCTGTACCAGTGTGCCATCTCGTTCTAGACTCACAACACCGCACACGCGAAGCTGCTCCGGCGTAAACAAACACGCGCGCGCACCACAGCGCGGCCGGCAGGCAACACGGTCCGCACTGTGTCACTGCCGAAGGCAGACTGTGACCACTCAGCTACCGGGGGCGGACAGTTGTATCAGTAATTCAACCAATATAGTCCAGGGACATAATACTGACTAGGGAGAAATCATGCATGGGCTCAATCTTAAGTCCACTAGTGTTCCTCACATATGTAAACGATCTGCAGAATTAGTTCTTTCTGCAGATAACACTTATATACACTCCTGGAAATGGAAAAAAGAACACATTGACACCGGTGTGTCAGACCCACCATACTTGCTCCGGACACTGCGAGAGGGCTGTACAAGCAATGATCACACGCACGGCACAGCGGACACACCAGGAACCGCGGTGTTGGCCGTCGAATGGCGCTAGCTGCGCAGCATTTGTGCACCGCCGCCGTCAGTGTCAGCCAGTTTGCCGTGGCATACGGAGTTCCATCGCAGTCTTTAACACTGGTAGCATGCCGCGACAGCGTGGACGTGAACCGTATGTGCAGTTGACGGACATTGAGCGAGGGCGTATAGTGGGCATGCGGGAGGCCGGGTGGACGTACCGCCGAATTGCTCAACACGTGGGGCGTGAGGTCTCCACAGTACATCGATGTTGTCGCCAGTGGTCGGCGGAAGGTGCACGTGCCCGTCGACCTGGGACCGGACCGCAGCGACGCACGGATGCACGCCAAGACCGTAGGATCCTACGCAGTGCCGTAGGGGACCGCACCGCCACTTCCCAGCAAATTAGGGACACTGTTGCTCCTGGGGTATCGGCGAGGACCATTCGCAACCGTCTCCATGAAGCTGGGCTACGGTCCCGCACACCGTTAGGCCGTCTTCCGCTCACGCCCCAACATCGTGCAGCCCGCCTCCAGTGGTGTCGCGACAGGCGTGAATGGAGGGACGAATGGAGACGTGTCGTCTTCAGCGATGAGAGTCGCTTCTGCCTTGGTGCCAATGATGGTCGTATGCGTGTTTGGCGCCGTGCAGGTGAGCGCCACAATCAGGACTGCATACGACCGAGGCACACAGGGCCAACACCCGGCATCATGGTGTGGGGAGCGATCTCCTACACTGGCCGTACACCACTGGTGATCGTCGAGGGGACACTGAATAGTGCATGGTACATCCAAACCGTCATCGAACCCATCGTTCTACCATTCCTAGACCGGCAAGGGAACTTGCTGTTCCAACAGGACAATGCACGTCCGCATGTATCCCGTGCCACCCAACGTGCTCTAGAAGGTGTAAGTCAACTACCCTGGCCAGCAAGATCTCCGGATCTGTCCCCCATTGAGCATGTTTGGGACTGGATGAAGCGTCGTCTCACGCGGTCTGCACGTCCAGCACGAACGCTGGTTCAACTGAGGCGCCAGGTGGAAATGTCATGGCAAGCCGTTCCACAGGACTACATCCAGCATCTCTACGATCGTCTCCATGGGAGAATAGCAGCCTGCATTGCTGCGAAAGGTGGATATACACTGTACTAGTGCCGACATTGTGCATGCTCTGTTGCCTGTGTCTATGTGCCTGTGGTTCTGTCAGTTTGATCATGTGATGTATCTGACCCCAGGAATGTGTCAATAAAGTTTCCCCTTCCTGGGACAATGAATTCACGGTGTTCTTATTTCAATTTCCAGGAGTGTAGAAATCAATCAAATGGTTCAAATGGCTCTGAGCACTATGGGACTCAACTTCTCAGGTCATTAGTCCCCCAGAACTTAGAACTAGTTAAACCGAACTAACCTAAGGACATCACTCACATCCATGCCCGAGGCAGGATTCGAATCTGCGACCGTAGCGGTCTCGCGGTTCCAGACTGCAGCGCCTAGAACCGCACGGCCACTTCGGCCGGTCGAAATCAATCCAAGAACACATACAGAAAGAGAAGAAACGGTAAACAAAGTTCTTAAAAGTCTCATTGACTGGTGTTCTGCGAATGGTCTCACTCTCAATTTTTAAAAACACAGCATATTCAGTTCTGCACATCTAGAGGTACTACACCAGTGATAAGAGTAACACATAGCGAGGGAATAATAAAGAGGTTGGAAACTGCAAAATTCTTAAGTGCCCATATTAATGAGAACACGGAAAGAATATTTTGGAACTCTTAAAACAACTTAGTTCAGCCACATTTGTATCTAGAATCTTTGCAAATCTTGGGGAGAGTCAAATCAGAAAGTTGACATATTTGGCATATTTTCATTCAATAATGTCATATGGGATAATGTTCTGGGGTAACTCATCTTTAAGAAAGAAAATCTTCATTGCCCAAAAACTGCTGTAAGGACAATATGTTGTGCTCAACCACGATCGTCTTGTACACATTTGTTTAAGGAGTTAGGCATTCTGATTGTTGCTTCACATTATATTTATTCCCTCATGAAGTTTGTTGTAAATAATCCATTACAGTTCAAAAGGAACAATGATATACACAACAATACCAGAAGGACAAATTACATTCATTATTCCACATTTAAGTTGTCTGTAGCACAAACAGAGGGGCACAATGCTGCAACAAAAATTTTTGATCACTTACTCAGTGACATAAAATGTTTGACAAACAGCAAAGTAAAATTTGCAAACAAACTGAGAAAGTTTCGCGTTGGCAACTCCTTCTATTCCATAGGAGAATGTCTGTGGTGGGTAAGAATTACTACCTCACATATGTATAACTTTTTACTGTTTGTAACATATATTAGAAATGTTCAGAATGTAACCATGTGTATAAATTAATTTGCGATGTGAATCTCAAATGACTCGTTCCAAATCATTACGATCTATAGTGTAAAATGATCCATGGAACTTGTAACTAACTAATGTGTGTGTGTGTGTGTGTGTGTGTGTGTGTGTGTAGATAGCCATTGACTACAACGTAGCGAGGCAGTTAAAACACACATGTTCCAATGGGCAACCTTCGAGACCGGACTTCTCCTGCGAGTGAAGGAGCTGCAAGAGGACGTTTTCCACCACGTATTGGGGAATGAAACAAAACAAACAAACAAACAAAAAACATATGTAAGAGGATGCCCTCACATTCATCTCACGACACCGAAAGACAAGGAACAGACATACTGACACACCAGTACAAGAAGCACAAAAAGATATAACATATGTAAACAGTTCACTAGGTCAAAACACATAATTAAAATTACATTCCGAATACGACTCCAACAAATGCAGACCGTACATAAGGCCTGTACGGTTTATACAGGTTGAAGGAAAATGCCGCAACTGGAGAGTGTCATGCGATTCCTCATCCAAATTGTAGATAAAAGTTTATCTAGCAAAATCGGATCGATCACATTTATGAAAACTAGGAGCTGGCAACACTGTCACATAGTGCAGCACATTGCAATGAACAGGGGATCATGTATCACCCCGTATTATCTTATCAGCCGTCGTAGGTCACCAGTTTCGTCCGCAGCTCGTGGTCTAGTGGCTAGCGTTGCTGCCTCTGGATCACAGGATCCCGTGTGCGATTCCCGGCCGCAATTGAGCGCCCCATAAAACCCATCATCATCATCATCATCATCATCACTAGTTTCGCCTCGAGCGCCGAGAGGAAAGATTGTTAGTTAATCGCCTATCCGCACCGCCGCGCGCCTGGACAGCTTTTCCTCAGTTTTGTTTGTCTCTTCGTGTGTGTCGCGTAGTTGTTTGGTCCGTAGCATTAGTAGTTGTGTGTCCATCGGCAGCGGCATAGTCCGCTCTATAGTTTTGACAAATCTCCGCTTCCGTGCAGCTCAGATCTTTGGAAATTCACGATTGGCTCGTTGATACAATTCATGTAACATCTGATCATGTTCATAGTGCCTATTATGATTCGGATAAGTGTCTTTTTCGTAAAATTTTTGGATCCACTACAGGTAGATAGGTTTATTTTGCGCCGTGGTTCTCAAGTTCACTTTAAGCATCGTGATGGTTCCAAAAGTATGGTCCTTCTTGCTAAAGCGGAACTGGATTATATCAGTGTCCAGTTTACTTAAGGATGTCTTGCTCCCTTATGACGATGTGGCGGGTATACGAAACAAACGCTGATTCACTCAACACCGGTTGCAACGTTATAGTGGAAACCGCTCCGTGGAGATGATACTTAAACGTAAAATTCCTTTCCATCTACAGGTCTGTGATTACTGCATTCATATCTAGTATAGTGGTCAAGTAAGGACATGATTTCTTTGCAATGAAAGTGGCCACGTTAGATCTAATTGCTCTGCGAAGAAAATCGACATTAACCCATCTCGGTTTTACTGCTCACGAGGTTGATACCACCTCTCCCTGGGGTGCAAAGCAACAACAGAAGGGTGCGCAGTTCGCAGCCCCCGACTTTCAAGCTTTCCCTCACAGTATGGTCCCGAAATTGTTGTTGCCAAGCCGGCAGTGTCCCTAGTGCTACATACAATGATCAGCCAGAACATTATGACCACCGACCTACTACCAATATAAACCTGTCCAGGCGACAGCACCGTCACCTGGGGAGTTGAGTCTAATAGGTCACACATATGATGTATGTAGTATCTGTGAGCGTGCTGTCCGTGTGGAGAACGGGGAAGGCGAGCGATCTGTCTGAGCTTGACCGAGGACAGATTGCGATCGCCTGGAGACTTGGTACGAGCATTTCGGAAACTGCGCGACTTGTAGGGTGTTCGAGGAGTGCTTTGGTAAGCATCTTCAACACGTGGCGAAACTAAGGTGAAACCAGGTCCAGACGTCGCGGGGTGGGGCGGCAACTCCTCATTACAGCTGTCGGACGTCGTAGGCTGGGCAGACTGGTAAAACAGGACGGGCGGTGAACTGCGGCGGAACTAGAATCACACGTTAATGCTGGGCAGAGTACAAGTGTGTCTGCACACACAGCGCACCGAACAATGATGGGCAACTGTTGCCGACGACCCATGAATGTGCCACTGTCAACACCATGACATTGGCAACTAGGACTGAAATTGGCACTTGACCATCGGCACTAGACGTTGCCGCAATGACAGGGCGTTGCATGGTCTGATGAATCCCTATACCCTATTCATCATGCCGACGGGAGGCCGTGCGAATCCGTCGTCTTCCAGTGGAACAGTTCCTTGACACTGTACTGTGGGACAGAGACGAGCTGGCGGCGGCTCCACTATGATCAGAGGAACAGTCACGTGGCCATCCATAGGTCCAGTGGAACTCGTGTAAGGCACCATGACGGCCAACGAGCATCGTAAATTGGCTGCAGACCAGGCACATCGCTTGATGACTGTCATGTTTCCCGACGGCAGTGGCATTTTTCAACAAGATAACGCGCCGTGTCACAAGGCCAGGAGTGTGATGGAGTGGTTCGAGGAACAGACTGGCGAGCTCCAGTTAATTTTCTGGCCTCCCAACTCGCCAGATCTGAACCCGATCGAATATATCTGGTATGTGACTCAATGTGGCGTCGGAGTTCATCGCCCCCCTCCCCGGAATTTACGGAAATTAGGTGAGCTGTGAGTGCAGATACGGTGGCAACTCCATCCAGCGACCTACCAAGGTTCACTGCTTCCATGCTACGACGCGCTGTTGCTGTTATTTGTGCCAAAGGTGAACATACCAACTATTAGATAGGTGGTCACAATGTCCTGGTGATCAGTGTAAGAGATGTCATACGCAGGATGCAACTTTGTCGTCTGATGTATCTTGTAGTGCTGAGTGCTTGCATTCCTGATGGGGCCGTAAGTATGAAATCAGCTGCTAAGGTCTGTATTTTTTGCTAGTATTCTTCCCGCAGTTGAGATAAATCCTCCAGACCAACACAAGGATGGGGAAGTCGTTGAGTCTTCTTATGTTCCAATGATCCAACAGCAGCAAATTCAGGGGTCCCTAAAATTACCTGTTCCCTTGGTGACGTCGGAACGACCAACAGCTTTTACTCCAGTGGAGGCGATTGGTGGCCATGAAATCCTACCTGTCGACTCAGATGCTGTAGTGCCTCACTCCCTTCTTCTGAGTCGACCTTAATTGCAAGATGTAAAAATTAAAAAAAAGCTCAAATGTGTGTGAAAACTTATGGGACTTAACTGCTAAGATCATCAGTCCCTAAGCTTACACACTACTTAACCTAAATTATCCTAAGGACAAACACACACACCCATCCCCGAAGGAGGACTCGAACCTCCGCCGGGACCAGCCGGACAGTCCATGGCTGCAGCGCCTCAGACCGCTCGGCTAATCCAGCGCGGCTGCAAGGTATCCATCCAATGGCGTGGTCCTCTGCGGCTCCTTGTTTGTCATCTGCTTTCGTTAACGTTCAAAATCCGCATACGTCCCCGACTGCTGATGCTGTATTGCTTCGCAGTCATTGTGAACAACGCGTCCAACCCAAGCGGGCAGTGGCACGTAATAAGAAGGAACATAAAGATTCTAGAGGTGAGGGTGGGAGCTGGCTCGTAATAAGAAGGAACATAAAGATTCTAGATGTGAGGGCGGGAGCTCCTTAAGTGTGTGCCTCATTAGTGGACTCGCTATAGATCTTGACACTCACTGAGACGTAATTCATTTGGTCAGCACCTCGAATTTCCTTTCTTGTAGTTAAAGTACGTAGGATTGTACGTTTCTTTTTTTGAACATTAATAGGGTGGAATCGGATCTGCGGCTCACTTCTTTGCGTCAGTTTATCTATGATTCCTGAGCGGATATCGGCTTCCTACAAGAAGCATAGATTACTCACTTTTCCCTCCCTGGTTTTGCACTGTGTTTAACGTGGCTCCAGATTGTTACACGGATATGCCTCGTTTTTATTTTATTTTATTTATTTTTTTTTTTTTTTTTTTTTTTTTAGGAAGGGCATTCCGATTCAAAGGATTGAAAGTCTTGATAATGGCAGAGGAAGAGGATGTACTTTTCTTCAGCTAACCTTAATTCTCCTTTATGCACCATCCGGTACCGGACGCATCTTGGGCAGTTCCCGATTTTATAGGGAAGAGGTGGTTTATTTGTTACGGAAAAGTCCTCAGAATATTTTGATTGGTGCTGATTTTAATAGTGTGTGCGTCCTGTAGATGAGATTCACTCGGGAATTGCAAGATTCAGTTCGTTCCTTCAAACTGTATGATGTTTGGGTCTGTAAATATCCGACACTTGACAAATATACCTATTTTACTGCTACTTCTAGCTGCAGGTTTGACAGATTTTATTCATGTGATAGGATGTGTGATAGGATTTCGGCCGTCGATGCCATCCCTGCCAGCCTCACTGACAATTGTGCAGCGACAATTGCGTTAAATCACACGCGACAGTCGGTGAAACTGTTTCGACTCGTTTAAAGTTGCCAAAATTGTGTTAATTCCCAAACGCTCTGATCAGACAGCAACTGATTAATTTCGTCCGATTACCTCATTAAATTTTGATTATAGGACTGTGGCGAGGACGGTGAATGTCCGGCTGCCTGTGTTTCTGGGGAAAGTTTTTGCTGACCATCAAAGTTGTATTCCTGTCCGTAATATTCTGACTCTAGTAACAGACTGTCGTGGTGCCATATCAGTGGCCACTGTTGTTTCTGTTGCTGGTGCTTCGGCATTTTTGGACTTTGACAAGGCGTTCGACCCGGTCAGCCATGGCTTCCCGCTGCAGGTAATGGTAGCCGTTGGTTTACAATTGACGAGCGCAGGATCTTTTATAATTTGTTTACGGGTATCCAAGCTTCAGTGGCTGCCAATGGCCAACTGACACCCCTGATTACCTTCCGTAGGGGTTTTACTCAGTGAAGTAAGCTTTCATTGTCATTATTTTTTCTATCGTTGATCACCTTCTTCGAAGAATCGTCGCTGAGTTACAAGGATGTACACTCGTGGACGAGACGATTCCGGTGCGGGCGTACGCGAATGATGTGGTAGTGTTATCCGTTCTCCCACCGAGATTCCATTGCTCAAGACTACGTATTTTGCCTTGTATCTGGTGCCGCATCAACAAAGGCAAATGTCGAGTGATGAAATTACGGGATTTTGATAATGCTGTCATTTCGTGGGCGACGGTGGTCGATAGACATAAATCTTTGGTAGTCATGATTGACTATAGCTACACTTAATTGGAATTCGGTTACGGAGAAGATACAAGGAGCAATCCTGGAACATGAACGGTGTTTCCTTAACATGCTTCAGAAAGCTCGGATTCTGGATACCTACATATTGCGCAAAGAATATTGCATCGCTCACATCTTTCACATTCCGCTATGATGGCTAGGAAATTAAAAGAGCAGTCTAGTCGTTTTTTACGGAAGTATCACATTTTTCGATTACGATACGAGGTGGTTGCTCATCCGCGTTCTCTTGGGGGCTCTGGACATTCCGATATTCGCAGGAATGTGTCTGTGTTGTATTTTCGGTGCACTCTGCTGACTGTCTCTCACGCAATCCACACATTCGGGTCTCGGTTATTTTACTGTCTGTGGCCTGCCAGTCTTGATCCGCCTGTCGATACTGGTCGAGTGAATTTCCAGTTGTAACATATCCGTGAATTTTATATTGCTGTCAGTTATTTGTGGCCAGCATCTCACTACCACATTTTATTTAAAGCGCGGGAGAGGGATTGACTGTACGGCGCCGAATGAACGGGCATCGGCGCAAACTTTTTGGAAGACGGTGTGGTTCCATCTTAGCCTTCCTGTTTTACTAATGGCGGCGGCGTCCTCGTGGTATCATGTAGTATACAGTCTGTTATCCACCAATTAGTCCCTATTTCGTAATGTTCTTAGTGTCACGGGTCAGTGTAGTCGCTGTCTCGCCATAGACACTCTCACCGTTCATTGACCTGTCATGGTCACAAAGCGATCTGGCTCTGGCTTAAAAAAAAACAATTAGCGCTTTTGGCAAATAGCGACCCACTCGGCTTCGACCAAAATATGGTCACAGCATATTGGAAGTGTTTGTGCCTGCCACGGTATCACGAATTATTCGTCAATATGTTGAACCTTGTATTTCATTTTCAAGGTATCGTTTAAAATTAACCGATCCTTTCGGTTTTTTCGTGATGGTCACATTCATGAATAATGTTACGTAATTTATTTAATTTTTGGGGCCCTGTTTGTCTTGTTTTCCTTCTTTAATTGAAAAGATAAAGTACACAAAAATTGTTGCAGATGACGACTAGAAATAATATTTTTTCTTTTTAAGTAGTAGGAGCCATGTGGGATGAACTTTGACTCCGTTTCACTTTATCTGTGTAGTAGGTTGTAAGGAATAAAATAAAAGAATTAAAAAGGCCTGTAACATCTGAGCGGCCCGGTACAGCGGTAGGCTGGAGGAGGCAGCGGAGGCATCGGGCCATGCCTCGGGAATCGACTCCAGGCCACCTTGTCACCACCCAGACTGAAGCTGACTGTGCCAATTCTTTCCTGCCGATTCAGGCATTCCCTATATCAAAAAAGGGGTAAATCGCATGCCCGGAAACGGAAAAGCAAAAAAAAAAAAAAAAAAAACAAAAAAAAAGACAAAAGTGGTGGAATGCTCGTCTGCCAAGCGGGCGACCCACATTCGATTCCCGGACGATGCTAATACTTTAATTTCAGTTCAGTTAAAAAACTGGTAAGCGTCGTGCAAGACATAAAAAAAGTGGCAGACGTCGCTCAGTGTCGATGCGGCGTAGCGATTCCGAGTCCACTCTCTTCCCTGTTTTTAAACAGCATTTCGGCTGTCTTCTGGGATTGTCAGACTAAAGAAAACTCTGAGTAGACTGCTGGGACATAAGACCCACATCCACCATCGAGCTAACCACCGAATCCTCGTCAGGTTCGTTTCTTATTTTTCAGCCGTCCGTTCCCTATTTATTGTCGTTTATAAGAAGGACATCGTTTTGTGACACAATAATAACCTATCGCATGACAATGGGATCCATTAAACTTTACGCATATGTCTACTGACCGCGCAGTGTGCATATACAGGGTGAGTCACCTAACGTTCCCGCTGGATATATTTCGTAAACCACATCAAATACTGACGAACCGATTCCACAGACCGAACGTGAGGAGAGGGGCTAGTGTAATTGTTTAATACAAACCATAAAAAAATGCACGGAAGTATGTTTTTTTAACACAAACCTACGTTTTTTTAAATGGAACCACGTTAGTTTTGTTAGTACATCTGAACATATAAATAAATACGTAATCAGTGCCGTTTGTTGCATTGTAAAATGTTAATTACATCCGGAGATATTGTAACCTAAAGTTGACGCTTGAAACCTCCGACGTTCAGTTGCGTGTTGTAACGAACACGGGCCACGGGCGTTTCATAGACGTGGAGGACGCATAAATTGGCCAGCCCGTTCTCCTGATCTTACACCTCTGGACTTCTTTCTGTGGGGTACGTTAAAGGAGAATGTACCGTGATGTGCCTACAACCCCAGAGGATATGAAACAACGTATTGTGGCAGCCTGCGGCGACATTACACCAGATGTACTACGGCGTGTACGACATTCATTACGCCAGAGATTGCAATTGTGTGCAGCAAATGATGGCCACCACATTGAACATCTATTGGCTTGACATGTCGGGACACACTCTATTCCACCCCGTAATTGAAAATGGAAACCACGTGTGTACGTGTACCTCATACCTAAGGTCCATCACCGTTCCCTTTGGATCCCTACGTAATTCGGTGCTCTCCGATACACACGATCGAACAGCGGAGGAGTGGTATTCAAGCGTCAACTTTAGGTTACAATATCTCCGGATGTAATTAACATTTTACAATGCAACAAACGGCACTAATTACGTATTTGTTTATATGTTCAGATGTGCTAACAAAACTAACGGGGTTCCATTTAAAAAAACGTAGGTTTGTGTTAAAAATCATACTTCCGTGCATTTTTTTATGGTTTGTATTAACCAATTACACTAGCCCCTCTCCTCACGTTCGGTCTGTGGAATCGGTTCGTCAGTATTTGATGTGGTTTTCGAAATATATCCAGCGGTAATGTTAGGTGACTCACCCTGTATAACTAGGCTTCTGAGGTTAATGTACGGTGGCTTCCCAATGGAGTACACAAAAGATAAATACGTCGATATGGTTTTAGTGCTGAGTGCATCCGAGAACCAAGCTGATGCAGCTGCTGGGGCGTATGCTGCACGGTATCCTCAGAGGCGCCATCCCGATAAGAACATTTTCGTCACCTGGTGCAATGCTTTCGGGAAACCTGTGATCTTCGTCCACAAGTAATGGAGAGAGGTCGTCCAAGAACTAGACGTACTAGGTACCTCAAAGACCGGTTGTTGAGGTGTTGCACTACGAAGAATTACAACCATATCATTAAATTTTAACTCAACACCCGTGGCCAGAAGACCGCATTTCACGAGAACAGTTTTGTGCATGGATTCTGCAACAAGTGCAAGACAACCAAAATTTTATGAATAACGTGATATGGACTGACGAATCTATCTTCACTCGTGAGGGAACTGTTTTGTGCATGGATTCTGCACCAAGTGCAAGATAACCAACATTTTATAAATAACGTGATATGTATTGACGAATCTAGCTTCACTCGTGAAGGTATTTTCAACTCCACAATAGCCATTATTGGTTCGGAACACAACCCACATGTCACCCGGGAATGTGGCTTTCAAGCACATTTTGGCGTAAACCTGTGGACAAGAATAATGGGAAGAGTGCTTTTGGACCCTTATCTATTGCCAGACAAGTTGAATGCACACTTGTATCGTGCATTTGTTTGAAATACTTTGCCTGATGCATTAGAATACGTTCCACTTGGTGTTCGGTGATAGCTACGGTTTCAAAGTGATGGTGCACCGATAGACTTTGGAATGAATGTGCGTAACTATTTAAATGAAGCGCTACCAGGGAAGTGAATTGGTCGTGGAAGTTCAATGTTCTGGTATCCACGTTACCCGAACCTTAATTCACTAGATTTTTATTTGTGGGCACTCTTACGGGGACAAATTTATAGGACTGCACCCATGTATGTACACGACGTAATAGCTGTCGTGCGTGCCGCTTCACGATGGTGGATGCAGTTGTGTTGCGTAGGGTCCAGCAAAGTATGATCCAACGAGTGGGAAGTATTTGCAAAATATACAAGGTGGTTGCTTTGAATATCCTCTCTAAAGCGAACATTGCTCCTAAGTTTACGTACTGGCTCTGCGAAGATACGCCTGAACGTCAAACGTACAGAATGAAATTATTGTGCGTAACATAACGCACAATCTGGTGTACCATACCTATTGTGTTTTTTGTACCTCATTGGATACAGAAGATGTACCCACAATTATTTTATTTGTGAAATGAAACAAAGTGGTCGCTTACGTCTGTAAGAAGTTCATGTTATGTCTTAATACTTAAGTAAAGGTAACAGTAACAGAAAGAAATACAGAAGATACTGTATTGTGGAGGTGAAAATTAAATAAAATGTGGTGCTTTAACTGAAAAAAAGTTTGACGCTAACACAACTCGAATATCGGCGAACTTGCATATCCGTCTCCATCGTCTGACTGAGTGAATGGGACAGCTCCGGCAGAATGCATATTTCATGATACCTGTTTTGGCCACGCTGCACGCGGTTATAGTGTTGCCAGAGCCTCGTTTTTCAAATCACATTTCAATTAAACCTATTGGCGGGACTAGGTTTTGCTAGGTACACTTTTGTCTTGAATTCCTATGAGAAACCGCATGCTTACCACCAAGTGTAGCATTTGTTCTTCATCCTATACATTGTGACAGTACCCATAGGATAGACACACAAGGAAACAGACTTAGAGAAAACACTCAGCTGTCAAATAATCTGTAGGTAGGCAAACAATATTCTAATAACATAGATACCGAAAGCCCTTTGCAAAACAGAAATATTCTACCTAATAATCCACCCACAATTCCCTGTGTGCACTAACAATAGAGGAAAACAAATGTCAGGATGTATCACAGGACACAGAGAAAAAATCCCAAACGATACAAGGACAACGTAATAGATCATGACTGTCTTGAGAATCATTTACCCATAAGTAGGTTTGAAAACAGGGAAATTTTTCATATTGCTCTGCGTCTGGCGATACGCCCCTTCCGTACAGCCTAGCCACCCGTGGTCGTCGCATCTGCAGTGACGAGCAGCCCCTCTCAAATATACTGAGGGTCTCACTGAAGCCTTCAGTGACAGTAATTATCCTCCCATCCTTGTACAAAAACAAATCTCCCGTGCCTTATCTTTCCAGTCTCCCACCACCTCCCAAAGTCCCACAGTCTGGCCACAGAGGAGCATTTCCCTCGCAACTCGGTACCATCCGGGACAGGAGCAACTGAATTACATTCTCCACCAGGTTTTCTATTACCTCTCATCGTGCCCTGAAATGAGAAATGTCCTGCCCACTATCCTTCCCATCCCACCTATCGTGGTATTCCGCCGTCCACCAAACCTACACAATATTCTCGTCCATCCTTACACAACCCCTGCTCCCAATCGCTTACCTCGTGGCTCATACCCCTGTAATAAACCTAGATGCAAGACCTGTCCCATACATCCTCCTACCACCACCTACTCCAGTCCGGTCACTAACATCACATATCCCATCAAAGGCAGGGCTACCTGTGAAACCAGTCATGTGATTTACAACCACTGTGCTGCATTCTATGTAGGCATGACAACCAACAATCTGTCTGTCCACATGAATGGCCACTGACAAACTGCGGCCAAAAAGCAAGTGGACCACCCTGTTGCTGAACATGCTGCCAAACATGATATCCCTAGTCTCAATGACTGCTTCACAGACTGTGCCATATGGATCATTCCCACCAACACCAGCTTTTCTGAATTGCGCAGGTGGGAGCTTTCCCTGCAATACATCCTACGTTCCCGTAACCCTCCTGGTCTCAACCTTCCTTAGTCACTGTCCTCACCCATCTAGCCCCCTCCCTGTTCCCATTCCAGCACTACACAGCCATCATTTCTCCGCCACACCCAGTCTTTTAATTTCTTTTTATTTCTCTCCTTTCCGCTACTTACCCCGTCCCCCCTCCGCACCGTCTCTCCTGCCTTCCGTCTAAACTGCAACACTTCACTGTCCACCACTGCCACCCTACTATCCCTCCCCCTCCTCACCCCAGCCTCCTCCTTACCCCAACCCAGTCGCCACTCCCATCATGCACTGGTGCTGCTGCTCGCAGTGTGGTTTCAGTTCTCTGAGACCTCAGACGTGTGTGCAAGTTGCATTTGCATGAGTGTGTGTGTGTGCATGTATGTATGTGTGTCTACTGCTGACAAAGACCTTAATGGCCGAAAGCTATAATTGTGTGAGTCTTTTTGTTGTACCTATCGCGACTCAGCATCTCCACTATATGGTGAATAGCAACTTTCTTTCTCTGATATTGTTACATTCTATCCTGGTTTTTGTATTCTTCAAAGTTGAAGTTGCACATAAACGAGAATCTTTGATTATCACATCAATGAATGCACAGTATTCCTGTGACATAGAGCCTTTTGCTGACCAAATACGAGCTGCAGCACAATTTTCAAGGAACGAAAGACTACTCATACCCAGTGACATCAATGCACTATCGACGCTATGGCATGAAGATAAAACAGACAACAGAGGACAAAAAAGCCGGCCGGAGTGGCCGTGCGGTTCTGGGCGCTACAGTCTGGAGCTGAGCGACCGCAACGGTCGCAGGTTCGAATCCTGCCTCGGGCATGGATGTGTGTGATGTCCTTAGGTTACTTAGGTTTAATTAGTTCTAAGTTATAGCCGACTGATGACCTTAGAAGTTAAGTCGCATAGTGCTCAGAGCCATTTTTAGAGGACAAAAAAAAAAAGGTTCAAATGGCTCTGAGCACTATGGGGCTTAACATCTGTGGTCATCAGTCCCCTAGAACTTAGAACTACTTAAACCTAACTAACCTAAGGACATCACACACATCCATGCCCGAGGCAGGATTCGAACCTGCGACCGTAGCAGTCGCGCGGTTCCGGACTGAGCGCCTAGAACCGCGAGACCACCACGGCCGGCCCACAAAGGCACATACGCAGACAAGAATGCACACTCTTCACATCAACAAAAACGACTACTCCTTCTAAACGAGATTGACTGGCAAAAAATAAGGAACGTGGTTGAAGAATATTCCATCCATACAGCCAGTGGCAGCAAAGACTATAAAGCACACATTCTGAAGCCCATGCTTCAAAAAGCACAACCATTATGTATCCCAACGACCAACCGTGCACCAAGCTAACTCCCCTGGTCAACTGAGTTATCAAAACTAAGGAAAGACGCTAGCGACAAAAGGAAACATTATCAAAAAGGAAAAACACAAGCACAAGAGAGGGAAGTAAGACAGAAACAAAAATGCAAGAACGAACTATACAAGACAAAACAAATTTGTCAAAACTCAGCTACAAAACAATATGTGGGAGGTACCATTCAAGCTTCAAACATATAAGGTAATGAATCCGACAGTGCTGTCAACCCTTAGGCGCAGAGCGCTGGAAATATTCAGCAGAGTACCTCCTGAACAAGCTTCTTCCTGCTGACGCAAAGAAGAATGACAGCAACATTACACAGACTTACGAAGAAAAATGGATAATACACAAATGGCCCCGTTGCTGTGCCGTTTGCCCAACAAGAGGTAGCGTTAGCACTTAAACAGTTAAAAAGTAAGAAGACTCCCGGTCCAAACGGCACACATTCAGAAACACGAGAAAATACAATTGCACTGATCTCCCTTTTTATAACAGAGTTACTGAACGATGCATTGCTGCAAGGTAAGATTCCTGCCATATGGAAAACTTCGAAGGTTGTAATCATCAAAAAAATCGGAGGATCGGGATATAACAGGCCCAAACAGTTACAGGCCCATCCGCCTCTTAAACACTTTGCATAAGGTACAGGACAGGCTCCTGTGTAATCGACTACAGTCACACAGGAGACTCTTCAACCATAGTCGACTTCGGTATGGTCTTTGGCCCAAAAGCTCAATAGACGAGGCAGTTAACAGCATGCTGGAAATAAGAGGTCACAGAAAAAACATTCAGTAGAAACTGGGGGACATTATTTTCAGTCATCGAATTGACATACAGCGAAGTGGACCGTAATTAATTAAATTTGTATAACGGTCTAGGAATCTTACTAATGTGATTAATAATAGTGCTGCAGTTTCTGAGATGCGTACATACCGTTAAAAATTCAATAAGAAACAGATGCTAATGAGTCAAAACATTATGAACACATGCTTAATAACGTGTTGGTCCACCTTTGGGATGCCCTACGGCAGAGATTCTCCGTGGCATGTATTCGATAAGTTGTTGTTACTTTTACGGAGGTATGTGGCACCGGATGTCTATGCACAGGCCATACAGTTCCCTTCATTTAAGATTCGGTAGTTTGTGGCCACGAAGCTGGCACCCGATGCCTTCCCATATGTATCCCAGCGGTTCATATCAGGTGAATTTAGTGGCCAAGACATCAATGTGAGTTCAGTGTCATGCACTACAACCAACTGTAACACAATTCTTGCCTTGGGACAATGACAGTTACCCTGTTGGAAGACGCCATCGTAGTCGCGTAAGAAATTGGGAATGTAGGGCTGCAGCTGGTTCGCAATAATGTTCGTGTAGTCCACGGCTGCGACGGTGCCTTAGATTACTACCACAGGTCTCGTGTAAGCCCATGTGGATATCCATATATGAATATGCTGTCCTCCACCAGCGTGCGTCAGTGGCGCAAATTATACTTCTAGCAACCCAGCAACCATTCGACTGGATGACGGCGAATCCGGACACGCTCATCGACATGGTATAACAAGACACGTGATCATTCGACCAAGTCGGACGCTTCCATTGATTTACAGTCCAGTCTCAATGATTCCGTACCATTGCAATCGTAACTAACGACGTCGTTGGATAACTACGGAAGTACGTAGAGATCGTTTGCCGCAATGTCCCAAGTGGGCTGATCGGTGTGGTCGGAAACACAAAGGTGTAACCACGTCCAGAGGTCGCGGGGCTGGGCGGCCATCCCTCACTACAGATGTCGGACGTCATAGGTTCGACAGATTGGTATAACAGGACACACGGCGAACTGTTGCGGGGCTAACATCAGACATTAATGCTGGGCAGAGTAAAAGTATGCCTGAACACACAGTGCACCAAACACAACTATGGGCACGGACGACCCATGCATTTGCCAATGTCAACACCACGACATTGGCAACTACGACTAAAATGGGCATCGGCACTGGACGTTGGCGCAGTGGTGGAGCGTTGCATGTATGATGAATCCCGATACATTCTTCATCATGCTGATGGGAGGACGCTAATTCGTCCTCTTCCAGTAGACTAGCTCCTTGACACCTGAACTGCGGGACCGAGACAAGCTGGTGGCGGGTCCATTATGATCTGGGAAACAATCATGTGGGCATCAGTTGGTCCAGCGGAGCTCGTGCACGACGGCCAAGGAGTATCGTAAACCGGTCACAGCCCACTTACACCCCTTGAAGACGATCATGTTTCCCGACGACAGTGTTTTTTTTTCCAACAAGATAATGTGCTACGTTACAAGGCCAGGAGTGTGATGGAGTGGTCTGAGGAACACGGTGACGAGTTTGAATTGATGTTCTTGCCTCCCACCTCGCCAGATCTGAACCCGATCGAACACGTGGCGTCAGAGATCATCGCCCTCCTACCCCGAATTTACGAGAATCAGATGACCTGTGGGTGGGCAAATATGGTGTCGGCTCACCTCCAGCGAGCTGCCAAGGTCTCATTGCGTCGTGGCACGACGCATCGCCGCTGTTATCCGTGCCAAAGATGGACATACCGGTTGTTAGGTAGGTGTCCATAATGTTCTGGCTGATCAGTGCATATATTTTCCATCCCGCGTCAGGAGAACGCAACGCCACCAGGCGCCATTGAGTCTCACAGTGGCCATTCTTCCTAATGTTTTGGCTTATAAGTGTATATGTCATTCACCAAGATGGAGCGTATTACATTAGCGAACAACAGGTAACTGAAGCTTTCTAGCAGATCAGAAATACAGTGTTTGGAAGGCAGGGACATGAAACTTTCTCGGGCAAAGCTTTCATAGATTGAGTTTTACAGGTGCACCTTACAAGTTCATTGTATCGCAACCTCTGTTCTACTTTTCAGTCCCCACAGAGCCTCACCTGACCCCTCAGGGGAAAGTCAGATCGTGAGGCATAACGATGTATCTCGGTAAGAGACAGCCAGCTTCTGGGATTTGGCAGTAGTTTGCATGTGCCACAATTTTGACAACGGTGCATGCCCTGCTTCAACGTGAAATATAAGTTTTTGGAATAGAAAAACTATTAACGTCTCTAATAGGATGTTGATCAGTGGAAAATAGGCCACGGACTCCTACAGTACTAGTTAGGCTGACATTTCGTTTCTTAATATTTTATATATTCTGAATCTGCATTTATATTACTTTTCCGCGTCTGAAGATCAAAGTTCTTCCCAGAAATTTGGTTAAATCCAATGCTTCCATACTTCCCTGCTGTAATTCATCGAGGGTACATTTGCGGAGACTGTTAGGACAGGTCAGATGCTCCATATCCTGATATTCACCACAATCTCATTTGTCGTACCCATCTGCGAGGCCTCACTTTATCATGTCTGCCTTCGCTGGCGCCATGCCCCTTCTGATGCGGTTCTGAACCTACAGAAATTGATGGGCTTATTTGATGGATATTTAGTGTGAAGCGGGAAGGGAAATAAACAAAGTTTTTCAAGGTTTGAAACGTCTCTCGCTTTAAACAAAGCTTTACTACATAATAAGGCGTGGATAATCATGACCTGGTGCACAAGAAATAAGTGATATAACTGGAATGCAGAATAAGAGATGCGAGCACCTTGTCGTGGTGGTACCAGAAGATGTAGGCAGGCGGCTCCGGGGGGTTCCTGATGGTGCACGTGAGGTTGATGGTGCTGCCCTTATTCACGTAGATGTCCGGGCCTCCCAGGATGACCGCCGTCGGAACTGGAACGAAACAAAGCATCTAGTTATGCGTTACGGTAACAGCGTGAGCAGTTACCAAGCGTTACAGCAGGCTATCAGTTTTCAAAAAAACTGAATGATCACTGTAACAGGTGCACAGAAGAAGACCGCCACCACGTGTTATGACAATTTTGGCAGGCAGAGCTGGAATGGGTAGGAATCTTTATGCAGTTATTCATTGACAACAGGTTTTACATGGTTTCCAAACTTTTAACTCTGTTGTTAATTCATGGACTTTTTCTCAACTGAACTCTACAAGCCTCTTCGTTTTGTATTGTTGGTAGAGAGGGTTTGAAAATTTCTCTTACAATCCCATTTATGGACACGGTACAATATATTTGTCAAAATTACGATACGATTCCAGTTGCAGAGGCTCTAACTAGGATGTTTGAGTTATTGACATTGTTAGTATGTCATGTCTCATGCCGTGGTTTTAACTTAACAGCCTAATTGACACAGATACCTTCAGTTACACTCTCATGAAGAAATAAATAAGTAAGCAAACTATCACAAAGCACTGCAGAAATCTTGCAACGTACTTTGGTCCTCATAAATTAAGTTAATAACGGTACTCAGAGTATACAACTTGACACGATACATTCTACTGCCTTGTACACTGGTGTTCAAGACTTCAGGACAAAAGTAACTCTCGCATCATGTGTCACTGCCAAGTAACATAGACTGGTGAAACTTAAATCATACATGGAAGGAACCGCTACAGTGTAGTACAGAAGGTAACGGAATGAAATACGCAACGAGACGAAGAGAAATAACAATAATTAACCTGAAGTCACCATCACTCATGTGTATGAAGATGGTATCTGTTCTTTCGGACATGTCAGAAGGAACAGATACCATTTTCATATAGTTAAGGCTCACCGGCCATTGACCTTCTTCTTCTGTGCGAATGCACATGCAGTCCCCGTACTCTTACGGGTCTCGGTAAGATTGTCTGCCACGAGTAATGAGTGTAATGGGCAGGGGCACTACGTATGTAGTATGCCGACATTAAGTTGGGAATGTCGGTCTCACGGGGAGCGTGCAAGGGGTACGTCCCTGCAGTCGCTCTATCCTCTGTGCCCTCGGTGGCTCAGATGGATAGAGCGTCTGCCATGTAAGCTGGAGATCCCGGGCTCGATTCCCGGTCGGGGCACACATTTCAAACGGTCCCCGTTGATGTATATCAACGCTTGTCGACAACTTAAGGTCTTGATTTAATTATCATACCATTCATGTGGTCCCCTGGATACTAAAAAAGGTGGGACATGGTTCTTAATAGGTTGTGTGGTCGCCAAGGACAGCAATGCTTTGTCTGCAACCTGCCCCCATGTTCATCACAAGTTTAGTAAGGAATTCTAGAGGTAAGGCTCTCCACTCCTCTGCCAGAGCGTTTGACAACTGCCGCATGGTCGTTGGTGCATGTGAACGCGCTACAGTCTGTCTCTCAAACGCACCTCACACGTGTTCAATGGGATTTAAGTCAGGGGTACGGGCAGGTCAATCCTTTCGCCGTCGATCCTCTCGTTCCAAAAGCTCCGCTGGCGCTTTTCGATATGGTCGCGCACTGTCATACAGAAAAATGAAGTCAGGGTGGAACGCACTCGTCAAAAGACGGACGTGGGGATGGAGTACAGTGTGAAAATAATATTGATCGTCGAGAATACCACGTTCAAAGATTTCGAAGGCAGTTCGACCATGCAACACTATGCCTCCGAACAGCATCAAACATGGACCTCCAAAATGATCATGTTTGACAGTGCTTGACGTAACTTCATATGGCGAAAGGTGGGAACACGCAATGTCAGACTTTATCGCTTTGGTGCTCCAACTTTCATGGTGTTGCGAGACATAGTGTTGCATGGTCGTATTGAACTCCAAATCTTTGGACACTGTGCACCAGCTGGTCAAAATTATCGTTACACGCTATTCCTTTCTCATGTCCGTCTATGGATGACTCTATGTGACTGCACCGAACAGCTCAGGTGGAGCGTCTCATGGAACGAGAGGAGACACGGTGAATGGATTGGCCCGCCTGTTTCCCCTACTTAAACCTCATTGAGCACGATTTGGATACATAGGGGAGATGTACAGGGAGATTATAATTAAAGTTAAACTTTCAAACCGCTGTAGAAATAACACCACTGGTCAGAATGACGTCAAATTGCAACAGAATGTTATCAGAAAACAAAGAAAACGTATGGCAGAAGGAAAATAAATAGTTACAAAATGTAGCAATAGATGGTGCTGCAAGCTTCATAATTTAATAGTGGTCGACTACAAATGACAATTGAATCATACCCCCTGCGGGTCCAGAGGTTAGAATAGGCCTGAGGTACTCCTGCCTATCGTAAGAGGAGACTAAAAGGAGTCTCACACTTTCCGGCCTTTATGTGATGGTTCCCTGTAGGGTTTGACCTCCATTTTTCAAAATTTTCCCGAAGAGCGAGCCAACTGGGGAAGGGCGCCTTCACGGTGCATCGTGTCCATCATGGCTGAGACCTATCGCATCCTTCGTCGACATGGATCCATGGATCTGCACTTCTGCTCATTCTCCAGCAGTTGGGCGAGGTCACTCTCCTGGGTGCGTATTTTCCATCAACTCTGCAGTATCGTTTTCTACGCTGACGATGATAATGGACTTGTTTGCTAGGTTGTACCTGATATCTAGCACAGAAGCCAGTCCATTGTGGTGGGGCAGCCATTTACCCTGTTGGTTGTAGCACCCTGACCACACAGTAATCGCTCTGCTGATGTCTGCGCTGTTAACTCGCCACGTATGCCGAGCAGTAGATGCCTGTCACCCTGGGGCATCGGGACTCTCGGCAATGGCCATCCTGCTGGATGGGTGGTGCCCGTGGGGAAGGCCCTGGTCAGAGTGGGTGGCATCAGGGCAGATGACACTCAATGAAGCGTAGTACATCATCTCTTTCTGGTGGTCAAACACTAGCAGTCTAAGCGTTCACGGGCTCAATTCAGTGCACAGAAGTACAACCCCAAATTGTTCGCCTCCCTGGCCACACCATGGGAGGAACGTTAGGCTAAGGATGGCAGCAGCTCTTATTCGTCCCGGTACCTTGTATGTCCGAGAGCTGATGGAGAATCTGTCATGACGATAAAGCCTCAGTTCTCTGTTGAGCATTTAGAGGACACGTTTGGGGAGGTGGAGGGCTTGTCCAAAATGAGATTTGGGTCAGTCTTGATCAAAACGGTATCCTCTGCCCAGTCACATGCATTACTCGATTGTGACAAGCTGGGGGATGTTTCTGTTACCATCATGCCTCATAAGAGCTTAAATATGATCCAGGGTATTAAATTCCACAGGGACCTTCTTTTTTAGTCCTATGATGAGCTGCGCGCCAATTTACAGTGGCGAGTGGCGAGGTGTATATTTCGTTCGGCATGTCCACCGGGGTCCGAGGGATAATCAGGTTGCCACTGGTGCCTTCATCTTGGACTTTGAGGATGATGCATTACCCAAGAAGATCAAGGTGATGGTCTACCGCTGTGATGTAAAGCACTATATCCGTCCTCCAATGTGGTGCTTTAAACGCTGGAAGTTCAGCCATATGTCTTCCTGCTGTACTTCCAGCGTCACATGTTGAGATTGCAGACGCCCATCACATCCCAATACTCCATGTGCCCCGCCTCCCATCTGTGTCAATTGAGGAGAGTACCACTCGCCTTGCTCGCCTGACTGCAGGATTCTCCAGAAAGAAGGGAAAATCATGGAGTACAAAACCCTAGACCGACTGACCTACACTGAGGCTAAGAGGAAATTTGTACACCTACTTCCTATACATATGTCAAAGTCTTACGCCGCCGCTACAACAGCTCTAGCCCCATCAGCTCTGCCAAACCCAGTCACCTCTCAGAGCCAGAAGACTACACCTGCCCCTTGATGGTAGGGGGCACTTCCCTCCCTGTTGCTCCTGCACCACCTACTTTGAGAGTAACACATTCCTTCCCCAACCACGAGGGATATCAGTCCCCGCTTCTGCGCCAGAGAAGCGTAAGTCTTCTTGAGCTCCTCTCGCTAGGAAGGGGTCCCTTAGGTCACTCACCTTCCAGGTTTCTGCTAGTGGAAAGATGACACCCGCCAGTGGCTGAAGAGCCCAAAAGCAGCTGGTAGTGCGGCTTCACGATCATTCCCAGCCCCGAAGACTGAATCACTGAAGCCCTCCCAACCAGAGAAACCCAAGGATCAACGAGAGAAATCCAGAAAGAAGATCCCCAAGACCAAGAGAATTGATGTGGGACCCACACCACCACTACCTACAAGCTCTTGTCTGCAGATTAGATGGAGATTCTAGCGTCCGATGAGGACCTAGATCTCGCCAGACGCTCAGACAAAATGGATATAGACTGCTCAGGCAATACGTCGGTGGCAGCAGATGACCCTGAGGGATAAACTGCCTCATGGAATGTTCCATGCTGTCCCAGTCTCACGATGACATCCTCCAGAGGAATTGCGGCGGTTTTTTCCACCACCTGGCTATGCTACAGCAACTGTTAAGCTTTACACCTGCTATCTGCATTGCCCTCCAGGAAACCTGGTTCCCGACAATATGGACCCCTGCCCTCAGCAGCAATAAGAGATATTATAGGAACTGTAGTGACTATAATCGAGTATCAGGAAGAGTTTGCGTTTATGTCCTAAACTCAGTCTTTAGTGAAACTGTGCCCCTTGAAACCCATCTTGAAGCTATAGCTGTCAGAATAAGAACGACACAAGAAATAACTGTCTGCAATGTATATCTTCCTCCAGATGGTGCAGTACCCCTGAATGTATTAGCTGCACTGATTGATCAACTCCCTAAACCTTTCCTACTTTTGGGATGTTTTAACGCCCATAACCCCTTGTGGGGTGGCACAGTGCTTACTGGGCGAGACAGAGATGTCGAAACTTTACTGTCTCAGGTCAGCCTCAGTCTCTTGAATGCTGGGGCCGCCATACATTTCAGTGTGGCTCATGGTAGTTACTTGGCCATTCATTTATCAGTTAGCAGCCCAGGACTTCTCCCATCTATCCACTGGAGAGCACATGACGACCTGCGTGGTAGTGACCACTTCCCCATCTTCCTGTCACTCCCCCTGCGTCAGGCCCACGGACGCCTGCCCAGATGGGCTTTGAACAAGGCGGACTGGGAAACTTTCAGCTCTGCTGTCATTGTTGAATCTCCCCCACGCGGAAACATCGATGTGATGGTTGAGAAGGTGACTATAACAATCCTTTCTGCAGCACAAAACGCGATCCCTCGCCCTTTAGGGTGCCCCCGGCGAAAGGCAGTCCCTTGGTGGTCGCAGGAAGTTGCTAAACCAATTAAAGAGAGTCGGCGAGCTCTGCAGTGGCATAAGCGGAACCCTTCCTAGGAGCACCTCATAGCCTTTAAACGGCTCCGTGCCCGTGTTCGCCAACTTATCAAACGACGGTAGCAGGAGTATTTGGACAGATACGTCTCGACCACTGGCTGTCATACGTCACCTTCCCAAGTCTGGACAAGGATCAAACGTGTTTTCGGGTACCAGATCCCAACAGGTGTTCCCGGTGTTAATATGAATGGAGTGTTATCTACCGACGCAATCGCGATTGCCGAGCACTTTGCTCAGCACTATGCTCGAGCCTCTGTGATGGAGAATTATCCCCCAGCCTTTCGCACTCTCAAACAGTAGCTGGAAGGGAAAGTCCTCTCTTTCACTACACGCCACAATGAATCCTATAATGCCCCATTTACAGAGTGGGAGCTCAACAGTGCCCCGATGCTGCTCCTGGGCCAGACTGGATCCACAGTCAGATGATTAAACGTTTCTCATCTGACTAAAAGCGACATCTCCTCTTCATCTTCAACTGGACCTGGTGCGATGGCATCTTTCCGTCACAATGGCGGGAGAGTACCATCATTCCGGTGCTCAAATCCGGTAAAAACGCACTTGATGTGGATAGCTATTGGTCCAGCAGCCTCACCAACGTTTTTTGTAAGTTGCTGGAATGTATAGTGTGTCGATGGTTGGGTTGGGTCCTGGAGTCACGTGGCCTACTGGCTCCATGCCAGGGCGGCTTCCGCCAGGGTCTCTCTACCACTGATAATCTTGTGTCCCTCGAGTATGCCATCCGAACAGCCTTTCCTAGACGCCAACACCTGGTTGCCGTCTTTTTTTGATTTATGAAAAGCGTATGACACGATATGGTGACATCATATCCTTGCCACATTATATGAGTGGGGTGTCTGAGACTCGCTCCCGATTTTTATCCAAAATTTCTTGTCGCTTCGCACTTTCCGTGTCCGAAGTTTGTGCCTCCCATAGTTCCCCCCATACCCAGAAGAATGGAATCCTGCAGGGCTCTGTATTGAGTGTATCTCTATTTTTATTGGCCATTAATGGTTTAGCAGCAGCAATAGGGCCGTCCGTCTCCTCTGTATGCAGACGACTTCTGCATTTGGTACTGCTCCACCAGTACTGGTGTTGCTGAGCGGCGCCTACAGGGAGCCATCCACAAGGCGCAGCCATGGGCTCTACCAGACAGTTTCCAGTTTTCGCCACAAAGTCGTGTGTTATGCACTTCTGTCGGCGTCGTTCCGTTCATCTGGCACCGGAACTTTACCTTAATGACGATCCACGGTTCTTAGGACTAGTTTTCGACGCCCCATTGACTTGGCTTCCTCACCTTCGTCAGCTTAAGCGGAAGTGCTGGCAGCACCTCAATGCCCTCCGCTGCCCGAGCAACACCAACTGGGGTGCAGATCGCTCTACGCTGCTGTAGCTCTATAGAGCCCTTGTTTAGTCCGGCCTAGACTATGGGAGTCTGGTTTATGGTTCAGCGGCGCCCTCAGCGTTGCGTTTACTCGACCCAGTGCACCACTGTGGCGCTCACCAAGCGACAGGAGCTTTTAGGACGAGTCCGGTGACCAGCGTCCTTGTGGAAGCCAGTGCCTGCACTACTGCTGGCCAGTTACATTGCACACGTTCGTAGTTCTCCTGCGCATCCGAATCACCGTCTCCTTTTCCCACCCACGGCGGTTCATCTCCCGCATCGGCGGACCAGGTCAGGACTTCTAATTGCTGTTCGGTCCGATCCCTTCTTTCCGAACTGGAGTCCTTGCCTTCACCAGTTATACTTGAAGTCCATTGACGTACACATCCATGGTGTACACCTAGGCCGCGGCCCTAAGCACGTAGTTAACCCTGCGGCTCTCTGCTGCCACTTCCTCTCGATTCTTGACATGTCCTGAGGCCACAGCTCCGCGTATGTCCATGGAGGACATATTGAACAGCATTCCTTGTCCGATGGCTGTAGTGTTTATGCTGCCGAGCTGGTGACTATATCTCGTGCCCTTGAGCACATCCGTTCATGCCCTGGGGAGTTTCGTTTGTGTACTGACTCCTTGAGCAGTCTGCAAGATATCGACCAGTGCTGCCCTCGTCATCCTTTGGCAGCGACCATTCAGGAGTCCATCTATGCCCTGGAACGGTCCAGTCGTTCAGTGGTATTTGTCTTTACCCCAGGTCACGTCGGAATCCCAGGCAACGAACTTGCCGACAGGCTGGCCACACAGGCTGCTGTGGAAACCGCTTATGGAGATCGGTTTCTCTGCAACTGACTTGCATTCAGTACTATACCGCAAGATCTTGCTGCTTTGGGAGACGGAATGGCATAAACTCAGTAAGCACAACAAACTGCGCGCCATTAATGAGACTACGAATGTGTGGAAGACCTCCACGCAGGCCTCTCGCAGGGACTCTGTGGTTCTCTGTCGGCTCCGTATTGGCCATGCTTGGGTGACACACGGCTACCTGCTGCGCCCTGATGACCCACCTCAGTGTCGGTGCGGCGCCCGGCTGACAGTGGCCCATATCTTGGTGAGCTGTCCTTCTTTGGCTGCCCTGCGACGGACTCTTCAATTACCGGACTCATTGCCATTAATTTTAGCTGACAACGCCTCATCGGTTAATTTAGTTTTACGTTTTCTACGTAACGGTGGGTTTTATCATTCTATATACGTTTTCGTGCATGTACTTTGTCCCTTTGTGTTCCCCACTCTAATGTTTTAGGCTGGATATCTTAATGTGTCGCAAAGTGGCTTTTACTTTTTATTCTCGTAGTCGGCCAGCCAGTGTCATCTGCTCTCTTGTTTTTATCCCTTATACCTGTTTCTTGCTTCTCTCTGTGGTTTTCTTTTCCTGTTTTGTCCTTAGTAGTGTTGGTTGTCCTTCTGTCGTTCTTCTGGTTCTTCCATTCTCCTGTTATTGTGCTATACGTGTCCTTTCTTTTCTTCTTTCGCTTGTGTAATTATTTTACCGGGAACAAGGGACCAATGACCTCGCAGTTTGGTCCCTTCTCCCCATGCTTTAAACCAACCAACCAAATGAATGATGCAACAGTGTCTAAGGTGTACGTTTGATGTTAAACAACCTGTGCTATTCAGTCTGCATGGATGTACAGGTGTGATACTGTTAGTTACGTAAGCCCATCCACTATGGCAAGGTAATATCAAATCGAATGGGAAAAATCTGTTTTCAACTGTCCTGAGGCCAAAAACCGCAAAAAAACGTCAATCAAAATCAAATCGGACTGTTAATTTCCGTGTGGCTGGCGCAAAACATGTTTAATGTGCTGTCCACCGTTTTCTGCAACAAGTTGAAATCGAGAAACAGCATGTTCCACAACTGATCGAAGTGTTTCCGGGGTCATGTTCAGAATGTGTTGCGCAATGCATGCCTTCAGTGGAGCTCAGTTTGCAAACGGGACACTGAACACATCTTTCAGATAGTGGTTCAAGTGGCTCTGAGCACTATGGGACTTAACAGCTGTGGTCATCAGTCCCCTAGAACTTAGAACTACTTAAACCTAACTAACCTAAGGACATCACACACATCCATGCCCGAGGCAGGATTCGAACCTGCGACCGTAGCAGTCGCGCGGTTCCGGACTGCGCGCCTAGAACCACGAGACCACCGCGGCCGGCTCTTTCAGATAGGTCACACGGATTAAGATTAGGTGATCGGTTCGGTCAGGCTGTAGGGGAATGGCGACTGATAATTCTAGCATTTCCGAAATGGCGCTTCAGCAGCTGCTTAATGTGCGATTTGCAACGTGCGGAGATGCGCCATCTTGCACAAAAAAAAAGATCCCACCCAGACATCCACGCTGTTTGTGAGCTGGAACGACGTGGTTGCGCGAAAGACACTCATAGCGATTAGCAATAACGGTACAGGTAACAGGACCTGAAGCACCTGTCTCTTCGAAAAAAATATGGCCCTATGATAAATGATGCCGTAAATCCGTGCCACAGTGACCTTTTCAGGATGAAGTGGTACTGGTTGATTTGTGTGTGGATTTTCCGTTGCCCATATTCGACAATTCTGTGTACTGACATATCGTGTTAGATGGAAGTGGGCTTCGTCTGTCCACAAAATCTTCCACGGCCAATCATTGTCCACTTTCATGCGAGCAAGAACTTCTAAAGCAAAGGTCTCTCTTGCTGTCAGGTCAACAGGAAGCAACTCGTGCACATGGGTAATTTTGAATAGTTGGCAAAGAAAGATAACTGGTAGGATTTTACGCATCATGCTCACAGGTAAGTCCAATGTTCGGGCAATTCTCCGTGCACGACATGTTTGCCCAGCACCTCTCGTTTCCTCCTGCATTGCTGTGGCCACTGCTTCCACTGACGTCTAATGAATTCGTTTCCTCCCTCTACCAGGTTGCACACCAAAAGAACCCGTCTTTTCGAATTTCCGAATCCTTTTTTCCAGACCCTCGCAGTCATCGGACCAATGCCTTTTTTCAAACCGTCCAGCGTCCGGAACTTCTGCAGAGCGACGTGCGCACAGTCGTCATTCTTATAATACAGCTTTACAAACAGAGCGCGATTCTGGATTAAGACAGTCATGGCGAACGTCGCAGACGCGAAAGGAAGAAATGCCGTGTATCCGGCGTGTTTATACCAACTTCTATGGGTCGTGCGCATGACAGGTGTTTTCATTTACGTAGTCTGAAACATACAGCGCCACCTATTGATCAGTTTTCACATTATTCTTTTTCTTCTGCTATGCGTTTTCCCCCTTATCCGATAATATTCCGTTGCAGTTTCACGTCATTCTGACCAGTGTTGTTATTTCTACAGCGTTTTGAAAGTTTAACTTTAATTATAATCATTCCTGTAGTGTAGCAGGTTCACATCCACCAACGACTACCCAGCATCCTACCACAAGAATTGCTTACTAACCTTGTTGTCAGCGTACGAGCACCTTGAAAAAGATGCATCGCCGCTCGTGATGATTGCACACCCAATTAAGAACTACGTCCCATCTTTTGTAAGGCCCAGGGGACCATCATGAATGGCGGTGGTTACAGTGTAATTCTTATCTTTGAATAAAAGTGTAATTTCTGGTCATCTCATTGAGTATTTCTTTCAATTAACTTCTGTACTATATTGTAGCAGTTCTTTTTACATGTAGCCCAAGTTCAATCGAGGTATGCTACTTGGCAGTACACATCATACGCGAGTTACTTCTTTCCTAAAGTTTCGCATGCCAGTGTATAATCGCTGCTACATAACTTCCGTATGTTGAAAGAACGTTATTATACTAATGTGTCAAAATGAGGTATACAACATAAAGATAAAAATTCGATTGCGTTACTAGATCAAATAAAAAAAAACATGGAATTAAAAGCACATAATGGATTTTCTGCATCGCCTTGACATTACAAGCTGCTATACTAACGTCCATATTAACGAGGCAATCCAAGTTACTGAGGAAAAGCTATTGAAATACGGACAAATGGTCGGAGTGGAAATAGATGAATTAGTTTCTTTATTTATGCTTTCTCTTTCAGATAATTATATTACATTACATTACGTAAATGAAAAACGAAGATATCACGTTCTACAACTGTTTTGCTGTCACTCTTGTAAATATTTTTATTGACAGCACTGAGAAACATTAGAAATAAGTAGAACGAAATCACATAACTTGATGTTACATTAATAAGAGTTACACTCTTGTAAAAATGTTAGTATGCTTGATTTATTTTTAGCTAAACGAAGATTATTTGTACAAAATAGGCTAATAAAGCAATGAAATCAGGCGGCATTAAAACAGTCTGAACCTAGCCGCTGAAGATTTTGGTAAGTTACACACCAAATGCAATGCAGGCAGGACGGCGCTACATGCTATTAGTAGGTTTTATAAACAGCTACGTTGCCACACATTGTCTTTCGAAGACACTTTACAGCTCATGTAGGGTTCGTGGAATAGGAATAAAACCAGCCACCTGGTGACAGAATCTCGCATGCGCTCTATAACTCGTAGAGATTTTGTGTTCCTCCGAGTACGTGTTCCACTTGCTTGGAAACTTATGACGATTTCAGCCCTCATTCATGTACGCATCATCTGTATATCTCCACATTTCTTTTCAGTGTCGGTAGCACGTGGGAACACATTCAAAGACAAATGAGGAGTACATAGTGAAGTGATATGAAGTGGTTAGTGTCATAGTCCTTTTTGTCTCTTGATCAACGCGCAACTAGAGTAACTCAAACTAAACGTACCGCCAAAGCAGAGAGACAATTACTGTATTGCTTTTATTATTATGATAATGGTTTTATAGATCAAATCAGTCAAAATTATAGTTGACATTAATGACAGTTTCTCGCACTATCGTCCATCTTCAAACATCAACAATATCGTTTGGTGGAAGTGTGACGAGCATAACTTATCAAGCACCGTCCTCGCATACCCGGTAGCATAGCGCTGGTTGCGCGTCATATAAGGGTGATGCTTCACAAACTACACTCCTGGAAATGGAAAAAAGAACACATTGACACCGGTGTGTCAGACCCACCATACTTGCTCCGGACACTGCGATAGGGCTGTACAAGCAATGATCACACGCACGGCACAGCGGACACACCAGGAACCGCGGTGTTGGCCGTCGAATGGCGCTAGCTGCGCAGCATTTGTGCACCGCCGCCGTCAGTGTCAGCCAGTTTGCCGTGGCATACGGAGCTCCATCGCAGTCTTTAACACTGGTAGCATGCCGCGACAGCGTGGACGTGAACCGTATGTGCAGTTGACGGACTTTGAGCGAGGGCGTATAGTGGGCATGCGGGAGGCCGGGTGGACGTACCGCCGAATTGCTCAACACGTGGGGCGTGAGGTCTCCACAGTACATCGATGTTGTCGCCAGTGGTCGGCGGAAGGTGCACGTGCCCGTCGACCTGGGACCGGACCGCAGCGACGCACGGATGCACGCCAAGACCGTAGGATCCTACGCAGTGCCGTAGGGGACCGCACCGCCACTTCCCAGCAAATTAGGGACACTGTTGCTCCTGGGGTATCGGCGAGGACCAATCGCAACCGTCTCCATGAAGCTGGGCTACGGTCCCGCACACCGTTAGGCCGTCTTCCGCTCACGCCCCAACATCGTGCAGCCCGCCTCCAGTGGTGTCGCGACAGGCGTGAATGGAGGGACGAATGGAGACGTGTCGTCTTCAGCAATGAGAGTCGCTTCTGCCTTGGTGCCAATGATGGTCGTATGCGTGTTTGGCGCCGTGCAGGTGAGCGCCACAATCAGGACTGCATACGACCGAGGCACACAGGGCCAACACCCGGCATCATGGTGTGGGGAGCGATCTCCTACACTGGCCGTACACCACTGGTGATCGTCGAGGGGACACTGAATAGTGCACGGTACATCCAAACCGTCATCGAACCCATCGTTCTACCATTCCTAGACCGGCAAGGGAACTTGCTGTTCCAACAGGACAATGCACGTCCGCATGTATCCCGTGCCACCCAACGTGCTCTAGAAGGTGTAAGTCAACTACCCTGGCCAGCAAGATCTCCGGATCTGTCCACCATTGAGCATGTT
Source organism: Schistocerca serialis cubense (assembly GCF_023864345.2). Classification (NCBI taxonomy): domain Eukaryota; kingdom Metazoa; phylum Arthropoda; class Insecta; order Orthoptera; family Acrididae; genus Schistocerca; species Schistocerca serialis. Next base: position 231,328,349 of record NC_064640.1, read on the forward strand.
TGGGACTGGATGAAGCGTCGTCTCACGCGGTCTGCACGTCCAGCACGAACGCTGGTCCAACTGAGGCGCCAGGTGGAAATGGCATGGCAAGCCGTTCCACAGGACTACATCCAGCATCTCTACGATCGTATCCATGGGAGAATAGCAGCCTGCATTGCTGCGAAAGGTGGATATACACTGTACTAGTGCCGACATTGTGCATGCTCTGTTGCCTGTTTCTATGTGCCTGTGGTTCTGTCAGTGTGATCATGTGATGTATCTGACCCCAGGAATGTGTCAATGAAGTTTCCCCTTCCTGGGACAATGAATTCACGGTGTTCTTATTTCAATTTCCAGGAGTGTAGTTTCGTGCTTCTTCTAGAAACGATGCTGCTGATACCCAAAGAAATCATGACGATGGAAGCCGTACACAGAAACAATCTGAATTATGATCTGAGCTGATCAGCAAATACTACAATCGTAATGGAGAAGCAATGTGTAGAGAACGTAAAGGGTAGTCTATGGATATGATTAAATGCTATTACTAGTTTGTCGGATTCACATATTTCTGATTCCTGTAAAGAGTATCTTCTGGCAGTGCAATAACACTTACCTGTGGTTTTTAAGTGTACAAGATCAGCTTCATGAAGGCGTTTGTGAACCGACAGTAAAAGATGGCCACACAATGTCTTTAAAAGCTTATTTCCATGTGTCGTACTTGTTTATTTGAGCTTTCACTCAGATCCATTATCATTGTCCAACTATACATTTTGTCAGCTGATACTGCAGCTCCGAGAGGCATTTTATCATGATATTCTTATAAACTATAGAAAAAGGACATTCAGTCATCTTCCAAAATCAGCCTGTCATTTTACTGTTTCCAATATCGCATTTTATCAGGAAAATGTTACCTGCTAGCCATTTTGACTTCTTTACTTATTATCTAATGCACTTGTATGTAAATACAATTACACAGTGATCTGAGGGTAGTAGTACGCAATGCGAATGCATTCATCATTTTATACTTCCGTCTATACTAGTCTGATTTATTCAAATTCTTTTCAGCTCTAGGCTGTTTCTATTTCTTCTTTGCAACCGACGTGGAACACAGACTAATTACTCGTTTATGATTCAATCAGGAGAGAGGGAACACGGTAACAGAGCATTTAGCGGGCTGTACAAAACTCTGTGAGTGAGTTCTCATATCTATATCACATTCACGAACCGAGTTGTGCATCTGAATTAAAAAGACGCCCCCTCCTTGGTGTTATATCTTAATGATACATGGTATGAGAGACACTCGTTTTGAAAATCATTCCAGACAAACGATACACTTTCATGTTCCCAGTAGCGGGACAACTGGCCCCTACGTATCGCAGTTATCAACAACAGGACAGGGTAATCCAAGAGACCATGGAAGGTAGAAAGCCAAGCACTTTAATGAGGCTTTAATTTGCTTATGATTATTCCATAACAATCCTGTGCTGTAATTTGCACTGAAAATTACTTGATGAGAATGGATAGACATTGTGGCAGTATGTGATGGGTAGTCCAATTTATACTAAGAGGAAACGAAATGGCACCATCAACAAAACACTGATGCCATGAGGCATCCCAGCACGTGCAGGTCTGTTTACTGCAGGCACAATAGCTGCATTGTTCGCAGGTACTTCGAGCTGTGTGGCACTGAGCTCTTGTTCGTGTTACAATGAAGTGGCAGGTGTTACGTTCTTGAAGCGTTTTATTTAAGTTCCCGTATTGTTTCTCTGCTCTGTTTACTGTCTCTCGAGGGTCCACCGCCGTTGTTTCTTTGAGGTGCTTCTGCAGCGCTTGCCTCTTCTCCATCTGCTGGCTATTCATTTACATGTCACTCGTTAACGAGCTACTGTTTTCGTAGTTGCTGGATACGTCGAACGAAGGCACTTCTAAAAGGTTTTTAAGCATTTGAAATAAAAATTAGTTGTGAGAGTTTAGCAGTGACGTTTAAGTGATTTTTGTCCTACCGGACCAGAAGGAGTTTACAGGAAAACGAAAATTCTGACAACATCGTTGCAAAGGCTTTTTTTTCTTTCAAGTCTTAGGGTTATATGTGTGTCTCATTAAGCTTATGCTCATGAATACGGCCACGGCATGCCGTGAATTCAGATGTTATGTTAAGCCGTAACCTCTCTCCCCTTACCACCCTCAAATAACTGTCACGAGCAGCTGATTAACAGCGTATCATTACCATCAAGATCACGCCCAGCAAAGCACTGGTACATTAAAACCAATCAATGAACTGATTACTACTGCGTGTTTAGAATGATGGTTTTCGTAGGTGTAAAATATTCCTACATTAAACATGATGTAACAATCATATGGGCGAATTTACATTACTGTATTGCAGTGTCTGTGTTCTTAAGAACGATGCAATGTTTCTTCGGATATGCATGCATATCTGAAAGAACAGGCACTGCAGTGACGACAGCCGTTATGAAAAACATGAAATATACACTACTGTCCATTAAAATTACTACACCAAGAATAAAAGCAGATGGGTATTCATTGGACAAATATATTATACTAGAACTGACATGTCATTACATTTTCACGCACTTTGGGTGCATAGATCCTGAGAAATCAGTACCCAGAACAACCACCTCTGGCAGTAATAACGGCCTTGATACACCTGGACATTGAGCCAAACAGAGCTTAGATGGAGTGTACAGGTACAGCTCCCCATGCAGCTTCAACAGGATACCACAGTTCATCAAGAGTAGTGATTGGCGTATTGTGATGAGCCAGTTGCTAGGCCACAATTGACCAGACGTTTTCAATTGGTGAGATATCTGGAGAATGTGCTGGCCAGGGCAGCAGTCGAAAATTTTCTGTATCCAGAAAGGCCTGTACAGGACCTGCAATATTTGGTCGTGCATTATCCTCCTGAAATGTAGGGTTTCGCAGAGATCGAATGAAGGGTAGAGCCACGGGTCGTAACAAATCTGAAATGTAACGTCCACTGTTCAGAGTGCCGTCAATGCGAACGAGAGGTGACCGAGACGTGTAACCAATGGCACCCCATACCATCACGCCAGGTGATAACGCCAGGATGGCGATGACGAATACACGCTTCCAATGTGCGTTCACCGCGATGTCGCCAAACACGGATGGGACCATCATGATGCTGTAAATAGAACCTGGATTCATCCGAAAAAATGATGTTTTGCCATTCGTGCACCCAGGTTCGTCGTTGAGTACACCATCGCAGGCGCTCCTGTCTGTGATGCAGCGTTAAGGATAACCGCAGCCATGGTCTGCGAACTGTTGTTGTCTTGCAAACGTCCCCATCTGTGACTCAGGGATCGAGACGTGGTTGCACGATCCGTTACAGCCATGCGGATAAGATGCCTGTCATCTCGACTGCTAGTGATACGAGGCCGTTGGGATCCAGCACGGCGTTCCGTATTACCCTCCTGAACCCACAGATCCCATATTCTGCTAACAGTCATTGGATCTCGACCAACGCGAGCAGCAATGTCGCGATACGATAAACCGCAATCGCGATAGGCTACAATCCGACCTTTATCAAAGTCGAAAACGTGATGGTACGCATTTCTCCTCCTTACACGAGGCATCACAACAACATTTCACCACGCAACGCCGGTCAACTGCTGTTTGTGTATGAGAAATCGGCTGGAAACTTTCCTCATGTCAGCACGTTGTAGGTGTTGCCACCGGCGCCAACCTTGTGTGAATGCTCTGAAAAGCTAATCATTTGCATATCACAGCATCTTCTTCCTGTCGGTTAAATTTCGCGTCTGTAGCAAGTCATCTTCGTGGTGTAGCAATTTTAATGGCCAATTGTGTATTCGCAGATGCGAAATCGAACAACCATCAGCTATATTAGGAAATGATGGCAGTGAAAATTTGTGCTGTACCGGGACTCGAACCCGAATTTCCCGCTTTACGCGAGCGCTCGCCTTAAGCGCTTTGGCTATCAGTGCAGCGCTCACGGCCGCGCCCAAACTTCCATATGGCGTCGTTACTGCACCAAAACTTGTACTCGTACACACATTATGTAATTCCCGTCCAGCCGGCCGGCGTGGCCGAGCGGTTCTAGGCACTACAGTCTGGAACCGCGCGGCCGCCACGGTCACAGGTTCGAATCCTGCCTCGGGCATGGATGTGTATGATGTCCTTAGGTTAGTTAGGTTTAAGTAGTTCTACGTTTTAGGGGACTGATGACCTTAGAAGTTAAGTCCCATAGTGCTCAGAGCCATTTGAACCATTTTAATTCCCGTCCAGGAGAGGACATTTTAATTGAAAGTCGGTGACTGACATCGCTGAAGGAGCATTCTGTCGTTCTCCTGAACACAGACATTGCAGTATCGTATTTATCCGCCGATACCATCATATTTCATCAATTTAAATTATTTTTTTACTTACTTAGTGCTCAGAATAGGTTGGTTGGTTGGTTGGTTTTGGGGAAGGAGACCAGACAGCGTGGTCATCGGTCTCATCGGATTGGGGAAGGATGGGGAAGGAAGTCGGCCGTGCCCTTTCAGAGGAACCATCCCGGCATTTGCCTGGAGTGATTTAGGGAAATCACGGAAAACCTAAATCAGGATGGCCGGACGCGGGATTGAACTCAGAATAGGTTTATGATATCTTGACTTAGGTAACGTGCACACTAAAGGCATTACTCGTTTGTTGCAGTACTTGAATACATGCCAAACCGCAATACAGCAGCGACCAGGCATAAAAAATAGCACAACATTTTCGGTAAAACTATTGACTTAGTTTGTGAGTGTTATGTTGCAGTTAGATGTTAAAATGTTAATTGTGTCACTGCGAAGAAATGATTGCGCGACAAACGTTTCCATACTCCTGAAAATATGCTTTATATATGTAACTGATTTTCGTCATCTGAAATTTTTATGAAATGATTTTGCGTGGCCTGGAACGGTGGTATCAGACTATGCTGTACTATGTCTTCTGGGCGACGACTGGCATTTTCCTCCGAGCACCAATGGACATCAAAATCGATATTCACTTTCACGAAGGAAGGGTGATTTTAGTTTAAGGTCTTGAAGATGCCGAGTTCACAAGAGAAGCACAAATTTAGTTTTTTGAAACATGGTGCTGAAAGATATCGGCCATAGACTTAAGGAACCATCCTTCAGTTTGACGCTAGTGATTTAGGGAAGCCGGGGTTACATAATCAGGATTGCCGAAAGGGAATTAGAACTTCTCTTTGCGCCTTACGACTCCGTGTTTGTAACACCTGTGCCTATGTCGCTTTGTAAGTATTACGAGCTGCGAGTACTATCAGTAATAACTACTTATCCAAAGATTTGCAGATGACGAAGCAATGCGATTTATTTAAGCTGGCAACGCTGTTAAGTTGTGGGGAATATTCATTAGATATTTAGTCCAACAATGTCCTCCAACAGTCATTCCGAATCTAGTCACCATGGGGGAAAGTACCTTAGGAATGCATAATTCGATGGTAATAAATACAGAAGCTTTACAATTGAACTCGTGAGCCAGTAATCCTTTCCTTTTAGTACGAAACATTGGTCGTTTCGCCGGCCGAAGTGGCCGTGCGGTTAAACGCGCTGCAGTCTGGAGCCGCAAGACCGCTACGGTCGCAGGTTCGAATCCTGCCTCGGGCATGGATGTTTGTGATGTCCTTAGGTTAGTTAGGTTTAACTAGTTCTAAGTTCTAGGGGACTAATGACCTCAGCAGTTGAGTCCCATAGTGCTCAGAGCCATTTGAACCTTTGGTCGTTTATTTATATCACTATGTTGCACAAGCCCTACAATTATTGTGTCCCTAGTTCTTAAGGAACTGAATGTATGAAAAGCAGTGCACTTCGGAAACTGCCCCACGGCTACCGTTGTCCAATAAATTATAGTTTACTCTCAGCTTAAGCAATTTTTACTACTATAATGTCGCTATATCAAGCTTCAGTGCCACACTGGCTATGAGTGGCAACTAGAGCTCCGTGAAGTGTTACATTGATAACAGAAGGGATCGACGGTAATCAGCAGCGGTCCTTTTACGCTTTCTTGCACTTAGCGTGACCATAACCTCTAATAATATTCGAAGCGTATGTGATAAACGGATAGTCACACCATGACTCAGATTCATTACCACTACTCATTATCAATTTGGATGCTGGTTCCCCACCCCGAGGAGAGCAAGGTAATGGTTCAAATGGCTCTGAGCACTATGGGACATAACATCTGAGGTCATCAGTCCCCTAGAACTTAGAACTACTTAAACCTATCTAACCTACGGACATTACACACATCCATGCCCGAGGCAGGATTCGAACCTGCGACCGTAGCAGTCGCGCGGTTCCAGACTGAAGCGTCTAGAACCACTCGGCCACAGGGGCCGGCGAGGAAGGTAATACAACTGACAATCTGAACTCAGGCACTGAAGCAATGTGAAGTTCAGACGAACATGCGCGCTGACAAATGCTTCACTTTTATTTGTCTGGAATTTCTGGTGCTGCCTGTAACAATCTAGACTGTTAAAATGAGGATAGGTTAGCGAATCAGATCTGTGACTATCATGTGTTATTTCTTTCAAAATAAATAATTCTTATGTGAGCAATTAGTCAAGCAGTACTATGTTACCATTCTATGTTAACAGAATACATATTATTCACACAGAGTGAAACACACTGCCATTTTTTCAATTCTGTTAACACAAAAAACGCAGCTTTATATGTGTTACCTGATATTCAAAGGTACAGTGAAAACGCTGTTGATGCCTGCAACGAGAATTTTTGTAATTAGTAGTATGTTATTTTGTTTCATGATAACGCTGTGTTCAACGTACACCTTGGTAAAGACCTGGACGTCTACCTTCTTTTTCTTAGTTATTTCTGCTAAAACGTGTATTGTCTGATGGCGATTCTTATATGGCAGGTGTCAAAGCATTATACTATTGCCTGAAAGATAAATATAGTCAAGAAATAAGTGCCTATTTCCTAAGTATAGCTGCATAGCCAAGTGAAGCTCAATTACAAATATTTATCACTCAAGAGTCTTCGTACCATTAAATCAGCAAAGATCTGGAACCGAAGACACAGGTTTCAAAAAAGTAACAAATTCAGACAAACTATACCCAGCAACAAAACTTTTGATGAGGGCATGCTTGGTAGCATAATATGTTCCGTAAAATGAGATCTAAGCGTTCTGAGGAAGAAAGAAGATTAAGGTTTAACACAAGCGATTGAGTGAAATCCTCGGAAAACCTAAATGTGAATAGCCAGACTGTGATTTGAATCGGCGTCATCTCCGATCCGAGTCTATTTTGTTAACCACTGAGTCACCTTTCTCGGTTTAGAGTTCTAGATGTAGTTAATTCCATTCGTGCGAAAGAATTGTGCAGAGGTTTAAAAAAGAGGGACTTAGTGGTCTGCAAGGCTGCATTTGTCCTTCTCGACGAATACCACACTTGATCTATAGCTCTCATATCCAAAGAACTTTACGCAGTTCCAATGACGCAATTCCAATTTGAAGGTCTCTCTTAATAGTCATTAGCCTTGATTACTCATCTTTTATCTTTCCATTTTCTTCTTTTCCTAATTATACGCCTAGATGCTAGTGCGCAGGATGTTTCAAGAATATTTACTCGGCTTTTCAATACTATATTATCTATATTAATGAAGATAGAAACTTGGAGTAAGTTTTAACTGATAAATAGAAACTAAAATTTTGCTTTGGCGCCAGGTATAAATTGCCGGGAGAGATCTTCCTGGTGCAGGTAGCTCGCTCGCTGCCCAGTTTATTTCCAAACTAACCTCAAGGCGAGATGGCGAAAATACAACAAACAGTCCAGTCAAAGAACGCAAATTAGAAGAAAAAATTCGAGTAGTCGCAAATTTTTGATCGATGGAGCGGGGGTGTAATGATCAACATAATACAAATACTGACCGGTGGGGCGTGAGCGTGGGGACAGGGTGCCGGGGTGGGGGGTGGGGGGATGGATATTACTTTTTTAAGTTTTTCTTGACTATCTCGAAAACCTCGGATTCTAACGAAACCTGTTAAATTTCCTTAAAAAAGGTCCTATTCATTTTTTCCTTAGGACTAATAGTTCACGCGTTGCAGGGGATGGACATGGTAGCTTGTTAAAATAGTGTTTTAATGGAATAAAATTAATGTATATTGCTAAATAACATGGGTTAAGGACAAATATTAAACGTGTTTACCACATCCAAGTGCAGTAGAACCTTGTTAAGGGATAAATTGTGTTCTGGGGGTGTAACAGGATGGAAAGGCAGGACTGGAGGTTAAAAACGTGAGGTAATGTAGGTCGCTGGATTGTGCTCATGCACTTCCCTCCGTCATAGGTGCGCAAAACGTAGAGCGAGTCGGTAATTCCGTATTCACTCTGCCGCAGTGCGTCGCAAAAAGCAACTCCAGGGGATTTCACACACTTAGACCGACCCCTCCGCAGCGCGCCTTGTGAATCACTTGCGACACAATGCTCATCGCACACTAAGTGTGTTAATACTACATTGAATACAGATATGAGTTGCTAACAATACAACGCAATAAAAACTTATACGAGGGCGTGCTGAAAAGTATGTCTACGAATCATTTATGTGAAAACTCTTCAAACTTTTCAAATGAAACAAACGTTATTAACATACTATGTCTTTATTTTTCACATCTACATATTTGAAGGTATCTGCGGCTAGAGGGCTTCGAATTTTAGCGTGTGACATGACGGTGCGTGAGAAACAGCGTGCTGCAATCGAATTTCGATTTCAAAGAGTTCGTCCACACATAGAGTACTCTTCCCTTCAGCACGGCAATGTCAGACCACGCAGAATGCTGCGACATCTGCAACAATCCGACGGCTTGGGTCCAGTGTCATGTAGAAGAGTTCGTGCCAGGAAGGGGAGAGATAATTGTTACATCCCACTTCAGACGCAAATTGCAAAAGAGTACGTGGTTTGGGGATGGGGAGAGAAACTTCTGACACCAATGTTAATATATAAAATAGAAGGGAAGGGGAAGACGGTTGTTAAATATGCCTCGTGGCGGCAGTGTGCAGCAGGTCGAGAGGTCAGGATTTGATAGTGGGCATCCAGAGCTGCCGTTAAATGACTAAACAGGAAATTAAGTACAATAAAGAGGATATACTTAAATATACGGAGTACAAAGGGCGCGCCTAGGGTCGGAAGTTAGCAGGGTTAGGCCAGTCTAGGAGGTCGAACAATTAGATGCAATTGCTAACGGAAGGGGAACCGGTTCGTGTTAACTTACGTTGGTGGCCGGTCCTGAAAGCAGAACCAGTGGCTCTGCCTTCCAAAAAGACGTCTGTTCTGCTCGAGGTCTGGATTAGAAGAGAGAGAAGCAAGTGTGTTCTGCTCCGCAGGACGCTCCGGCGTACACACACGTGATCAGTATCCCGCGCGCGCTAATGGCTAAAATAAATGGCGTGAATTCGCTAGCAGTTTCAGCAGAGGGCTCAGGGCGTCTCCTGGCAGCAGCTTTAACTGGACAGAACTGCCTCGGTTTTGAAAGACAAGCGACTTGTGTCACGTAGACATGGCGTGAATTACTCTGGGAGAAAACTTGTAAAGATTCCACTGGGCCTTTGAAATAAATTTCTTAAACCAATTTCCTAAAACATTCCTTGACTGGCTGCTATCCTGTACAGTCACCTATCATTCTCCATACAGTCCCGACTTGGTCCAATCCGATTTTCATCTGTTTCCAAAACTTATAGAACGCCTTCGAGGACTTCACTTGGATATTTATGTAGCGCTGCAAGCAGATGTGAGGCTGTGGCTCCGTCAACGAAGTCAAACATTTTACACTGACAATATTTTGTCGGGAGAAATTTGTTCATCGCCAGGGTGAGTATGTTGAGAAATAAATATGTAGACTTGAAGAATAAAGATGTAGAATGTTAGTAATGTTTCCTTCATTGGAAAAGCTTTAAGATAAACGAAAAGCACTAGTCTACTTTTGTTCTACTGAATTACGTTTATTGTGTTAACTGGTTTTTGGCTTACAAGGTCATCATCAGATATTTACTGAGCGTTGTCAGCCGGCCAATGTGGCCGAGCGGTTCTAGGCGCTTCAGTCTGGACCCGAGCCACCGCTACGGTCGCAGGTTCGAATCCTGCCTCGGCATGGATGTGTGTGATGTCCTTAGGTTGGTTAGGTTTAAGTAGTTCTAAGTTCTAGGGGACTGATGACCTCAGTTGTTAAGTCCCATAGTGCTCAGAGCCATTTGAACCATTTGAGTATTGTCACCAAATAAATTATAATGTTTGTAAACGACATTGGAAGAGAAGTTACACGTCTACATTGAAGTAGAAACATACAGTAAGTAACATCTTTGACAGTGTGTTGGTAATGCAATGTAAAAAGGAAAAAAATTGAACAGTAAATAAAAACAAAAATAAAATAAAATAAAAGTAATACTTAGAGCAAAAGCAAACTAATGCTTTTCATTTATTATAATGGTGTTCTACCAAAAATCGACGCAAAATTCTGTTAAAGCCTTCAGAGTTTTCACATAAAAATTCGGAGGCATTACTTTTCAGCAAGCCCTCTTATGTAACTCTCTGCCCATCGTTCTACAGTGCTAGAGGGAAACTGATTCTTGGACATCCTGTACGGCGGTAGCGTTCTTCCAGCAGTGTCAGCTTCCCACAACGATTGCTACTCGCTTTTCCATTTACAGACAAACTATACGTCCCCAGCATTTCTTGTCCATTTCTCTCAAGTGTGTATACAAAATAACTTCCCTGAGCTCGTGTTTAATGTGTATAGTGGAGCTATTTTCAGTTTATTAGAGAGCTTATTTGCAGTTGTTGAGTGCTCAATCAACATAAAGCTAGACAGATGGAGCTGTCAACCGTCTACCACATTGAAGACTCTGCCCCAAGTCTGACATGTATTTAATATGTATCTGACAATTTTAGTTTCATTTTTCCCATTATGAAAGGCTGAAATACAGGGTGAGCACAAAGTTTTGCCCTGATCATAACAATTATTACATAATAACCGTTTGACATTATAATTTATATTTGATGACATTACATAGGTTAGTGTTACTAGTTTTTTTTAAGACCCCTTACGTTAATAAACTTCGACGTGTGTTCCCTTGGTAGCTCGGAGACTGTGGAGGCGGTATTCCAGTTCCCGCCAGGTGTTTCATAACATGTGTTCTGTCACAGTACCCACAGCAGCTTGTATCCTAGCCTTCAATTCGTCGACGTCAGCAACTGGTGTGACGAAGACTCTGTTCTTGATATAGCCCCAGAAAAAAGGTCAAGGGGCGTAATGTCTGGAGAGGGGAGTAATGTCCGGATCGGTGGATTGGGAGGAACGGCCCAACACCCTGGCCATCCCGCTCTCCAGACATTACGCCCCTTGACTTTTTTCTGGGGCTATATCAAGGAGAGAGCCTTCGTCACCCCAGTTGCTGACGTCGACGGACTGAAGGCTAGGATACAAACAGCTGTGGGTGCTGTGACAGAACACATGTTACGAAACACCTGGCGGGAACTGGAATACCGCCTCGACATTCTCCGAGCTACCAAGGGAGCACACGTTGAGGTTTACTAACGTAAGTGGTCTTAAAAAAACTAGTAACATTAACCTATGTAATGGCATCAAATGTAACTTATTATGTCAAACGATTATTCTGTTATAAAATTTTATAATCAGGGCCAGACTTTGTGCTCACCCTGTACTTTTTGCAGTTTGAGTCTGTCAAGTGCATCGTCCAGCCTCAGCTCACCCAATATCTGAGATATACAGAGACTTATATTGGCTCCGTCTGTAGTAGTAGGAAGTCACTTAAGTGTTATGGAACTTCAGATATTGCAACACAGATCAACCAATGCATTATAAGCACTTCTCAGCCGCTGTTTACAGGAACGTATTTTCCGTAAAAGCTCAATTAACAACTGCAAATAAATACTCACTTAATAAATTGCAAATAACTCCACTATATAACCACCAGCTCAGTGAAGTTACTTTGTCCACTTACCTGAGTGCGTTGGACAGGTAGCGCTGGTGAGGTATAGTCCGTCTGTAAACTGAAAAGCGAGCAGCGCTCGTGTTGTAGAAGCCACCTTTCCCGGAAGAACATTACAGCTGTACAATATGACTAAGAATAAATTTCCCTGTGGCACTGTTGAACAGTGTGCAGAGATTTACACAGTATCTGACTAGATACTTTTCTTGCGTTTGTATTATTAACATGTGGTATCTGTATTCAGTGTAGTGTTAACACACTTTGTGGATAAAGAACACCCACTGTGTCGCCAGTGATTTGTAAGACGAGCTGCAGAAGGGACGATATAACTGTGCTAAATACCCTGTAGTTTCTTGTTGTGACATAGTGTGCCTTTCCATTCTGTTACGCCTCCAGGACACAATTTATCCCTTATTACTGTTGGACTGCACTTAGATGTGGTACATAGATTTAATATTTGCTCCTAACCTACTTCACTTATTAATGAACACGAATTTTACACCATTAAAACACTTTTTAATGATCTGAGATTTTTCCATCCCTTGCAACGCGGAAACCATTAGTCCTAGAGAAAATATGAATAGGAGCTGTTTTGCAGGAAAGTTAATGTAGTTTAATTTTATACTGGGAAATATTTTCGCTAGGCCGCGTTTTTAGAGATATTCGAGGAAAACCTAAAAAAGTACCCTTCGCTCGGGACCCCCAACTCCACGCTCACACCCCGCCGGTCAGGATTTTAAGTTTATCGTTCATGACATTACCCCCAATGACTGTACAATAATACCGAGCGGGGTGGCGCAGTGGTGAGCACACTGGACTCGCATTTGGTAGGACAACGAATGGAATCCCAAATGCGCCATCCTAATTTCGGTTTTCCGTGATGTCCCTAAATCGCTTCAGACAAATGCCGGGATGATTCCTTTGACAAAGGGCACGGCCGATTTCCTTCCCCATCTTTCCCTAACCCGAGCTTGTGCTCCGTCTGTAATAACCTCATTGTCGGTGGGACGTTAAACACTAATCTCCTCCTCCACTCACTGAACAATAATTTGCGACTACACCAATTTTTCTCCCAGGCGACATTTTTGGTTTTCTTTGTCTGTGCTCAAAAGGTTCTGCGCTGTACGTTTAAACGGGTGCACTTCAGTTACAACTGTGCAGCGTGATTATCTTTAGAGTATACTGTTGCGCCTACAACAGATCGGAACACCAGATTGACGTACAAATTTGGAATCTGGGTGCATGGGATAACCACGAGACTGCTCCTGCTGTCATACAAAATCGCACCCCAGATCATAACTCCAGGTGCAGGTCCAGTGTGTCTAGTACGCAGACATGTTGGTTGCAGGTCCCAACCGGCATCCTCCTAACCAACACACGGCCATCACTGCTCCGAGGCAGAACCACCTTTCATCAAAAAACACAACAAACCTTCACCCTGCCCTCCAATGAGCTTCCGCTTGATTTCACTGAAGTCGCAAATGGAAGCAACGTAAGGATCACACACTGCGCCATTGGCCCCCCAAGATAACTTGATCTCACGGTACGTGATATTTGTTCTGTTTGTGTTTGTGAAGACTGTATCTGCATCCTTCCCAATAAAATTGGACGAACTGCGATGCCGCATAGCAACAACAGTGTAAGCAGTAACTTCTAGATGCCCGTCTTACGTCCGTTGGAGGACACATTGAACATCTTTAAAATGTATTTACAATTTTGATCTTAAACTTTATTCTAAAAAGCATCCAAAGGTGGTATGTGCATGGATGTAAAACATATACCCTTGAAAAACAAGGAAAGTTCTTTCGAAAATAAGTTTCTTTGTAGTCCTATGTGTGAGTTAGGACTCACACTAAGTTTCTGTGTTCATTCATGTGGAAAGTATAGTCTTGTGAAATTCGATGAATCTTTTTGAATCATCCTGTGATTTGAGAGTTTCTTTCGAAATGATTTGTTAAAGTTGTGAGATGGAGAATATAGTGTGCAGCTGGATTAGACAGCAAAGTAAATGTATTAGTATTATTAGGAACACACATGCCCTCATGTAGCCTAAGATTTTCTACTGTTAGGAATGTGTTCATTCTTTAGAATCTTTGTTAGAATTTTATTACGCACGAAAATGAGGACATCACAGTTTTCATATCATGCATTACATGAGGAAAAAAGCAGAAGAAACGAGCAAGTTCAAGCAGTATTACTTGATTAGTCACGAGGAACCAAATGCAACGTTTGTTATATGAAAAGGTGGTTACTTTTGTATGAGGTGTTCATATCTCGAGAAGTAAATATCGGATCAAAATGTGATAATTCCAATTTCTTTGCCTCGGAGGGCGACATCCAACGATACCACACTCGACACCCGGAACCCTCGTTTTTTATTGCAGATTACGATTCTGCAGCAAAATCCGCATACGTCTTGTTTGAAGCATTTTCTTCGTTTCGTTACAGATGTGCTGCAATTGGAGGAATAGAAATGGGTACACAGTCATAATTTACGACCTACCAGTCAATGGCCCTTGAATATCCAATGGCACGTGGGACCCCACCTCCAAGCTGCGAGGGTAGGACGAACCAGTATATCATAACTTGTAATTGGAAATCGCATTCGTAACGTTGTATCGAACAATGGACTATTCGACGTGCCACTGTTGCCGTGATTGGAGGCGAACGCTACTCTACTTTTCCAATTAGACCAAATATTCAAACATAGTATCGCCAACTTTGACACACTTAGTGATCAGCTCTTCAAATGACCACACACAGCACAGAAGCACATCTGCGGGAATGTCAGCACAGGCGATTCTGATGCGGTCGACCATGTCTTCACGGCCTGTTGGCACTTTCTGGTACACCTCACCTTTAAATACTCCATAAAAAGAAATCGGGCGACGTCATTCCGGCGACCTATCGGGCTAATTGATAGTGCCACCTATACCGATCCACCGACCTGTGTAAACACGGGCTAATACCTCCTGTGCTTCAATTGCGTAATGCACTGGTGAACCGTATGCTTAAACCGCCGACGTTGTCAAACGTCCAAGGCAACATCCTGCAGTAGTACAGATAGTTCCTGTTCCAAAAAAACTTTCGATATTTGAGTCCATTCAACGTGCCGTCGATAAAAGACGGACCAATGAGTTTCTTGCCCATGATGCCACACTATACGTTAACCAACCAAGGACGTTGATGGTCTACACTCCAGTAATGCATGTTATGCTGGTTAACGCTATCGTAGTTTGTGAATGTAAACTCATCGGAAAATAGTACCTCGGAAAAGGAAGTCGAGGTCATTTGCATTTGTTGACGTGACCATTCACAAAACACTACCCGGCTATGAAAATCGGTGCTATGAAGTTCTTGATACAGTGGCTCGTGGTATGGATAATACTTATGACGGTGCAGTATTGTGACAATACTACCTCGGACATACCGAAATTGCGGTGTAATTGGCGAGTGTTTATCCGTGGGTTGTGGCGCACTGCCGCTAATACAGCTGTTTCACTAGATTCTCCTGTAACACGTTTACTTCGATTCCTTTTGCAGGTCTGTAGGCCACCAACAGACACAAAGGCCTTCACAACTTTATAAAAGAACGAACGAGAGCCAGCTTTCTCTGGAAAACGCTCGGCATACAAGACAACAGCAGCCCTAACATCTCTCCTACACTCTCCGTAAATCAGGATCATTTCAATTTCTTCTTCTGTGGTCGCAACATTTATCGTCCACTTGCACGTCTGTTCTCCAAATGATAAGTTGGTGTGCAGGCAGTAAACACTGCGCATGTGTTGTAATGTTTATGGCTGCTATCTGTTCTACGTTTGCACGATACGTGAGCTCCAGTAGCAGTGTACTGCCTGTTATGATATGTGGAAGCCTGTTACACGGCCACGGTGGCGCGTTAAGTAGCCCGGTGTTCGATATGTCGGAGGGATGCAACCTTGTGAATTTGGTTTCCCATTAACAATTATGAAATACTGGTCTGTCCTATACTCGCAGCTTGGAGGTGGGGATATCAAGGGCTTTTGAGAAGCATGGCGTAAATTACGATTGTGTACCCATTTCTATTCGTCCAATTAAAGCACCATCGGCGGCGAAACGATGAAAATGCTTCAGATAAAACGTGTGTAGGTTTTGCAGTAGAATCGTAATCTACAATAAAAAAAGGGAGGTTCCCATTGAAGATTTAAAAGATGCTCCCCGCCACCCATCCATGGTGCGAGGTGACGGGTTGAGTGCGGTGTTGTTGGATGTCTCCCTCCGAGACAAACAAGTTGGAATTACAACTTTTTTATTCGATGTATCCTTTTCTACATATTTCAATGTCTTCAGTTAAAATGAACACGCTGTATATTAGAGACCAAAAATGGCACAATCTGCAAACCAGGGGCGGTTAGTAAGAGTCAGTGATAACTGTAACTGAGGTCGTCAGCGAACCTGGAGAGCGGCTGTCGTGGACGAAGCGCCGCCAGCTGAGCTCGTCGTCACGACGAGGCTCGTCGTTCATCCGAGGTGGGCTGACGCTGGCGCCGGGGTCGTCTGCGCACACACACCTGCTCACAGCTCTCCACCCACAACTCACAAGGTCCATTTCTTCGCGAACACGCAGCACTCTCTGCATGTCCTCTGACAGACAACTACAATCATCTCGCCCTGCGTACTTACATTCTAACAGAATACACTATCTGGCCCTCTGCTATTTCTGGTTGCACTCATAGCTTTCTCGCACTATGCCTTGTGAAGTTTCCGAACCAATGTTCTAATTTATTTTTGTACACAAAGTTCACACTCTAACAATTCCGAGAAACAATCACATTACTTGTTTAATTCTTCTTAATATCCTTACTACGTTAATAACACTGTTGAGAGTATGGAGAGTTTATTAACACAATGTGATTGAAATTCCTTGTTACCGAAAGTCCCAGCACAGTTAAAAAGTACTAAGAACATTGTTGTGCAAAAAAAAGAACTATTCTTATCTAGTGTGCTATAATACACTCCTGGAAATGGAAAAAAGAACACATTGACACCGGTATGTCAGACCCACCATACTTGCTCCGGACACTGCGAGAGGGCTGTACAAGCAATGATCACACGCACGGCACAGCGGACACACCAGGAACCGCGGTGTTGGCCGTCGAATGGCGCTAGCTGCGCAGCATTTGTGCACCGCCGCCGTCAGTGTCAGCCAGTTTGCCGTGGCATACGGAGCTCCATCGCAGTCTTTAACACTGGTAGCATGCCGCGACAGCGTGGACGTGAACCGTATGTGCAGTTGACGGACTTTGAGCGAGGGCGTATAGTGGGCATGCGGGAGGCCGGGTGGACGTACCGCCGAATTGCTCAACACGTGGGGCGTGAGGTCTCCACAGTACATCGATGTTGTCGCCAGTGGTCGGCGGAAGGTGCACGTGCCCGTCGACCTGGGACCGGACCGCAGCGACGCACGGATGCACGCCAAGACCGTAGGATCCTACGCAGTGCCGTAGGGGACCGCACCGCCACTTCCCAGCAAATTAGGGACACTGTTGCTCCTGGGGTATCGGCGAGGACCATTCGCAACCGTCTCCATGAAGCTGGGCTACGGTCCCGCACACCGTTAGGCCGTCTTCCGCTCACGCCCCAACATCGTGCAGCCCGCCTCCAATGGTGTCGCGACAGGCGTGAATGGAGGGACGAATGGAGACGTGTCGTCTTCAGCGATGAGAGTCGCTTCTGCCTTGGTGCCAATGATGGTCGTATGCGTGTTTGGCGCCGTGCAGGTGAGCGCCACAATCAGGACTGCATACGACCGAGGCACACAGGGCCAACACCCGGCATCATGGTGTGAGGAGCGATCTCCTACACTGGCCGTACACCACTGGTGATCGTCGAGGGGACACTGAATAGTGCACGGTACATCCAAACCGTCATCGAACCCATCGTTCTACCATTCCTAGACCGGCAAGGGAACTTGCTGTTCCAACAGGACAATGCACGTCCGCATGTATCCCGTGGCACGCAACGTGCTCTAGAAGGTGTAAGTCAACTACCCTGGCCAGCAAGATCTCCGGATCTGTCCCCCATTGAGCATGTTTGGGACTGGATGAAGCGTCGTCTCACGCGGTCTGCACGTCCAGCACGAACGCTGGTCCAACTGAGGCGCCAGGTGGAAATGGCATGGCAAGCCGTTCCACAGGACTACATCCAGCATCTCTACGATCGTCTCCATGGGAGAATAGCAGCCTGCATTGCTGCGAAAGGTGGATACACACTGTACTAGTGCCGACATTGTGCATGCTCTGTTGCCTGTGTCTATGTGCCTGTGGTTCTGTCAGTGTGATCATGTGATGTATCTGACCCCAGGAATGTGTCAATAAAGTTTCCCCTTCCTGGGACAATGAATTCACGGTGTTCTTATTTCAATTTCCAGGAGTGTATATTCTGTTCAACTAGCTGTGGTTTTCATAAATCCTAGATCCAGTGGAACCAATCGATTTATGCAAAATCAAGTGCTTCAAATAAAAACGGTTTTGTTCGTATAACCTAAACTCTACATAATATTAGTTGGTTCTAATGTTCATTCCGCAACGCAATTAAAGGGTAACTTTTTCTAAATCCAGGAAGTGTTTCCCATTGCGACGCAGAAGTTTGAATATTGAATCGTTGGTGCCTACAGTGTTCCTCTGTAATGGGACATTTGTGTGAGGCGTCACCCTCCGGCTTAGCGATGCTTCTAACAACAAGGGGTCCACGCACGTGAAAAAAGGCCAGAGCTCAGAAGTTCATGTGAAGTGTAAGGTGAGCCAGTGATGTTACGATGGCACCAGATTTTATCACAATCCTGCCCACAGCAGCGTGGACGTGTCTCACGACCGGAAGATCGTCACATCTTCTCTTTATGACATTTAATCCCTTCTCTTGACTCCTCTGCAATGGAGATCAGAACCACGACTTTAAAATAACGCGTTTTCGTTTTAGGTGGTGGAGGAAAACATTTCAGGCACACCGCCTCTCAGAATTGATGTGAAGAGACCTCAGGGAGTAGCATAAAGGACGCCAATGAAGCATCCTTGCCTTCGGACACTTACTTACACATATTTCGCTGTCGAAAGCGACAGTTCACAGTATGATGAGAAACAGGACGACGTTAGTGACTAACTTTGACACTGTTGGTACCCTCCGGGCGGTTCAATCCTTCTCTAAGGACACCGTCGGCCTGTACTCCTATTGAATGTGAATGCACCCCTTTTCAGTGCAGTGCGACCGCAGTTTCTTCTCTGGTGTATGGGTCGGAACCATTAGGGACCGTTCAAAACAATTTGACGTAATCTTATTTGTTCATGAGACCCAGAAAATATTAGATACAGGCTCCCAGGTAGATGCTATTTTTCTTGACTTCCGGAAGGCGTTCGATACAGTTCCGCACTGTCGCCTGATAAGCAAAGTAAGAGCCTACGGAATATCAGACCAGCTATGTGGCTGGATTGAGGAGTTTTTGGCAAACAGAACACAGCATGTTGTTATCAATGGAGAGACGTCTACAGACGTTAAAGTAACCTCTGGCGTGCCACAGGGGAGTGTTATGGGACCATTGCTTTTCACAATATATATAAATGACTTAGTAGATAGTGTCGGAAGTTCCATGCGGCTTTTCGCGGATGATGCTGTAGTATACAGAGAAGTTGCTGCATTAGAAAATTGTAGCGAAATACAGGAAGATCTGCAGCGGATAGGCACTTGGTGCAGGGAGTGGCAACTGACCCTTAACATAGACAAATGTAATGTATTGCGAATACATAGAAAGAAGGATCCTTTATTGTATGATTATATGATAGCGGAACAAACACTGGTAGCAGTTACTTCTGTAAAATATCTGGGAGTATGCGTACGGAACGATTTGAAGTGGAATGATCATATAAAACTAATTGTTGGTAAGGCGGGTACCAGGTTGAGATTCATTGGGAGAGTGCTTAGAAAATGTAGTCCATCAACAAAGGAGGTGGCTTACAAAACACTCGTTCGACCTATACTTGAGTATTGCTCATCAGTGTGGGATCCGTACCAGGTCGAGTTGACAGAGGAGATAGAGAAGATCCAAAGAAGAGCGGCGCGTTTCGTCACTGGGTTATTTGGTAACCGTGATAGCGTTACGGAGATGTTTAATAAACTCAAGTGGCAGACTCTGCAAGAGAGGCGCTCTGCATCGCGGTGTAGCTTGCTCGCCAGGTTTCGAGAGGGTGCGTTTCTGGATGAGGTATCGAATATATTGCTTCCCCCTACTTATACTTCCCGAGGAGATCACGAATGTAAAATTAGAGAGATTAGAGCGCGCACGGAGGCTTTCAGACAGTCGTTCTTCCCGCGAACCATACGCGACTGGAACAGGAAAGGGAGGTAATGACAGTGGCACGTAAAGTGCCCTCCGCCACACACCGTTGGGTGGCTTGCGGAGTATCAATGTAGATGTAGATGTAGATGAAGAGTGTTTATGCTCTTGCAGCCCTAATGTTTCGTGCCCTTCTGTGGCGTGATCATGGGGGCGAGTAGGAGGAGGGGAGGGGGGTGGCGTGCGGGCGTGCGACAAAGGCAAACGCTTCCTCGTAGAACCCCCCCCCCCCCCCCCCCCCACGCCCGAAATTCGGAAATACTCTAATACTCTCAGTGCCACCTGCACACCGTCGTTGAGCACTTTAATAATACAACTGCATAGAAACAACATGTGACAGATTCATAGCCACCTGGCAGAGTGGGGCTCTGCTGCTACTCTGGTGCCTGCTTGTAGGTATATGGAATGAGTAGGATGTTAAGCGATTGCCTGTCTGCAGGCGCCTAGGAATCTGTCACAGGTCGTCTTTGTGCAGATACATTTTTAAAATGGTCAACAAAGGTGTGCAGGTGGCACCAAGGGTGTTGCTGTATTAGAGGGTCTAGGAAGGACCCTTTGCCATTTTATTGACGCATGTGTCAATGTTTCAATCTTCTACGATGATGCCACAGGAGGTTGTGAAACAGGAAGGCTGGAAAAGCATGAACACTTTGTGCTGCTTCGAATCGCGTTCAGATTTCGTCGAATGGTTATGAACGGTCCCTAGTAGTTCCACCCTGTATACCAGAGCAAAAACTGGGGTCGCACTGCACTCCAAGGGAGTCAGATCATGTTCAATGGGGTTGCAGGTCCACGATGTGCTTAGACAAAAATGTCTGCAGTGTCAAAGGTTGCCAAGAACGTCGTCCTGTTGCTCACCACACTATGAACCTTCGTTTTCAACCGCCAAATGTGTGCAAATGAACGCCACAAGGAAAAGGGTATTTTCATTGACGCTCATTTATGCCAGTCTCTTAGGCCTTCTCATGTCGATTTCGATCGGCGGTCTGTTTGAAATATTTTCCTCAGCCACCCATAAGAACACCAAGTGGTTTCAACGTGCGGTTCTGATCTCCATCACAGAGGCGTCAAGTGACGGGGTGAAACGTGGGTAAGAGAGGGTGTGATGATATGGCTTAGTGTGAATCATTCTGTTGTTTCTCGGATGAGGTGACAGCTTATAGAGACCGAAACTGTATCCCAGAGACCAGGACAGGGCAAACCACGTGTGACATCAGAAAGAGTGGACCGTTATTTGGCTGTAAGGGCACGACGGTACCGCCTTACTACTGCACTGCAACTGGCCTCTGACGTCGCAGCGTCTCCTGGATGTGTTGTATCGAGGCAAACGGTGTACAGAAGGTTTCAGCAGAGTGATCTTTATTGGTGGAGACCTGCTGTCGTTTTTACCTCTGGCGTGCCTTCATAGAAATGAACGTCTAGAGTGAAGCCGTCAACATGCCTCCTGCCCAGTCGAACGGTGGGCCAATGTTCTTTTCACAGATGAGTCCCGATTTGGTATGGAGAGTGATTCTCGGCGGATTCGGATCTGGAGGGCAGGTGGAACACGATTTCAGGACCCAGACGTTGTGGAAAGAGGCCGATATCAAGGAGGATCGCTAATCGTGTGGGCAGGGATTATGTTGACTACTCGAACACCTCTTGTTGAAATTATACGGGTGAATGAGCAATATTTAACTACGGGCAGGTACCGTGAGGAGATCTTGGGATCTCATACGCGGTTGTTGCGAGGTGCTGCGGGCTCAGACAACGTACTGGTGGACGATAGTGCTCGACCTCATAGAGCACGGGAGGCTGATGTTATTTTGGAATCTGAAGATATTGGACGCATGGCGTTTACTTGTCGCTCTCCCAATTTTAATCCCATAGAGCATGTCTGGGATGCACTAGGGAGACGGCTTGCACCACATAAGCTTCCACCAACCACTCTCTAAGGCTAATGAGTAGCTCTGCAGGAAGAATGGGCGTTATTGCCTCAAAATGAGATTGATGACATCATTCACATCATGTTCCATCGTTGTCAGGCCTGTTTTGGTGCCAGAGATGGTCACACCCTATACTACACACATTAACCAGTTGTCAGAATGTGTGTGCTAATCCGTTAAGTTGAAAAAGAAAAAAGAAAAAAAACGAAGAACATTTCTGTCTACCGTTATGCACGTTGCAGTTGATTACGTCCTGTATTCTTTACATTGTTTCTACTTTACTATCACCTGTTTATACTGTTTTGTGGCAAAATAAACACATCCTCGCAAAATTTCCGTTTGTTGCTTTAACTTTGGACAGCAGTGTAATTTCAGTAAGGATTCTTTTCTCCCCTGCTGGGATATGCAGATGACTTGGACTTGATGAGCAGGGCACTTAGAGATGTACAAAGTTCATTCTCAGCTCTAAAACTGAGTGCAGAGAAGATGGGCCACAGAATTAATGAAGGAGAAGCGAAGTATGTATGTAATGGCACTAACCAACTCTTACAGCCCACAATAACCCTTGCTGGAATGTTTCACGTATCTGTGCTCGAAGATAGAAGCAAATGACACCACCTTTACTGAATTTATCGCTCGCATAAGTGCTTCTAACCCATGTTACTTTGGAGTGTTGCGACATTTTAAATCCAAGCTTATATCACGAGGGACAAAGTGCCGACTTTACAAAACGCTGATACACCCAGCACTTACTTATGGCTCAGAAACATGGACAATTACGAAGCAGGGTGAAAACAAACTGAGATCACATGAAATAAGTATATTGAGGATGATTTTTGGACCTGTATATGAAAATGAGACCTGGAGAATGGGAAGAAATGACGAACTTTATGACTGCTATAAGGAGCATGATATGTTAAAGTTCATAAAGCTGTGTAGACTGAGATGGGCTGGACATGTAATGCGACTCGATGAGACAGATCCCGCAAGGAAAGCCTGTTTCAGTGAACCTGGGGGGAGAAGAGCAAGAGGACGACATAGGTTGAGATGGAGTGACGAGGTTGGAGAGCTCTATGGGACTTAACATCTGAGGTCATCAGTCCCCTAGACTTAGAACTACTTAAAGACTTAACTAACCTTAGGACATCACACACATACATGCCCGAGGCAGGATTCGACATGCGGCCGAAGCAGTAGCGCGGTTCTAGACTGAAGCGCCTAGAACCGCTCGGCCACAGCGGCCGGCACGCTTCAGGGTATTCTTGTTTCGTTCCACTGGTCTTACAAACGCACAGCAGTTCCAGACAGTATTGTTGGTAAACGCATTCCTTTGAACAGTGAAACGAGATGGAACTGTAACGTCAGAATAATATACGTCATTCACGAAAACCGTCCGTGAAATTGCCTCCCAAGCTATTTTTACTCGTTGTTTTGTACATCGTTTAAATTTAGTTTTTCAGTAGATCTGATTAT
This sequence comes from Schistocerca serialis cubense, assembly GCF_023864345.2. Taxonomy (NCBI): domain Eukaryota; kingdom Metazoa; phylum Arthropoda; class Insecta; order Orthoptera; family Acrididae; genus Schistocerca; species Schistocerca serialis. Next base: position 231,352,098 of record NC_064640.1, read on the forward strand.
GGTCAGCCATTCCCTGTAGACGGCGTGGATCCATTACTACAAGTGTATGGTGCGTCCTTCAGTCGCTCACAGTTGCGTTTAGAACTGGAGACTGTTTTCTTCCCAGCATAAGTAAACATTTCACTCTGTCAGTCTGGGAGACGTAATCAGAAGAAAGGCTGAGAATGAAACGGACTAAATTCTTTTGGAAGCCTTCAGACTATTTTGTCTAATTGCAACCAATACTGCGACAACTGCTTCAGTTGAAAGGAGTTTTTCTTGTCTTAAATGCGTAATAACGTATTTGAGGAACAGTATGGCACAGGATTGCTTATCAGTTCTTGCCTGTACGCCAGTTGAAATACCGGTAGTGCGAATATTTGAAAGTCGAGACATGTGGTGTGACGATATAATCGAAAGAGTTGGGAAGGAGGAGGGTCATCGAGTTAATTTGTCTTACAAGTAACAACAATCATATGCCCAATCTACCAGTTCGTTGGTAAATAATAGTGTGTCTATAATTATTGTTATTATTAGCAGTAGTAATTATAGTAGTGGTGGTGGTGGTGGTCACCGGCGTCGTCATTAGGAACGCTGCGTATGCTTACACTAAAAGGGAAGGAAAGGGGATTATCCATAATGTTTTTCTTAGCCTGATTAGAATTTAGGCTCATGATCCGCCACCGCAGCATCGACGCCCTCGGGTTAGAAAACGCTTCAAGCAGCAAAGTGTTAACACAAGCAACAAAATGATACAGCTCATATGTTCATGTGAGGTGAACGGTGGGTTTATGATGTCATTTTGGCACCAAATTTCTCTAAAATTCTGCCCAACGCCACTGTCGACGTGTCACAAGATGGGTAGGTTATCAAAGCCCTTCTTTTTACGTCAGAACCGCGACAACCAGCGTTGAAATCACGCGGTTTTCTTATGGGTGGTCGAGGAATATATTTCAGGCACACCGCAACTCAGAATTGACACGAAAAGGCCTCAGGATGTGTAACATCAATGAAACTACCCCTTCCGCTGGGGCGTTGATTCCCGCATACTTCGCGGTCGAAAACGAGAGTTTGCAGTGCGATGAGCGACAGGACGAGGTTCTTGACAACAGGCGATTCTGCTGCCCAGACCTGGGCTTTCAACCCTACACCAAGAATATTGTGGGACTGCAACAGCATTGAACGTGATCTGACCATTTTTGAGTGTTGTGCGACTGCAATTTTTGCTCTGGTATACAGTGTGGAACCACTAGGGACCGTTCAAAGCCATTCGACGATATTTGAACGTGATCTGGAATATCAACGAGTATTTATGATTTTTCAGCCCTCCTGATTCCGTCCTCTTGTGGCGCGATCAGGGTCAGGGGGGGGGGGGATGTTAAACATTAACATGTGCATGAGTAAAACATCAAGCGATCTAAAGGTGCGTTTCAGCTGTGCGCCGTGAGGCTGTGCTTACCCCGCACGCAAGTAGAGGCACACGTCTCCCCGTCTGCTATGAGAAGACTTCTGCACCCCCGTGTGCAGAATTCAGAGGCAAGTGCAACTTTGCACGGGTGCATGCGCCTCCTTGATCCCTCGGTCAACGGCTGCATGCGCCTAGTGCGCACGGGAAGTCGCACAGGTGTAAACGCACCTTAAGAATGCCAGTTGGACACACTTTCAGTGGCACCCATGCACCTTTGTTGAACACATTGCAAACGTCCCTGTCAGAAACTCCGACACCAATTCAGCCTCATGGCTGCTCTAGGGTCTGGAAGAAGGCAAACTCCACCCAAGGCGTGTCGAAGGGAGTGCCTAACCAACAGGTGCTAGAGCAGCTGCGCGGCTGAATTGATGTCAAAATTTCTGACAGGCACATTTGTAACGTGCAGAAAACAGGTGCGTGGGTGGTACCGAAGGTGTTGTCGAACTAGGAGGGCCGCCCCCCTATCAACCCCTCCCCCCCCCCCCCCCCCCATGCAGTGATGGCGCCACAGGGGAGCGCAAAACAGGACTGAGAAAGCGCAGGAACACCATTGGCGGCTTCAGATAATATTCAAATTTCGTCAAATGGTTTTGAACTGTTCCAGGTGTTCCACTCTGTATACCAGAGTTAAAATTGCGGTCGCGCTACACTCCAACGGGTCAGATCACGTTCAGTGAGGTTGCAACACCACATTGTCCTTTACGGTAGGGTTGGAACGCCCAGGGGGTAGTAGTAGTGCCGAATGTTGCGAAGAAAAGCGTCCTGTTACTCATCGGACAGTGAACTCGCGTTTTCGACAGCGAAACGTGTGGGGATCTACGCCCCAAGAGAAGGGGGTGTTTCACTGTTGCCCTTTATGCCATCCCCTGAGGCCTTTTCGTGTCGACCCCTGAGGCCTTTTCGTGTCGATTCTGAGTGGCGGTGTGTCTGAGATGTTTTCCTTGGCTACCCATGAGAAAACAGTCTGATTTCAACGCTGGGTATCGTTGTTTCTGACCTAAATGGCAGAGGCGTAAAAAGAAAGGGTGAAATGTGAATAAGAGGGACTGTAACGGCCTCCCCACTCTGTGACGCGTGAACGGACGCGCTTGCGAACTGTGGTGAGTTTTAGTGCGAATATGACGTCATTAATCCACCTTATAGTTCACATGAACTTCTGAACTGATGTTTCCCAATCGATTTTGCTTTACCCAGATCGACTCCAGCTACATTGCTGGTAGGTGACTTGTGGACACATGGCCCGTAGGCAGTGCGCTAGGACAGTGCGGGAAGATTGCCGAAACGAGACGCAAGGCGGCGCGGGAGACTGTTGCGCCGGCAGTGGCTCTGTGCCAGTGCGGACTAAGTACGACATACGGTCACTAAGCGAGCACTGCGCGCCAGATGGGACGCCTTGTTTTGGAGAACTGGAGTGTGATGACGTTCCTCTGAGGTGCGGGGCATTCTGTAGTAGCTTTGGACGACAGTTAATATGGTGAACTGGAACAACGAACTGTGGGTGACTGTGCTAAGGTTGTGGCTCATTGTAAATGTTATACAGCGTCGTAACTACAGCAGTTGGATTTTGAATTTTTGTCTTACTGGACATTCCAAGGTTCTAACTGACAGTGTTAATCTCACCTTACAGGTGGTTCAGGTGGTCAAGGGTACTTTTCTTTCCTGTTTTGAAATTCAGAAAGAAGCTTTTTTGGCTTCGAGGACATTTAGCCTCCAAGTTAAAAGTAGTTACAAGACTGTCCTGGTTTCCTGAGTTATTTTCCACTGGGAACATTGCAGCCGATAATAATTACACGGATGGAAGTGTATGTCAATTTAATTAACTAAATGCACTTCGCTGTTTGTTGTAGAAGCCTGGTTAAACTCTGTGCATTTGTTCCCCAGCTAGTGCGAGATTGTTTGTAATTGGAAGCGGCCTGGGGCAGGTTTGATCACTCTTGTCCAGGCGACAGGATGGTGCATTTTCTGGCTGCAGTTCTGTAACGGTGGTACACGAATTTTTTGGGGTTAAAATTTCTAGAAAGGTTTTTTCCTGGTTTGTATTTCTTTAATGTTATTGGAGCTGTTTATAAATGATTACAAGTTTTGAGTAATGCCAGTATATAATTCTGAGATTGCTATTTATGAGTTTTGTAAACTCTAATGTAAGGTATTACTTAAAAAACGACTGATGCTCATCTCACAAGGTGGGCTGTGGATGTTTGTTGACGATAAAATTTTAGGTTAACGGCTTGAATTTCTCGCACTATTTTCATATTACGGACAGAGGTCCCATGAAAGTTGTTTAACGTTAAGATGCCTTATTTGGTTTGATGTACAAGCAATTAAACGAAATTTCCCTTTTTAATTAAGGAAAGTGCAAATGGCAGCCGTAGTCTAACAGTTTCCTTTGATTACTTTATTACCTTTTACATTACTGTTAATATTACTGACATCCGGTCCTCTGCGTTTCCTTTAAATGAATGTTTCTACTGAGCTAGAGTTTTACTAATGTCTATCTTTGTATCTTAAGTACCAAGGAATGAAAACTTTGTTGTAATAAGGGTTGCATTAATAAATCTAATATCTCGAGAGAAGGTTCAGCAATATTCACCAAAGAAACCCTGTTTATCGACCAGTCTGCTCAAGTGGCCTAATTGTTTTAACGTAGTATCCGTTTCATGAACTGTGGCATTTCTTCACATCTGTCGACGCCTTGTTTGAAGCATCCCCGAGCCCGAGGGTGATGCCACAGGGCACCACGCTTTTGCACTGTCACAGAGGAAATTTGTAAGCACCTTTGAGCCAAATTTCAAACTTATGTGTCGCAATAGGAGACGATTACGAGGTTAGTAAAAATGATCCTTTAATTTTGTTGTGCAGTGTAATAGTCATAGTTGGAGGAACGGCTTGTAGTATATCTAGTGTCAGCTATCACAGCGCCTGCAGCGTTCGTAACAGATTGTGCAGCCTGACTGTATCTCTATGGTACAAATGTCTACTCTTCGGACATAGCTGCTAGTAAATGTTCAGGAACTCAGCAGCTTCTTTATATATTTCTCGAGGCGTTCTTTGTGTATTATAGTAGTATCATATGTGACCCATCACTCAGACTGAGATGTGCTTCAGTCAGCATTCTAAAAATGGATTCTAAGAATTAACATTGTTCCCATCTTTTTCAGCACCATTGTAATCTCCTCCAAAAATAGGTTATTATAATACACGGATGGTATTTAGAAGATATCTTGTGGAGCTAACTGAAGATTGGAACCCACATTAGGAAGCGAATTCCAGCGAAGCTATAAAAAATTGAAGTTACAAGGGTTAATGCCGTAGCAAAGCCACCCCTTCGACAACAAACGTGAATGTGTACATTGCCGGTGTTATGACAAGAATGGAAAAGTTCGATGCCATATAACCTCCTGAATGCTGTCATTTCGAGACATTCATGTTGCTGTTCAGCAGCAAATAAATTCACGTTAGCTGCCAGTGATGTGATCTAGCCGCAAGCGTTGGTCTCTGTGACTTGGATGCTCTGTATGGAGTGCGGGGAAAACGATTCTTGGTATGTTTCCGTGTAAGCTCAAATCTCTTTAACTTGACGTTTATGATCTTCCCACGAGATACGTGTACTGGAAGCAATATATTAGTTGATTCTTCTTGGAATCCTTAAACAGTTTCGATATATGCACATGAGAGGCTCATCTCTAGGAACTACAGACATTTTGGTGACAAAAGTCAGGCGATACCTTCTAATATCATGCCGGACCTCGTTTTGCGCGGCGTAGTTAAGCAACTCGACGTGATATTGTCTCACCAAGTCGTTTGGAGTACCATGCAGAAATATTGAGCCATGCTGCCTCTATAATCATCGACAATTGCGAAAGTGTTGCCGGTACAGGATTTTGTGTACAAACTGACCTCTCGATTGTGTCCCATTGTACAGTGGGGGCCGTTACTGAATGGATTTATTAATATAAAAATTTGATTTTTATTTTTCACTTTATGTTCGTCAGTGCCTTCTGCCTGGCGACTAGTTGCAGCGTCTCAATCACGTTGCCCAGAACCGGACATAACCACTTTGAAACTCACGTGTTGAACCATCAGCAGCTAAATTCATGTGTTGCTGACAAGGTAACGCTACAGAACTGAGCGTCTTCGATTTTGCCGACCAATAGGGAGGCTTGGAGGTGGTAAAGTGGGGGCGGGACCGCGGCCAGTCGCTGAGAGCGGACACGCCGTCCGGTCTCTTCTGCTGGCAGTTTCCGACCCGACCAGACGTACTCCTCTCCTGCTCTCTTGGGCGGCAGCCCATTCAGTCTCGGTGGTTTTTCTAGGCCTGCCTTTCCTTTTTATGGCATTAAACATTCATGCAGTTAAAAATATGTTTGATTTTTCACCTCAACAGGTGCCTGCTGCTTTCCCCTCCTGGCTAATCGTGACGCATTAACACCATAAATGTTCGATGGATGGCCAAATCATTCGCTCGAATTGTCAAATGACATGGTGCCCTGCCGTCCATAAAAATTCCATCGTTGTTTGGGAACATGAAGTACATGAATGGCTGAAAAGGGTTTTCAGGCACCCGAACATGACCATTTTCAGTCAATGACCACTTCAGATGGACCAGAGGACCCAGTCCATTCCATGCAAACACAGCCCACACCATTGTGGAGCCACCACCAGCTAACATAGTGCCTTCTTGACATCTCGGCTCCATGGCTTTGTGGGGTCTGCGCCACACACTAACCCAACCATAAGCTCTTACTAACTGAAATCGGGACGGTTTTCCTGTCGTCTAGGGTCCAACCGATGTGGTCAAAAGCCCAGGAGAGAGGTTGCAGGCGATGTCGAGCTGTTAGCAAAGGCATTCGTCTTGGTGGTCTGCTGCCACAGCCCATTAACGCTAAATTTTGCCACACTCTCCTAACGGAGACGTTCATCATATGTCCCCTCATTGACTTCAACGATTATTTCATGCAGTGTTGTTTGTCTGTCAGCACTGTCATCTCGACACAAACACTGCTGCTCTCGGTCTTTTAAGTGAAGGCCGTCGGCCACTGTGTGGTGAGAGGTTATGCCTGAAATTTGGTATTTTCGGCACACTCTTGTCACTATGGACCTCGGAATATTGAATTCCCTAATGATATCCGAAATGGAGTGTCTCATGTGCCTAGCTCCAGCATGAATCATCTGAGTACAAATGACGGCTCCGTCAATGCACAGCCCTTTTATATCTTGGTCCATCATATTTCGGGCTTGCAGCCGGATCACGTTGACATCTTGGCACGATATTTCGGCTAACAAACATGCAGCCATCTTCAGGTGCGTACGAGACTGAAGATTACTGGTGCGCGTCGTTCTATATATTCCGAAAATTGGCGCGGCGGCGCCTGCGCAGTGGAGAAGGCTAATACCGCGCCCCCTATCTAATTTGGCGCGCTCTGCAGCAGAAGCGGGCCGCGCATGCGTAGTGGTGTACCTACATTTGCGCTATCTGTCGTAAAGCGCCTTCGCGCAGCTGAGACGCGGTAGTCGAAAGTATAAAATCAATTTTCGTCAGCCGTCGCACTAGATGCAGACCCATGTCTCTGTGAAGCGATTAAAGAAATTACAGGATCCCATGCTTTATCCATCTGAAAGCCGCCGTCTCGATTAATAAGATCTTTTGCCAATCGTATCTCCACGGACTCCTTGATAATGGATTCCCAAAAAGATCTAGTTGTCGCTAAAATTTTTGTTCCACAATAATCCATGGAGCGTCCCGTCGAAATACAGTGTTCCGCTATGGCTGATTTGTTGGGCTGTAGTAGACGTGTGTGGCGCTCATGCTCCACGCATCTTTCCCGTACTGTGCGAGTAGTTTGGCCAATGTAGGATTTGCCACATTGACAAGACATCTTATAAATACCCGCTTTCCCCAGACCCAGATCGTCCTTCACAGAGCCAAGCAAAGCCGATATTTTCGTAGGTGGTCGGAAGATCACTTTAACACAATGCTTCTTTAAAATCCTTCCTATTTTAGAGGAGAGGTTACCCACATACGGAAGAAACGCCCTGGACCTGACCACCTCTTTGTCTTCTCCTTCTTGTTTCTCTTTACATTTCTTCTTTGTTACAGCTGTGCGGATTTGGCGTGTAGAATATCCATTCTCCCTGAAGACGGATTGCAAATGTTCTAATTCTTTAGGAAGGCTGTCCTTATCAGATACCACATGTTCCCGGTGCACCAGAGTACGCAGCAAACCCATGGTTTGTGCAGGGTGGTGGCAGCTTGTCGCCTGCAAATACAGATCTGTGTGTGTGGGCTTCCGGTAGACGGAGTGCCCCAAAGATCCATCGGTTCTACGATTGACAAGGACATCCAGAAACGGCAGACATCTATCTTTTTCGACCTCCATGGTAAACTGAATATTCTTGTGAATGGAATTCAGATGTTTTAAGAATCCTGCCAATTTTTCTTCTCCATGGGGCCAAACTACAAATGTGTCATCCACGTAACGCCAGAAGACTTTCGGTTTAAATTCAGCCGACTCGAGTGCGTTCTCCTCAAAGTCCTCCATAAAAAGGTTTGCTACCAGAGGGGACAAAGGACTGCCCATGGCAACACCGTCAACTTGTTCAAAATATTCATTATTGAATAAGAAATAAGTTGAGGACAGGCAATGATGAAATAATGCTGTTATGTCGGCTTTGAACCTTCTGCTAATGTATGTGTACGCTACACTACCGCAATCTCTATATGTGCATATCGTTATATTATGACTTTTGTCACCCCTGTTTATATGTATAAAACATTCGTGGACTTACTGCCGCGTCAGTTCAGGGTAAAACCTCGAGCTTTTGGCAATTACCTCCATCATCTTCGTCAAGAGCAAACTGGCTGTCTAAACTGCTGCTGTGGTGGCCTTATATAACGCATAGGTGGTTTGAGATTGGTCGACAATTAAGTAATGCTGTCGCAGATGGCGTCAAGGTCTGCGCTGGTAGCGCCACCGTTTCCCTAGTAGTGTAAACATTACTAGAAATCTCTGCCTCTTCTCTGCTTCGAGAGTTGGCTTCCATACACCGCTAAGATTATATCCGCTGTCACGGTTGAGGTTCTTCTCACACATTCTTATTTCTACAGACTCTTTAATCACAAAATCCCAGTATGTAGGAGCCTGAGACAAAACTTTTATTTCGTCAAACAATATTGTGTGCTTGTTTGTAAGACTGTGCTCAGCAATTGAAGATTTCTCCAGTTCTCTGTTTTTAATAATAAAAAAGTGTTCAAATGAGTGTGAATTCCCAAGGGACCAAACTGCTGAGGTCATTGGTCCCTAGACTTACACACTACTTAAACTAACTTAAACTAGAATGAGAATTTCACTCTGCAGCGGTTTGTGCGCTGATATGAAACTTCCTGGGAGATTAAAACTGTGTGCCGGACCGAGACTCGAACTCGGGACCTTTGCCTTTCGCGGGCAAGTGCTCTACCGACTGAGCTACCCAAGCACGACTCACACCCCGTCCTCACAGCTTTACTTCCGCCAGTACCTCGTCTCCTACTTTCCAAACTTCACAGAAGCTCTCCTGCGAACACAGTTTTACGAGGTGCATTCAAGTTCTAAGGCCTCCGATTTTTTTTCTCCGGACTGGAAAGAGATAGAAACAGGCGTATTGTTTTAAAATGAGGCCGCGTTCATTGTCAATACGTCCCAGAGATGGCAGCACCGTACGGCAGATGGAATTTTACCGCCAGCGGCGAGAATGAGAACTGTTTTAAATACTTAAAATGGCGACGTTTTCCTTACTTGAACAGCGTGCAATCATTCGTTTTCTGAATTTGCGTGGTGTGAAACCAATTGAAATTCATCGACAGTTGAAGGAGACATGTGGTGATGGAGTTATGGATGTGTCGAAAGTGTGTTCGTGGGTGCGACAGTTTAATGAAGGCAGAACATCGTGTGACAACAAACCGAAACAACCTCGGGCTCACACAAGCCGGTCTGACGACATGATCGAGAAAGTGGAGAGAATTGTTTTGGGGGATCGCCGAATGACTGTTGAACAGATCGCCTCCAGAGTTGGCATTTCTGTGGGTTCTGTGCACACAATCCTGCATGACGACCTGAAAATGCGAAAAGTGTCATCCAGATGGGTGCCACGAATGCTGACGGGCGACCACATGGCTGCCCGTGTGGCATGTTGCCAAGCAATGTTGACGCGCAACGACAGCATGAATGGGACTTTCTTTTCGTCGGTTGTGACAATGGATGAGACGTGGATGCCATTTTTCAATCCAGAAATAAAGCGCCAGTCAGCTCAATGGAAGCACACAGATTCACCGCCACCAAAAAAATTTCGGGTAACCGCCAGTGCTGAAAAAATGATGGTGTCCATGTTCTGGGACAGCGAGGGCGTAATCCTTACCCATTGCGTTCCAAAGGGCACTACGGTAACAGGTGCATCCTACGAAAATGTTTTGAAGAACAAATTCCTTCCTGCACTGCAACAAAAACGTCCGGGAAGGGCTGCACGTGTGCTGTTTCACCAAGACAACGCACCCGCACATCGAGCTAACGTTACGCAACAGTTTCTTCGTGATAACTTTGAAGTGATTCCTCATGCTCCCTACTCACCTGACCTGGCTCCTAGTGACTTTTGGCTTTTTCCAACAATGAAAAACACTCTCCGTGGCCGCACATTCACCAGCCGTGCTGCTATTGCCTCAGTGATTTTCCAGTGGTCAAAACAGACTCCTAAAGAAGCCTTCGCCACTGCCATGGAATCATGGCGTCAGCGTTGTGAAAAATGTGTACGTCTGCAGGGCGATTACGTCGAGAAGTAACGCCAGTTTCATCGATTTCGGGTGAGTAGTTAATTAGAAAAAAGAATCGGAGACCTTAGAACTTGAATACACCTCGTAATCTGACAGCCTCAAACCGAGCGCACACTCCACGCGGCTGCTTTTAATACGAGGGTTATCCAGAAATTAAGTTCCGATCAGTCACGAAATGGAAAACACAGTGAAAACCACAAACTGTTTATTTGCAACAGTTAGGTACACCATCCACCTACTTCTCTACATAGACGCCGCTCCAACTGCGAGTGTTGTCGTAGTGTTGTATCAACTTCCCAATATCCTCGTCATAGAAAGCAGCCGCCTGTGCTTTCTGCCAGTTACCTGCACTGGTCTGCAGCTCGTTGTCTGTGGAAAAGTTTTGTCTCCATAGCCAGCGGTTCTTGTGAGCAGAGATGAGACTCAGGAGGAGCCAATTACGGACTGTACAGTGGGTGATCAATCACTTCTCATCGGAAACGCTGAAGGACCGTCATCATTGCCCCTGCAGTGTGCGGCCGAGAATTCGCATGAAGAAGGAACTGCTCGACAGTTGTGTTATGTGGGCTGCATGACACAGGCGAAATCTCTAACCAGGCCCTCATGCTTGGCGGGAGACGCTATTCCCTACGCATCTTTAGGTGCTCACTGTTCACTCAAAACTGAACAGAGCGACGCAGCACGATCGACGGGCATACTAGAGACAGTGCCCAATACATCTGTCCAAAGCTTTACCGGATTTTCCCAGTGGTTTCCATTTCGCGACCTATCGGATCTTACTTGCTGGACAACCCTCGTATGTCGTTGATGTTCTGCACAGCGGTTGGAAACGGTGCGGGTGGATTGACCGATACAATTTCTTGCGCACTCACAAGGAATGTTACAAGTCCCAGGGATCCTGAGGCCAAGATAGTCGTTAACAGGGCGTAGCATTTCCTTCATCCTCTTATATAAGGGGGTCGGAAAATAGATCTTGTACCTCGTCTTTCCAGGAGTCTGCCTTTTTTGCTGGATGTAGCACCGGAGAAAGGAAAGAATACAGTCGTTGGCTCATTACGTGAATGGTCAACATGTTCTCGTTTTCCTTTATAGGAGAACGCTGACTTAATGTCACGTGAACCACAGCCGTTCTTTCGGAACACCTACATCAGATGATTAATTTCGGAATTCAAGTGATGAACATTCGACATTAAGTGAAAGCGAACATAATCTTTGCAGTGATAGTGAAACCATATTTTGGCTGCTCTTGTAACTGATTCCTGTACTAATTCTTAACTTTGAAATATGGAAAGAAATATTAGTATTTGCGTAAAGCTGAGCCATTCAAACTGTTGTGACTTGTCAGACATTGCTTTCGGTTCCTTAGTAAATACGGTCTCAGGTTTGCTGCCCGATAACGTTCTGTAAGTCATACAATACTTTCTCGAAGCAACTTTCGTCATCTTCAGGTGGTTACGATAGTTCCTGCTGCAAGTCGCATCTGACAGTAGAAACTACTGTTTCACGCAAAGACGTCGAACTATTGCTTCGATTAAATTTTGTGGGACTTAGACAATGTTATCCAGTTGAAAACCCACGAAGAATATCTGCAGTCAAACTTAATTATGGTGAGGTCGGCTGAATCGAGTCAAAATTTCTTAAGTCCAAATAGAAGACATATTTTCACATGAACTCATTTTCATTGTCGATCCTTCTGTAATATGTAGTTTTCCGTGCCAATAATGGCATATAACGCTACGTAAATGTTTTTAATAGTTCCAGAAAATTAATCTGAAGAATGAGCTGCATGGCCTGTTTGTCTTTTTCAAGAGAGGTGAATCAAGTTGTAGGCATGGCACATAAGGACAGTACAAATGTATAAACATGACACTGAAATAACACATTTTCCTCAAATAAACTTCTTCCTTGGTGCAACAACACGTTTCTCATGGAACCCTTCTGTGACGTGACATTGAATTCAGTCACCAAATATCGTCGATACACCGTTTTCAGTCTTAGAGATTTCACAAGAAGTGCCGTTATCTTCGTTTGCTTCTTCAGAGGATTCTGATGCACCTCAGTCTGATGATCCATCCTGCACGGGTAGTTCCTTCTTAATAAGACGCTTCCTCGAACTGTATTCCTTACATGACACTACTCATTTTCCAACTCTTATCAGTGTCATTTATATTTTCTGAGGATCCAAGAAATAGTGCTTTCTGTTCCTGTCTGAAGAGTTTGGGTAGACTTCTCTGGATATGTCAACAGGTCGTGGAATGAAACAGCAGAACTTAGCTTGTCATTGCTATCATTAACTAGACTAACGGAAGATGGCACATTCTGCTCATTTTCCTTTGGTTTGTTTTCTTGGGTCGACGATGCCCGCAGCTCGTGGTCTTGCGGTTAGGGTTTCTAACTCCAGGTCATGGGGTCCCGGGTTCGATTCCCGGCCGGGTTGGAGATTGTCTCTTCCAGGGAACTGGGTGTTTGTGTTGTCCTCATCATTTCATCATCATCATCATCATCATTATTCATAAGAGTGGCTCGATTGGACTGTGTAAAAAATTGGAGTGTGAAAAAAAAATTGGGACTTTGTACGGGCGCTAATTACCGCGCAGTTGAGCGCCCCACAAACCAAACATCATAATCATCTTGGATCGACGACATACTAGCCAGCAAGAACGGATGTTAAGCCAGTACATTTTCATTCAACAGAAAGACGTCTTTTGAATGAAATCAATTTTTTTGCAAACATTGTTTTTTTCCACTTTCATTCATATAGCCTTGAAAATGTTTCCAAATGTGAATCATTTGATCTTTCTTCTTCTTTACTAAATACTATTTGTCCCTCTTTTACGTTTTCTGAAGAATCTTCCCATTTTACAGTCGTCTTTGTAGACAGGAATGCGGAACCCCACATAATTACGCTGCGTTAAGCTTTAACTGAATATTGCACGGCATTTTTGGCTCCAAAGGCAGAAGTTTTTCTTTTGTATTTTCTCATTTCTAATACACATCGAAAACAAAATAACAAGTTAAAAAATTGACGTAAAAATATGACCAGTTTCACTCGCTTTGTACTGACCCGATCCGTCGGAAACGCAAAACCTTTTTTTCCTTGAGTTGGTAGTCCGGAGCAAGCACACTAACGTAGCAGTGACGTTATACCCCCTTCTCCAATATATAAACTTACTGTGCTACGAATACTTAATGAATTACTAAACGAATTATCAGAGATATATTAATTTGCATCTAAAACTATTTTAAAAAGTAGAATATTTTCGGAACTAGACACAAACAGCACAATCTTACACAAACCTTAACTCAGTAATTAACACATCTGGCAACGTATTCTACTTTCCAACTTACTGTATCTGATCAAAAGTGTCCCGAAACTCCTACGTTACGCGGAATTGACCCACAGATATCAGGAGAGGCAGATCCGCCACTATAAAAGGAGGTGGGGAGTACTGTGTTGTCAGTATAGAAGAATAACAGCAGAATGGGTCAGCCAAGAGAGCACAGCGACTTCGAACATGTGCTAGTCGCTGGATGTCACCTGAGTAACAGGTCCTTCAGGGACATTTCAGCTGCACAAGTCGACTTTTGTTGATGTGAATGTGAAGTGGAAACGCGAAGTAACAACCACAGCCCCGCGTCTTGCGGAGTGGGACCATCGAGAATTACGGAGAGTGGTTGTGAAAAATAGGACGAAATTAGCGGAAAGAATCACTCCTTAGTTTCAAAGTGCTACCAGAAGTCCAGTTAGCGTAATGACTGCATGTAGGGAATTTAAAACATAGGGTACGACTGTCGAGCAGCTCCTCATAAGCCAAATATTTCTGTAGTAAATGCCAAACGACACCTGAGGAGGTGAAAAAAAAAGCGACGCCAATGGAGAGTGGACGACTGGAAACGAGTGATTTGGAGAGATGACTCACGCTACACCCTCTGACAATCCGATGAAATAGTCTGGGTTTAGCGACGTTACCTGCCATCATGTGTAGTACCAATAGTGAAGTACGGCGGAGGTGGTGTTAGGTATGGGGATGTTTTTTGTGGTTAAGTACGATCCACTTACCGCGCTTAAGAAAACGCTAAATACAGAAGGATACGAACACATCTTACAGCATTGTTTACTTCATACAGTAGAGGAATAGTTTGGAGCGATGGCCGTTTTGTATCAGCATGACAATGCATCTTGTCATAAAGCATCATCTGTGAGGCAACGGTTTGTGGCCAATAACAATCCTGAAATGGACTGGCCTACCCAGCGTATTGAATAGGATTGGGGAGAAGAGAAGTCTGTGGCACAACTTGACCAGAAGAAGGGATCGGTTGGTAAGACATGTTCTGAGGCATCAAGGGATCACTAATTTAGTACTGGATGGCAGCGTGAAGGGTAAAAATCGTAGAGGGAGACCAAGAAATGAATACACTAAGCAGATTCAGAAGGATGTAGGTTGCAGTAGGTACTGGGAGATGAAGAAGCTTGCACAGGATAGAGTAGCATGGAGAGCTGCATCAAACCAGTCTCAGGACTGAAGACCACAACAACAACAACAACAACAACAACCCAGCGTCCCGACCTGAATCCAATGGAATACCTTTAGGATGGGTTAGAACACCGACATCGATCAGGACTCCAGCGTCCTTCTCGGATTTCAGCTCTTGAGGGAGAATGGGCTGCAATTCCTCCACAGAACTCCAGACACATAAGTGAAAGTGTCCCCAGCGGAGTTCCCGCCTTGATAAAGCCGAAGGGTGGACACACCCGATATTAATGTCCACTATTGTATGTCCGAATACTTTTGATCAGATACAGCATACGCCCAGCTCGAACACAACCGCTGTATGGCAATGCAGGGTTATTCGAAATTCGTATGTATTCGAGTACAAATGCAAAATGAACAAGCTTTATACCAATGAAAGTAACTTTCAAAATTTTTGGCGGGAGGCGGCAAGCGGGCAGTGATGGTTTCAGAAGCGGCCGGTAGAGTTCGCACGGCAATAGGACTGTCATTCCATTTCGCTGTCAGTTGTGAGTGAAATGGCAATTGTGGAGCAGAAGGTTTTCTGCATTCCTGAGTTCGCGAAAAGTGAGTCGCAAATTGCAGTTCAGCGGGCATTTCGTACCAGATTCGGTATTCAACCACCAACTCGCAAAAGCAGTAGCTGTTGGTTTAAGCAATTTAAACAGACTGGGAGAGTGTGCAAAGTAAAAATCACAGGCCGATCGCGTGTGTCAGAGGATGATGTCCGACCGATTCAAGAAAGTCTTGTGTGCTGTCCCAGTGAGTCTACCAATAGATCCAGTCGAGAACTTGGAAACCCCAAACCAACTGTATGGAAAGTTCTGAGACGGCGTTTGCTGTACGAGCCCTACCGATTACAACTTGTGCAGGTTCTCAATTCCAATGACAAAGAGAAGCGTCTCGCATTTTGTGCTTATGTTCTAACAAATATGGAGGATGATGCATTTCTACAGCGTGTAATTTTCAACAATGAAAAAGTCAAAAAATGGTTCAAATGGCTCTGAGCACTATGGGACTTAACATCTATAGTCATCAGTCCCCTAGAACTTAGAACTACTTAAACCTAACTAACCTAAGGACATCACACAACACCCAGTCATCACGAGGCAGAGGAAATCCCTGACCCCGCCGGGAATGAAAAAGTCAACAGACACAATGTTCGCATATGGGGTTAGGAAAATCCACATTCCCCATTGGAACACGAAAGAGACTCACCGAAGTTCAACGTGTTCTGTGCCGTATCCCATACAAAGATTCATGGAATATCTTTCTTTGCTGAAAGAACTGTATGGGAATCATGTACCTGGACATGATGGAGCAATGGCTGTTGCCTCAAGTTATAGAAGATACCCAGGATTTCATTTTCTAACAGGATGGAGCACCGCCCCATTGGCACAGCCTGGCCACCGAGATCTCCTGATCTCACATCCTGCGACTATTTCTTATGGGGTTATGAGAAGGAAGCTGTTTACGTCCCGCCCCTACCAACCACGATCTGCGGAACTGGATCACTGCTGCCGTGCACTCAGTAACAGCAGATACGCTTTCGCGTGTGTGGGACGAGTTTGGCTACCGCGTCGATGTTTGCCGTGCAGCCAACGGTGGCCACATTGAACAATTATGACATTTCTAATTATTAAATAATTATTAAAAATTAATTACAAATTATTAAATTTATTAAACTGATATCAAACATTATGAATAAAACTTTGAAAATTCCTTTTTTCATTGGTATAAAGCTTGTTCATTTCGGATTTGTAATTGAATAAATACGAAGTTTTCAAAATGGGTCCATCACTTAGAATAATCCTGTAGTTGCTCTACCACTTCGTATGGGACAGTCAGGATGGAATTCCTAAAACTGACCTGATTCTCCTCTCGACCCAGTTAGGTCGATTTTACCGTATTAATAGGGCGCTAAATTGCGTGCAACGTATGTTGACATAGCGTGGTGCATTAAGAACCGACTCTGTTATTCTTACTGGAGCTCCGAGCACCACTGACATGACAAAGAGTGGTGTTATTTTTTCCATCTTAATTTGGAAACGTGAATGTGGTTTTCAGTGGCTTACCGACGACGCTGAGGTGAACGAAGAGGCTGCGCACTGGCTGCGTGCTGAGCTGGCACTCGTAGATGCCGGCGTCGCGCCGCTGCGCCCAGCGGATGTGCAGCGACCACTCGCGCCGCGCCGCATCGTGGCTCGCCTCGAAGCGCTGATCGCTCGTGTACGTGTAGCCACCCACCGTCAGGATGTGGATGTCCCGATGTCGCACCCATGACACCTGCACACCACGAAACGTGTCAACTCGCCACACTACAGCTGTGTATCAAAGCATGAATGTTTCAGAGAATAATCTATTTCTTGTCTGCGAAGAAGGCGATAATGATGAGTTCAGATGAATAACAGAGAAGTTCTGACAGTACACAGGAGAAGGAAAATGATGGTGAAGAACAAGGAAGAAAGATTAAGGTTTAACGTCCCGTCGACGACGAGATCATTAGAGAAAGAACACAAGCACGAACTGGACGTGGGCGCCAAAAAATAACGGCAGTGTTTGTTTCAAAGGAACCATTTGGAATTTGCCTTGTGAGGTGTGGTCCACCTCCGTAGCTGAGTTGTCAGTGTCGCTGACTTCCATGTGTAGGACCTGGGTTCAGTTCCCAGTACTGCCAGGAATTTTTTATCGGTGGGAAGATTCAAATGTGGTCCAGTCAGCCCTCTGATGCCAGTTGAGGACCTGCTTGGATGAGGACCAGCGGTCCCAAGATCTGCAAAACCGACGAAGGCCAGGAGACTGGTGTGCTGACCCTACGATCTTCCATATTCAATCCAAATAACGACACTGCCTGAGGATGAGTTGGCGGTCGTCGATCGACCCTGGCTGGCCTGTCTGTGGCCAGAGCGGCGGAGCTTTGCGTCTAGGAGATTTGGGGAAACGAGGAGGAGGAGGAATAGAAGACAGACAGTAAGGTTAGCATTAACTTTCGACAACATTTAAGTCACTAGGTACAGAGTACGAGTACTATCTCAGTCGGAGAATGTAGGGAGAAGGCGCCGTCTCAGCAGTCACCTACAGTGCTTCAGGGTAATCTACAAGTATATGGTGTGCAGCAGAATAAACAGGAAGGCTATTCCAGCTTCGAAATATCGACAAAAACAGAAAAAGGAATATAAGTGTAGACATATTGTCGTCGCCGTGGATGGCAGCTTCGACATTAAAATAATGAACACGAAACTATCCAGTAGGTACTAAAATGGTTTATGATTGAAACACACAATACTGGTGTAATATTCTCCAATATATTGTAGAATATTACAACAGCGTTGTGTGTGTTTCATTCATAATGTATAAAATATTCTACGAAGAAGCAACGGAACAGTCGATCAATACTAATATAGCCATCAGACAAAGCTGCATGTGAAAAGTGCGGTGGCAGGGTGAGGGGTAGAGAGTAGGTGGTAGATATTAGAATTTTCAGTTGGGCTGCGTGTACCGTTTGAAGAACAATTTCACAAGAAGTAGTACAACCTTAAAACAGCTCATTTAGAATAACACGAAAACCAATGAACTAAATATTTGAAAAAAATTTCGTTTGTAGAGTAAGTAAAACAGACTCGTAACGAGATATTTTTCACAAAAACAGGTTTTATAGATCTAAAGGTGGCCAAAGCGACTCGCTCTTTATATCTCCTCGAAGCTCTGACAGTAATAAATAATCAGTTACAAACAGAAATGACGCAATCTGAATACGCAAGATGATGTATGGTTACTGATAACAATCTCGAAAGTTTCCAATTACACGCATACGTTGTCTCAACTATCTTGCAAACTCGAATAGCTGTGGGAGAGGAAAGAGGGGGAGGGAGGACTTTCCGCGAGTAAATAATTCTGACCCATTTAAACACTGATACAGAAGAGTGTCTTTTATGACTAATCTCCTCATTACTCTTCAAAATTCACAGACGACACTTAAATCGCAAATAAATATGGCGGACGGTGGTTCCACTATCCTCCGAAACAAGTTCACTGTGTTAACCAAGGTGTTCAGAAACGGAATAGGACAAATTTAGTTTGTGAACAGAATATGTGTTACTCGTGTTTGTATAATTCACTCGTCTTTGGGTAAAAGGAATGAGATTGTATGATTCTGTTACAGGGAATAGTGACAACTTTATTTGAGGGAAAAGGTACAAGCTTTTTTTGAATACTCCTACCAGGAAGGTGTTAAAAAATGGCTCTGAGCACTATGGGACGTACCTTCTGAGGTCATCAGTCACCCAGAACTTAGAACTACTTAAACCTAACTGACCTAAGGACATCACACACATCCATGCCCGATGCAGGATTCGAACCTGCGACCGTAGCGGTAGCGCGGTTCCAGACTGTAGCGCCTAGAACCGCTCGGCCACTCCGGCCGGCCCAGGAAGGTGTTTTTCTTTTTTCCATTTGGGGTTAATATGTACAAACATAAATTATCTTAAGGCAGAAAGATATAAATATTAATTTTAATTTTAATTATAATGTTGAAAATATTTAAGAAAGATATAAATGTCCCTGATCGGTTGTGTAAATTAGTCTTATACACCTCTGCACGGAGAAGAACGAATCTATGATCGAATGGGGAAAGTATTTTAAGAATTAGACGTACAGTCCAGTAAAATACCTCCTCAAGATACAATTTTATTTGTATGATAATTATTACGCATCTTTTCTATTGTGATCAATAACACTGTTGCCAGCGACCAAGCTAAAGTCGTACTCTACCGATGTAATTAAAATACATAATACAGAATCAGTGGTAAGGCACTGTTGAAAATAAAATACCGCTTAAAGTCTCACACATTCACAGTTGATCACTCAACACCTGACGAATTCAAATAAATTTACACACTAATTTTCTGCCAATTATGTTTTAGAAATATGTATAGTAAAACAAAGCCAGGAAGCGCGATGTCCGTTTGGTTGACCATATACGAAAAATGTTTATAACAGTCAACTCAGAAAATATTCTAAACTCACTCTTCAGTGTTGAGAGGTAATTTAAGACACTGTAGTAACCTCAAAATTTACAACACATTTCGTCTCTTCACTTGCTAAAATAGTGCTTGGCTCAATAACTACTGTGGCAGCTACTGTTACAACATAGAAAAAATTATTTAGTAATGGCATACTGTAAGTATACAGCCTTAGACACTTCGCATAGATTGAGCGACTCGCAAGAAGATTCGAAGCGCCTCAGAACTGTGTCCTATTTCTAACCGATTTAGAACGGCTTAGACTTCTCATTGTGGCCGAAAGGAGGCACATTTCCGTTGGGTCGTAAGTTTTCACTTTATCGCCTCTCACTTTCCGCTAATCCTTCCGCCGAGTCATGGTTCAGAGAGTCACGAGGGAGATAACAGAATGAAAGTTCTAGTACTCTGTGAAACGATATATATCCTTCTGGCCCATTTCGCTGAACCTTCTATACTTTTCTCTAATTTCGATAAACCTACATATTGTAAAAATGTATGTATGTATATATGTATGTAGTATGTATGTATATTTGTTTGCTTGCTCCACATCTCCTCTTCTATTTGAACCAAATTTGTTATGCGTATCACTCATTGTCTGGAAAGAAGTGCTGTGGCGGTAAGAACCACCTCTCAAAGAGATGGAGATGAAACAGAAGTGTAGCCCACGACGAGCAGATGCACAAACTTCATTCATCTAGTAGTTTAAATGAGAGCACTGAGTCAGATGCAACAAGCTTCACATATAAACCATAACAAAGCTTTTTCTCGCTGACACTGCCCACAAAATGGTGAAAGGAAAGAAATTTACCGCTGAAGTTTTAATTTATTGCATCTTTACTACTAACTCTTTTCGCGATACACTTTGCAGACAATATTCATGTACGCAACTGAATGTGTCTGGAAAATTATATCATTTTACGACACATAGCTCAGGAATAAGACGTCATAAACATTGAGGCGCGTGAAAACGAAATGGCACGGCGAAATTCGCTAGAGATGCAGGTGAATTATGTGTACAAATTGGTGTGAAATATGTTGAGTATAAGTAAAATATATGTGACGTTCGTACACGGGTAAAGCCGCGGATAAAAAGGTCTTCTTAAATACCTAGATAGATTTCAACCAAAAATGGTACACATGTTACTGCCTGGAAAGAAATAATGTGGGAGAGAGAACCACTAACCTGTTATTGGGGTTGGGGTGATGGACTGAGAAGGTTTATTTATATAAATGATATGCCCTCTAGTATTACAGGTAACTCTAAAATGTTTCTGTTTGCTGACGACACTAGCTTGGTAGTAAAGGATTTTGTATGCAACATTGGTTCGGTTTCAAATAGTGCAGTTCATGACCCAAGTTCATGGTTCAAAAATGGTTCAAATGGCTCTGAGCACTATGGGACTCAACTTCTGAGGTCATTAGTCCCCTAGAACTTAGAACTAGTTAAACCTAACTAACTTAAGGACATCTCACACAGCCATGCCCGACGCAGGATTCGAACCTGCGACAGTAGCGGTCTCGCGGTTCCAGACTGCAGCGCCTAGAACCGCACGGCCACTTCGGCCGGCCAAGTTCATGGCTTGTAGAAAATAAACTAACGCTAAATCACGGTAAGACTGGGTTTTTACAGTTTCTACCACACAATTCAACAAACCCTGACGTTTTAATTTCACTGAATGGGCATATGATTACTGAAACTGAACAGTTAAAATTTCTAGGTTTTCAGATAGATGGTAAACTGTAGTGGAAAGCCCACGTTCAGGATCTTGTTCAAAGACTTAATGCTGCCATTTTTACTATTCGAACGGTATCTGAAGTGAGCAATCGTTCGACACGAAAAATAGTCTACTTTGCTTATTTTCATTCGCTTATATCGTATGGTATTATATTATGGATTAACTCTTCCCATTCTAAAAGGATATTTTTGGCTCAGAAACGGGCGGTTCGGGCAATAAGTGGTGTATGTTCACGAACCTCTTGTCGACCATTGTTCACGAGTCTGGATATTTTGACATTGGCCTCTTCCTTACTGTCATTTCTAGTTAACAATATTACCTTATTCTCAAGAATAAACCCAGTTAATACTCGGCAGAAATCAAACCTGAATTTTGATCGGACTTCCTTAACTCTTGTACAGAAAGGTGTGCAGTATAATGCTGCATCCATTTTCAATAAGCTACTACTACAATTCAAAAGTCTTAGCAGTAATCCACGCGCTTTCAAATCGAAACTGAAGAGTTTCCTCATGGGCCACTCCTATTTTGTCGAAGAGTTCCTTGAAAAATTAAGCTGAATCTTTTTGTATTGTTGATTGCGTTTACTGAAACTTATGGCTTGACTTTTTTCTGGTTCACAAACATTTTATTTTTATCTGTTATTACTTTTATGTAGTAATTTAGTGTACTGACGCGTTCCATGACCTTGGAGATTTGCTCCTCAATTTGGTCCTACGGAACTTGACGTGTAAATAAATAAATAAAAAGGAGGAGAGGGAGGGACAGAGAGAGCAGAAACAGGACGCGGAAGATGGGCAGAGAGAGAACGACAGGGAGAATGAGATGGAGAGACAGAAAGAGGAGAGATGGACCGAGATTGGGGGTGGAGGAGATGGACAGTGAGAGGGGGGATTATAAGATGGACAGAGAGAAGGGGAGGAGGAAATGGACAGAGGAGGCGAAGAGGATGTGGACAGATATAGAGGGAAGGACGACGATAGAGAGAGGAGGTAGGGGGAGATGGCCTAATAGAAGATTGAAATAAATACCCGTGTATACCTGGGCAACGTTGGGTACTCAGCTACTATCCTAGTATAAAGCTAAATAACGCATCATTCTCGTACCTCAGTAGGTGGAGAATGGAGTCCTCGATGTTGTTGACCTCTGCACTGGATACATATTCTGGATAGTCTCAATGTCTACTGAAAGAATCGTAGTTGATGAGCAACATCAATTCACGATCGTAGCTCAAATGCATGAATTCCCTTAAGATGGTGTGAAATCAGAGTACCAAATGTAGCTTTTTGAAGATAATGCACAGCATAGAAATCTTGTCATTTTATTACAAGTGCCCGAGGAAGAGGTTTCAGACACACCACCACTCAGAATCGACACGAAAAGCCCTCATGGAGTGGCATAAAGGGGGACAAAGGAAGGACACCGTCCGTTGGCGCGTTGGTTGCCACACACTTCGCGGTCGAAAACGGCAGTTCACCGTGTGATGAGGAACAGGATGACGTTCTTGGCAAACTTTGACACTGCTGATACCGTCTGGACGTTTCATATTCGGCCGTTCTGTAAGGATAACTTATCACTGCAACTCTATTCAAGTAATCGTCGCACCTTGGCGTGAAGTGCAGCTGCAATTTTTGCTCTGGTGTACGGGGTGAAACCACTAGGGAATGCTCAAACCACTCGAAGAAACGCGATCCGAAGCAGCAAAGGGGATTTATTCCTTTTTTGTTAGCACTCCTGTTTCACACCTTGGTGTTGCGAGTTCATCAGGGGGGGGGGGGGGGGGGTGACGGGAGGAGGAGGGCGAGAGGTGTTGGGACATTGATACCTGTGAATAAAATTCTAAGGGGTTCCTCTTTGACTCCTCAATTTGGCATCTCCTTCGGTGCCACCCGTGCACCTTTGCCGAGAACCTTAAAAATACTGTATATACCTGTACATAGACAATCAGTGACAGATTCCTAGACGCCAAAAGGCAGGCAACAGCTTGACATACATAAGGTTCCGTATGCCTGCAAGCAGGCTCTAGAGTAGCAGTGTAGTGCTACTCAGCTGAATGGTATCAAGGGGATGCCTACCTGCAAGTGCATAGGAATCCATTACGGTTTTTCTCTGTACAGGTACATTTTTAACGTGCTCAAAAAGGTTGTGCAGGTAACTCCCTCCGCCCCCTCTCGCCCCTCCCCCCCTTCCTCCACTGCAATCACACGACAGTCGGGTGCTGAACAGGAGGGCTGAAAAAGCAGAAACATCCTTTGCTGCTTCGAATCATGTTCAAATTTCGCCGAATGGTTTTGAATGGCCCCCCCCCCTGTACATCAAAAGAGAACTACTGATCGTGCTACACTTCAAAGAGGTGTGAGTACATTCAGTGGGGTTGTGGGCCTGTTGTGTCCTTAGAGAAAGTTGAATCGTCCGAGGGACTGCCAGCAATGTTATAGGATGTCAAGAACGTCGTCCTGTTACTCGTGGCACTGTGAAATGCCCGTTTAGACTGCGAGATGTTTGGAAATCAGTTTCATTTACGCCCTTTATGCCACTTCTTGATGCCTTTCCGTGTCTACTGTGTCTGTGTATCTGAAATATTTTCCTCGGCCATCCATAACAAAACCACATGGTTTCGACGCTAGCGTCGTGGTTCTGACCTCCATCGCATTGGCGTCAAAAGCAGTGGTGAAATGTGGGTAATATGGGGTGTGAAGGCGTTCCTTTCGTGTGATAAGTCCACGGAGGCGTTGGGCAGAATTTTGGTAAAATTTGGTGCCAATGTAACATCATTAACTCACTTTACACCTCACATGAACTTTCTGACGTCCCACTTTTTTTGCGCGTGTATCGACACCTTGTTGTTTGAAGCGTCATCGAGCCCGAGAGTGACGTCGCAGAGCACCATGCTTTTGCATCATTACAGAGGAAGGTTTTAAGCCCCTTTGAAACAAATTTCAAACTTCTGTGTGGCGAGGGGAGATAGTTACGAGTTTTAAGAAAGTGAACCTTAGTTGATTCCGCGGTGTACTTGATATTCTTAATGTGAGACAATCATCAGATATGATCGCAGAATGAATATTCATTCTGTAGCGGAGTGGGTGGTGATTGTAGTGCTCCTGGTAGATTAGAACTGTGAGCCGGATAGTGACTCGAACTGGGGACCTTAGGAGACGAGGTGCAAGAGGAAGTAAAGCTGTTGTAACTGGTGCTTGGATAGCTCACTGGTAGAGTACTTGCCTGCGAAAGGCAAAGGTCCCAGTCTCGTGTTCCTGCCTGGCACACCAATTCGATCAGGCAGGAAGTTTCAAACCAAGTTCTTAGCCTCATCGAAGATTTTGAACTTAGACATTTTAGCGCCATACGCAGCTCAACAGGATTGAAAACATGAAAGTAGTAATAAAAATTAACACATGTACTCTTCTTGGTTCATTAAAGGAATACGGAACATTAAATAACGCTCATTAATGCATCCTATCAGATGGCGTGCTACTAACGATTGTGACAAAGTTGCAGTTACTACTGAAAACCATTCTGCTGCCCATAACAGCTAGAGGGATCGTGGGAAAGGGTGAGAGGAGTAAGACTGAGTTAACGATTTCTACGGAAACCTCATTCCTTCTCAGACCTAGTGTCGTTTCAAATAGGGTGGTAGTCTTTTATAAATGTTTTACCGCCAGGAGTACCACGCTACGGAGTATTGAATGTCTTGTGAAATCACACTGATCATGATTAGGAAGTTTCTTGGCTAATCGAGCACTTCAGCTGAGAGTTTACTGTGCCTCAAATATCCTCCCACTCAGTTAATAGTGTTGAATACGTAGGGCTGCCGCCTACACATTCCGGTCACCACATTTATGCGTACGTTTTGCAGACCAGATATGGCCCCTGCCTCATCTAGGAGGTTGTTTGTAAACAGAAGAGGGAAGGTACTGCGTACAGTCAAGCCGCCAGCAGTCACGACAGCGTCCTGGGGCGCCGGTCTCGCCACGACATAGCGTCGTTTGTGTGTGTGTGTGTGTGTGTGTGTGGATAAATTCAGTGATCCGGATAAGCTGAAGATCTGCAAAAAACGTTGCCTATATACCAACTGATGTGGGCGTGTGATGTTATTTTGTTACAATTGAGCTGTGACGCTGTTAAGGAGAATTCGTTACTGCACTTTCCCCATAGTAGGCAATAAGCTCATCGGGCGACGGTTGTCTGGTTGGGAATGATCTTTCTCAGACTTCGGAAATGGTATAGCGTGAGCTATCTTCCATGTGTCCGGGAAGTACTCGAATACAAGAAAGCTGTTAATAATCCTAGTAAGCAGTAACAGAGGCATTCGTGGGAGATGTCTGAATTCAGCATCGCCAATATAGTCCTGGCCAGGTGAACTGTTCTTAGTTTTGTGGACAACTTTCTCGAGTGGCGTCGTCAGGAGAGGGCGATCCTGCGTCAGTCGCCGTCGGAAGTCAGTGACTAATTGCAGCAGTCTGTTCTCCTCTTGCCAAAGCTGTTGGACAAGCCTTGCTGGTGGCTGTGGAGTCGACATCTGCCGGTCATAGACAGTCGAATAAAGCTCCGGCTTCGCCAGTGGATCATACACAAGGCCGTCAGGACCTTGAATAGCACGTTTGGCAGACGTGGGTTGTCGGAGTCGTCGAAGGAGTTGCCATCCTTCCTTGGTATCGAGGAGATATTGTTCCATTTTGTCCTCCCAACAGCTCTGTCTCCATTCTACCGCTCGTTGGTTGGTTGGTTGGTTGGTTTTGGGGGAAGAGACCAAACAGCGAGGTCATCGGTCTCATCGGATTAGGGAAGGACAGGGAAGGAAGTCGGCCGTGCCCTTTCAGAGGAACCATCCCGGCATTTGCCTGGAGCGATTTTAGGGAAATCACGGAAAACCTAAATCAGGATGGCCGGACGCGGGATTGAACCGTCGTCCTCCCGAATGCGAGTCCAATGTGCTAACCACTGCGCCACCTCGCTCGGTTACCGCTCGTCGGCAGAGTTCTCATGAAAGGCGGATCGTATCGTATCTGTCGGCCAGATTTCGACATCGCTTCCTGCGCCTCCTGCTCCTGTTCCCATGGATCTTATGTTCTTTCAGCAGTGGCGGAAACGGTTCGACGTTCGATTCTGGAAGGACTACCACTGTGGACGCCCGTTTACTAGCCGTCCGAATTTTATTGGTTAACATCTTAATAGTGCCGTCAGTGCGTTTCCTAAGAGTCCAAAGTCACGGTCGGGCGGACGTTATTGTTGAGGTAAAAACTGAACTGGTCCCACTTGACTGTTCTCCTCATGCTAGGTCGTGAAGGAAGTCCACGTTCAATGACGCCTACAGACGTCAGATGGGATGAGGAAAGATCATTTATAGTGTGTAGCCGTAGTTTTGGATGAAAATTCTTGTTGTTGTTGTGGTCTTCAGCCCTGAGACTGGTTTGATGCAGCTCTCCATGCTACTCTATCCTGTGCAAGCTTCTTCATCTCCCAGTACCTACTGCAGCCTACATCCTTCTGAATCTGCTTAGTGTATTCATCTCTTGGTCTCCCTCTACGATTTTTACCCTCCAAGCTGCCCTCCAATACTAAATTGGTGATCCATTGATGCCTCAGAACATGTCCTACCAACCGATCCCTTCTTCTAGTCAAGTTGTACCACAAACTCCTCTTCTCGCCAATTCTATTCAATACCTCCTCATTAGTTATGTGATCTACCCATCTAATCATCAGCATTCTTCTGTAGCACCACATTTCGAAAGCTTCTATTCTCTTCTTGTCTAAACTATTAATCGTGCATGTCTCACTTTCATACATGGCTACACTCCATACAAATACTTTCAGTAACGACTTCCTGATACTTAAATCAATACTCGATGTTAACAAATTTCTCTTCATCAGAAACGCTTTCCTTGCCATTGCCAGTCTACATTCTATATCCTCTCTACTTCGACCATCATCAGTTATTTTGCTCCCCAAATAGCAAAACTCCTTTACTACTTTAAGTGTCTCATTTCATAATCTAATTCCCTCAGCATCACCCGACTTAATTCGACTACTTTCCATTATCCTCGTTTTGCTTTTGTTGATGTTCATCTTATACCCTCCTTTCAAGACACTGTCCATTCCGTTCAACTGCTCTTCCAAGTCCTTTGCTGTCTCTGACAGAATTGCGATGTCATCGGTGAACCTCAAAGTTTTTATTTCTTCTCCATGGATTTTAATACCTACTGCGAACTTTTCTTTTTTTTCCTTTACTGCTTGCTCAATATACAGATTGAATAGCATCGTGGAGAGGCTACAACCCTGTCTCACTCCCTTCCCAACCACTGCTTTCCTTTATGTCCCTCGACTCTTATGAATGCCATCTGGTTTCTGTACAAATTGTAAATAGCCTTTCACTCTCTTTATTTCACCCCTGCCACCTTCAGAATTTGAAAGAGAGTATTCCGGTTAACATTGTCAAAAGCTTTCTCTAAGTCTACAAATGCTAGAAACGTAAGTTTGCCTTTCCTTAATCTTTCTTCTAAGATAAGTCGTAGGGTCAGTGTTGCCTCACGTGTTCCAACATTTCTACGGAATCCAAACTGATCTTCCCCGAGGTCGGCTTCTACCATTTTTTCCATTCGTCTGTAAAGAATTCGCGTTAGTATTTTGCAGCTGTGACTTTTTAAACTATAGTTCGGCAATTTTCACATCTGTCAACACCTGTTTTCTTTGGGATTGGAATTATTATATTCTTCTTGAAGTCTGAGGGAATGTCGCCTGTGTCATACATCTTGCTTACCAGATGGTAGAGTTTTGTCAGGACTGGCTCTCCCAAGGCTGTCAGTAGTTCTAATGTTGTCTACTCCAGGGGCCTTGTTTCGACTTAGGTCTTTCAGTGCTCTATTAAACTCTTCACGTAGTATCATATCTCCCATTTCATCTTCATCTACCTCCTCTTCCATTTCCATAATATTGTCCTCAAGAACATCGCCCCTGTATAGACACTCTATATACTCCTTCCACCTTTCTGCTTTCCCTTCTTTGCTTAGAACTGGGTTTCCATCTGAGCTCTTGATATTCATGCAAGTGGTTCTCTTTTCTCCAAAGGTCTCTTTAATTTTCCTGTAGGCAGTATCTATCTTACCCCTAGTGAGATAAGCCTCTACATCCTTACATTTGTCCTCTAGCCATCCCTGCTTAGCCATTTTGCACTTCCTGTCGATCTCATTTTTTGAGACGTTTGTATTCCTTTTTGCCTGCTTTACTTACTGCATTTTTGTATTTTCTCCTTTCATCAATTAAATTCAGTATCTCTTCTGATACCCAAAGATTTCTACTAGCCCTCGTCTTTTTACCTACTTGATCCTCTGCTGCCTTCACTATTTCATTCCTCAAAGCTACCCATTCTTCTTCTACTGTATTTCTTTCCCCCATTCCTGTCAATTGTTCCCTTATGCTCTCCCTGAAACTCTGTACAACCTCTGGTTCTTTCAGTTTATCCAGGTCCCATCTCCTTAAATTTCCACCTTTTTTCAGTTTCTTCAGTTTTAATCTACAGTTCATAACCAATAGATTGTGGTCAGAGTCCACATCTTCCCCTGGAAATGTCTTACAATTTAAAATCTGGTTCCTAAATATCTGCCTTACCATTATATAATCTATCTGATACCTGCTAGTATCTCCATGATTCTGCCACGTATACAGTCTTTTTTTTAATGATTCTTGAACCAAGTGTTAGCTATGATTAAGTTATGCTCTGTGCAAAATTCTACCAGGCGGATTCCTCTTTCATTTCTTAGCCCCAATCCATATTCACCTACTACGTTTCCTTCTCTTTCTTTTCCTGCTGTCGAATTCCAGTCACCCATGACTATTAAATTTTCGTCTCCCTTGACTACCTGAATAATTTCTCTTATCTCACCATACATTTCATCAATTTCTTCATCATCTGCAGAGCTAGTTGGCATATCAACTTGTACTACTGTAGTAGGCGTGGGCTTCGTGTCTATCTCGGCCACAATAATGCGCTCACTATGCTGTTTGTACAGGTATTAGCTTACCTGCACTCCTGTTTTTTTATTCATTATTAAACCTGCTCCTGCATTACCCCTATTTGATTTTGTATTTATAACCATGTATTCACCTGACCTGAAGTCTTGTTCCTCCTGCCACCGAACTTCACTAATTCCCACTATATCTAACTTTAACCTATCCATTTTCCTTTTTAAATTTTCTAACCTACCTGCCCGATTAAGGGATCTGAAATTCCACGCTCCGATCCGTAGAACGCCAGTTATCTTTCTCCTGATGACGACATCCTCTTGAGTAGTCTCCGCCCGGAGATCCGAATGGGGGACTATTTTGGGCCAGATCAGTCAATCATCCAGACTGTTGCCCCTGCAACTACTGAAAAGGCTGCTGCCCCTCTTCAGGAACCACACGTTTGTCTGGCCTCTCAACAGATACCCCTCCGTTGTGGTTGGACCTACGGTACGGCTATCTGTATCGTTGAGGCACGCAAGCCTCCCCACCAACAGCAGGGTCCATGATTCATGGGGAGGGTTTGCTGATTCTTAACTACAGCGATATCTAATACATCGACCTTGTGGCATTGAGAAGAGGGTATCTTGATCGGCTGTGGTGGACCATAGAGAGCTGCATCCAACTCTAGTTCTATATCATACAGGATGCGAACCTGGGGGTTGGTGGTCAGCGAATGCCAGGTCGTATTTGTGGCATTCAGATCGCCGCCGTGCAGTACCTCGTCGTAAGTATGAATATTTGGCGGGGGTCATCCGGGATAAGATCCTTGTATGGAGGGAGATAATCCGCGACGAGAGTCACTTTCTCAACCGCTGTGTTGACTGTGACAGCTGTCTCTTCCAAAGACATCACTGGCGGTAAGACTTCCACAGAGTGAGTAAAGGTGTTCTTGACGAAGACTACCGTGCTCCTTCCCCTGCGGCCCACTCTGTCCGCCTTATAAGCTTGCACGTTACGAAATTTGAAAACGGAGGTGAGTGTCATGTTGCCTGTGGGTCATTTTAAAGCGGACGAACGCTTTACCAAGATCCTTCACTAGCGACAATACACTCTTAATTTTTTGTTGCAGCGCTGTCAACAACTTCCCAATACCTGTGAGTGCCAGCATGACAGGTCCCTGAAGGAGGTAAACTCGTCGTGCGGTTGTTGCTGGTGATGTTCAGGGCTGGCAGCTCGTGCGTAAGTCTGTCGTCGAGTCTGAGAAGTAGTTCGTGGCAGATGTCGATGTTGCTGAGGTGGTTGTTGTTGTTGAGGCCGGTGCGGCGTATAAAGTGCCTGTGTTCGGTCAGCAGATAAGGGGTACACGTCCTGGGACGTCGGCCTGACGACTGTTGTGCGCCGAGGAGGTTGTGCTCGGGCAACAGCTCGTCGTTGGTAGGCTTGGAGCAGTTTTTGATACTTCGCGTAGTTCCTATACGTGACAAGGTGCTGTTGTTCACAGTTCACCGCACCTGGTAGTGTGCATTCCTGAGAGTGATGGTAGCCTGCACATCTCAACGTAGTTCGGTGGGAGGCAGCGGTAATTCTCTGAGTGCTCAAAAAGCTAGCAGCACTTACACTGATGTAGTCCCTCTTGGTTTAATAGGCTTTGACTCAAACCCTGGTGTCACAGACACACTTAGGATTGTAGATAGGGTCGCTGTCCTTATCTTTCGGCAGAATGGTGACAAATGAGGTCGCAAGTACTTGGACAGGTTCTCTCGTTTTCTATACTGAGAAGCCGCGCGGGATTAGCCCAGCGGTCTAGGGCGCTGCAGTCATGGACTGTGCGGCTGGTCCCGGCGGCGGTTCGAGTCCTCCCTCGGGCGTGTGTGTGTGTGTTTGTTCTTAGGATAATTTAGGTTAAGTAGTGTGTAAGCTTAGGGACTGATGACCTTAGCAGTGAAGTCCCATAAGATTACACACATACCCTCTGTACTGAGACAGTGGCTGCAGGAAAACTTTTTCCACGGATTTCCTTAGGCAATT
Source organism: Schistocerca serialis cubense (assembly GCF_023864345.2). NCBI lineage: Eukaryota > Metazoa > Arthropoda > Insecta > Orthoptera > Acrididae > Schistocerca > Schistocerca serialis. Next base: position 231,383,579 of record NC_064640.1, read on the forward strand.
CGTCTACCGGGACTTGCACTGGAAGAACTTCCAAAACGATTTTCAACCGTTTTTCTTCAGGGAGTTTATGTGTGAAAAAGTCAGTCTGAAGTTTTGGTAGAAAGCGATGACTTTCTGTCGGTGAGAGTAAGTTTCAAAGTGGTATTTGGACACGTTTCCTTGAGAAATGTGAGCTTACCACCTTCGTTCGGATGGGGCCCTGGCTCCCCCTCATACCATAAGTTAGCCAATCTGTAACAGTGTCTAGCCCAGACTATCTCGCCTATTCGTGGTTTTAGGGCCGAGTTCAATTCAGGGTGCTTTTCCGTGTAATAAATTGGAACAGGTATACTTTCTTCAATGGTCTTGGGGTACCGGCCGCCGGGGGCTCCTGCTACGATGGTCGGATGTCCTGTTGATCTTCTTGTATGGTGTCATCCTGGGCCCTCGGTGGCATGAGAGGCTGGAAGCGATTGGATGAGCTGGCCGGAATGGCCGAGCGGTTCTAGGCGCTACAGTCTGGAACCGCGCGACCGCTACGGTCGCAGGTTCGAATCCTGCCTCGGGCAAGGATGTGTGTGATGTCCTTAGGTTAGTTAGGTTTAAGTAGTTCTAAGTTCTAGGGGACTGATGACCAGAGCAGTTAAGTCCCATAGTGCTCAGAGCCATTTGAACCATTTTGAAGCGATTGGATATTTCTGGTGGCTCCACTCGCCGTTTAAATTGTATGGCTCCGAGCCAGATGTGTGTTGGCCCTTATATTGCACCATAATGAAACCTTCTTCGTCGGTGGTTTTCTGCGCCAGTGCGTCACACGTGAAGTCAACGACTTCATGTTACATATTATCAGTCAGCCCACGTTTATCGTCGTCGTCGGGGATGGCATCGCCATCGAAGGGGCGTTCCTCCTCCTGGTGTTGAGATGTTTCACGATGTGTCGTATGCTGAGTGGTTGGTAGTTGCTGGATAACGGTTTTGGTGAGCTGATCCGTTGCAGCAGCTCGAAAGTAATGAGCCGATTGGCTGTCAGTAGCGTCTCGATCATGTTCTTGTGGGACTTTGCCTTCTTGAACGGTGAGTAATGTGTAATCTTAAGCGGTTTAACAGCTCTCTCTTTGAACGCACTACCTGGCTTTGCTTTAGTAGTCCTGACCCGCACTGGGAAACGTGAAGTTACCACCTTCGTTCGGATGGGGCCCTGGCTCCCCCTCATACCATAAGTTAGCCAATCTGTAACAGTGTCTAGCCCAGACTATCTCGCCTATACCTACGGTGGTGCTGAGGCGGAAGTAAGTACGTAAATGATGGATAAATTGAGCGAAGTCTGCTCCCGGCAGCTGACTGGTTAGCGCGACAGAACGTCAATCCTCAGGGCCCGGGTTCGATTCCTGGCTGGGTCGGAGATTTTCTCCGCTCAGGGACTGGGTGTTGTGTTGTCCTAATCATCATCATTTCATCCCCATCGACGCGCAAGTCGCCGAAGTGGTGTCAAATCGAAAGACTTGCACCCAGCGAATGGTCTACCCGACGGGAGGCCCCAGTCACACGACATTTACATTTGGTTGAGCAAAGACGGAAAAACGGGATGAGGAAATGCGCTCGTAGCGTAGAGCAAGTTCGAAGTAAACACGCTCGCGCTACTAACTCGTACATCGCCGGAGTCCAACCAGAACGTGGTACGTTGCGTGCAAGTTGCAGCACACAGCACTGTTGTCGCGGGCACTAATTTACGTCCGCACGGTAACGTGCTCACGTGATACCACGCATGCATCCTTTCGCAGGTGTGTACTTAAGGTGGCGCTCCGCCCACGGAGAGCCAGTCGAGAGCGCGATGTCAACGCCAGCAAACTGTGTAGCGCGCGCGCGCGGGAAGGGGGTCGATCCCATCGGCCACTCCTTATGACGACTTCGCGCACCGGCAGATGGGGATTGGAGGGAGACGACACATACTATGGAAATGGTTTATGAGTGTTCAACGTTTCACTCGGGCGGAGCTGTGCAACCGCCTGGGGCCGCGTCGACGAGAGAACAACACACACAACTGACACCAAAAGCCGCTTCTACCGGTAAACAAGAGTGCTCGTGTAAGCCGTCGGCGCCGCGCAAAATTGAAACCTTCGCGGACGAAGGAAACTCGTACCCTCCGCGCGGTAACGTCTTTCACGTCGAACCTGACGTGTAACAGGATATGACAACAACGCTGGAATTCAGCGAGAACACCGAGCTGATGGACCAAGAACTACTGAAAGAGACGACAGCGTTGCAGAAACAGATGATTTCGTCCAAATGCAACACAAACGGCACTATAGGAGAAATTCGGAAGAAGATGCAAAGCCTCGGAAACTACGAGCTGAGACGATTGAAACAACCAGTAGGTTCACACCTATTACCCCCAGAGATGACAACAAGGACAACTCCACCCGCACACCGTACCTGGAACTAGGAACGTCTGGACAACAAGCCGCTGCTGCATCTGACGCAGCAAAACTAAACGTGTTTCACCAGTGACGATTTATTATACTGGCTAGTATGTGGAACTGAGTAATGCGCTACAACAACTACTCTCCGGAATCTTGAAGCCCATCTTCCAGAAGGACAAGATTTAATATCATTTCGAGTCCATTGAGGATCAAAGTAAGGCTCTCAAATTTTTTTGAGACCTGCGACTTTCCACTTTTCACACACCAACCGCCGGAGGAAAAGGAACTTAAGGTGTTGATCAACGTCACAGAACGTCAACTCCAGGAAGCATTAAGTGAAAAAGGATTCCTACATGCCAGGGTACATCAGTATAAAAGGAGAGAAGGAGATCAAGTCAGTGGTGACTTAGGCTACTCACCTACCGTGTCAGTCTTCCTAAGGCAAAAGACAACCGTAAAATCTACGACAGCCATTACCTTCTCTACACGAGAGTGTGCATTGAAGACTATCGGTCCAAGGGTCGGCCGACACATTGCAAACGTCGAGCATATGGCAAATTCTTGGCGGATGCCAGCCCGCAGCGCAAGTGCCCTCGAGACCATTGAACCAACGACTGCAACCTCCGCTGCACCTCCAAAGCAAAATGTGCTAACCATAACAAAGACCACTGCGCCTCACGGCGCGTCTGAGGGAAATAGAAGGCACTCCTCCAGAAATATAATGTCCAGCCGCTACAGCAGGCCAAGAAACCGACGATGAAGATCGTACAACCATCGACAACACCAGCGACGTGCAGCAAGCTGGACTGTCATGCACCAGCACAACAGCGACCCGGATGGCCCCAAATACCAGCTACCTTACAGAGGACTCGAAGATGACGGATTTCCTATGCAGGCACACTATCACCTAGGAGAGACCAAACTGCAACATCTGCTTCCACTACACCCAGCCTAGGCACCTTGACACCAGCCAAATCAGACATCACAGCCCTACTAGTACAACTTCAACAAAAACTGACAGGAATCCTCACGCTAAGGAATGGATAACGGAAGCAGAACAAGGCACCTCTGAATCTGCATTTGGAATTCCAATGGAGCAAGATGTAAACAAACTTTAGTGAACAGATTGGATCATAGTTCTGATATCGGAAACACGCCTGACGGACATGAATAGTTCCAAATTACACAACATGCATAGTTATAGGGCGGACCGGTTTGGACAACGAGTTGGCGTAATTGCATTGTTTGTCAAAAACACCATACGAAGTAATCACGAGGATCTACCGCCCTTGGAATTACTGGAAGCCACAGCGGTTACAATGTTCAGCTCAGTATTCAACATGACTCTGGTGGCGGCGTATCTAAGCCCCAAGAAACAGTTGGTGGCCAGAGATCTTCATGCTGTCTTCGACAGATTCAGTAAGGTCTTGCTTGGAGGAGACCTTAACTCCAAACACGGGGCTTGACATTCAAGGAAGACCAACCGAAAGGGACAGATGCTCGACGATCTTGAGAACGACCTTCAAGTCACATCCCTGAGTTCGCCGTCCAGAAGGCTGACGTTCTCGATATAGCGATTGTTAAAAATATCGCTGCAAATCTACAGCTCAAGGCCATCCAGGACCTGTCATCTGCCCATCTACTAGTTCTCTGACTTCACGAGGGTCGCGGCCTCCCAATCCTCCTTCAAGCTCCAGAGCTGTTCACTTGGGCCTCTTTGCGACATACCCTGACAATAACGTCCGACCGACCCAAGAAATCTCTAAAAGTCCGGAAATTGACATCGCTGTGGCAACCTTGACAGTGAAAAGCCAGCGGGCACAAAATGTGCAGCAACTGATATCTTTAGTCACGCGCGTCAATTTGAGATATTCCCTCCTCAACGAAATCAAACATCGCAGGAACAATCACAGAAAACGATGGCAACTACACAGACATCCGGAAGAAAGGCGACTGATGCATCGTTCGTCCTGGGAGGTAAGCCGCCGAGCTGAAGAATGGCGGCAAGACCTTTGGGAAACAAGGATTGACGAAATGTTTCTCCAGACTAGGGACGAGTAGCAACTTGTCAGGGCACTACGCCAACCGAGACAACCAAAGAGAGCAATGCACGGCTCAGGTGGCCTCGTATACGACTCGCTTGGCCAAGCTGAACTGTATGCCGACGTATACGAACACCACATGACAGCTCCGTCCACACAGGATGCAGAGGGCGCAAGGAAAGAAGACCGTATCCGGCAACGAATCGCAGACTTTCGCCACCTCCTCATACAACAGAAGTCTGTTCTTAGCACTCCCGCCGAAGTTAAAGAAACTCAATAGGAAGATTAACAGCTCGGCGTCTGGTAAGGACTCTGTGACTAACGCCGATCTTAAGCATCTTCCGAGAAAGACTATCGTTCTCTTAACCCGAATTATCAACAGCTGCTTACTCAACAGCTACTTCCCTGCAGACTGGAAGACGGTGAAGACAATCCTTATTCCCAAAAGAGAAAAAAAAACCAACGTTGCCAGACAGCTGCCGACCGATTAGTCTGTTGGACACACCCGGCAAAACACTGAAACGGGTGCTGCTAACGCGTCTCAAAGACTATCTGGAAGAAAGCATCATCCACCACGAAAATTTTGGCTTCCAGCCACGGTTATCGGCGATGCTTCAGCTGCTTCGGATTACTGAATATATACAACTCAACCTGAATAGACGAAACTCCATGGTTGGAGTTTTCCCAGATATCGAAAAGGCATACGATCGGGTGTTACGTGACAAGCTTATAGTCAAACTAGCCGATTAATCCCGTCTCCTCGACTGTGACATCAAGCTGATTGATAGCTTCCTGCAGGACAGGCGTCTGTTTGTACAAATAGATGGGAAGAGATAATCACTGAAAGCTGTCCCAGCTGTCATCCCACAGGGAGCGGTGGTATCGCCATGCCTGCGTAATTTTTATATTAACGACATTCCTACCATTCAGTACGTCACCGCCATTCTGTTCGCCGATGACACGGCCTCCCTAACCTCTGGAAGGAACATCGAACAACTTGTGAACAGAATGTAGCGACAACTTGACGTTACCGAACAGTGGGCGAACAGCGATAAAATTACCCTGAACACTACGAAGACTGCAGCAATACTGTTTACGAAGAAACAGCCGGAACTGAGGATGCGACTTACCATCAATGGACAGCCAACACCCTGGATTACGACAACGAAATACCTGCGAGTGATATTGGATAAAGGGATGACTTTTATCCCACACATGCAAGATAGAAATTGAATACTGTGAAGATGATACGAGCACTCACGCCGTTTCTCACGGGCAGGAATCTAAACCCATCAACGAAATTAAAACTTGGTAGAGCAACGGTACATCCTTCTCTGCTGTACGGGTAATCGTCTTGAAGCACAACATGTGACTCTAATACACGCAGGTTGCGACCACTACAAAACAGATGCTTGAAGTTGAGCCTGGGTGCCCCAAGGTGGGCCAGGACGAGAGAAATACGCAAGTTGACTGGAGACGAATACGTCACTGAGAAGATAAAATACGAGGAAACTGGTCTTTTTCACAATTTAGACGATTATCGGGGACATGTCCGCCAACTTGAGACTGTATGCCAGGCCCATCCGCGACATTGGTACAAATACAAAGTGCCTCGAGCCATTATTGCACCCCCACAGGACCATCAAAGATGATAAAGTGTTCAGTTATTCGGTATCTTACATGTAAATAGTTACTCTCAATTACTCGTACGACTACCTAACCAATACGCTCAAAGGACTAAAGGACCCATAGAGAGCCCAAGTACCTTTGCAAGCGAATAAACAATAAAGTGAACTTATTTCCCTTACCTTGACATCCCAGAACAAAAATCACCAAAGGCGATCACTGTTTCGACACAACACGAAAAAAAAAAAGGCACGTAGAGCCAGTTACGCGGCCAAGGAAGCTGCGCTTCCACCAGCAGCTCCGAGGGTAAAGCTTTGCTGTATCTGTTGAGACTGTCCACGTGCTCATCGCTTTGTGGGACCGTGTCGTTACCAGTACTCTTCAGCCACATAGGACCGTGTCGCACGTTTGCATGCTTTCAACATTGTGGCGGTTGCATTGGTTATTGATGTTCCAGTGTGGTGTCACCGCCAGACACCACACTTGCTAGGTGGTAGCCTTTAAATCGGCCGCGGTCCGCTAGTATACGTCGGACCCCCGTGTCGCCACTATCAGTGATTGCAGACCGAGCGCCGCCAAACGGCAGGTTTACAGAGACTCCCTAGCACTCGCCCCAGTTGTACAGCCGACTTTGCTAGCGATGGTTCACTGTTTACAGACGCTCTCATTTCCACAGACGACAGTTTAGCATAGCCTTCAGCTACGTCATTTGCTACGACCTAGCAAGGCGCCATATGCAGTTACTATAAGTACTATGTGAATAGATAATATTGTTACTCAAGTACCATCAAGAGCGACGTTCATCATTAATGGATTAAAGTTAAGTATCAAACTAATTATGTCCGTTTTCTGAATTCTAATTCCTTTTCATGTTCCAGACCTCACGTCAGTATAGTCCTTCCCTCCTCACGCCAGCTTGTCTGAGCTAAAACGCGTGCATTTCGGCCTCCATTAGTAACACGGTGTTGGCTCTTCTGCCAACACAACATCCAGCATTCCACACTTCCCGTAGTTTATCTCGCGCTTAGATTAACCTGCGATCTTGCAATGTTGATCACTTACATATATTACTAGACAACTGTATTCCCGAAAGTTCATTACGCTACATTAATTATTTTTGGGTTTTGGAGTTTTTGTCCTCCAGTTTAGATCTCTACGATGAGGTAATAACATACTGGCAAACATCTCCCTCACAATTACGTTTGCTACATGAACTGTAATGACATTGTAATTCTGTCAGAGACAAGGCCCCGGGAGTAGACAACATTCCATTAGAACTACTGACAGCCTTGGGAGATCCAGTCCTGACAAAACTCTACCATCTGGTGAGCAAGATGTACGACACAGGCGAAATTCCCTCAGACTTCAAGAAGAATATAATAATTCCAATCCCAAAGAAAGCAGGTGTTGACAGATGTAAAAATTATCGAACTATCAGTTTAATAAGTCACAGCTGCAAATTACTAACACGAATTCTTTACAGACGAATGGAAAAACTGGTAGAAGCCGACCTCGTGGAAGATCAGTTTGGATTCCGCAGAAATGTTGGAACACGTGAGGCAATACTGACCCTACGACTTATCTTAGAAGAAAGATTAAGGGAAGGCAAACCTACGTTTCTAGCATTTGTAGACTTAGAGAAAGCTTTTGACAATGTTAACTGGAATACTCTCTTTCAAATTCTGAAGATGGCAGGGGTAAAATACAGGGAGCAAAAGGCTATTTACAACTTGTACAGAAATCAGATGGCAGTTATAAGAGTCGAGGGACATAAAGGAAAACAGTGGTAGGGAAGGGAGTGAGACAGGGTTGTAGCCTCTCCACGATGCTATTCAATCTGTATATTGAGCAAGCAGTAAAGGAAAAAAAAGAAAAGTTCGCAGTAGGTATTAAAATCCATGGAGAAGAAATAAAAACTTTGAGGTTCGCCGATGACATTGTAATTCTGTCAGAGACAGCAAAGGACTTGGAAGAGCAGTTGAACGGAATGGACAGTGTCTTGAAAGGAGGGTATAAGATGAACATTAACAAAAGCAAATCGAGGATAATGGAATGTAGTCGAATTAAGTCGGGTGATGCTGAGGGAATTAGATTAGGAAATGAGACACTTAAAGTAGTAATGGAGTTTTGCTATTTGGGGGGCAAAATAACTGATGATGGTCGAAGAAGAGAGGATATAAAATGTAGACTGGCAATGGCAAGGAAAGCGATTCTGAAGAAGAGAAATTTGTTAACATCGAGTATTAACTTAAGTGTCAGGAAGTAGTTTCTGAAAGTATTTGTATGGAGTGTAGCCATGTATGGAAGTGAAACACGGACGATAAATAGTTTAGACAAGAAGAGAATAGAAACTTTCGAAATGTGGTGCTACAGAAGAATGCTGAAGATTAGATCGGTAGATCACATTACTAACGAGGAGGTATTGAATAGAATTGGGGAGAAGAGGAGTTTGTGGCACAACTTGACAAGAAGAAGGGATCGGTTGGTAGGACATGTTCTGAGGCATCAAGGGATCACCAATTTAGTACTGGAGGGCAGCGTGGAGGGTAAAAATCGTAGAGGGAGACCAAGAGATGAATACATTACGCAGATTCAGAAGGATGTAGGCTGCAGTAGGTACTGGGATATGAAGAAGCTTGCACAGGATAGAGTAGCATGGAGAGCTGCATCAAACCAGTCTCAGGACTGAAGACCACAACAACAACAACAACAACAACAACAACATGAACTGTCTAACTCTGAAAGAATATCTCTCTTACGATATCTCTTCAAGCTATGAGCAAACCGATGTCTAGAATATGGTGGCCGTCTCAATACAGTAACACATGGCTACACTTGTTTGGAACACTCTTACAGCAGAAATGCATTTCTAAAAAAATGTTAGTTCTTTTATTCAACACGTAAATATCGATTGAGATTATGTAGTATAAGGAATGCAGTTTTCTTTAACTTTACTAGTGATGTTACACATTTTTAATATATCAGTTATCATTAGTAGCAAAACGAAAACACTCTTTTTATAATTACATTTAACATAATGATGCTCAGATAACTTTAGGGATTAGGAATAATATCCTAGCACTGGTTACGTAACTAAGGTCCTGGAAGACTCGGAGACCAGCTTTGACAAATGTATTACACCGCAGCAAAGGGAATACTGATTAATGCATTTTTATAAATCTAAAGAAACAGTACATTCCCTGGAGACGACGATGCGTTGAGTTGTAGCGGCGATGGCGTTGACCAGTACTGCTCATGCCTGGCGCAGCATACAAACTTTTACACTACTGGCCATTAAAATTGCTACACCAAGAAGAAATGCAGATGATAAACGGGTATTCATTGGACAAATATATTATACTACAACTGACATGTGATTACATTTTCACGCAGTTTGGGTGCATAGATCTTGAGAAATCAGTACCCAGAACAACCATCTTTGGCTGTAATAACGGCCTTCGTACGCCTGGGCATTGAGTCGGACAGAGCTTGGATGGCTTGTACAGGTACAGCTGCCCATGCAACTTCAACACGATACCACAGTTCATCAAGAGTAGTGACTGGCGTATTGTGACAAGCCAGTTGCTCGGTCACCATTGACCAGACGTTTTCAATTGGTGAGAGATCTGGAGAATGTGCTAGTCAGGGAAGCAGTCCAACATCTTCTGTGTCCAGAAAGGCCCGTACAGGACCTGCAACATGCGCTCGTGCGTTATCCCGCTGAAATGTAAGGTTTTGCCGGGATCGAATGAAAGGTATAACCACAGGTCGTAACACATCGGAAATGTAAGGTCCACTGTTCAAAGTGTCGTCAGTGCGAACAAGAGGTGTCCGAGACGTGTAACCAGTGGCACCCCATACCATCACGCCGGGTGATACGCCAGTATGGCGATGACGAATACACGCTTCCAATGTGCGTTCACCGCGATGTCGCCAAACACGGATGCGACCATCATAATGCTGTAAACAGAACCTGGATTCATCCGAAGAAATGACGTTTTGCCATTCGTGCACCCAGGTTCGTCGTTGAGTACACCATCGCAGGCGCTCCTGTCTGTGATGCAGCGTCAAGGGTAACCGCAGCCATGGTCTCCGAGCTGATAGTCCTTGCTGCTGCAAATGACGTCGAACGATTTGTGCCGATGGTTGTTGTCTTGCAAACGTCCACATCTGTTAACTCAGGGATCGGGACGTGGCTGCACAATCCGTTACAGCCTTGCGGATAAGATACCTGTCATCTCGACTGCTAGTGATACGAGGCCATTGGGATCCAGCACGGCGTTCCGTATAGCTTTTCTGAACCCACCGATTTTATATTCTGCTAACAGTCATTGGATCTCGACCAACGCGAGCACCAATGTTGTGATACGATAAACCGCAATCGCGATAGGCTACAATCCGACCTTTATCAAAGTCGGAAACGTGATGGTACGCATTTCTCCTCCTTACACGAGGCATCACAACAACGTTTCACCAGGCAACGCCGGTCAACTGCTGTTTGTGTATGAGAAATCGGTTGGAAACTTTCCTCATGTCAGCACGTTGTAGGTGTCGACACCGGCGCCAACCTTGTGTGAATGCTCCGAAAAGCTAATCATTTGCATATCACAGCATCTTCTTCCTGTCGGTTAAAGTTCGCGTCTGTAGCACGTCATCTTCGTGGTGTAGCAATTTAATGGCCAGTAGTGTATGATATAATTCTTCCTTCCATATCCAAACGTCACAGAGCACTGCAGAAATATTCTGCACTGTAATAAGTTCCTTATGCGTCCATCACAGGCTAATTTCCAGCAAACTAGCATATAATTTAGTCTCGCTTCCGCTCCAAGGTACTGACTGTCCAAAGACTAGCGGCTGACTGTGTGGCCGTTCCTCTTTCTGTGCGCTCGCTGCGAACTCTCAAGTCTTTCACTTCAGCGCTCTAACCACCCCCTATACGCAGGGGGAGAACCCGCCAGCTTTTCCTTCCGTAACAGTACATTTCTACCTGTCGGTCCGTGTGCATGAATAAGCAACATGACCAATATTTTTTCGTACATAAACCACACATAAAAATATTCAACATTAACGCATTTAGTGAAATATATATATACGTTTATGAACAGACACTAACAATAAAGCAGTAGTTGAATCAATGCCACAAAGTGTTGGAGTTATAGGCACTCTACGATTGTCCTTTACAACACAAATGGAGCATTTGGTGACGCTGCTGTGTTGTTAAGGGCAATCGTAGTAATAGTTTACGTGCAGTTTGTCCCACTTTGTACAGCCATTTCCCGATAGCAGTAGTGTGAATCGGGGTGCTCTATAGATGGCAACACTGTTTATTAATGCCGGTATTCGTGGCAGTTGGGATTGTTTGGTCTTGTTGGGCAGTTCACCGGGCCCGTCTCCTAATGGTTTATGGCTGTCGTTCAGAGCCTGCGTATTGTGCGAGTGTGTTCTCCTCGATCCATAGTGGGCGTTACCATTGTCTGTATGACGGTTGTAGGGTGCAGTACTGCGGAATCACCACCCACACGGGCAGCCATGCGCGTAACGACTCATCTCTGTGGGGTATTGCGCTTTGCAGGGCATTGCGACAAAAAGCAAGTACCTAGTGACGCTCTTTATACAGTCCGATCGACAAAGCGATGAGTCGTTCTTCTCTAAGAGCTTATTCGCTGCCGAGCGTGAAATTTCTGTCACTGACATGTCAGTGGTAATGGATAATAGATATTTCATTTTCATGTTAGATCATAGTTGGCCTCGAACCGTACTAGAGGCTAAAGCAGGTAATTTGGGAGGAAGTTCTCCTTGCGTTTTCAGTTACAACTCTGTAACGTTTCGCTGGTTCCCTGTGCATCTTTCCTTATATTTTAGTGAATACACATAGAAATCGTACTTGGTCGGTCAATATATTTCGAAATATATTAAAGGTAATTATTGTAGTTTATCCGTTAAGATGCCAAGCTTGACCGTAAACCATCGAATACGATACATACTCTTAACTCTTTCCTAGGATGGGTGCATAATCGAGAACACTTTTAATTTCAAATTCAAATAATGGATAACATAGTCTAAGAGGTAGCTGATATACAGAAGCACACGTCTTTTAAGCTATGTTAAGTATCCCAGTATTTCTGTCTATAGCCAGGTGTGGGGGATTTTTACCACCAGTTGCATAGATCTAAAGGTACGAGTGGTACAGATTGCAGTTGGGTTCTGCTGGATGTAAATCTTGTTTTGACGGAGAAACTATTTATAAAACCTGCTGCACTGTAACGTAGTACAATCAGCTGGTACCGAGACAGCAATTAAGCAACAAACGTTAATTTTTCTTGTTATCTACCGTCCTACCCGGAATACCTAGTAACGCAATGTAGTGATTAACATGCTGGACTCGAATTCTGAAGTAGCACGGGCCAAAATATGCTCTGTGCATCCTGATTTTGATTTTCCGTGATGGTTACATTTCCTCCGTCAGTTTACCTGAGGTTGTGCCCCACCTGTAATGACCCTGTCGCGGTGTGGCGTTACCCTTAATCTTTGTTCCGTTTCCAACGTGAGATAACAATACGGCTTCAAGTAATCTTACAACATAACACAAAATCACACGATTTTCCACAGCTAATGAAACTTTTTAGTTACGCTAGGTGACTGCTGGCAGTAGATGATGACGACGATGTTGGGATTTAGAATAGTCAACATCAGGATCTTCAGCGCCATTACTAAAACGAGTATAATTGAGAGCAAATAAGAATGATGAAGTTTTCCTACTCAAATTCATATAACAAGCTTATAACTGTCACACATAAATACGAGGGCGTGCTGAAAAGTAGTACCTTCGATTTTTTTGTATGGAAATTCTTAAAATTTTCTAAATGAAACAAACATTAACATTCTACACCCGTATTCTTCATCTCTACATATTTGCAGCCCTCTGCCGCTAGGGGGCTCCGAATTTGAGCGTGTAATATGGCGGTGTGTAACGTAACTACGTCGGTGCGTCAGAAACAGCGTGCTCTACTCGAGTTTGGAGTTGGAAGCGTTCGGCCAAGGGTGGAGCACCCTCTCCTTCAGCATGGCAGTACCAGACCACGCTCGAGCGACATCTGCAACAATCCGACGCCTTCAGTTCACTGTCATCGATTGTCCTCTGTGCAGTCCTTGACTCCATCAGATTTTCATCCATTTTCAAAACTTAAATAACACCTTGGAGGACTTCACTTTGATAGTGATGAATCGGTGCTAGTAGAGGTGAAGTTGTGGCTCCGTCAACAAAATAAAAGAGTACGTAGTAACTATGTCAACAAACTGGCTCTCTTTTGGAGCAGTGTATTCATCGCCATGGTTACTATGTTGAGAAATAAAAATGTAGATATGAAAAATAAAGATGTAGAATGTTAGTAACGCCTGTTTTATTTAGAAAGCCTTAAGAGTTTTCTCATGAATCAACCATCGTTAGAGGAAACTAAGATAATACATGATGAATGTGAGGATGGCTGCTTGCAGATAAAAAAAGGTTGAAACCAGACACACTGGAACACACTAAATACTCAGCTTAGAAGCTTGGACATACACAAAAAAGTAAAACGTAGCTGAAACAAAGGTCGCTTCCCCAGTGAAGTCTATAGCTTCCCTGTGGTCAGTATATAAAATGCATTGCACTGAAGTGTGGTATATAGAAATAAACACGGCACAGATAACAAAACGGTCGGATCCTCCCGTTAGTGTAGAAAGCCATGCGTGAGGCGATTATGTCCTACACGGAGGAGGACGAGTGTGACTATCACAGTTCTGTTATTTAAAGAGGAACGTCATGACCGGATTGTTGTATTCAACGTCTGTAGCGGGTTGTCGTTTTATCTCCTGTCAATCTTCCTACCATTAATGAATGGCATTATGACTCGAGTAGTGGTATGGGACATTGTTCAACTTGGTCACCGATACAAGCATGTTTGGCTGCTATATCTGTTTATCCGTTTCCCCTTATCCACATGTGCCCTGGTACCCAGTGGATTACAACATCCTTCCCGTCATGAAATCGTAGGAGAGAGTCCATTATATTATAGACCATTTCCTCTTAGGCGTATATACAGGGTGACAGTTATTGAACTATATGAAATAAAATCGTCATAGCTTCTGAACGGTTTGCGTAAGGATGTCCAAACTGCACGGCTGGCCACGGGGCAAGATGGGAATTAGTATGCACTGTATGGTTTGGTTTAGCGACGAAACCCACTTTCATTTGGATGGTTTCGTCAGTAAGAAAAATTAGCGCATTTGGGGAACTGAGAAACCGCATTTCGCGATCGAGAAGTCTCTTCACCTTCGACAGATGTCTGTGTGGTGTGCAGTGTCCAGTCACGGAATAATCGTTGCGATATTCCTTGATGGCACTGTGACTGCCGAACGGTTCGTGAACGTTTTGGAAGACGATTTCATCCTCATTGTCCAAAGTGACCCTCATTTCGACAAGATGTGGTTCATGCAAGACGGAGATCGACCCCATCGAAGCAGGAGAGTGTTCGATGTCCTGGAGGAGCACTTTGAGGAACGCATTCTGGCTCTGGAGTATCCAGAGGTCACTGGCATGAGCCTCGATTGGCCGCCATATTCTCCGGATCTGAACACATGAGACTCGTTTTTTTGGAGCTGTATTAAAGACAAGGTGTGCAGCAATAACCCCAGAACCACTGCTGAGCTGAAAGCAGCCCTTCAGGGGGTCTTTTTTTGTGGGGTTTTAGGGCGCTCAACTACTGAGGTCATTAGCGCCCAGTCACAAATGTAAGTGCACATATAATCTGGTAAAACTCAAGGGGGGGGGGGGGGAGACCAGAAAGTTCTTACAAAGACGCAGATAAAATAATTAAAAGAGTTAGATGTCTTTGGAGAAGTCCTTCAAAGTAATAAAACGAAGAACTCGAGCAGCTGTTCGAGCGTCAGCAGCTAAAATTTCCTGTAAAGTAGATGGCAGAGACAGGACAACACGAGATTGATTAAAACGGGGACACGACAATAAAGCATGGCGCACTGTCAATGCATGACCACAAGGGCACTGTGGGGCGGGGTCACCGGATAGCAGGTAGCGGTGGCTAAACTGGCAATGCCAAATCCGCAACCTGGCCAAAAGGACCTCCTCTCGCCGAGATAGTCAGGAGGAGGTTGTCCAAGCTGTTGGGAACGGTTTTATGGCCCGGAGCTTATTTTCTTGAAGTGACGACCAAGTATCCCACCATAATGACACAAGCCTCTTACAAACAACCAGACTAATGTCAGACGATGGGACACAAAGTGAGGCTGGCCGAGGCAGGAGGTCTGCAGCCTTGGCCGCAGCATCAGCAGCCTCATTCCCAGGCACTCCTACATGGCCTGGAACCCACATAAAGCTAACAGGAGAGCCATCATCAGCAAAAGAATGGAGGGATTGCTAGATCCGTTGCACCAAGGGATGGACCGGATATGGAGCTCCAAGGCTCTGAAGAGCACTGAGTGAATCAGAGCAGAGTACATACGGAGAATGGCGGTGGCGGCGGACATACTGAACGGCCTGATTGAGAGCAAAAAGCTCGGCCGTAAAGCTGGAACACTGGTCGAAGAGCCGGTATTTAAAGGTGACGACCCCGACGACAAAGGCACAGCCGACACCATCGTCAGTTTTGGAGCCATCAGTGTAAATAAAGATGTTACTGGCAAGCCGCGCACGAAGTTCGACAATCCGTGAGCAATACACTGCGTCCGGAGTACCCTCCTTTGGGAGTGAGCTGAGGTCAAGATGAATGTGAACCGGAGCCTGGAGCCAAGGTCGTGTCAAGCCCTCACCCTCTCTGAAGGAGGTATGGAGGGCAAAATCCAATTGTCGACGCAGGCGACGAAAGCAGACTCCAGGGGGCAGCAGGGCAGACACATATAACCCATACTGACGATCGAGAGAATCGGCGAAGAAGGACTGATAAGAGGGGTGGTCGGGCATTGACAACAGCCGGCAGGCATACCGACAAAGCAGTACGTCGCGCCGGTAGGTCAATGGTAATTCGGCAGCTTCAGCATAAAGACCCTCGACGGGACTGGTATAGAATGCTTCGGTCGCAAGACGTAACCCCCAATGATGGATGGAGTTGAGACAGCGTAAGAGGGATGGCCGAGCAGACGAGGCTCCCATAATCCAGCTTTGATCGGACTATGGAACGATATAAGCGAAGCAGGACAGTGTGATCCGCTCCCCAAGATGAACCACTAAGAACACGGAGGACATTAAGGGAACATGTACAACGCACAGCCAAATAAGAGACATGCAGAGACCAACAAAGTTTCCTGTCCAGTGTGAGGCCTAAAAACTTTGTTGTCTCTACGAATGGGAGAACAACGGGACCGAGATGTAAGGATGGTGGAAGGAATGCTTTGTATCGCCAAAAGTTGATGCAAACCGTCTTCTCTTCAGAGAACCGGAAGCCATTAGCCACACTCCATGAGTGTAGGCTGTCAAGACAACGCTGTAGGCAGCGCTCCAGGAGGCATGTTCTCTGGGCACTGCAGTAGATCGCGAAGTCATCGACGAAAAGAGAGCCTGAGACGTTAGGTGGAATGCAATCCATAATTGGATTGATCGCTATGGCAACAAGGGCTACGCTCAAAACGGAGCCCTGAGGCACTCTGTTCTCCTGGAGGAAGACGTCGGTCAATACGGAACCCACACCAACCCTAAACATTCGATCTGTTAAAAATGAATCAATAAAAAGAGGCAGGCGACCACGTAGGCCCCACTTGTGCATAGTGCGGAGGATACCTCCTCTCCAACAGGTATAGTATGCCTTCTCTAAATGGAAGAACACAGCTACCGTTTGGTGCTTTCGCAAAAACTTCTTCATGATGAACGTCGACAAGGTCACAAGGTGCTCAACAGCGGAGCGGCGTCGACGAAAGCCGCATTGAACATTGGTAAGTAGCTGTCGAGATTGAAGAGTCCAAACCAACCGAGCGTTAACCATGCGCTCCATCACCTTACAGACACAGCTTGTAAGAGAAATGGGGCAGTAACTAGAAGGTAGGTGTCTATCTTTCCCAGGTTTGGGTATGGGAACAACGACGGCCTCACGCCAACGCATGGGGACCTGACCTTCGGTCCAGACGCGATTATAGGTATGAAGAAGGAAGCATTTTCCTTCTGGAGAAAGGTGTGTCAGCATCTGAACGTGAATGGAATCTGGCCCCGGAGCAGAGGACTGGGACAGTGCAAGTGCACTTTCGAGTTCCTGCATGGTAAAGGGGGCATTATAACCTTCCAGATTCATCGAGTGGAAGGAAAGTCGCCTAGCCTCTTCTGTCTCTTTTCTTGGAAGGAAGGCAGGGTGGTAATGGGCGGAGCTTGAAACCTCTGCGAAAAAGTGTCCGAAGGCGTTGGAGACATCCACAGGGTCCACAAGTACCTGAAGTCAGGCCAGGTATCGAGGAGTGGGCCTTACTGCCCGACAGCGGGCGCAGGCCACCTCATACGACAGAAAAGGGAGTAAAACTGTTAAAGGAGCTTGTGAAAGAGGCCCAACAAGCTTTTTTGCTGTCTTTGATGACTCGACGACATTGCGCTCGGAGTCGTTTGTAATGAATACAATTCGACAGCGTAGGATGGCGGCGAAAGGTGCGTAAAGCACGTCGTCGAGCACGGATAGCGTCTCTGCAAGCCTCATTCCACCAGGGGACTGAAACGCGACGTGAAAAGAGGTAGTATGAGGAATGGAACGTTTGGCAGCATTGATGATAACAGCCGTGAGGTATTCGACCTGACTGTCACAGCTGAGAAAATCTTGGTCCGGAAACGTCGCCAGGGAGGAGTAAAGTCCCCAGTCAGCTATTGGTATAATAATTACTATTAAAAACAGTCTTGATCACAATTTATTTTATAAGGTGACCGGTTTCGACCACTGCTGTGGTCATCTTCAGACCATTGAGTGGAAACCCCTTTCTGTTGTGATTCTCCAACAGAAAGGGGTTTCCACTCAATGGTCTGAAGATGACCACAGCAGTGGTCGAAACCGGTCACCTTATAAAATAAATTGTGATCAAGACTGTTTTTAATAGTAATTATTTACAATTTTATTGATCACTGCTGTTCCCATAATGCATTCAAAAGTAAAGCTATTGGTATGTTTCAGCTCGAGGGACATGGGGATGGGGTGTGGTACAGGAGACGAACGACACAGGGGAAATGGTCGCTCAAATAGGTGTCAGAAAGGACATATCACTCGAACCGATGGGCAAGAGTGGTAGAACAGATCGAGAGGTCCAAGTGGGAGTAGGTATGAGTAGAGTCTGAGAGGAAAGTCGGGGCGCAAGCATTGAGGCAGACAAGATTGAGATGGTTGAAAACATCCACCAAGAGGGAGCCTCTCTGACAGGATGCAGGAGAACCCCAAAGGGGATGATGGGCATTGAAGTCGCCAAACGATAAAAACGGCGGAGGAAGCTGAGCAAGCAGGTGCATCATGTCAGCCCGACTAACTGCGGATGACGATGGAGTGTAGACAGTACAAACAGAAAAAGTAAAGGCAGAAGGAGTAATATGGGCAGCTATTGCTTGGAGTAGGGTGGTCAATGAGATGGGATGGTAATAGACATCGTCCCAAACGAGCAACATGACCCCACCATGAGCTGGAATACCGTCCACAGGGGTTAGGTCAGATCGCTCGGAGGTATAGTGGGTAAAAGCGATAGGGTCAGTTGGGCGTAACTTCGTTTCCTGGAGACCAATGACAAGCGGACAGTGCAGGCGGAGGAGCAGTTGTAATTCCTCCCGATTAGATCGAATACCTCTTATGTTCCAATGTAACAGAGCCATCGCAAATCAGAGAAAGGGGGAACGAAACGGCTGAAGAGCTGGTCACCTCGACGGCCGCGGAGGGCCGGGTTTCGAGGGAACATCGCTACAACTGTCAGGATGCGGATCCTGTTCCATCGAGTTGTCGCCATCAGCGGCCACATTCCTGGGTTGCGCAGGAGGGGTAGCATCGTCCGCCGACGACAGGCCAGCTGAGCGCCTGGCAGCAGAGCGTCCTGGCAAAACTGAGGACGGCCAGCAGCAGCGAGTGTCGGATGGAGCATCAGACGAAACGCGCTGGGGTGGAGATGGGGATAAAGACTTCTTCTTTGAGGCCATCTTGGAAGACCAATGAGTCATAGGGATGGTGGGCTGTGGGGGCTGGACCCGAAGAAAGTTCTCACGCTCAGGGTCCTTTTTTGAACGCCGGACCTCGGAAGCAAGGGTCCGTAACGTTTCCCTGATGGATGCCTGAGAAGAGGATCGCTTCTCAGGCGGCGGAGGAGGAGGAGGAGGAGGAAGGGTGGCCCCTGGGGCAAAGGGGGCAGGGGCCGCGAGGGAGGAGGATTTGGGAGGGAGGGATTTGGGATGTGGAGGCACAGATCCCAGATGGTGTGCAGAGGTGGAGGGGAGACAGGATAGGGGTGAGCATACTGTGGGAGGAGTGGACACGACCAAAGCAAACGACGTTGTCAACATCACGGGATGGAGGCGGTCATATTTCTTCCTGGCCTCAGAATAAGACAGACAGTCCAAGGTTTTCAATTCTTGTATCTTCTTCTCCTTCTGATATGCGGGGCAGTCGAAAAATCTTGGCGAGTGGAGGCCAGGACAATTGACGCACGAAGGTGGTGGGGTGCATGTATGTCCCTCATGAAGAGGACGTCCACAATCGCCGCAAAGGGGCTCAGCTTCACACCGTGACGACATGTGCCCAAAGCGCAAGCATCAAAAGCATGACATAGGAGGCGGGACATAAGGTCGCACGTCGCACCAGTAGCATATCACCTTTACCTTCTCCAGGAGAACATCCCCCTCGAAGGCGACGATAAAGGCCCCAGTGTCTATGCAACGATCTTTGGGGCCGCGCTGGACTCGCTGGACGAAACGTGCGCCATGGCGCTCCAGGTTGGCCCTGAGCTCCTCATCAGATTGCAGCAGGAGGTCCCGTTGGAAAATAATCCCCTGCGTCCTACTGAGCGCCAGATGTGGGACAATGGACACTGGGATATCCCCTAGTCGGTCGCATGCCTGGAGCGCCGCCGACTGTGTAGCGGAGGTGGTCTTTATGAGAATGGACCCCAAACGCATTTTACTAAGAGCCTCGATTTCTCTGACGATATCCTCGATATGCTGTACAAAGAACATGGGCTTATAGGTGGCGAACGTCCCCCCATCGGTCCGAGAACAGACTAAATAGCAGGGGAAGTATTTCGCCCCAAGCCAGCGGGCCTGTCCTTCCTCCCAGGAAGTGGCCAAGGGGGAAAGGCAGAAGTACCAGAACCAGAGACAGAGACAGAGACAGAACCTTTCCTCTTAGAAGACGCGGCCGCAGAGTGGCCTGATGCATGTTGACGTTTCATCTGCGAAACGTCCGCCCCGATACCACCCACTCCGACCAAGGGCTCTTTCCATGGGCGCCACCCAGCCTCAGCAAGGGCCACCTGGCAGGAGTCCTGATGCCCCAGGTAGACGGGCATCTACTCCTTGGCTTACATGGGGAGGGTGCAGCTCAGGTATCCCTGTGCTGTCAGGGGGCTAGAACCTAGAGGGTACATGACGAACCCACCACAACGGGCTGGCTACCATGCTGGATTTCGGGTGCCATGGAAAGTCCATCATGATCGTAGGTGCAGATGGGGACGCACTATGGGCGTAACTTGTGCAACCCATCAGGTGTTTAGGCCCAAATTGATGAAAAGTGGGTGCAGTTACGACGCTGTGACGATGATGAGTGCCAAGGTCTTAGTGCACTGAGGACTGGTGATACACCACGTAAGGTGTCCTTCCCCAAAAGGCTCGTATTTCTGTAGAATTTTGAAAAATGGAGGTCAAACCCCAATGGGGACCATCACATTGAAGGTTGAAACTCCTTTTAGTCGCCTCTTACGATAGGCAGGAAACCTCGGGCCTATTCTTACCCCGGACCGGCAGGGGGGTTCAGGGGGTCATAGACAGCATCAATGTTCCGACACTTCAGCGGGTCATGCAGAATTTCGTTATTCGTCTGCGTCACATCATCGCCAACGATGGCAGGCATTTCGGACATGTCATAACCTAAATCTGAATATCTCTAGTGACGTTTACATACTGAATAAAGTGTGTGCAATCCGTAGTTGGTAACTAATTTAGGTTTTTTTCATGTAGTTCAATAATTGTCACCCTGTATGTTGAGGACATGAAGAGCTCTTGAAATTTCAGTTCACGAGGAATATCAAAAGTCGATCACGAATCGCATTCTCCAGTGCCTTCACGATCACACACCATTTGTCTTTGTTGTTGTTGTTCTTCAAGGGCTGGGATACAAGGTGAGAGTTATTTGTTCTCTTATAGTTTGGTACTCACATAGTACTCGCAGAATCGTTTACACTAGGAGAGAATTTTCGCTAATAGTTGCTGTCTGCTTGTTCTTTGGGAGTACTTTCTGTAAGTGTCTGAGCGTCTTGCGAGCGCAGTAGCCGGAAGCGTTTACACACAGCAAGGTGAGATTGTCTGTGAGAGCTAAGAAATCACTCTCCGCGTGATTTTCCTGTCGTATTTATATGCGTTAAGGAAGAGGTTGCCATGGAAGCTCGTCGGGTTGCAGCTACACTTTTAGTGTAAAGAAAGAACGTAAACAACCGTCTTCATGTTGGAAATGCAACGATCTGAGCTCTAGAGCTTATGTTGGAAAATCCACAACAATATCGAAATTTTGTGAAAATGACAGCAATGCGAATGGAAGAAATACTCTTTAATTGGGTCCAAATTGCCAGTCTAGATACTATTATGCGTAAATGAATTAGTATTAAAGACAGACTGCCTGTGACACTAATATTTCCAGCATTATCTACAGTATGTTTATTCTCTTTTAATATTTGGTAAAGTGACAATTACGAAGGACTAATGCTACACCAATTTCATTTTGATATCCATAGATGTTCGAAAGGCAATTAGTGCGGATATCTGATAAATGAAACATTTCCGAACATTCATACAGGTATATTTGAACGTTTTTACTTGCACTGAGTTACGGAACAACTCGTAAACTTCTGAAGGTCTGTTCTTCAACACCCATCATAATAATATCATCAATATATATCATGTCATATAAAATTATAGATAGGCTGTATTACTTGAAGTTCCAAATCGATCACTTTCAAACATAACTTCACTTATTTCTCTATGATAATTAATGTATGCTACAAAACTACTTTGCCTGATACCTTGGATTATGAATATTCTGGTAAATTTCTTCTTAGGAAGTATTAAAGCCTGTAGCCATTTCAGCCAACAAACTTTCAGTACCTATAGTCCAGTAACTGTACGAGGGGCTTTCTATAAGTAATGTAACACTTTTTTCCTGGCTAGTTTCGGTTGAAAAAATGCGGAATTTTGTTGTGGAACATCGTGGAATATTCCCGCTTCAGGTCCTTAGTTTCATAAAGTTCCGATAGGTGGCGGCGCTGTATGAGCCTTCAAAATGGTATCTGTAATGGATGTGCGTTCAAGGAGATAGCTGTCATGGGGTTTCTTTTGGCGGAAAACCAGAGCATCGCAAATATTCATAGGCGCTTGCCTATGAATATTTACGGAGACGTGGAAATGAACAAGTCGTTGGGCAAAGCGTCTGTCATTATCTCAACAAGGTTGTGCAAACCTGTCCGATCTCACTTGTGTCAGCCGGCTGCACACAGCTGTGACTCCTGCAATGTTGGAATGTGCGGACACTCTCATTTGTGGTGATCGATAGATCACAATCGAACACCTCGCTGCTCAACTGGACGTCTGAGTTGGTAGTGCTGACATACTCATCCACCTGTTGGGGTGCTCAAAAGTTTGTGCCCTCTGGATTCCCTGCCACCTAACAGAAGACCATAAAAAGTGTTACGGCTGTTTGCTACTTGCTAGCAGCAGACACAGTGGCTGCGTCAAAGACTGAGACAGCGTGGAGTTTTATAATTATTTATTGAACTTTCTCTATAATTTCTCCCTCGTCGTCGCTGCCCAGCTCTGCGGATCCCTTCGCCTGGCTGCTGCTGTCTATATTCTCCGACAATGCGTGCAACGCGCGCCACTGGTGCTCCGCTGAAGCCAGGATGTCCTGTGGTTGAGATGAACTCGTCGCCGTGAGGTCAGCTGCCGACGCCTGCTGCACCGGCGGCTGGGAAGCCGTCAGTCGCGATGCCCGCGAGGTCCCGTCATGGACGGACCACGAGCCGTGAGGCCGGGTTGCCGTGAAGTCTGGGCGTCAGTCCCCGGCGGCGTCTGTGACAAAGACCGCGCTGCGGCCGGTCCTGCTGGAAGTTCTCGCTGTAGTTAGTCAGCCAAGGTGCCGACCGGACTTGGGCCGACCTCCAGAGCTGAAGTTGACATCTGGCGGCGAACGGATGACTCCTGCGAGCTGGAACAGACTTCTGGAATCGTCACCTACGAAGATTGAACATTCGGACACGGATCACGTCTGTCCTCAGATCCGAGCTGCTTCCTAATGACTTCTGTCAGTTTCTGCCTGCGCTCCACTATTTATATCCGGCAGGAGGACTTTTTTTACGATCGGTGGTAGCTTTTTGTTATTACTCCCGCAGTATCTTGCAGCGTAACTTAGCGTTCTGGCCTCACTTCCCTTACTCAGCACTCTCCAGGCTTCGCTCGGCGCTCGGTCTGTGTGTGTACTTGCATCAGCTCCTTGGTAGACTGCTACTGTCAGCAAGGTTATCTGTGCCGCGCTTACTTCGCAACGCCGCGGTCGCCGGCTGCCTCTGCTTTGCCATTGTCCACTGCGTGTTGCAACGCTTACTACATGTGGCCGCAACAAAAGCAACGGAGGACTATCACCCGGAACTGTTTGCCTGCGTTACGAGGCTGATGACGACCCTTTTCTTGTCAGACATCGACATAGGCGATCTTACTTCGAACCGGAAAGAAACCGGCACTCCATGGAATGGTGCCACACCACCTCACATCCGAAGAAAAAGTTCAAAGGCGCACCCTCAGCCGGTAAAATCATGGTGACAGTCTTCCAGAACTCTGAAGAGGTTATGCTGTTTGATCTTTTCCCTCATGGTGCACCAATCAAGTCTGAAGTGTGTAGTGCTACCCTCAGGAAATTGAAGAAAAGGTTGCAGCACGTTCCTCGCCGCAAAAATGTAAACGAACTTCTCCTGCTCCATAACAACGCAAGGCCTCTCACAAATCTGTGCACCCGAGAGGAGCTTACAAAACTTCACTCAACTATTAATCCTCGTCATTCCTACAGCCCGGATCTCGCACCTTCCAACTTCCACCTGTTCGGCCCAACGAAGGGTGTACTCCGCAGGGAGCAGTCTGCGGATGATGGATGGGTTGTTGATGCAGGAAGACTTTGGCTCTGACGTCGACCAGTAGAGTGGTACCATGCTGGCATACAGGCGCTGCCAGTAAGGTGATGTAAGGCCGTCGCATTGAAGGGACATTATGTTGAAGAACAGGGATCTGAAGCGAGAAGAATGGGGAAGAACATGGTGTTCTGGAATCCTAGATAAAACCAGCCTGCTTTCATAAACAAAATGTGTTGCATTACTTATCGAAAGCCTCTCGTATATCATCTTATTCGTTTCCCCTTATACCTATGTGCCCTAGTATCCAGCAGAATGCAACGTCGTTATTATGATCTTGAGCAGTAGGTGAGAGTCCAGTCTATTCTCGGCCATTTCCGCTTACGGGTGTATGGTTGGTTGGTTGGTTTGGGGAAGGAGACCAGACAGCGAGGTCATCGGTCTCATCGGATTAGGGAAGGACGGGGAAGGAAGTCGGCCGTGCCCTTTGAAAGGAACCATCCCGGCATTTGCCTGGAGCGATCTAGGGAAATCACGGAAAACCTAAATCAGGATGGGCGGACGCGGGATTGAACCGTCGTCCTCCCGAATGCGAACGGGTGTATGTGTTGAAGGCATAAGCAGCTCTAAAAGTTGCAATAGACGACGAACTTCAACCGTCATCGTGAATCATATTCTCCAGTGCCTTCACGATTACATACAACCAGTGTTCTTCTCATAGTGTTAATCACATCTGACATGGAGTCCGCTGTACTCAATATCTGGCAGATTTTTTTTTATTTAGCTTTGCCGCTGGATACCCTTCCTGTCGCTGCAGTCATCACTTCGTTAAGGGAGACAAGTCGTGTGCGTCGCCTGCCTGTGAATTGCGTAAGCTTTGTTTTGTGTGCGATCGTATTTCAACTGTTTTTGTATCGTATTTTCTGAGGAGAAATTTGGAAACTGGCCATCAACGAGCGTGGGAAAGCGTCTAGTAACCACACGCAAGCTGGCCGGTACGCTAGCGAAGGTCGTTAATCGGCCACACGGATTGCATCCTGGTCTGGCGCACATTCATATCTCGCACGCCAGAAAACTGTGTTACGCTATGCGAGCACACAGTTCACGGAATACAACGGTGTGTATGTAAACTTCGCTTCTGTATTCAGAGCATGAATGACGGACCTTACTGACTGTCTCATACTCGAAAGTTTATTAGGGAAGAATGACAAATTTAATGAAGGAAGAAATATTAACGTTTAATGTCCCGTTGACGAAGACGTCATATAGCGATTTCACAAGGTCGGATAGGGAAGGATGGTTAAGAAAATTGGCCGTGTCTTGGTGAACGCATCATTCTGGGATTTGCCTTAAGCAGTTTAAAGAAACAACAAAAAATCTAACTCTGAATGACTGGACGG
Source organism: Schistocerca serialis cubense (assembly GCF_023864345.2). NCBI lineage: Eukaryota > Metazoa > Arthropoda > Insecta > Orthoptera > Acrididae > Schistocerca > Schistocerca serialis. The sequence goes on from NC_064640.1 coordinate 231,409,355, forward strand.
AGATATGAACCACCGTCTCCTTGAATGCGAGGACAGTGTCTTAGCCCTGTACCACTTTGCTCGTTAAGATGAATATAATTATAAGCTATATCTAGAATCTCTTTGTGAGCCGGCCGCTGTGGCCGAGCGGTTCTAGGAGCTTCAGTCTGGAAACGCGCGACCGCTACGGTCGCAGGTTCGAATCCTGCTTCGGGCATGGATGTGTGTGATGTCCTTAGGTTAGTCAGGTTTAAGTAGTTCTAAGTTCTAGGGGACTGATGGCCTCAGATGTTACGTCCCATAGTGCTCAGATCCATTTGAACCAAACCATTTGATTCCTACTGTCTTAATTTAAGAAAGGCGTTCGATACGGAAGGAAGGACGGAAGGAAACAAGGAAGAAAGATTTGGGTTTAACGTACCGTCGACATCGAGGTCATTGGAGAAACAGTTCGAAAGGGAGATTGGGTTTAACGTACCGTCGACTGCGAAGTCATTGGAGACGGAGCACAAGTTCCGATTGAGTCAATAACTGGAACCATCCTGGTATTTGCCTGGAGAGTTTTAGGGAAATCACGGGAAACCTAAATCTGGTTGGCCAGACGTGGGTTTGAACCGTCGTCCTCCCGAATGCGAGTCCATTGTGCTAACCACTGTGCCATCTCGCTCAGTGAGAGAGTTCGATGTTGTACCGCATTGTGAAGTGATAACAGAGATACTATTGTGATGCGCAGCCTTACAAATGTGTGACTGGCTCGAAGAATTTATGATTGACAGAAGCCAATTCATTATACTGGCCGGTGAATGTTCAACAAAGACGAAGATGACATCAAGCGTGGCTCAAGAAAGTGTAATAGGTCTCCAGATGTTCTCTACACACTTAAATGATTTGTCAGATAGGAGTATTTCCACAAAGATTCTTGAACTTATGGTCACTTTAAAAGTAGATAAATTGTAGATAATGCTCACAATAAAAAGAAAATAACACGATAGAATCACAACACGTGATCAATGGTTAACGTCTGGAACCTGCCAGATCGTTTAAATATCTAGCGTAATACTATGAAGCGATATAAAATGAAACTAACTTTTGAAGGCAGTATTAGGGGAAGCGAAGGGAGTAATTAGATGTTTTGGAGAGAGTTAAATGTTTTGAAAGTTGGCGTTTTGCGAAACCATTGTGGTGAGCCGCTGTCGAGTGTGGAAATCTGTCGCTGCTTTTGTAGGAAGACTTTGATTCAGCTCTACTGCTGCCGTTACATGTCCATGTTTAGTGCGCTTCTAGCTTCGGATTTCATCTAGTTTGGCGCATTATGAAGTCTTGCTCTCAAAAGATGACGATAACACTGTAGAATTAATTAGACTAAAGAAAATGAATCAAATGAGACTAAAAATTATTTTCGAAAATTCAGTGCGAAAAGTTGCACATCCGCTTTGTGTGTGCTGTGAGGGTGACCTAGAGATGATATACAGATAATGCTGATAGACAGGTATAGAGGTATTTTTCCTCGTTAGTACCTTGTGGTATTAAAAATTTGGCCGTTAGGAGACGCCTCTGTCGGTGTCTGGTAACTATGCGACCCAGAGTGATCATTCAAGAACTGCTGTAACAGGCTGTTCTTTTGCCCATAAAAGTAGAACCACTTTTGACTATCGACTGATTTCTTTGGCAGCCAAGTTTTTAAACAGCACCCACAGTAAGGAGTGGCTCTCGGCTGCTAACTTTTTGGACCTTAATGAAGAAGTAAACTCGAGTTTCTGCGATAGGTTTAATCAACCTTTGGGCATCGTGGGCCAACAGTTTAAGGTGTCATGTTGTAGCAGTATGCCTGAGTGCTAAAGCCTCCGAAGATAAGGAAAGGCTGTCTGTTTTCTAAGAGCAATCCGTTTACGCGTCTTCTTGCTCGTTTCTTGCGACAATTTGATAAACCAATATCATGACGATATCCACCAATGATCACTCCGTACACCTCTGGCAGTGTTAAACTATAGGTCTCTCTATAACTGGCTGGGTAAGTCAGTTCAAAGGTCGGAGGAAGGCAACGGCATACCATCACAAACAAGACCTAGTGAGCCACTGTGCTGTTGCAAGCAATCTTCGGAATGATGACATCTTTTCTTTACTTAACTCGAAAGAACGACGACAATCGAATCTCTGAGTGATTCATGCTGCCGCCCAGGTAAAGCTAAAAGTTCTGTTGCGACCATAGCATCATTGGACCAAATCTCTCTTTCAGTAGCCTTCAGTGCTCGTGTATTTCAGCCTTATTGTGAGTTATTTACTCCTGTTGGCCAAGCCGTCACTGCCTGTCCAGTAACCTGTACAAACTGAACACTTTAAGCACAGTTTCGTACACGTACATACACACTATCGTTGGGCTGAGGGGGATGTAAATGATTAGAGTTGCAGTCTTCTATGACAGGTAGAATGGTAACCAGAGTACATTACTGTTGCTCGTGTTTAGAGTTGTTTCCATACCTGTTAGGGTATATAAGCGCCTGAACAGCATCGAATGGGGGAAGTCGCGAACTTGTTTGACAAGGCGTTTTCAGACTTGGTGCAGTTTGATAGGAGCCGCACTGTGGATCTTCATTTGGCCGAATGTTCGAATCGTGCGGTATCCAGATTTCTGGGTCATTTGGACGTGACAGTGGCCCGATGTTGGACTGCATGGAAACGTTAGGGGAGGTATACTCGTCAAGGCTCCGACCGATCACGTATAACCACAAGGAAGGATCGACGTCTTGTGCACCATGTACATCGTAACCCCCCTTCTCAGCTGCCTCTCCCATCCAAGATCAAGTAATGGACTCCCTGCAGCATTCTGTATTATCCCACACCATTGCTCATGAACTACCAATAGCCGGACTAGGGAATTACTGTCCCGTCTGTAGGCTGCTTATAACACCACGGGACAAACGGATGCGTTTGGATTGGTGTCATGACTGGGAAGCAAAGACTGCTGATGAAGGGCATCGTACAGTGTTCAGCGATGAATTGCGGCTCTGTATTACCCCGGATAACTGTCATTTGCGAATATCGCGGCGACATGGCGAGGGTTCCCATCCTTCCAATGTTTTTGGAGAGGTGCCAAGGTGTTACTCCTCTCATTATGGTGTGGGGAGCCAACGCTACGTCATGGACGTGGTAAGTCCTCATGTGTCGTCAACCGACAGTATCGTGTTGCCATTTTTCAACAGGAAAATGCTCGTCCACACATGATACGTGTCCCTATGTAGTGTCTGTATGATGCTGAGGTACTCCTGTGCCCCACTAGACCCCCGGTTTTCTCTCCGATATACCACGTGTGGGACCAGCTCGGACGGCACCACCGTCCCACTGCCAATATCCAGAATACCAAGGACCAGTTACAGCATTTGTGGGCAATTTTGCATCAGGAGACGATACAATAGCTGTACGACCCCCTTCCCAACCGAATAAGTGAATCAATCCTGGACAGAGGGGCTACAAAGTTATAGTGATCAGTGGGCTCGTGTTAGCAGGTTCTTTGTTAAACTGAGTCGATTTTCCAGTCACTGCAGTAACATCACATACTCTCTAAACCCGTGCAGTTTTATTTCGTATCCTCCTTCCGTTATGGGTGCTTCACTTTGTCAGACAATGTATAACTCAGTTTTGTTCAATATATGAGGCTATTGCAGCATCGTCTGACACTGTTGAGGAATATGTTATCTGGGATTTAGCGCATGTTACTGAAGACAGTTCCACTGTGCGAACAAATCCTGCTTTCGTGGGTAACCAAAAAAAATTGCAATTTTTTGCTCTAAATTAAGATAATGGTCGACAGAATTGGCACTTAAGTCCCTAGATATGATGGGGGCAGTCTGTGTAGCGTAGGGTCAGAATTCCACCAGGAACCTTGCAGGGCTCATACGGTTCAATCGACAGTCCCTAAGGGCTATCTGATACATTATATTCCTTGTCACAAGTGCCAGGGCATAATTCAAGATCCAGCTCGCGACACTATTCCTCAGGAACCCACAGCAGGTCCAGAACCTACAAATGCAGGCACAAATGTGCTCACTCTTATTAATAGCAGAGACATGGCTGCTATAGAAAGCAAACGACGTGCTACGTAAAAGAATACGCTTTCGCGTCTTTTGTCGAGGAACTTGTTGTATTTTGTGCCATGTTCAGACTCTTTGATCCGACGTTTCGTCACTCATCGCTCAGGCTTTCTTCCGGCAGCTGGGTGCACACCGTGGCACGCTGTCAAACTTCCGCTAATTTAAGGAGACTATATCCTGCGTTCATCACCGTAAATGTTTATGATTGGCCGTTCATTACTTAAACGGCCATAGGCCATATCACATTCCTTTACAGGGTATGATCTTCCGTCAGGAGGCTGGTTGTGCCTGTAGAGAGAGAGAAACCGCGGAACACATACACTACTGGCCATTAAAATTGCTACACCAAGAAGAAATGCAGATGATAAATGGATGGAGTGTACAGGTACAGCTGCCCATGTAGCTTCAACACGATACCACAGTTCATCAAGAGTAGTGACTGGCGTATTGTGACAAGCCAGTTGCTCGGCCACCATTGACCAGACGTTTTCAATTGGTGAGAGATCTGGAGAATGTGCTGGCCAGGGCAGCAGTCAAACATTTTCTGCATCCAGAAAGGCCCGTACAGGACCTGCAACATGCGGTCGTGCATTATCCTGCTGAAATGTAGGGTTTCGCAGGAATCGCATGAATGGTAGAGCCACGGGTCGTAACACATCTGAAATGTAACGTCCACTGTTCAAAGTGCCGTAAATGCGAACAAGAGGTGACCGAGACGTGTAACCAATGGCACCCCATACCATCACGCCGGGTGATACGCCAGTATGGCGATGACGAATACACGCTTCCAATGTGCGTGCACCGCAATGTCGCCAAACACGGATGCGACCATCGTGATGCTGTAAACAGAACCCGGATTCATCCGAAAAAATGACGTTTTGACATTCGTGCACCCAGGTTCGTCGTTGAGTACACCATCGCAGGCACTCCTGTCTGTGTTGCAGCGTCAACGGTAACCGCAGCCATGATCTCCGAGCTGATAGTCCATGCTGCTACAAATGTCGTCGAACTGTTCGTGCAGATGGTTGTCTTGCAAACGTCCCCATCTGTTGACTCAGGGATCGAGACGTGGCTGCACGATCCATTACAGCCATGAGGATAAGATGCCTGTCATCTCGACTGCTAGTGATATGAGGCCGTTGGGATCCAGCACGGCGTTCCGTATTACCATCCTGAACCCACCGATTCCATATTCTGCTAACAGTCCATGTATCTCGACCAACGCGACCAGCAATGTTGTGATACGATAAACCACAATCGCGATAGGCTACAATCCGACCCTTATCAAAGTCGGAAACGTGATGGTACGCATTTCTGCTCCTTACACGGGGCATCACAACAACGTTTCACCAGGCAACACCGGTCAACTGCTGTTTGTGTATGAGAAATCGGTTGGAAACTTTCCTCATGTCAGCACGTTGTAGGTGTCGTCACCGGCGCCAGCCTTGTGTGAATGCTCTGAAAAGCTAATCATTTGTATATTACAGCATCTTCTTTCTTGCGGTTAAATTTCGCGTCTGTAGCACGTCATATTCGTGGTGTAGCAATTTTAATGGCCAGTAGTGTACATCTATTCTGTGACCGTTGGTCACTCACACGACGACGTAACACAATGACTTAGAGACCAGACTGTGTCCCAGCGACTGTGCAGAATAGAATATTTACAGTGCTGCATAAAGAGTACTTTCATCGACGAGATTACAGGCGGCAAAGTGCACAGGTAACGATTGACTCCACCGGAAAAACTGGCGAGACAGACAAGCAGACCAGACGACAGCGACAAAGATGAGGGCGGACAAACATAGAATAAGTACTAAACGTGTCGTCACCAGAGTGTCACGAAAACAAGTGTTCATTAGACAGTAATATTAGATTGTAAGAGAAATGTGAAAATAGGGGCCAACACACTATGCTGTGTTGAGTAACATTACTCGGACCGAGCGAGGTGGCGCAGTGGTTAGACACTGGACTCGCATTCGGGAGGACAACGGTTCAATCCCGCGTCCGGCCATCCTGATTTAGGTTTTCCGTGATTTCCCTAAATCGCTCCAGGCAAATGCCGGGATGGTTCCTTTGAAAGGGCACGGCCGACTTCCGTCCCCGTCCCTCCCTAATCCGATGCGACCGATGTCCTCGCTGTCTGGTCTCCTTCCCCGAACAACCCAACCCCCAACCCAACATTACTTGGATGTAGTATCACGGCATCTGAGGCTCAGAATGTTGCTGAGGTGGTCGCCCTGTCGAGAGAGAATAGATCGGGTGGTGACAGTGAGGGGCTCACTGTCTTTGTGAGGTACTTCCTCCTGGGCAGCATCGGTGATGGCATTTTATAAATGTACACTCTTTCCCATCCTCCTATTTTATTACATACCGTAATACAAAAATTGATAATTTTCAGCATTTACGTTTCCTAATTAGTCTGAGATTTAAAATTATCTAAAGCTGCACCATTGTTAAAACTTTGTATATGTACAATTTTATATTGTGGCAAAACGACTTGTCTTAGTCACTAGGTGGCAGGGAATTTGTAAGCGGCAGCAAATCAATTAAAAAGATCAATGACCTTGCCGTGATTGACGGAGGTGCTCAAGAGTGCACTAGCGGCAGTAGTGCGGAACGTGAGCGGCGCCTTGTTTGTGTTTATGTTTCGCAAACGCCGGTGGAGTTCTGGTAGCACTCAGGGCAGGCAGCCAAGCCACCGGCCGCCTACAGCTGTCGCCACAATTGAAATTATTCACGGGTTTAGTAATCTCGACTGCTTTCTCACTTTCCATTGAAATTTGTATGATGCGTTTTCTAAAATGCGAGCATTTGTGAAGACTTACGTTAATCTCTTGTTTTGCTAATTTTAGTTACGACTGACAATATGGGTTGCTTGTGACGCGCACGTATCATTTGTTTTAGATCTTTTTTTAACTGCCCAAATTGGCGCCTAATTTCGTATAACGGTGTGACAGAAAGTCTGAAGCAATTGTGGTTGGCCTTACGTCGATCTTAGCGTATGTTTTATTTCCGACTGCTTGAAAGAATTGGCTTCAGACCTTTACACCAGAAGGTACACTCCTGGAAATTGAAATAAGAACACCGTGAATTCATTGTGCCAGGAAGGGGAAACTTTATTGACACATTCCTGGGGTCAGATACATCACATGATCACACTGACAGAACCACAGGCACATAGACACAGGCAACAGAGCATGCACAATGTCGGCACTGGTACAGTGTATATCCACCTTTCGCAGCAATGCAGGCTGCTATTCTCCCATGGAGACGATCGTAGAGATGCTGGATGTAGTCCTGTGGAACGGCTTGCCATGCCATTTCCACCTGGCGCCTCAGTTGGACCAGCGTTCGTGCTGGACGTGCAGACCGCGTGAGACGACGCTTCATCCAGTCCCAAACATGCTCAATGGGGGACAGATCCGGAGATCTTGCTGGCCAGGGTAGTTGACTTACACCTTCTAGAGCACGTTGGGTGGCACGGGATACATGCGGACGTGCATTGTCCTGTTGGAACAGCAAGTTCCCTTGCCGGTATAGGAATGGTAGAACGATGGGTTCGATGACGGTTTGGATGTACCGTGCACTATTCAGTGTCCCCTCGACGATCACCAGTGGTGTACGGCCAGTGTAGGAGATCGCTCCCCACACCATCATGCCGGGTGTTGGCCCTGTGTGCCTCGGTCGTATGCAGTCCCGATTGTGGCGCTCACCTGCACGGCGCCAAACACGCATACGACCATCATTGGCACCAAGGCAGAAGCGACTCTCATCGCTGAAGACGACACGTCTCCATTCGTTCCTCCATTCACGCCCGTCGCGACACCACTGGAGGCGGGCTGCACGATGTTGGGGCGTGAGCGAAAGACGGCCTAACGGTGTGCGGGACCGTAGCCCAGCTTCATGGAGATGGTTGCGAATGGTCCTCGCCGATACCCCAGGAGCAACAGTGTCCCTAATTTGCTGGGAAGTGGCGGTGCGGTCCCCTACGGCACTGCGTAGGATCCTACGGTCTTGGCGTGCATCCGTGCGTCGCTGCGGTCCGGTCCCAGGTCGACGGGCACGTGCACCTTCCGCCGACCACTGGCGACAACATCGATGTACTGTGGAGACCTCACCCCCCACGTGTTGAGCAATTCGGCGGTACGTCCACCCGGCCTCCCGCATGCCCACTATACGCCCTCGCTCAAAGTCCGTCAACTGCACATACGGTTCACGTCCACGCTGTCGCGGCATGCTACCAGTGTTAAAGACTGCGATGGAGCTCCGTATGCCACGGCAAACTGGCTGACACTGAGGGCGGCGGTGCACAAATGCTGCGCAGCTAGCGCCATTCGACGGCCAACACCGCGGTTCCTGGTGTGTCCGCTGTGCCGTGCGTGTGATCATTGCTTGTACAGCCCTCTCGCAGTGTCCGGAGCAAGTATGGTGGGTCTGACACACCGGTGTCAATGTGTTCTTTTTTCCATTTCCAGGAGTGTATTTTCCCATGTGTTCTGTCACGCTCTTTATGTTTTTGTGCTGCTGCGTCCTCTTTCTCTTACTTGTCTGCTACTTTTTTTAAGCTTCAGAGTTCTGTTTATTGATTTTCTACCATAGCCATTTGATATCGACGTTTTCCTTGTATACCTACTCTTCAAGTATTTTGGAAGAAGTCACTTTCCTTCGTCATGCTGTTTTCTATTTGAAAAAACCCTTTATTTTACTTCCTATTAGCTAATTTCACCCACTTCAACATTATCAAGCGACCTCGATTACTTTCGTTTCGTACTTATCGCACGTCTTGATCCACACAGCACTCTAGAAAGAACAGCATGTAATGTCCGTCCCCGGTAGCGGAGTGGTCAGCGCGACAGAATGTCAGTCCTAAGGGTCCGAGTTAGTTTCCCGGTTAGGCCTGAAATTTTCTCCGCTGAGGGACTGGGTGTTGTGTTGTTCCAATCATCATCATTTCATCCCCATCGACGCGCAAGTCGCCGAAGTGGCGTCACATCGAAACGAACGGTCTACCCGACGGGAGGCCCTAGTCACACGACATTTACATTTACATTTAGCATGTAATGACGTCTCGGCTAAGAATGAAGCACAACCACAGTAGGTTCTGGCAGAGCCATCATAAGTGTGAAGTTCTGCTTGGAACAAGAAAACAGTGCAGCCCGCATTCGGGTTTAGCAACAGTGACAGTAGACACTACACAATGACCACATTGAATTAAAAACGTATCACATAGTCAGCGTCTTAAAAACAAATAGGACATTCATTGTGACTAAGTACATACTGAAGTTTCTAGTTTGTAGAATTATTCAGTACCATGTTCCTGACTTACCAAAAATCGTGAAACGGAGCAAGGTAGAGCAGCTACACTTGTTACATTTCCACTCCTTAAATAAGTGTTTTTCCTTTTCTTTTCTGTTTTACACTTTATGCATATGCCATGAATACGTGAAATTGTTAGACTCTCATCCGTGCTGTAATTCACTAACCTTTACTATTCAATGTATAGTGTTTAGACCAGTGATGATAACAACATGAAGGAATCTTTCCTTTGACGACATATTCTAAATTTACGATTCACTAAAAACAACGTGATCTTCAAATTCCGACTCCGCTAACAATCAGTTGTTTTAGTATTGACATACATTACTTGAAAACCCCACATTCTCAACTCTGAAATGAACAGAAAAAAAGTTATCAGTATTGAAAAGATCATATTCTAAAATGTTAAGATGTTAAAATGTAATCCTGTCAAAATTCTATTGTTTTAGTTTTGTAGTTCCACTTTCTTGGCTACAAAAATGTGTAATTTTCCTAGAGTAACATGTTATTTTGTAGATAAGTCCAATTAGAAAATTTTCCTTTCCAGAAAATTATTAGTGCGCTCTGGAAATAGCAGCGTTCGTTATAACTTCCATTTCACAAAATAATACCTACCATTTTGCAATTTTTTGATTATACAGCCTACAGTTAATCAAGATAACTTCACTGCCTAATATATTTTTGTCTTTTATATTGTTACTGAAGGTGTTATTACTGAGCGTTTAACCATTTTGTGATTCCTTTACTACTTGCGTCTATGAAGACGTTGCGCACAGAAACACAACCGTTGAGCATCTGGTAGACAAAATGTAAACGTCCATGTCAGTTTGTACGTTTCGCAATCAGCTGGGAGGTAGCTTTCAATTACTACGAACTGTATGTTATTCAGTCCGTCTCTAGTGAGATATCCTTACGTAATGTTCCATATGCAGTTGCCAAGTCATTCAGCTTGTTCATTCAGTTAGTCGTGTTTGCATAGTTGAGATGATAGTTATTTGTGATACCACTTGTAAAATTTTGTAACATCATTCATAGACGATGTGAATTGATAATTTGAGAAATATTAGCTACGAAAATTGCTAATTAAAAGCTGATAATCGCATGTGTAAAGCAAAAAAGTTAACCTAACCAAAAAGTAATTTTGAAGGAAAAAGATTTGGAAATTTGTGGTAAGGACTGTGGGACCAAACTGCTGAGGTCATCGGTCCCTACTTAATCTGACTTTAACTTACGCTAAGAACAACACACACACGCATACCCTAGGGAGGACTCGAACCTCCGACGGGGAGGAGCCGCGCGAACCGTATCAAGACGCCCTAGACCGCACGGCTACCCAATTTCGGAGGTTTAGCGATGAAGAGTTATTGGCTGTTTAAACTGTTTAATTCATCCAATAATTATCGGAGGAACATTCGTGAAGATCACCATCGATGAGGCTTAAGAGACACAAAAATAAGTCGCTAACTTCTCAACTGTTTCTCAGAGTATTAATGAGGTGCCTCCAAGCTGGTGTGGTTGCAAAAGACGTGCACGAAGCGCTGGAGAACGAAATGTTAACGGTTCACAACATGGTACAAATGTACAAAAATGTAATAAAGCATAAATTGTTACATTACGTCTCTCTGTTGTTACTCGAGGTAGTAGCACAATTCTGGGAAAGTCGGTAACCTACACTTATCCATGTGCAACTAAATTAAAGTAAAACTTTGCAGGAAATACTCTGACATAATACGAGGGGACTTCAAATAGTTAGACATTATTATGTCAGGTCAAGTAAATTATATTGAACCCCGCACTAATCTTCAAAATGAGACAAATACATGACGCTATTTTTGAACATTGTCTCTAAGTCCACCTATACATTGGTCGGAACGTTCGATCAACCGTTCAATTCATCGACGATAGAAATACATCTACATCTACATCTACATCTGTACTCCGCGAGCCACCTTACGGTGTGTGGCGGAGGGTACTTATTGTACCACTATCTGATCCCCCCTTCCCTGTTCCATTCACGAATTGTGCGTGGGAAGAACGACTGCTTGTAAGTCTCCGTATTTGCTCTAATTTCTCGGATCTTTTCGTTGTGATCATTACGCGAGATATATGTGGGCGGTAGTAATATGTTGCCCATCTCTTCCCGGAATGTGCTCTCTCGTAATTTCGATAATAAACCTCTCCGTATTGCGTAACGCCTTTCTTGAAGTGTCCGCCACTGGAGCTTGTTCAGCATCTCCGTAACGCTCTCGCGCTGACTAAATGTCCCCATGACGAATCGCGCTGCTTTTCGCTGGATCATGTCTATCTCTTCTATTAATCCAACCTGGTAAGGGTCCCATACTGATGAGCAATACTCAAGAATCGGACGAACAAGCGTTTTGTAAGCTACTTCTTTCGTCGATGAGTCACATTTTCTTAGAATTCTTCCTATGAATCTCAACCTGGCGCCTGCTTTTCCCACTATTTGATTTATGTGATCATTCCACTTCAGATCGCTCCGGATAGTAACTCCAAAGTATTTTACGGTCGTTACCGCTTCCAATGATTTACCACCTATGGCATAATCGTACTGGAATGGATTTCTGCCCCTATGTATGCGCATTATATTACAGTTATCTACGTTTAGGGAAAGCTGCCAGCTGTCGCACCATGCATTAATCCTCTGCAGGTCCTCCTGGAGTACGTACGAGTCTTCTGATGTTGCTACTTTCTTGTAGACAACCGTGTCATCTGCAAATAGCCTCACGGAGCTACCGATGTTGTCAACTAAGTCATTTATGTATATTGTAAACAATAAAGGTCCTATCACGCTTACCTGCGGTACTCCCGAAATTACCTCTACATCTGCAGATTTTGAACCGTTAAGAATGACATGTTGTGTTCTTTCTTCTAGGAAATCCTGAATTCAATCACAAACCTGGTCCGATATTCCGTAAGCTCGTATTTTTTTCACTAAACGTAAGTGCGGAACCGTATCAAATGCCTTCCTGAAGTCCAGGAATACGGCATCAATCTGCTCGCCAGTGTCTACGGCACTGTGAATTTCTTGGGCAAATAGGGCGAGCTGAGTTTCACATGATCTCTGTTTGCGGAATCCATGTTGGTTATGATGAAGGAGATTTGTATTATCTAAGAACGTCATAATACGAGAACACAAAACATGTTCCATTATTCTACAACAGATTGACGTAAGCGAAATAGGCCTATAATTATTCGCATCTGATTTATGACCCTTCTTGAAAACCGTGGTCACGGATCCATTAGAGAAACATTACGTAAACATCCTCATGTTGGAAGATCTCTTTCCCCCACATGATCTTGCAGCTTGCCGAAAAGATGCGAACCGATAATACTAGAAATGGATTTTCCGATCAGCATCATCCATGTCTGCTCGGCCTTGGACAAATCGTTGGCGCCATTTCACTATGGATGGACGCAACATTGAATTTGGTCCATATTACGTCAGAATTTAACTATTAATCTGTGTGCAGTTTATACGTTTTGCCCACAAGGACCTAACTGTTCCATGTACCGGGTGATCAAAAAGTCAGTATAAATTTGAAAACTGAATAAATCACGGAATAATGTAGATAGAGAGGTACAAATTGACACACATGCTTGGAATGACATGGGGTTTTATTAGAACCAAAAGAATACAAAAGTTCAAAAAGTGTCCGACAGATGGCGCTTCATCTGATCAGAATAGCAATAATTAGCATAACAAAGTAAGACAAAGCAAAGACGATGTTCTTTACAGGAAATGCACAATATGTCCACCATCATTTATCAACAATAGCTGTAGTCGAGGAATAATGTTGTGAACAGCACTGTAAAGCACGTCCGGAGTTATGGTGAGGCATTGGCGTCGGATGTTGTCTTTCAGCATTCCTAGAGATGTCGGTCGATCACAATACACTTGCGACTTCAGGAAACCCCAAAGTGGCGGCTGAGCACACGATCATCACCAAACGACGCGCGCAAGAAATCTTTCACACGTCTAGCAATACTTTCTTTTGGTTCTAACAAAACCCCATGTCATTCCAAGCATGTGTGTCAATTTTTACCTCTCTATCCACATTATTCCGTAGTTTATTAAGTTTTCAAATTTATACTGACTTCGTGATCACCCGGTACTTCAGCTTTGCAGTACGTTTCCAGGTACCGCGCCATTTCAGTCGCGCACTGTGATGTACGTGTTATCCGTACTGCGACAGAGCTGCGTCTGTAAGAGCCTAGGGTATGTACCCTCTTCTGAAAATGCGCCACTCTTGCTGCAAAATAGTCTAAGCTTGGGATGACGTGTAGCTTACTTTCTGGAGCCCCTACGTACAATCTTACCCATTTCAGAAGGCGGTACACGGTTCCAGAAATTGTGGTGGAGTCTCGCTGTGCAAAGTGTGGAGGAAATAATCTCTCTCGTCCCTGATGAAGTTAGCTGAGATACCTCCGAAATAAGTAAATTTCTGACAAACTATTGTGGCGAATTACAGGAAATATGAGCTATATGTGAAACTTTACAGTCCAGTGAAATCCAGAAACCATCCTCCTGCAGTTACTCCACAACAAGCAATGACTGCTGTTGACATTAAGAACTTCCCTAATCTACGCAAATGTCAATCAAAGCATCCAGTAAATGCTCCCCCCCCCCCCAAACCCCTCCAAGAAATTAACATCTGCTTTTTCCAGTGGTCGGTAGAAGAAAATTCACTTAACACTATTGTACAGCCGTTTTCAACTTACTAATACCTACTAAATCTGGAAATATTGAACCTGCCTATACTCTCTACCTGCTCTGACTCATGAAGAGAACGAAACCTTTCACGACGGCACTGCTGTATTAAAACATTCTCGGACTTCTTGCCGTGTCAACTTAGAGTAGAACCTCGAGCTTTCGCCGGCCGCTGAGGTCGAGCTGTTCTAGGCGCTTCAGTCCGGAACTACGCGGCTGCTACGGTCGCAGGTTCGAATCCTGCGTCGGGCATGGATGTGTGTGATGTCCTTAGGTTAGTTAGGTTTACGTAGTTCTCAGTCTAGGGAACTGATGACCTCAGATGTTAAGTCCCATAGTGCTTAGAGCAATTTGAACCTCGAGCTTTCGGCGATTACCTCCTTCGTCTTGGTTAGGAGCTACTTATGTCAAAACTGCTGCTACGGTGGTCTTATATAGCCCAAAGACGGCTTCTGATTGGTCGGTAATTATGACATGCTGTCGAAGATGGAGTCAACGTTTGCGCTGGTGGCGCCACCGCTTACGCCGTAGCGTAATCGTTGCGACGAATATCTCTGGCTCTTCTCTGCGTCGAGAGCTCGCTTCCATGCACCGCTAAGATTATATCCCCCATCACGGTTGAAGATTTTCTCTCGCATTATTATTTCTAGAGCCTCTTTAATTACAGTGTCCCAGTATGTGGGAGCCTGGAAGGGGTGGCGCCACCAGCGCAGACGCTGACACCATCTACGACAGCATGACGTAATTACAGACCAATCAGAAGCCGTTTTGGGCTTTGTAAGGTCACCTTAGCAGCAGTTTTGACAGTCAGTTGCTCCTGACGAAGACAATGGTGGTAATCGTCGAAAGCTCGAGGTTTTACTCTGAATTGACGCAGCAAGAAATTCGATAATGTTCTAGCTCAAGATGTCATCAAATTAGTGGACAGAAATCTCTCATTGAAATCCTTTATGCTTAAGTTACGCGCTAACAAGTACTATAGTTATTCCCAATAAATCCCACACGTTGGCTTCTCCACATCGCACCTAAACTGTCACCTTCGAACATAACCTACGTCAAAGTTTACGTTGTACATCAGTCTGTTACCACAACAAACATTCCAAGAAAAAACAGAAAACAAAATAATTTTTGTAAATATTCTGTCTAGTGTTTATTTTTGCACGTATTTCCTACCACACCGCATGGTAATTAAGTCATTAATAAAAAACAGCGTCTGATTTTGATGGGTTCAACTCATACCTGGACCTTACAGCCCTGTGAAAATAATTCTAGGCGCGAAGCAGAATTGTACGCTGGTGCGTAAAATTTAAGGACGAAAGTAACTTTTCCATGATGAGTCACTGCTAAGTATTAAGCTTAATGAAAAGTTGACCATACGTACACTGAAAGAACTATTTCAGTATAGCAGAGAAGGTAACTGAAAGAAAAGCGCAGTGGGACGAACATAAATGACATCTGCATGAATGCATCGTTTCGTGGCGAAATGTACTGATAAAATTCTCTCGAGCATCCAGCCGCGTCAAGTCGTTTAAAATCCACGAGCTTTCTGTTAGTTACTCCTTGGCCATTGTGAAGTGGTGACTGTTTCTTGGTCGTTTTTACTGTCCTTAGATACCCGCGCTCCCTAATATGACGTCACTGGTGCCCTACAACGAATTTATGACGTCACACCAATCGGCCAGTACGCAACACTTCGCGTAAGGTCGGCTCCGTGCAGGCACCTGGAAATCAATATTTAATTGACCCACTAATGGTCTTATTTTGTCGCGTGCTATCGAGAACTTGCATGCATGCAAAAATACAGTCAAGAATTATGAAACTCGTCTGAAATACACTCCTGGAAATTGAAATAAGAACACCGTGAATTCATTGTCCCAGGAAGGGGAAACTTTATTGACACATTCCTGGGGTCAGATACATCACATGATCACACTGACAGAACCACAGGCACATAGACACAGGCAACAGAGCATGCACAATGTCGGCACTAGTACAGTGCATATCCACCTTTCGCAGCAATGCAGGCTGATATTCTCCCATGGAGACGATCGTAGAGATGCTGGATGTAGTCCTGTGGAACGGCTTGCCATGCCATTTCCACCTGGCGTCTCAGTTGGACCAGCGTTCGTGCTGGACGTGCAGGCCGCGTGAGACGACGCTTCATCCAGTCCCAAACATGCTCAATGGGGGACAGATCCGGAGATCTTGCTGGCCAGGGTAGTTGACGTACACCTTCTAGAGCACGTTGGGTGGCACGGGATACATGCGGACGTGCATTGTCCTGTTGGAACAGCAAGTTCCTTGCCGGTCTAGGAATGGTAGAACGATGGGTTCGATGACGGTTTGGATGTACCGTGCACTATTCAGTGTCCCCTCGACGATCACCAGTGGTGTACGGCCAGTGTAGGAGATCGCTCCCCACACCATCATGCCGGGTGTTGGCCCTGTGTGCCTCGGTCGTATGCAGTCCTGATTGTGGCGCTCACCTGCACGGCGCCAAACACGCATACGACCATCATTGGCACCAAGGCAGAAGCGACTCTCATCGCTGAAGACGACACGTCTCCATTCGTCCCTCCATTCACGCCTGTCGCGACACCACTGGAGGCGGGCTGCACGATGTTGGGGCGTGAGCGGAAGACGGCCTAACGGTGTGCGGGACCGTAGCCCAGCTTCATGGAGACGGTTGCGAATGGTCCTCGCCGATACCCCAGGAGCAACAGTGTCCCTAATTTGCTGGGAAGTGGCGGTGCGGTCCCCTACGGCACTGCGTAGGATCCTACGGTCTTGGTGTGCATCTGTGCGTCGCTGCGGTCCGGTCCCAGGTCGATGGGCACGTGCACCTTCCGCCGACCACTGGCGACAACATCGATGTACTGTGGAGACCTCACGCCCCACGTGTTGAGCAATTCGGCGGTACGTCCACCCGGCCTCCCGCATGCCCACTATACGCCCTCGCTCAAAGTCCGTCAACTGCACATACGGTTCACGTCCACGCTGTCGCGGCATGCTACCAGTGTTAAAGACTGCGATGGAGCTCCGTATGCCACGGCAAACTGGCTGACACTGAGGGCGGCGGTGCACAAATGCTGCGCAGCTAGCGCCATTCGACGGCCAACACCGCGGTTCCTGGTGTGTCCGCTGTGCCGTGCGTGTGATCATTACTTGTACAGCCCTCTCGCAGTGTCCGGAGCAAGTATGGTGGGTCTGACACACCGGTGCCAATGTGTTCTTTTTTCCATTTCCAGGAGTGTAGTTACTCACTCCCCGTCGGAGACGGCTGCTGGCATTCATGAGACCTGCAGTGCCACGTACTGGGACGTACACGCCATGGCGTATCTTTCTCGTGGGCCTCGTGCCCGCTCCGTCATGTACGCCATCGTTTTTATCGAGGCTGTCACACATTTTTATCGCTTCTTCAATCAAGCTATCCCAGAAACTAACAGTCTGTGCAATAACTGATGTGTCTTCAAATGCAGAACGATGTCCATTATCGCGAGCATGCTCCGCTGCCACTGATTTATCAGGATACCGAAAGCGATAGCATCTCTCGTGTTCTACACAGCGTTGCTCAGTAGTATGCACAGTGCGTCCGACATAAAACTGTCCACTCCCACAAGATATTTTATATACTCCTGGCGTTCTGAGACCTACATCACGGCTGGAAGCTCGAAAGAATTTCATCATAAATGACACTTATTTAGAGAAAAACAGTATACTGAAGTCGTTGCGATTCACAACGGCCGGTTGGACATTACAAACGGCGGCACATGGATCTTAGCAGGGTGTGTGACCACCATGGACGACAATGCTTCCTCTGCAACGTGTTCCTGGGCTGTCAGTTAAGTTGGTAAAGAGTTCCTGTGGTAATACTTTCCATTCCTCCAACAGAGCGGCTGACAGCTGCTGGATATCGTTTGTGCATATGGACGTGCTGCAATACGTCTGTACAATGCGTGCTCAGAGGAGTTCAGCTCGGGGCAACCAGCAGATCAGTCCATTCGATGAATATCCTCTCGTTCCAAGAGCTCTTCCACCTGCACAGTTCGATGCTGTAGCGCATTGTCATCTGTAAAAATGAAGTCAGGGCCGAATGTACCCCTGAAACGACGCAGATGGGAGAGAAGTACAGTGCCAAAAGAACTTGGACTGATGAGTGTACCATATTCAGAGATTTGGAGATAAGTATGCCCATGCAACATTATGCCTTCCCACGCCATAATATCTGGACCACCAAAACGATCATGGTTGGCAGCGCTGGACGTACCCAAATTTGCAATTTGAGGGATCACGTAATGCACTCAGGAACAGCCTGGGACCGTTACCAAGTAGTATTAATAGAAAAGAAAGAGGAGATGCAAAGAAGAGTGGCTCGTTTAGACATGGGATCGCTTATTCGGCGGGCGAGCGTTATGGAGATGCTCAAAAAATTCAAGTGCAGACACCACAAAAGAGGCGCTGTGCATCACGGAGTGATTTACTGTTCAAATTACGTGAACTTAAGTTTCAAGGAGAGTCGGGTAACGTATTATTTTCTTTCACTTTTCATGAAGTGGTCACAACGAGAAGGTTAGAGAAATAAGACGTCGTATAGAGCTTTACCGACACTCCATGCTCCCACGCAAAAGTCATGAATGGAAGAGGAAAGGGGGGAAAAAAGCGTCCGCAAGTACCATCAGCCATACACCGTAAGGTGGCCTGCGGAGTACAGATGTGGACATAGAGGGGGTGGACAAAAACATCGAAACACCACAAACACAACACTACCATGCCTAATATGGTGTAAGAAACCGTTGGCATTCTAAACAGTTTCCAGTCTTCCTCTGATGGATAAGTACAGGTTCTGAATGGTTTTCAAGGGAATCTATACCATTATTCCTGAAAAATAGTGGTTAGTTTACGTAGCGATGGTGGAGGTGGATACCGATCACGCATCCTTCTCTCCAAAGTAGACCACAAAGGCTCCATAATATAGAGATTCGTAACTGTTGTGGCCAGGAAGGGTGCGACAGTAGGCTATTTTCCTGTGTTAAAAATGTGGTCCGGACCGCTGCTATTCTGATTGATCATAACATTCACATAGCATTTACGATCAATATTCTCATAAAATATCTGTTACTTTACCTAATTAACGTCTAAAAATAATCAAATATCAAGATTTGCTCACATGATCGAAAACGCTCTGTTACTGGCTGATGCTATGGTGACGTCACAGACTAGGAATAAGACGAAACGATACGTGCTTTATAGGAATGTTAGCCATAGTTACGAGGATTTTATGTACTTTTTCTCCAAACAGTTTAGCTATTTAGTGATGGAAAACGCAATTACAGTTTTTAAGTAGCAATAGAAAGGAATTTCGTGAACGCTGATGGTGGAAACCTTGCGGAAGTTGATGCGTTTTTTCTCCACCCATTTAGGGCGGTAATACGGGCAACGATGGACATCCTATTCCCTACTCCCTGCAACATCATTAAACTCCATCAAAACTAAGAAATTGTAGAAGTATTATATATGAGTCTCTATATTATAACGATGAGTGATGAGGTACGACCCAAAACACAATGAAATTTTTCTTTGGTGAAACTTAAGTGCTGAACAGATAAACAGCTCAGATAAAGCGCTCAGTCACTGGCACGGTAGGTCGGCGTGTTCGGTCGGAGAATTAACTGCCCTCTGTAATAGAAAAACTGTGTTAATTGACCAACGATGAACTGGAACAAACGTCACGTAACGTCCGCTCCGAACAAATAGAACGAACAATACCGAACAAAATGAGATATTAAAATAAGGGGCGCAACGGATAGCGCCTCGGAGTACTGTTAATGAGAGCACATGTTCGAAGCTGAGAAGAGTCATACATTTTCAAAAGTTTTGCACGAAATATGAAAATAGCGTTAGCAACAATAGATTGTAGCAGTTGTTTCTATTGTGGGATGTGTTATGTATAGCTTCATATTAATCCTTGTCTGAGAAAGAGACAACAGAGGATAAATGCATTTACTTTGCGAACAAACGATTCGCATTTTGGGAAAGCATTGCTATTAGTGTAGATATCACCATACGCCCACAGTACAACGGGGTGTATGACGATGTCGTTTTCTATACGGAGAGATACAAAGCATGTACAACACGCAGGTAACATAATCGTAAGGTCCGTGATGTTTTTGAGTGTAAACTAACGACAGTGTCTCAAGTAAACTTACATAATTTTTTTGTAAGATGATGAAATGTCAAAAGTTTAAACAATAAGGATCCTAGCTTAACAGTACGAAGACAAAAAAAACATTGTTTCTAATAAAGTAAAACCTGTATGTTCATATTAACAAGAAAATATCTTTTTGAAGATGACGTGTATGAACAGCGATTGCAAATGTAAGTGCATGTAAACGGCAAGGAAAACACAATAATAATCTGTTTCTGATCGATGTGATGATGTTTTATAATTGTGATTTGGTTATCATGTGAGAGGACAATCGAGTCGTATTACAAATAAGTTAAAATATTATTTGCCATTGGATTCGAACCACCGATCTATGGATGTTATCTTCTATCATTCGGCGGTCTCTCACTCTAACAACTGATCTTCCGAACAATGAATGTGTAGTTGGGTAAGACGACAATTTTCACTAAGAGTTTAATTTCGTTGAATGACACTATGCTTCATGTAAGAGTGGAAAAGCGTATCTTGGAGAAAAATTAATGTTAACTTCACTGTACAACACACTTTTAATTAAGTTTCTGAACTTGTGCGTTGACGTGATGGCAATTTGCCGGTACAGTGCAACCACATTTTACGCATATTCTCATTCAAGCAAACTTTTCAGGTGTTTTTATAGATGTATTTGTACAGTATGGTACTACACATCATTTGTATCCCATTTTTCGAAAACAAGACATAACTGTGAATTAGCATTATGACAGTAGGAACAGCAAGCTAGCCAGTGACGTCACAGGCATAATATGACTCGTAAGGAACGTTTTAGCGGGCTTCCAAATTATGTGAATTTCATTTCCGTATTTGTAAAAGAATACTGAAATTCAAGAGGGAAAAAGAATGTTATGAGCGTAAAATGACGTAATTAATCATTTAAGACAATTTGCAGAAATCAGTCAAATACCTTATTCATCCTCGTGCTCACAAAACCAGTACTGGATGATGCGTGCTGTATAAAAAGCGACCTTGTCTTGGAAAATAAAATTACCATTGGAGGACAAACATTGTACCATGGGATAGGGCTGATCCGCCAAAATGGTCGCATAACCCTTGACAGCAATGCGACCTTCCACAGTAACCGAGGGCCCATGGAGTACTACGATATGGCTGCCCAAATCATCACCGAGCCGCCACTTTGTTTTACTCTTTTGGCGTAAGTTGGAAACAGAAACAGGACTCATCCGACAAAATCACTTTCTTCCATTGGTCCGTAGTCCAGGCTTTATGGCTTCGGCCCCACGTTTCCCTAGGACGGGGATTTGAATCACTGATGAGTAGTTTTGGAATTCCAGGTCGCCCGCAGTTTCCTGCTTATCGAGCTCTCGTCTTGTTGTTTTGATGATGACGAGGTTCGCAAGGCATACAGTTCTGAAGTGATTTTTTCAGCTGTCGTCCTCTTATTTCTCGTCACAGTTTTCCATGGATGTCTGTCATGATCATTCAGTACACACTTCCGTCCGCGTTGTGACTTAGCGGACGATGTTTTCCCGCTTTCCCTGCATTCGGTATAAATCTTCTATATTGTACCTCTTAATCTGCCGAACACTTTGGCTTCCTTGATTACGGAAGCACTCTCCATACGAGCACCAAAAATTTGTCCACTTTCAGATTCACTTAGTTTCGACATAGTGTACGCAGAACTGCATTGAACACTGTTCTGACCACGAGTGACATCTGCAACGTATTGAGTACATTGCATAGGTACCGTTCATGGTCAAAGACAACACTGCAACCTGTAGTCTTGGCTAGAATCTGCATTTATTTTCAAGCATGGATTGAATACTGTAATACTAGTGCTGTCTGGAGAATAACTTCCGTTTCCATGTAAAATGGATATTAGTGGATGCTACACTCAGTAGGTCAGTGTGTTTACAGCTGCGATAAAGGGAATGCCACATTGCTTCCCTTTCTCCTACTGTTCATAATGGGATTGCAATTTAAAATCCTGCAGTGGCAAAAAATCTCAAGACTACTCACGTTCATCGCGAAATTTGTGTTGTGTATGACCCGAATAATATGACGAAGTTTTCTCCGCCAAGAAGTTGTTTAAGAGTGGAAGGACGAAAGTTCATGATGATGATGATGATGATGATGACAGCCGGCCTCTGTGGCCAAGTGGTTCTAGGCGCATCAGTCTGGAACAGCGCTGCTGCAACGGTCGCAGGTTCGAATCCTGCCTCGGGCATGGATGTGTGTGATGTCCTTAGGTTAGTTAGGTTTAAGTAGTTCTAAGTTTGGGGGACTGATAACCTCAGATGTTAAGTTCCATAGTGCTTAGAGCCATTTAAATCGTTTGATGATGATGACTTAATTGTCAGTCAGTCTCTGATAGGGAAACGAAATTTTCATAAAACGGTCAAAAAATCGTACATAAACTGCTTTCGCGATATTTCAATGGACAACTTTCCTCAGAGTTCTCTGAGTGTACTGCATGAAGTCATGACTAAATAATTAGACTACTACAAGTTCTGTTCTCTCTGGGTTTCAAATTTCTAGGGCTCAGAATTTTATGTAGGCGGAATTTGTTATTTCGTGAAGAGATGCGATAAACTGATAATTATGTGATCTAACTGAAGATTATTTAGATAAGCATGTGGGCGTGCTGAAGAGTAATGCCACAAAATTTTGTATGAGAATATTCTTAAGGCTTTTTAAATAAAGGAAACGTTGATAACAGTCCACATATTTATTTTTCACTTCTACATTTTTATTTCTGAACACAATCACCCTGGCGACGAACACATTTCTCCAACGAGAAACTTTATGTTTGCCTTTCACAAGTATTTTGAATGACAGCCATTGACGTTTGCACGATTTCAGATAAATTCAGTAAAACAGAGTGTCTGTACTTGCTTTTCAACGTCACTACGAATCATGTCGAGTATGTAACAAAATGTTTCTCACTTTATCTCATATATTCGTAAAACTTATATGGTAATTCCAGTAACTGTACAGAGCGTACAGTAATCGCCACGTTCCTTCCGAGACAGATATAGCTCATTCACATGCATTCGGCATCTTCTTAGAAGTAAAAGCAGCTTTGTAGCACACGTTTCATAGCACGGAGGCGTTGTGGTGTCCATCCCATTCATGGAGGTTAAAACCTAACATAGTTCATACATAGGCTGAATTCTAACCTAACCTAACCGCCTTTACCCCGTCAAAAACTGACGAAGGAGATCGGGCGCACTGTCTGTGACAAAGCTGTCGGTCGATGTTATCGGGCGATCGCTGGCGGCGGCATATGACGATCGTTGTCGGTGCCACTGCGAACGCAGGCTAAGTCGGGCGGTAGTGAGCAGGTAGCTTCATAAATGAGTCATGGTTCTAGCACGACAGATGTAATATTACGATGCAGTGCTGTGCTGTGGCCACAAGGTGTCAGAATCTTACGGAATTTAATCATACGTAGACAAAACAGAATAGTTTGGAAATAAAACTGAATCTTTAGTGATTATTACGGCTTTTGCGAGGGGCGTTCAATAAGTAATGCAACACATTTTCTTTCTGAAGGAAGGTTGGTTTTATTCAGGATTCCAATACACCATGTTATTGCCCACTCTTTTGGCTACAAAACCTTAGTTTTCATTAGAGATGTTTCGATAGTGTACTTAAATAAAAATAGTAACACATATAAATAAGCACAATTGTAAAATAAACATAAGTAAATTATGATCCAAATTGTTAAGGCAAATAACCTCTCTACAAAAACATATCATAATCTGTGGAAGACCTATAATATCATCTCTGTTGACTACCTGTAAGAACATCTGTGTCACTGGTTTGTTTGCCGGCCGAAGTGGCCGTGCGGTTAAAGGCGCTGCAGTCTGGAACCGCAAGACCGCTACGGTCGCAGGTTCGAATCCTGCCTCGGGCATGGATGTTTGTGATGTCCTTAGGTTAGTTAGGTTTAACTAGTTCTAAGTTCTAGGGGACTAATGACCTCAGCAGTTGAGTCCCATAGTGCTCAGAGCCATTTTTTTTGAACTGGTTTGTTTATGAAAAATGTTTTCGATGTTTAAAAGTGTACAACAAGTTGTATGTGATGTTTAGTGTGTTTGAGACTCTACACAAATGGACCATAAGGGAACTGTCAGTACACATTCTTCTAAATTTCACCACTAATTTCACAAAAAGATCGACAACCAACTAAAATTCACGTGTTTTCTTATATATTGCAGTAAAGTCAACAAAATGAAGCAGAATATCACACATCGACAACATCACATAGTAATGACATAACAAACACAAACAACGCACTTGAAAATGGGAATTATTTCCCGAAACGCGTCGTACGAAAAATAAAATAAAGGAAATGTGACTGTTAGCAGATGAGCTATTCATAAACAAACGTATTATATATTCCCCCTTCGCCGGCCGCGGTGGTCTAGCGGTTCTAGGCGCTCAGTCCGGGACCGCACGACTGCTACGGTCGCAGGTTCGAATCCTGCCTCGGGCATGGATGTGTGTGATGTCCTTAGGTTAGTTAGGTTTAAGTAGTTCTAAGTTCTAGGGGACTGATGACCACAGATGTTAAGTCCCATAGTGCTCAGAGCCATTTGAACCATTTTTTATTCCCCCTTCAACCTGTGACGGCCTTACGCCTCGGTACTGGGTGGGCTCGTGTGTCAGCATGGCATCAGTCTACAGATAGACGTTCGAGCCAACGTCTTGTTGCTCAATAGCCTCCCCATTATCCACGTACTCCTTCCCGCGGAGTGCCTCCTTCGTTGGGCCAAACAGATGGAAGGTACAAGATCCGGGCTGTAGGACAGTCCAATGATATTTTGTGAGCTCCTCTCGGGTGCGCAGACTTGACTGAGGCCTTAGGTTGTCGTGGAGAAGGAGAAGTCCGTTTGGATTTTTGTAGCGACAAACTAGCTGAAGTCCTTCCTTCACTTTTCTGAGGGTAGCGCAACTTCAAAGTTAACCGTTGCACCATAAGTGAGGAAATGAAGCAGAATAACACTTTCACAGCCCCAGAATACCAGCGCCATGACTTTACTGGATGAGTGTGCGACTTTGAACTTTTTCTTCGAAGGAGAGGTGGTGTGGTGCCACTCTATGGATTGCCGTTTTGTTTTCGGTTCGAAGTGATGAACCCATGTTTAATTACCTGTGACGATTTGTCACGATCAGCCTCGTAACGCCCAAGAAATTCCACACAGATATCCCTTCGTTGCTCTTCATAATCTTCTGTCAGGAGGGGGAAATCCAGCAGGCACACACCTTTGAGTACATCAACTGGTGGACGAGTCTGTGGGCACAAGCAACAGACGTGTCCAGTTGAGCAGCGAGGTGTTTGATTGTGATTCGCCGATCACCTCGAATGAGAGTATCTGCACGTTTCAAAATTGCAAGAGCCACAGCTGTGTGTGGCCGAACGGCACGTGGGAGATCGGATAAGTTTGCGCGACCCTGTTGCGGTATTGACAGACGTCTCGCCCAACGACTCTCCGTGCTTTTGTTCCCTGCCAGGTGTCCTCACACAATTTGCAGGCTTCTGTGAATATCTGCGATGCTCTGGTTTTCCACCAAAAGAAACTCAGTGATAACTCTTTGCTTGGAACGCACCTCAGTTAAAAACGCCATGTTATAGGCTACGTATCCGCCATCCATCGGAACTTCATGAAACGATATGGGCTGAAGCGGGAATATTAAACGATACCTCACAATAAATTCCGCATTTTTTTTTCAACGGAAATTGGTAGAGAAAGAAACAAATGTATTGCATTACTTATTGAACGCTCCTAATATTAATTGTTATACGTAGATTTAATATATTTAATTATTAGTGTGAATGAAAATTTGAATTCGAAGTAATATAATAAATAAGTATTGTTATGTCTACTAACTAAATATGCATTAGCATGAGAACTGTGGCTGTACGGGTGAATCGTACTCCCAGGGGAAATTTATGAAGTGTTAATCGCCTGCTTATGGTACTGGGAAAAAAGAAACGTTTCGCGATGATTCACTTACTTTAAGGATGAATTCTTATGATATTTAAGGGTTTTATAAATCTGTTTATTTAATAAATCTCTTATAAAATCTGTTAAGTTGTCATTGGTTCTTGGTAAAAGACACGAGATTTTGCAGTTTGATACTGATATCGGATTGGTTACGCTGTACATTAATAAGCCACAACATTATGACCTCTGCCGCGACGTTGGATGCCATCTCGTGGTGTTGCGGGAACGTGAAGCGGTAACAAAAGTGTGTCATCGGAGCACACACGGACGGGGATCACCCTAGCGAGATATGGGCTGCAAATGGGGAAAACCATTCAGATAAGCGACTTTGTGAAAGGACAGATTATTATCACATAAAGCCTGTGAACGAGTTCCTCTAAAACGGCGAAGCTGGTCGAATGTTTACGTGCTACTGCTGTGATCATCTACGGAAAGAGGTAGGAGGACAGTGAAATCACCACTAGACGCCAAATGGTTGGACGTCCATGACTCCTCACAGAACTAGAGGTTCGGAGATTTGTCTGCTCTGTAAAGTAGGATAGATCATGATTTGTGGCGTCTCTGCCGAAAGAGCACAATTCTGGTGCACACCCAAGTGTTTCGGAGCACACCGTTCATCGTACATTGTTGAATATGGAGATCTGCAGGAAACCATCCCCACGTGTTCACATGTTGACCCAAGGACATCGTCAATTACGATTCCAGTGGACTCGGAACCATCGGGATTCGACCGTCGATCAACGGAAACGTGTCGGCTCTTCTGGCGAATCACATTTTTGCTAAACTAGGACGATAGTCGTCTCCACAAACGCCGTAATTGTGGTGAACGGGGGTCGAAACGTGGAGGCTGATGGGAGCAGTATTATGTAACGGGAGACATTCTTCTGCGCTTGCATGGGACCTGTGTTAGTTATCTAAGACACGCTGACAGCTGCGGGCTACCTGAATCCCTTCATGCTTGATGTCTTCCCCGACGGCAATGTCATCTTTCAGCAGTATAATTGTCTGTGTCTCGGAGCCAGAACTGTGCTGCAATAGTTTGAGGAGCATTACAGTGAACTCACGTTGATGTCTCGGTGACCAAATTCGTCTGATATAAATCCTATGGAACCCATATGGGTCACTATCGGGGGCCGCCTCCGCGGACGCAAATCAGCGGTCCGTTATTTACACGACTTGTGCGTTGACATCTAATGCCACATACCTCTGCAAACCTATCAAAAAACTACTGGATCCGTGATACGCATAGCCGGCCGATGTGGCCGAGCGGTTTTAGGCGCTTCAGTCTGGAACCGCGCTACTGCTACGGTCGCAGGTTCGAATCCTGTCTCGGGCATGGATGTGTGTGATGTCCTTAGGTTAGTTAGGTTTAAGTAGTTCTAAGTTCTAGGGGACTGATGACCTCAGATGTTAAGTCCCATAGTGATCAGAGCCATTATTTTCGTGATGCGCATAATCAGTGATGTATTTCGTTTCACAGACGGACAAACAAGCTACGGATGTGTGTATTAGGAGCAATGAATAGATGTAATAATTTGCGAAACTATGAGCTAAACTTGACCTTGGAGTGCTCACGTGCATGCTTGCTAGAGGCGGACGTGAGGAATTATGGTTTTTATGTGCAAACTGTGACTTGTGAATAACTAAAATCGGCGTGGTGTATTGTACAAGTCGGGACCGAGAGCTGAATATTCGGGGCGTCAATTTGTGTTACACTTGAATGAGCATTCTGTCACAGAAATCCGTTTTATAGCCTTTTTCGTAACTGGTTCTGCTACATACCATAAGCTGACTATTACGAATGACTGTGACTGTGTGCGAGTGTCGAAACTGTAACTTAAGATTATCACGGGGTTGGCGGTGTTTTTGCATCAAACAAGGGACAGTGTACTGAACCTCTCACGCATAAACTATCTATCGTTCAATAGCTCTGTGAAAATAATACCAGAAAACATCTGAGGCAACCTGTAGAGGCATGTAGAGCGGCTGGTTTCCGCTAAAGATATCTGTAGCTGAAGAACGTTATCCATTTTCTATCAGGCCAGGCGTGTGCACCGTACTGTAGCAGAAGAAATCAGCGAAATGTTCAAAATGGTTCAAATGGCTCTGAGCACTATGGGACTTAACATCTGTGGTCATCAGTCCCCTAGAACTTAGAACTACTTAAACCTAACTAACCTAAGGACATCACACACATCCATGCCCGAGGCAGGATTCGAACCTGCGACCGTAGCAGTCCCGCGGTTCCGGACCGAGCGCCTGAACCGCTAGACCACCGCGGCCGGCCAGTGAAATGTGAGTGGAGCTGTTTTCTGTGGGACGAACATTTAACAGGGCCATTGCAACTTCGAGGCTAGAACTGTAACTAGACGGAAATTTCTTTCCTGTTTCTTATATTTGATTAAAAAATTTGTCAAAATAAACGTATTATCATTTACGAACGCGTCTACATAATTTCGAAAAAGGTACTTTACGTTAGATTACTATGAAAAATTAATCCTCAGAATTAAAGAAGCCTGTGGTTTATTTAGACGAATTGTGGATTCACACACATTACAATATGGGTAAATTTTTCAGAGTGGTAGTGTGCGTGTTTTAATGTGAAAAATTTTGTTTTGAAAAAAAAAATGGTAAAATGTTTTTGAAATGATTATATCTAAAAGCATGAAATAAAACGGTTTAGGTAAACCTTTGCGCACCTTTGAATGATGCTCAAAATCATGTACAGAAAACGTGGCGCCAATTGAGAACGTAAAATACATAGTTTAACTTAGAATTTTGTGGAGCACTTTACGAAATTTGTCTTGTGGGCCACATAATCCACCAGACAAATATTCTGTAGTACTCTTTGAAACTCTAAGCCAAACACTGAACCTTAAATTCTCAATCACCACTTCATTTGTTGTACATGATTTTCGAGCATCATTCAAAGGCGCGTCAAATATTTTTCTAATCTATTTTATTTCATGCTTTGACGCAAATTATTTCACAAAATATTTAACATGCTTGTTTTTCAAATTTTTTTCAGAAACCACAAAATTTAATGTTTGTTTCCCTTATTACTTTTAAGCAATTAAGTATTTCTTTGCAAAATTAAAACTCGCACTGATCCATTTACTACCCACTTCGTCCATTGCCTACTCTTCGTTTGGATATGAAAATTCGCACAAAAATTCATTGTGTAATTTCTAAGACTTTCACGGTTTCTCGTTACTCAAATGTTGACCAAAAAACTGACGGTCAGTGTTTAGTTGTTGTGCTAAGCAGGGCATTGGACTATAAACGTGTAGTTTGCACGCATTCAGCTTGTAAGAATACAAGAGTGTACGTTATTGTTTCCTCTCTACCTCGTTTCTCGGGCGTAAACATGACGGTGCTGAGACGCTGGTCATGTCCTTAGCATGCTTAGCGGACAGAGGCTGCTATTAGTCGACCACAGTATTATTGCACCTGGGAGTGAGGACGGGACTGGGCTTATCATGAGCTGTTATACTGATATTCACCAGGACGTGCTGAACCACTTCATATTGCATGCACAGCTGTCTGAAAGCAGGCACAGTGCAATGCGCTTTCCTTCGTCACCACTGCACTTGTTTACTGTAACGTCACCGCGTGTTTCCGATAACGGTTACGGGCGACCAAGTGCAATAATACAGTGGTGGGATAGTACACGAGATTGGTGACGCGCAGCGACTTACCGTGCGATTGCCCAGATTGCGAACTCGGCAGGTGAGTCTCGCAGACTTTCCGACCAGCGCTGTCACGTTGAGCGGCGTCGACGGGTCGAAAGACGGCTCCGGCTGCGTCTGCGGCTGCGGCGGCTCCGCCTCGCGACCACCGCCTGCAAACATAACAGAACACTTTCTCAGAACCTGTCAGTCGGAGCACTTCAGTATCTTTCCCTGAGATCCAAAACCGTACTGTAACTTCTGCAAGATAGAACAAATACAGGGTGCGAAAGGTTTTTTAGAACCCGTACAGAAACCAGACTGCTGTTATAATAGTCGGAGGACATGAAAGTGAAACAGTTGTTGAGAAGGGAGTGGGATAGGGTAGTAGCGTATCCCCTACGTCACTTCGTCTGTACACTAAAAATAAATGTCGTGCGACTAGGGCCTCCCGTCGGGTAGACCGTTCGCCGGGTGCAAGTCTTTCGATATGGCGCCATTTCGGCGACTTGCGCGTCGATGGGGATGAAATGATGATGATTAGGACAATACAACACCCAGTCCCTGAGCGGAGAAAATCTCCGACCCAGCCGGGAATCGAACCCGGGCCCCATGGTTGACATTGTGTCTCGCTGACCACTTTTTTATTTTTATTTTTATTTTTTTTATTTTGTTCGGTAATGTTCGTTGCGTTTGGTCTGGGTGGACGTCATAG
The DNA here is from genome assembly GCF_023864345.2 of Schistocerca serialis cubense. Lineage (NCBI taxonomy): Eukaryota > Metazoa > Arthropoda > Insecta > Orthoptera > Acrididae > Schistocerca > Schistocerca serialis. The sequence continues at coordinate 231,440,039 of NC_064640.1, forward strand.
GACATCCGTTCAAGTTGATCATTGATTCCTTTACTCAGTTTTTTTTTAATTACAGAGGGCCAGCGCCTCTCTGACTGAACACACTGAGCTACCGTTCTGACATCACGCAGCTACCGGGGGCGGACAGTCTGTACACTGAGCAAACAATAAAAGAAGCCAAGGAGCAATTTGGAAAGGGAAGGAGGAGATTGGTGTTTAACGTACCGTCGAAAACGAGGTCATTAGAGACGGAGCACAAGCTCGGATTAGGGCAAAGGAACCATCCAGGCATTTGGCTGAAACGATTCAGGGAAATCACAGAAAACCTAAATCAGGATGGCAGGAGACGGGTTTGAACCGTCATCCACACGAATGCGAGTCCAGTGTGCTAACCACTGCGCCACCTCGCTCGGTGGAAAGGGAACTGAAGTTCAGGGAAAAGAAATAAAAACTATGACAGAATTACAGCGTCATCAGCAAACCTGAGATACGACAAAGGGCGTGGAAGAGCAGTTGAGAGGGATGTACTGTGTCGTGAAAGAAGGATATAAGATGAACAGTAACAAAAGCAGAACAGGGATAATCGAATTAAATTAGGCAATGCTAAGGGAATGAGATTAGGAAATGAGACTAAAGAATAATGTAGGGGTTTTGCTATATGGGCAGTAAAATAACTGATAATGACTGAAGTTGAGAAGATATAAAATGCATACTGGCAATTACAAGAAAAGTATTTCTGAGAAACAAGAAATGTAAATATCTAATATAAATTTAATGGTTAGGGAGTCTTTTCTGTAGGCATTTGTGTAGAGTGTAGCCTTCCGTGGAAGTGAAAGGTGACAGATAAGCTGTTCAGACAACAAGAGAATAGAAGCTTTTGAATATTGGTTCTAAAGAAGAATGCTGAAGATAAGGTGGGTGGTTCGGGCAACTAATACGGTGGTACTGAACCGAATTGGAGAAAAAAGAAATTTATGGGGTAACTTGAGTAGAAGAAGGAATCGCCAGTTTGGTAATGGAGGAAATAATAGGGGGTAAAAACTGAAGAGGGAGGCCAAGAGATGATTACAGTACTAAGGATCACGTGGATGTAAGTTACAGCAGTTTTGTACAGATGAAGAGACTTCCAGAGAACAGAATACCGTGGAGACGTGAATAAAATGATTCCTCTGGCTTCAGACCACAACAACAACAATAACAACAACAATATATTTGTCCTCAGTTGAAGGATCACTCTGAGGTCATTTGAGATGGGTCCTGATGTTAATACTGAAAAGAAATATGAAACAGACATACACTGACAAAAGGAATGCAGCTATTTGCTGTTTCAAAATGATTACATAGCAAAATTTATCGAATTACACTACGTTAATAATCTCTCAGTGCCTGTGCTGTTATGAAGTGCGCTGCAAAGTTCCTTGGGACCTGCATACATGTCCGAAAGGACATTGCATCGTTCTTCTTACTTCGTACACGCATGCATGTTCGAAGGAACTTTCCATCGTATTTCTTAACAACACAGGCACTGCATTATCGTACCGAGCGAGGTGGAGCAGTGGTTAGAACACTGGACTCGCATTCGGGTGGACGAAGGTTCAAACCCGCGTCCGGCCATTCCTATTTAGATTGTTCGTGATTTCCATAGATCGCTCCAGGCTAATTCCGGGATGGTTCCTTTGAAAGGGCTCGGCCGATTTTCTTCCCCATCCCTGACACAATTCGAGCTTGTGCTCCGTCTCGAATGACATCTCTGTCGATGGGATGTTTAAGTCAACCTTCCTTTCTCCATTTTGCAGTATCGTACTCATCCACCGATACCAGGCAGCGAATTGCCTTTAAAATTCCCGTCCCCATGGAAATTGCATAATGTGTACGAGTGCAGGTTGTGACGCATGAACGACGGCATGTGGAAGTTTGGGTCGGACCATGAGTTATCTACGGATAGCTAAAGAGATTAAAGTGACCGCTAGCGTAAAGCGAGAAATCTGGGTTCGAGTCCCGGTCCGGCATAAATTTTCGCTGTCGTCATTCCATTTATTTTATTTTACGCGTCTAGTTCCGTAGGACCAAATTGAGGTGCAAATCTCCAAGGTAATGGAACGTGTCCATCATATAGTTGATTGTCGCAACTGCGAATACATTTCATGATTCAATAATATCGTTGAAGGTAGAAGCTGTTGTTTCTGTTTTTCCTCTGTCTGAAAATCAAACATGGCTTTTATAAACACCGACTTATGTGAAATGCCTTTTTTTTTTCTATTACACATACACACATTATATATATACACTATGTGATCAAAAGTATTCGGAAACGCCCAGGAACATACGTTTTTCATATTAGGTGCATTGTGCTGCCACTTAATGCAAGGTACTCCATATCAGCGTCCTCAGTAGTCATTAGACATCGTGAAAGAGCAGAATGGGGCGCTCCGCGGGACTCACGGACTTTGAACGTGGTCAGGTGATTGGGTGTCACTTGTGTCATACGTCTGTACGCGAGATTACCACACTCCTAAACCTCCCTAGGTCTACTGTTTCCGATGTGATAGTGAAGTGGAAACGTGAAGGGACACGTACAGCACAAAAGCGTACAGGACGACCTCGTCTGTTGACTGACAGAGACCGCCGACAGTTGAAGAGGATTGTAATGTGTAATACTCAGACATCTATCCAGACCATCACACAGGAGTTCCAAACTGTATCAGGATCCACTGCAAGTAATATGACAGTTAGGCGGGAGGTGAGAAAACTTGGGTTTCATGATTGAGAGTTTGCTCATAAGCCACACATCACGCCGGAAAAAGCCAAACGACGCCTCGCTTGGTGTACAGAGCGTGAACATTGGACGATTGAACAGTGCAAAAACGTTGTGTGTAGTGCAGCACTCCGTGAAGAATGGGCTGTCATTTTCCAAGAAATCTTCCAGCACCTGACTGAACGTGTGCCTGCGAGAGTGGAAGCTTTCATCAAGGTTAACGGTGGGCCAGCAACATATTGAATTCCAGCATTACCGATGGAGGGCGCCACGAACTTGTACGTTATTTTCAGCCAGGTGTCCGGATACTTTTCATCACATAGTGTGTATTAATTGACTGTCGTTGTCAAAGGAACAATACTAGTGAAGAACACTGAAATATATCTTACATCGTGAGTGAGATGTAAACACAGAATAAATTTCAGCTTTGACAGAGCACTGACAACGTAGTCGAAAACAGAATGTTGTTCTTGTGCGGGTCCACAGCCTCAGTATGTTTAAACAACGGAAGCATGATCCATGCAGGCTGTAATCTATTTATTGTCTGTGCTATCAGCTAAATTCGACCGTAGATCATTTTCAAACACTTCTCACAAACCTCAAGCTTCACATCATATTTAATTAAATACCCAGTATATTTTTAACGGCACACATCTTTTTATTTGCCTGTGTAGCAAAAATACAATTTATTTGTCACTTCGTCGCTTCATGTTACATGAATGATCACACCAAGAACGAATTAGCTATTTCTACATGATCAAAAGCACATGAAGCCACATAAAAAAGTAACAATTATCTGAGCACAAAAGTCGTCGACCACGAACTCAATAAGGCAAGATCTGACTACTGCTTTTTTTAAAACTTTAAGTAAGAAGATCTGTGTATTAGCAATAATAAATGAATTAAAGATGGTTAGTGTTTGCTTGTTTCCGAGAAACAACGTATTAATTCCAGTAACTCAGTGATTGCATATAAAGAACATTATTTAATAGCTTATAAAAGTAAAGTTACTACTGCTTCATAATACTTGATAACAGTGAACTTTTACGGATAGAATATCTTACGGTTTAGTTCAAACTTGTCATATAGCAAAGGCCTTAAGCCACACAGTATAATAATCGGTATATAGCATCTATTAAGTCAGAATACGATCTTTTGCTTCCATTGGGTAAACATTTAGTTAGCCTACAAAGTAAGAGAAGTGTTATTGAAGTATTTGTTAAGAAAAGTGATCTTGCTGATTAAAAGCCAACCCAGCAGTAATAGTTAAGCAATGTGAATAATAATTGATGTAAGCAAAAATATTTTACAATTTGTAAGTAATGAGAAATGGCATTAATTGTTCTTGTTACTGTTGAAAGATTACACAAAGATTAGCAGTGAGCTTAACAGAATTATTTTATGACAGTAATAAATGTTAGATATTTTAAAGTCAATGGTAATTGCTATGTTAAAACCAAGCTGTAAGCATCCATTTCTCTACACTAGTAGTAATAGTAATAATGAAATAATTCTTGCAGTTTAACTGCGTGTATCTTCATCATTTTAGTTTTCCAACACATTTACAGTTATAGTAATCTGCTGAATACATATTGAAGAGTTTTGTAAGGTACATACAGTCCTTTCCCTCGGTAAATATTCAGGTAAAGTACCATGACACTATGTTCCCATGTCTCAAGGCACAATAAATTTTAATTAAAGCATTCAGAGTTTATGCTTCTTTATGCAGTTCTAGAACGCACTTTCAAAATTAGAGCTAACGTCTTTAACGAAGTTTTGAGGCAGTTGAACTTTTAAAAACAAAGAAAACACTTAAGTTATTAGCTATACTAAAATTTAGTTGGAACATTTCACGGTAAGTAGCAGCTCTTGCCTTTGCTGGATATGCGTGAACTGCACTGTACCTATCGTGGATACTGGAGAAGAAGATCAAAGCAGGTATTACGGTATACTGATAGTTTTACTTTATGGACCGTCTGACTACAACTGAATGAAACAACTTTCATGCCAAGGCATCTTCAGTGGCAGGTTGCGTTGATGATTTTCTACATATTACGCTCCTGTTGCATTTTTGGTGTTGTTCCTCTTCTTATAAATGGCAATTTGCGGTTTTTCCCCACATTTCACAGCTCGAGGAACTGAACACCAAAAATGCAATAGGAACGTAATATGTAGAAAATCGTCCACGCAACCTGCCACTGAAGATACCTTGCAGAAAATAAAGGCGAAGAGCGTATGGCACGAAAATTATGTTTCATTCAGTTGTAGTCAGACGCTCCATAAAGTAAAAATCATCAGTATACCGCAATATTGCACGCAACTGAGGAAGACAGGACTACAAAAATTGAAGATGTCAAAGCAGGTAGGAAGTGAAGTGTTAATTAATGGCCAATTTACATTGCCTGGGGTGTTCGGATTCCGTTTGCCCATGTCACAGCTGTATGACATACTAGGCACACTGTAAGGCATTTCAGTTATTAGCTGGTTAGTATAGTGTACAAATAAGAACAACCAAAATAGCTCTCCAGCTTTTCGTTATTTAAAAATCGTTGATAGTTTATTCTACAACTTTTCCATTTTCAGCATATGGTTTCAGCTAAAGTAATTAATAAAAAGACACCGTAATTTATCTATAAATGAGAGTGATTACTTAATTAATAAAGGCACACAATTTTAACTAGTTAATTACATGTGTGAGAACATTCAACTTTTTTAAAAGGTAAAGGCGTGAGGTAGTGAGGAGAAGGTGCTAGAGACCGTTTTCAGTGATTGAGATTAGCAGAGCTGAAGATATGAAATTGAACCGTTAGGTCGTTACAAGTAGATATCGAATTGTGCGATGTATGTAAATGATTTGAGTGAGCAAGGAGTGGGGGCAGCATACACTGAAGTGCTCAGGAAAATCTACGAGAATTCTTCAGCTTATGTTAACATCGGCGAATCAACTAAAGAATTCCGCATCATGAGGGGTGTCAAGCAAGGCGATCCCATCTCGCCAAAACTGTTCTCTGCTGTATTGGAAATGGCTATGTCAAAGCTGCGCTGGGAAGGTAAGGGAATTAGAGTTAATGGAAGAAGGCTTACCAACTTGAGATTTGCTGACGATATTGCCTTACTGACCAAAGACTTCGCAGAGATCCAAAACTTAGTTACAGATCTTGCATCGGAATGTCAGCTGGTTAGCTTGAACATGAACCTTTCCAAAACAAAAGTAATGTCCAACAAATGGGTCCCAGCTGGAGATGTGAAAGTCAAGGACAGTCTACTAGAAGAGGTCAGTGAATATGTCTACCTTGGCCAGATTATAAATATGAAGGGAGACATAAGGCCAGAAATCTATCGACGCATCAAGCTTGGCTGGCAAGCATTTGGGAAGAATTCAAAAGTATTCAGATCAAAAATGCCAGTAAATTTGAAGAAAGCAGTATTTGATCAGTGCATTCTTCCTGTGATGACGTATGGCTGCGAGACATGGACACTGAACTCATTTACAAAAGGGAAACTTAGGACAGCACAGAGAGCCATGGAGAGATCAATGCTGGGCTATACAAGAAAGGACAGGGAAAGGGCAGATGACATCCGGTCTGTGACGAAGGTTAATGACATCTTAGAGACAGTAGGTTCCTTGAAATCGCGGTGGGCTGGCCACGTAGCAAGAAGAAAAGACAACAGATGGACGAAGCTAGTACTGGAGTGGACTCCGAGAGAGCACTGGAGGCCTAGAGGAAGACCACCAGACAGATGGGACAAAGACATCAAGAATATCGCTGGTAACACCTGGCAGAGAACTGCCCGAGACTGTCCCACTTGGAGAAGACTGCTGAAAGCCTACCTGAATCCACGACTCGAAGAGGCCACATCATTTAATGATTGAATTAGCTGATGATGATGATGTAAATGGTTTTGTAACAAAATACGTGATAGTTCAGTCATTGTCGTATTATGATGGAGTTGTTGTGATTTTGTGGGTTATGTTGCATTGTTGTTAAGTTTTGTGATAGATAATTGGTTAACAAGTGGACGGGAATATGCTTCTATATGCTTCTGTAATACGGTACCTGATGTAATAATGAACTATGTACGACTACCCTTGCGAGAGGCCGGCCGCTGTGGACGAGCGGTTCTAGGCGCTTCAGTCCGGAACCGTGCTGCTGCTACGGTCGCAGGTTCGAATCCTGCCGCTGGCATGGATGTGTGTGATGTCCTTAGGTTAGTTAGGTTTAAGTAGTTCCAAGTCTAGGTGACTGATGACCTCAGATGTTAAGTCCCATAGTGCTTAGAGCCATTTGAACCTTGCGAGAGGGGAAGGGAGAATGATGCGAATTCCTTTCCGCAGGTGGCGTTACCATCGAGAAAGTCCAGGATGGATACAAGCATTCTGAGGATACTGCATCTCTTCGAGGAGAAGTAGTGGACGCACTACGAAGCCAATTACTCTAAGCAGAAGGATAGTGTTGCTTTCCAGGCAGGAGGACGTCGTGTTAACAAGTCACCTGTGATCATTAAGGCTAACATAAAATATATGGGAAATAACAGATGAGATACGAAGATTGGAAGAGACATTCGCCGGGATTCATTTCTAAGCTGGAAGTTAAGGAATATTAGGGGAAATACGGGAAGAGTACCGGGGGTTACGACTCTCGTATGAGCGATTAAGAGATCTGTTGTGCCAAGTGCTGTATTAAGCTTCACGTACGCTGATGCGACGGAAGAGGGGATGACTGGATGCTGGTATAAAGTTGCTGAAGACGATGTTTGAAACAGCAGTTAATGAGAACATCCAGGAATTAAATAACACCCTGCGAGGCAGTTACGGGGAGTAGCGCATAGCAATAGAACGACAGTGGAGTGGCGTACCACACAGTTCGAAAATCTGGACTAAGGTTAGTTGAATAACACCAGCAATATACGAGAATTAACTGCGGAATTAACAGAGTATATGAAGACAACTATAGGAACAATCAAGCGGGATTTTGACACGGAACAAGCTCGACTATTCTTACTAGATGTAAGTCTGGCCATAGCAATGTTGCTAAGATCCCTGACAGACAGCCAAGTTGATGCAACGTGGCAGGAGGCAGTACACCATGAAGTACACAGACAATTAAGTCCTACATTGCTACCTCCAAGGCAATTTCTAGCTGGCCTGCGGGAGGTTCAAGAAGAATTAACGGCTGAACTATAGCATATAGCAGAACCAACGGAACAGAGTTTGTCACTGTTTTATTATACGACAACAGTCGAGATTCAAACCGATGGAGACAGGTTCATTTATTGGTTTGGTTCCCAGTGGGAAGTGTGGATGTGCACCATCAGTGTTTCATGATCCAACACTACCCTGTAAAACGGGAATCCAAGGGCAAATTTGTAAAGGTGAAAAGTAGGAGGCATTGCTAATCCCCAAGGAGAGAAATAACTACTTATTGATGTCAACGAATGAGCTCAGTTTGTGTCAGAGAGAGGGAATTATGATACCTCCAACTAGGACTGTCCAGACAGCCACGTGAGTGTGTGAAGTGCAGTTATTCCTGTGTGAAGGAGGAGCGGTGTAAAGAACTCAAGCTTCTAAATCAATGCAATCAAAAGATATGGCCATTCATGTCACATATGCTGATACTCGCAAACTCACGTACCAAAACGTACAGATCAGCTACATATATACATAATTAAGTTTGTACGGAACCCTCAGAACGCGAATCCTATTCGAACATCTCCGCTTTTATTCCTCTACAAAACCTTTCGCTTGGTGCAGAGCCCTTCGCTCTCATTTTAATTCCCGCTGTTTGCCTATTTCTGTATGTCAGTCTGCCTTCCGTGTTTGCTATTGTGTTCACACTACAGCTGAACCGTTTGTGCTCCAGGCTCACCAGGAACGCCTGTCCCCCTTTGTGCCACAAAGCCGTCTTTTATAAGATGAGCCTTTCTTTTCTCATTTCGCGGATGTGTGTACAGAAATGCGTCAATCTTCGTAAATTTGTGCCGCTGCCTGAAAAGAATTATTTTGGACTAACAAGCTAATCGGCTTTCCTAAATAAACTTTTAGAAAGAAATGTTTTCTTTTCCACATCAAAGTCAAAACCAAAATATAGAATTACCAAATAGACTGCAGAGTATAAATGGGACACGTTAATTTAGAATGAGCACGTTAGTTCGACACCGACTTCGCTGTGTGAACAAGTGCTCATTATTTCTTTACACACAATAAAGTCAGCGTCAAATATTTCTACATTAACAGTTAAGTAAAAATGTTTTCTATATACCAAGAGCACATTTTTGAGGATCAGGATGGAAGGGACGAGGAACGAGGAGAAGAAAGGAGAGAAGTAAGAAGGGGGAAAGAAGAGTTCAGTTTTGATGTTCCTTCGACATGAAGATATTTAGAGTTGGACCAGTATCCCTTCTGTTCAAATAAACAGAAAGGCCTAGTCTGTAGTTCTGCGGAAGTAATCATCCGGACGTTCCCCGTGTATGACTTAGAGATATCATGAAAGACCGACATGTGGATGGCTGCAAGTACATATCACGCTGTAATAAAAAGTAAAATAGCCTAGAATTGTTGTTTGTAGTCAGCAGAGAAGCTGGAGCAGCTGTGTAGATCGTGCAAAATTGGCTCAGAGCTATGTTGCAATTAATCGAAGATTTGCAACACAGTTAACAGCGAGTGGCCCCAAGTGTTCCAAACAATCTAAGAGTTTTTGCCTTATTTTATTTTTTCATTAGAATAAGTGGTCATCCATACTCATTGTTTAGTTCTATAATTTAGTAAACTATTCACAAATGGTGCATTACGACATATCTACTCTCAGAGTCTGCTTGTTACTTCGCCAGATTACAATGCTTCTTTGTTATCTGGTTGGTGAAAATTTAGTGAATATCTTGTAAAGAACGAAGAGGAAGCTGATAGCTCTAAATTTATTTTATATCTTGTCTGTCTTCTTTCTTTCGAAGTAGATTAACTACAGTATTAGTACAGTTTTGGGCAACTTTCCATTTTCACAAAAATGAGATAAAGTTTTGTACAGCTTTTCCTCCAGCTTCAGTAGTTGCTACTGAAATATCATCCTATATATGAGCCTTACCTTTCTTCATTCCTCAAATGAATTTACACACTTCGCATGGGCATTACATTCAGAATGTTAAAATTTTTCTTACTGCGTAATTGTTCATATATCCAAATATTGAAAGAAGGTTTGGAGTACTTGCATGATTTTCTAGTTATTGTTAGTTACCCCTGCCATCTGCCGTCGTAAATCATGAAAGTTATCTACCTAGTATAGATTTCTGTTTTGTCTTCTTAATACATTCATAGTTTGCATCGCTTTCTCTTGCCATATTGTCACTGTATATTCTAACATCCTCTTTTAAAGATTTACGAATAGTTTTGTTTAATTCTGCATATTCCACCATGTCCCTGCTATCGTTTGCTTCAAGCTCCCGCCCTCTCTTTAATAGCTTCCACGTTCCATTTGACATTTTGATTTGCTTTTTACATCCCTACAACTAACTGTTGTCTGTAAAATTTATTTTGATAAATAACTGCACTTTCGTCTACACATTATAATCGTAATTTTATATGGTAATGGCCCTGCCGGGGTGGACGAGCGGTTCTAAGCGCTACAGTCTGGAACCACGCGACCGCTACGGTCGCAGGTTCGAATCCTGCCTCGGGCATGGATGTGTGTGATGCCCTTATGTTAGTTAGGTTTAAGTAGTTCTAAGTTCTAGGGGACTGATGATCTCATAAGTTAAGTCCCATAGTGCTCCGAGTCTTTTTTTTTAATATGGTTCAAATGGCTCTGAGCACTATGGGTCTCAACTGCTGAGGTCATTAGTCCCCTAGAACTTAGAACTAGTTAAACCTAACTAACCTAAGGACATCACAAACATCCATGCCCGAGGCAGGATTCGAACCTGCGACCGTAGCGGTCTTGCGGTTCCAGACTGCAGCGCCTTTAACCGCACGGCCACTTCGGCTGGCTATTTAATATGATGATGTGCTTGCACATCTTTTGTGCATCTCCCTATTCTTAAATAAATGCCGGTAATCTACATCTCTGACTTCTTGCGTAATGAGTCCGCTCCTTTCTTGTTCTTATTCGCTTTTACTCTGCATCTTACGAGTCTGTGATGACTTGAAATTGAAACATCGTTAAGAGCCGTCACATTTCGTACAATGTTCAGTTACGAGGGTTGGAACTTTGATAGTGGCAACTATTTATTTACAGCTCGTACAAAATAGATAAGTGTTTCAAAGTTTTACTGACTTTCAAAGTAGTCACCAGCATTGTGTATAACCCGTTGCCAGTGATATGGAAGTCATAGGATACTCTTAGCAGTGCCAGTTGTGTTGACAGTTCGAGCGGTGCGGTCTATTGCCCGCAGGTCTATTGTAGCAGTTCTGAAGCGAATGCCGTGAAGTGTTTCCTTCAGTTTAGAAATCGAATTGAACTCACGAGGGCTTAACTCAGGGGTGTGCAGTAGGCGGTATAGCACTTAGCAGTCTTCAGTTTTTCGAGACACTTCTGATGACCCTAATTCATCCTGTTTCATCTTATGTAATTCCTCTTCCAGTTATACTAACCTGTTCCTTCATCAAAATAAAAATCTGTCGTCAGCTGCACAAACATTTTTATTTCACTTAACCGGTTCAGGCAGATTAGTCGTTCATCTTCCTAAGTTTGGAACAGGGCTAGAGCTTAGGTAAACCGACATCAAATAAGGATTGGACGATAAAGACGTCATTGAAAGAGTACTCGGAATGCGATGAATAGGAACCGACAGGCTGATTACTTAAAGTGAAGTGGTCACACATACATACAAAGTAAGAGCTGTAGCATTGATAGAACATTACAAAACCAGCGCTAGCATGTGATTCAAGCCTGTATCAAACTTCTGAAGGTGACAGATTAATCTATTGAAAACGGAAAACTGAAATTAAAATTTTTGTGCGGCTGAGGCCTGATTTTTACTTTGGTGAAAAGATTACACAGAGCAGCAGCTGAATAACAGCTATGGACAGAATCATGTACTAACTAGTCTTCTGATTCTAGAGTTCGCCAATGTATTATCGCTAAATAAATAGATATAGAAACTCTTGTATTTGTAGTGTATATATTATTGTCTATTTAGTCAAGTTTCGTGCCTTAAGTCATAGCCTGAATTACTTCAGTTAACTACCCACAACAATCTTTCACCTGTGCCGGAATATCGACGTCTCAGGAACTCGCAAGGGTCAGTAGAGCCTCCAACAACCCTAGTTATGGCGTAAATTGGCCGGCCAATACCCGAAGAATTCTTAAATTTGACAGAGCTGCGCTCACAATAGTCTCAACCAAGATCTTCTCTGGCTATCATTGGTAAAGTTTCTTTTATGATTACTGCAAGAGTAGCATTAGCTTTTATAATGCAACTTTTAACTACATACAATCAACAAAATAAAACTGTTTGCGCGGAAAATGGCTAAATAAAGTCCCACGTCGGACATTCTCGGTGTGTACAGGCATGTCACAAATTGTGGCAACACTTTCGCTCCGTTAATGTCTATCTTGGGCTACAATGGCAACATATTATCATACCAGCGAGAGGCAGTATTGGAAATTATGTCGACAGTGACCACGAAATGTGTAATGATTTGACGGGCAGGTAAGATGTATTACGAAACAGGCCTTAACGTCGGCGAACAAATAGCTCACGGACAAAGTGCCTTCTCGTCATCTGGTCAATATTTTTTCGTCCGCCTCGTGGTAGACGCCAACACCCTTTCTGTTGTAGTTTACGACACTGGTGAATGTTATTTTAACTTTTAAAAGAACTATTGTTGTACGAGCTAACGAAAACTGTATCACAAAACTCACAAAATTTCAGACGAAGTTCATCCAAGATATTTTTAAAGGCATTCGTTTTATAGCATAAGAGAATATCATTATCTTGAGAAGTAAGTGATTTTCGATCAATCGGACTTCTGGCAAAGTTTTATAGTTTACGTAACTCGAATTTCAAATGTAGAACTGAGTAACAAATCGAATAATCTTTCAATTCTTTGCTACGAATGAAACTGGTAATGACGTACTTTTTTTCTCAATTTTCGCTTTGAATTGAAAGCACGAATCTCAACAGCAATCCGTTAATCCTTTTATACGGGAACATAAAAATCCACTATCGCTCTCAATACCGAAAACAATCAGATTCTAATAAAATTGACGAAGAGGAAGTTTTATATGTAAGTAGTAGACAGAAAATCAGGTGAAGCAGAAAAAATCATTAAGATAACACTGAATATGAGAGAAAAAAGTTTAATTATGAGCTCATAAATTTTGGTGTTGAAGTAAAATTACAAATATGCTGGGAAAAATAAGTTTAACTATTCAGCGTAATAGATCTGAATAAGACACTTAAATTCTGTCAGATAATATTTATTACAACGTGGTCGGAACTGTATAACACTTGGCAAGAGATAAGCAGGTTGGAAATTGCACTACATTGTAATTGACAGGACAAGCGTAAAATATGGTTCTCCAATGTAAATTATGGTTCATTTCTTCTCAGTTTTCAAGAAAATTTCGGTGGTCTGTGGATATGAAACTACAGGCGCCAGATAACAGAATGCACTAGGCTTTTCTTAGTGCAATTAGAATTTATTTTAAGAAAATGACTATTTATGTTCTGATTTGCCATTGTTTTTAATTTACCCAAATGCTATTATCATTACTGCCCATGATTTTGAATACAGAGGAAACGTGTCTGCTATGGGAGAATTCGCTAGTGTGAGGCAGCTAGTTTCTGACTAAAGTAAGTGCTCATCTCTATTAGGAAGTATCAGAACTTAGTTCTCAAAGCGCCTGAGGCGTAGAGTAATGACAGTAAAACCTCAGACTCCTTGATTTTATAAGCTTTGAATTACGAGTTTTTCGGGTGTGTGCGCTTGTACGGCTGTAATATCTGAAGTTGAGTTGCTGTTGCACCAGTATTCATATGATTATGAGTGCAGCTCGCCACCCTAGAAGCTGTATTCAGACTCATATTTTTACTAAGTATCATGAGCAGATTGTGAACTTTTTGAAGCCATCTAGTGATGATCCTATTGTGCTAATAGTGGAGGGCATCATGTCACATTTGTGTGAGAGACAAAGCAAGAAAAAACCGTATCGACATCATCTGTTTAACACCAGATTCAAAGCGTGAAATGAAGCGTCTTTTGTGGAATTTATGGCATCGTTTCGACTGCATTAGCTACAAGAAGTAGAAATCTGGTGTGCAAATAACCCAAGTGAAGCAGTAAACTCATTTCTGATTACTAGGTTGCTTGGAGTGGCCTACTTGAGAGCAGGTATAATGGAAAATGCTACGAACAGCCTATAGAAAACGGAACTCTTCCCATGTGACGGGCATATGCTTAGAGACAATGACTTTGTAATGCACCAGACTTTGACATACAAGATGGCATAACAGAGTAAATGTGAGTCCAAATGCTATGCGGTGAACTCCCAAAATCAGCAAACCACATCAAGTGCCACCAGCTCTATTAGAATCAGCAGGTTCTGAATCTGTTTCGTAGTTAAAATCGTCTTCATAGAGGGGAACTTTGAAACAATTCAAAGGGAAGAAAGCTGTAGCAGAACCAAAGGGGACAGAAGCGAAAGTTTTGTTCTTGAAAAATAAAAAGAGAGAGAAAAACACAGAAAACACAATATTCCGGTCATTCGGGAACTGACAGAAATTTGAGGACAGTGCTTCAGATGTGCAGTCTGAAGAAGAAGACACTGAATTCATACTACGCACTGTCGTTTCTCTGAAGAGTAAAATAAAGAAATGAACATAGTGCGTGGCATCCTATCCTGGGACTCTCGAATAATGTTAATTTGAAAAAGAACTTTTTTATACCTTCACTGCGCCACTTTTTCACAATAAAAGCAGAAAATTTTACAGAGCCAGTAAGGAAGAGAATATTATTATTTGAGGGTTTACCTGTTTACTAGTCGATGTTAAGTGATTTCGGAGACGTCCCATACTAGGATACTATGTCTATTTCGATTCAGAGTTATTTGTTTGTGCCTTTTTTACATTTATATATATTAAGCACCACCAATTTAACAAATCAAATTTCAAGTACAATGAGATCACTTAGATCTCCAACTAACTAACATACAGTTACACTGAGGTGACAAATGTCATGGGATAGCCATATACACCGATACAGATGGCGGTAGTATCGATTACACAAAGTATAAAAGAGCAGTGCACTGGCAGAGCTGTCATGTGTACACAGGTGATTCGTGTAAAAAAGGTTTCCGTCGTGATTATGGTCGCACGACGGGAGTTAACAGACTCTGAGCGCAGGAAGGTAGTTGGAGCTAGACGCACGGGACATTCCACTTCGGAAATCGTTAGGGAATTCAGTATTCCGAGATCTACAGTATCAAGAGTGTGCCGACAATACCAAATTTCAGGCGTTAGTTCACACCACGGACGATGCAGTGGCCGACGGGCCTCTGTTAACTACCGAGAGCAGCGGCGTTTGAGTAGAGTTGTCAGTGTTAACAATCAAGCAACACTGCGTGAAATAACCGCAGAAATCAATGAGGGGACTACGACGAACGTATCCGTTAGGACCGTGCTGCGAAATTTGGCGTTAATGGGCTATGCCGTAGACGACCGACGAGAGTGCCTTTGCTAACACGACAACATCATCTGCAGCGACTGTCCTGGGAACATAACCATATCAGTTGGATGCTAGACGACTGGAAAACTGTGGCCGGGTCAGATGAGTCCTGATTTCAGTTGGCAAGAGGTGATAGTAGAGTTCTAGTATGGCGCAGATCCCACGAAGCCATCGACCCAAGTTGTCAACAAGTCATTGTGCAAGATCGTGGTGGCTTCATAACAGTGTGGGGTGTGTTTACATGGAATGGATTGGGTCCAACTGAACGGATCATTGACTGACAATGATTATATCCGGCCATTTGCAACCATTCATGGACTTCATGTTCCCAAACAATGATGCCATGTCACCGGGCCACAATTGTTCGCGATTGATTTGAAGAACATTCCGGACAATTCGAGACACTGATCTGGCCAACGAGATCACCCGACATGAACCCCACCGAACATCTACGAGACAAAGTCGAGAGATTAACTCGTGCACAACATCCTGCACCGGAAACATTTTCGCAATTATAGGCTGCTGTAGAGGCAGTATGGGTCAATATTTCTGCACAAGACTTCCAACGACTTGTTGAGTTCATGTCACGTCGAGTTGCCGCACTACAACTGGAGAAACGAGGTCCGACACGATATTAGGAGGTATCCGATGACTTTTGTCACCTCAGTGTACATCAAATGTTGTAATATGAAGACGAGTAATGTGAGACCAGGACAGCTGCACATTAGTGATGAGGCTAGTATGAGTTCCACCAACACTGGCATCAATTACCTGCCTCATTCGACGAGGCTTGGATGCGGTCAGCCTCTAAAAATGTGTCTCACCGTCCACGAGCCTCTCCCATGTATCCCGCACTAGGTACCACAGTTGTTCAGGTGTGCGGTGGGCATCGGTTAATGTAAGCTCACGCTTCATTTTGGCCCATAAATTTTCCATGGGATTCAAGCCCAGCGCCCGTACAAACCAGTCGATCAGATCGACGTTAGCCTGTTGCGAAAACCTTTGCTGAACAATTCGACTCGAGTGAGCCTATCAGTGGTCCTACTGGAACTGGATCACTCCTTCGGAACAGCGCATCCTCGCATTCGGCACCGTAATGCGTTTCATGATGTGCACTTACCGATCCACGGCGAGACGACCATAAATTCTTTGAAGTATCTCGGCCCCATTTGATAACATCCACCCCCAGCACAATGTGTTGCGACCAACACGCGAATGTAGCGTCATGTACTCTGGATCGTAACGTGCTCCCTGTAGCCTGTAGGCCATTACCGGACCCTCGTTCACTGAGCTAACTATTGACTCATCTGAAAAGATTACATTGTGCCAGTCACTATCTACATTCAATTCAGTGAAGAGAAGCCTCTAAAGTTTGTGATAATCAGAGAGGGCCTGTTTATTAACAGCCCCGTGAGCTCTAAGCACAGCACACCGTAGGCAGTTGCGAATGTTTTTCGAGCTCTCAGGGAAATTAGTCTCATTCTTGAGTTGGACGGCGTTTGAAAACAGATGTTCCCTACCGATAATAACGCATTTTCTTACCGAGGTGTCGACATCTTTCCTAAGCCCGAACCCCGAAGCCACCAATTACCTCTGCCCCGCGCCACTGCTTTATCCACTTCTGCCGCGCGGGATTAGCCGAGCGGTCTAGGGCGCTGCAGTCATGATCTGTGCGGCTGATCCCGGCGGAGGTTCGAGTCCTCCCTCGGGCATGGGTGTGTGTGTTTGTCCTTAGGATAATTTAGGTTAAGTAGTGTGTAAGCTTAGGGACTGATGACCTTAGCAGTTAAGTCCCATAAGATTTCACACACATTTGAACATTTTTTTATCCACTTCTAGGAACAGCGAGGTTGAACGCCGCGCCTGTCTGCCGCTTCAGGCGCACTGAAACTGTGGTGTCACCGCCAGACACCACACTTGCTAGGTGGTAGCTTTTAAATCGGCCGCGGTCCATTAGTATACGTCGGACCCGCGTGTCGCCACTATCAGTGATTTCAGACCGAGCGCCACCACACGGCAGGTCTAGAGAGACTTACTAGCACTCGCCCCAGTTGTACAGCCGACGTTGCTAGGAAAGGTTCACTGAGAATTACGCTCTCATTTGCCGAGACGATAGTTAGCATAGCCTTCAGCTAAGTCAATTGCTACGATCTAGCAAGGCGCCATCACCAAGTTATATTGAGATGATAGTACTGTATCAACAAGACCAATGTTCACCAATTGTGGATTAAAGTTAAGTATTCCAGCAGCTACGTACTTTTCTTTATAGCATTCATTACGTATCCTGTTTCAGACCTCACGCCAGCCTGCGTGAGCTTATAGCGTGCATTTCGGCTTCCTCAAACAACACGGTGTTGGCACTTCTGCCGACACTTCAGAAACTATCTTATCGGACGAGTACGAGGACGCTATCAGTTGCGGCCTGAGTCTCGTTCAAAAATGGTTCAAATGTCTCTCAGCACTATGAGACTTAACATCTGAGGTCATCAGTCCCCTAGAACTTAGAACTTCTTAAACCTAACTAACCTAAGGACATCACAAACATCCATGCCCGAGGCAGGATTCGAACCTGCGACCGTAGCAGCAGCGCGGTTCAGGACTGAAGTGCCTAGAACCGCTCGACCACAGCGGCCGGCGAGTCTCGTACACAGCCGAAGGTATCCGAGCTTATGAAAACATGCGAACAGTTTTGTCTTCTCGACTGCACATGTGAGACCACCATAATAATGACTTTCTTCTTTCAGTTTCACGAAACTATTACAGACTGTTTAGTGTCCTCTCTAACAGCTGACGTCTCAGAAGATATTTCGTCAGCTGTTGGTATTACATCACTAACAGGCTGTTGATATCTCTGCTCTAAGATTACAGCTGACAAGCAAACAGGGGAGGTTTCTAGTACAGCAGATGTTTGTGGAATTTCCGTAACCTTGAACGTGGGCATGGAAGTAAAATAAATGCTGGAAACTTTTTTATCCAAAAGAATGTTGTACGTCAATTCTCACTGCGATTTGTTTCCAGATATTTTGAAAATTTGGTTACAATTTGCCGTTTTTGCCAGAAACAAACACTTAAAACAAGCCGGCCGCTGTGACAGAGCGGTTCTAGGCGCTGCAGTCCGGAACTACGCAGCTGCTACGGTTGCAGGTTCGAATCCAGACTCGGGCATGGATGTATGTGATGTCCTTAGGATAGTTAGGTTTAAGTAGTTCTAAGTCTAGGGGACTGATGACCTCAGATGTTAAGTCCCATAGTGCTTAGAGCCATTTGAACTTAAAACAGAACAACGGATCAGAACAATTGTTAGTCCCGTTGCTTCCAAGAAGTAGTAAAATAAGTTGTGGTATTTTCTTGCCCAGAATACGTAGCTCGGTCTCTGTCACTAAGTAAGTTTCCAGAACCCAGAACCCAGTACCAGTTGCCGTTACCTGTCTAACGGCTTCCAGGTACAAAGAAAATTTGATTATTGGTGCTTCGTGTTATTATTAACCGAATTTAAAACTTTAAAACACTATCATAATCTACTGATTAAGACGTATATCTTATGTTAAAAGCTTAACACAATAAGACAAATATAAAAGTTAGAAAATATGTGTTTGTTTTGAGGCAGCGTAACTGACGAGGTGCTAATACCCGGACGTTACTTATCTATTATCTGAGAAAGACAGTACTTAGCGACCTCCAATAAACGTTATACATAACTTCAAACCTTTACTGAATTCCGTGACACTCCCCACAAAATGATGAAAGGAAGAAAGTTTATTGCCTCCTCCAGTTTCGCTGTTTATACAGCAGAAATTCATCATCAGATATGGCGTTTTAATTGATTAATTCTTTGTTAGCGGCTGTGCAAAATTATATCATTGTGCAACATATAGCTCAGGAGATGTAACATCATGAAGACTGAGTGAGATGCGTGACAAACTTGCTTTCACTTGAAATATAGCGCATACTACATAGAATATATCCACACAGTGTTTCATAATAAGAGCACTTGGCGACTTCCAACAAACTACAAGCATAATTTCAAAACTTTTCTACACTTTTTCTCGCTTACATGCTTGACGTCAAATATTTGACACATTAACTCATTTGTATAGTAATCAAGGGTTTGAAGGTGTTTTATACATGAGATTCCGATTCTTTAAGGAATCGGGTGTTTACTGCTATTAACTAATTAGTTACGAAACTATTTAACGTATAATATATGGGCTTGGAATCTGGTCTAGGTTCAGAGCCCCTTAAATTTCAAGAGACAGGCTCCCAGTTTACTATTGGAGGAAAAATCTTATATCTATAGCTACATTGCTGGGTCATCGAAGCCCCTATATAAAATAAATGAAGATAATTAAGAAGTTTGTGATTAAAATCGACCAGGCGAACAGAAATCTCTAAGACCAGTCAGTAACAACACAAAAACGCAACGAATTGTATTTAAAATCCAATACTAACCTAAAGAGAGTTGCAAAAAACAATTACATGAAACATATAAAAACGACGATGGCGATCAAATACAAAAATTACAGGACAAAAGCGTTTAAAAGGGGACCAAATTGCTATGACTGGATGACTCCTTAATAACTTAATAATAACAGTTGACCCAGCTACTCCGTAACACGTTTATATCTCCATCCCAAAATTTTGTGAAGGAGACCAGATAACACAAAAATCTTAGTAACCTATACCACAATAGTCTCATTATCATTTGAAATAAAAGGCAAGTCCTGTGGAAATCACCGATGAGACCTCAGGTCGGAAAATAAAACACAGACAATTATTCAAATGTGACGTGCCGACACCCATGTTCTACATGTTGTATACACTGATGGGATCTCCCCCGTAGAGGA
The DNA here is from genome assembly GCF_023864345.2 of Schistocerca serialis cubense. Lineage (NCBI taxonomy): Eukaryota > Metazoa > Arthropoda > Insecta > Orthoptera > Acrididae > Schistocerca > Schistocerca serialis. The sequence goes on from NC_064640.1 coordinate 231,460,275, forward strand.
AGCCAAACACTCAGCTGTATACTTTTTCTGCTCTCCTTGGTCGCGGGATAGAAGCCACTGCCACGTAGCAAATTTAACAGATCGTGGCTTACAGCCATTGAATTATCGCCACTCAGCCTCCCACCAATACACAGTATTTTTCTTCACGTACATGAAGACTGCTCGCGGTGGACTGAACAAGGAGCGATTCGGAGAGAGTAAGTGTCGGCGACCGCTTCAGCAAACTTATTTCCCCCGATATCTATTTGTCTGGTACTCAGCAGCAAATGACCTCTTCTCTTGCCTTTGCAAGAGAAGAAAAGCTCCCAAGGTATCCCGAGCCATCCTCTCTTCTGGGTGCGTCTGTTCAGTGGCCCGAAGAGCGCTTGGGAATCTTAGCAGAGGAGCCACTTCCTCCCATCATATCGTCTCATCTGCTTCAGTACCCTCAGGATAAAAAAATTCCTCTTAATAGATACAAACATTTCTCTGGGAAGCTTATTCAGAAAACACATTCGGCAAACACGAACGAGCGACCGATACAGTCTTCTTGTTTAAATCAACCAGTGTAAACAGAAATAAAATCCGAGTATCGGCTTAGAACCTCATAAGATTTATTTATAAAGTCGTATCTGGAGTCCAGACCTCACTCCACCACATAAATTTTAAAATTAGCCTGGGCCTCTTTGGCAGGCTGGAGGATCCACTAGTCCACGTGTGACTTTGGATATAAATTCTATCAACCTGTAATAACTCAAAACTCTGCCTCACACGGATCCTAAAACGCACCGTTGCCGACAGAGGGTTGTCGTAAAACCTTTCTATTGGCGATCGGGCAATTGATATGGACTCTGGCGATTCGAAAACAGACTTGGCTCATATACCTGGTGCAACATGAGCAGGAGCCGTCATATGGACTGTAGGAGCTCACCAGAATCTGCACAGGAGCTAGGTATTGGGCTTGTTCGATAAACCCCCGTTGTTAGCCAAATATCACCGTGGTGTACCACGTCCAGTTTTTAAGATATGAAGGTTTACTGGTCCGTAAATCTAGCATCCATATTTGAGCCAGGACTGCATGAGGGCTGTATAAAATTTGAACATACGTGCTCGGTTTACTTATCAAGCATCATGATTCCTGCATTTTAAAGGATTTAGTCTCGAGGAATCTTAGTTTAAGGACTTACGTCTTTTAGCTACGATAGTTTTTCTTCAAAGACGAGGCCTTCAATTTTCAACTTTTCCTTAAAATTTAAAGTGGCCTTCCTTAGCTGTAAAACAGGCAAATCAAAAAGAGAACGAGAGAGTTTGGGAGGACTACAAAGTTTTCTCGCATGAGAACTTACAACCCGGTGCATTCGTCCATTCCTTCAGCCACCTGATCGTCATTTCCAAATGACGAATGGTTTTTGTGAGGTTGCGGGAACTACAGAACAGCGAGAAATCATCAACGAATAGGGAGTATCCTTCAGATGGGACGTTCTTCACTCGGATCTAATAAATCTTGCAGACAGAAAGAACCATATGAAGATAAGGACACGTCCACGGAAACCAAATTTGTGGAGCTGTAGCAGAATATTATGCTTCCAGGATTATAGTATGTCTTCTCCAGATCGAAGACTACATCAACAAGGAGCTGCTTACGTAGGAAAGCCTGCTGATTTTCTTCTTTCAGCTGAGTCAGGTTACAGAGTGTTCTGCCGGACACAGAGAACCGCAGCTATAATTATTTAAGTGCCCGCCGATGTTGTGCTCATGTACGAAGTTAAATTTACATCCTACCATGTTTTCTGGGTAGTTCACTTTTCTTTTCAGGCACTGTATATGTCACATAATATTGATAAGTCCTGATTTATTGCATATGAACAACTGGAGGCAAATACACTGACGAAAAACATTGCAACACCAAAAAATAATTAATATACAGTAATTAAATTTCGGGAATACATTTGTTTAGGTGATATTTTAAAGTGATTAACATTGCAAGATCACAGGTTAATGTAAGTGCGAAATAAGCCATTGCAAATGTGAAACGCTGGTACATTAATAACGGGTGTAACTTCCACAAAATTGAATCCAACCATGGAAACGTGCAAACACTGTGTTGTAGGGATGCTGGATGGCAGCTTCTTGGATGAGGGTCCTTGCACTTGATCGGTCAATACAGGGAGGTTTAATGCTGGTTGTGCGTGACGCTGGAGTTGTTATTTGATGATGTCCAATATCTGCTCGACTGGAGACAGATCTGGTGATAGAGCAGGCCAAGGCAACATTTCGACACTCTGTAGAGCATGTGGTTACAACAGCGGTACATGGGCGAGCGTTATCCTATTCGGGAAAAAAACCTGAAACGCTGTTCGTAAATGGCAGCACAACAGCTCGAATCGCCAGACTGATGTACAAATTTTCAGTCAGAGTGCATTGGATAACCACGAGAGTGCTCCTGTTGTCATACAAAATCGGAAGCTAGACAATAACTCCAGGTGCAGATCCAGGGTGTCTAGCACGCAGATAGGGTGGTTGCAGGTCCTCAGCTTGCCTCCTTCTAACCAACACAAAGCAATCACTGGCACCGAATCAGGACAAGCTTTCATCAGTAAACACAACAGACCTCCAGCTGGACCTCAAACGAGCTCTCGCTTGACACCACTGAAGTCGCAAATGGTGGTGGTTTGGTATCAGTGCAATGCACGTTACAGGACCTCTGGCTCGGAGCTGCCCTTGAAATGACCGATTTGTGACAGTTCATTGTGTCACTGTGGTGTCAGTTTCTGCTCAGATTGTCGCCTCAGTTGCAGTACGATACGCCGGACACGATGGTCTTCCCTCTCGATAGTGCCGAGTGGTCGGCGGGAGCCCCGTCTTCTTGCAACCGCACATCCTGTTGACCACCTCTGTCAGCAGTCATGTACTGTGGCTGCATTTCTGCCAAGAGCTCCTTTAATATCGCAGAAGGGACATCCAGCTTCTCGTAGCCCTCTTACACGACCTCGTTCAAATACAGGGATGTGTTGATAATGGCGTCTTTATCGCATTAAAGGAATTGTTGACTAACATCAATTTACCACGTCCAGTCTCAAAGGTAACTAACGCTAACTACCGTTTCAGCACACATTTAAAGCAAACATGATTTGTATCCTCACTGTAGCTCAACTAGTGCCACTCTTATGCGACTGGCGCGATATCTGAACAATTACCTTTCAGATGTAGAAGTAGGAATATCAACTTTCGTGTATTTAGCACAGCTTCTCCTTAGTGTTGCGATTTTTTCCGTCAGTGTATTATCTGTACTGCGAATGTCAAACAAACATCAGTATGTGATACTAATGCATGTATTGGCCTGCCCGGTTAGCCGAGCGGTCTAACGCACGGCTTTCCGGAGTGGGAAGGAGCGCCTCGTTCCCGGCACGAATCCGCCCGGCAGACTTGTGTCGAGGTCCGGTGAGCCGGCAAGTCTGTGGATGGTTTTTAGGCGGTTTTCCATCTGCCTCGGTGAATGCGGGCTGGTTCCCCTTATTCCGCTCAGCTACACTATGTCGGCGATTGCTACGCAAACTAAGTTCTCCACGTACGCCTACACCACCATTATTCTACCACGCAAACATAGGGGTTACACTCGTCTGGTGTGAAACGTTCCCTGGGGGTGGGGGTCCACCGGGGACCGAACCGCGCAATAACCCTGGATTCGGTGTGGGGCGGCGGAGGGGTGAAATCGACTGCGGTAGTCGTCGTGGGGTTGTGGACCACTGCGGCTGCGGCGGGTTCGGAGCCTCTCCGTCGTTTCTAGGTCCCCGGTTAACATACAATACAATGTATGTATTTTCGGTTAATAATGTTGTGACTATAAATACCATAATCTCACAAATACGAATAGTGTCAGGCAAATTTTCTTTACATGTTATGTGCCACTCGCGGTTCTAGGCGCGCAGTCCGGAACCGCGCGACTGCTACGGTCGCAGGTTCGAATCCTGCCTCGGGCATGGATGTGTGTGATGTCCTTAGGTTAGTTAGGTTTAAGTAGTTCTAAGTTCTAGGGGACTGATGACCACAGCTGTTAAGTCCCATAGTGCTCAGAGCCATTTGAACCATTTGTTATGTGACAGCAAATGATTGAACCCAGGCTCGCGATTGTGAAACTGCACCGAAATGTTTTTGGGTGGTAATCAAGAGTAATTTGTTTTCACTAAAGACGGTTCTGTAATAGTATATCTGAAATCAAGAATCAGAGATACAGATAATCCTGCGAGGTCGGTGTGTTATTAATTTTGCAGAGCTTCGAAGTCAGTATCACACCGATTTCACCTGAAGAAAATTCTTGTGTATGAGGTATCAACAAGGTTGACATTCTCTAACAGCCATGACACAGTATTATATCATGGACACAGTCATCAAACACAAGCTCAACAGAAATCTCGACGCTTCTGTGATCGGTCAAAGAGGAGTAAGAGCTGCGGAAGGCAGGTGTTTGCGAGTGCAGCAAATCATATACAGGGCAAAAAGACGCGCACTGTTCAGGAATGTATCGTGGAAAGTCAGCGACGTGTTCACCTCCACTAAGCCAGCAGATGTACTACCGTAGAACACTGTATTTCTACTGGTCATTCGATGAAATACAACGCAATAAAATTGTAGCTCATATTTCAATCTTTTGGAACTTCTTTATCAAACAATCAGTGAAAATACGACCGTCTGGAGCCCCTGTCAATCGCGACAGCCCTTTCCAGGGGTCGTGGCATAGCAAAACTTGGTGTACGGCGTAGCCTGCATCATTCTGCGATTTTACGCCGTGCAGTAGATCGATGTGGTATGAGGCAAGGTTTCACCGCGGAGGGCGATTGAGCAGGGCACAGATATGCAACAGAAGCAACGCATGCGCAGTGACAAATGGGTGCACCACGTATGCGGCTGTGCCGTTTTAAATAGGGGAGTTCACTGCACTTTCGTCATTATGCACCTGAAGACGGCAAGGAGACTCTGCGTCGAAATATTGTGGCAACAAGTTATTGACAACCAGCAGTTTGCCCGAAATTTCATGGAACAGGACTAACAATGTTTGTGGTACAATCTAATGGCTTGGCGAATCGTATTACTTGCAGTCCCACACTTTTCGTAGACGACTCAAGCGTTAGAAAGCGTTATTCGATAATTTTTTAAAAAATTATCCTACTGAAACTCGAGAAAATATAGTTCTGTTGCAAAGACTGCCAAATACTGCTTGATGTAGAGAACTGTAAAGCTGTGCAATTCACGAAACTTAAAATATTAGCGGCTTTTGAGTACATAATTAATCAGTCAGAACTGTGTCAGTCACACGTTGTATCAGGGGAAATCAAGCGTGTACACCGAATATCATTTAGCGCTATTAAGCCTAGATTACAAAACACTCATAAAATTTACTACTGCAGGTGGTACCAACTCGCGATTCTCGCCAATTTGTTGTTGTCAGTATAGGGTGTAAAACAGTATTTTTGGATGTGACATACCATTGGAGACCATATACCTACAATTAAAAGGCGAATAAACTTTAAATTATGACTTCCTTTGAATAAAACATGGAGCAGTAAAATTTTCGATGGCTTAGGAACAATTTAACATTCCCCCACCTTAAGTGTTTTAGGGTTAAGAAATTCATAATGTAACTGCTTCAGTTGGGAATCAATATCTAACGTTTCGATTTACTAAATATAACTTTCTATGAGCTGTCATTTTAGGGTATGGTACACACACTCTTAAATGTTATTCTTGTTTACTACATGCATGTATCACATGTAAACAGCCCCTTACATGAATCTATATGGTTTCGTTATTGAGTGTGGTTTGCCTTAGTTATTCACATTGCACCATTAGGCCTATGCAGTGTATAACAGTTGGTGAGTGTGGTACGTTTAACGTCTACAATGCTGATACCGTTGCCAACATCTACCATCAGTGATTTATGTACGAGATGGGTACTATACACTATGTATTTTACGTCCTACTATAGTCGTCGTTCTGACTACGTTTCTCACGTTTGTTCCCTAATATTACTTTTTACATATTGTATGACTTCTTTATTTATGACTTCTATAGTCCCCATTTTTCTCATCGTTATTTTTATCTTGTCTCTCTCATATTTACATACAGGCTAATTAAGTTTTTTACGTGGGGTCTACGAAGTTTTATTTTGTATCTGATATGGGTATGTAAGGCTCCCCTTCTCTTGAGGTTCTTGAATGTGTTCTTTTCAATACTTACGTACTGTAAGCTGACAGACCAGTCAGCCCAATTTTTTCGCTTACTTTATTGGTACCGTCCACGATTCGTATCGGTTTATACTTTCGGCGTATACACCTCCACACCCTCCTAGCTCTGCGGCAGGTCGAACAACACGGTTCCTTGTTCGTCTCGGTGAAGTTCTGCCCTGGCTGCTCGTAGCGTTAAGTGGTGTTTGTATTTACACTTTGTATTGTACTTTGCCTTGCGGTCTCTGGCTATTGAACGCGTTGTCATTTTCAATCCTACACTGATGAGAGAACGTAAGCTTGACTTTCCATACTGACTGGCCCGACCGGCATGCGTATATGATTGTTTTCAATTAAGTGAATATGGCAGTCTTCTGGGCCTTATCTCATTTTTTGTAACTCCTTGCATGGACTGCATAACTAGCCTGTGCCTCTTGTTTTTACAGTAGTCACACCTGAGGATGGAGCTCTAACGCTCTGAAACCGCCAATGTAGTTAAAAAGATAAGTTCCCAGTACAACTGAAGGGGATTCTTATTTATGAATATGGTACTCAGTTGCGGATGTCCTCCATATCAAATACTTTGTAGCTATGAATGAAGACAATGAAATTAAAACATGATGTGTCAACAAAAGTAAGCAAAGGAAAAAACTGAAATTTCTGTAATGAAAGGCAAAAAATATAAAGTGTTCCAGGTAAGAGAAAGTGAAAACAAATTTGAATAACAAGAGAGCTTAGAAAAATGTATGCACTATGTTCTTCGAAATCCTAATGTAAAACAAAGAACAAGAGAATACGTTCTTAAATATCTGAGGATAAATGTAGTCAAATATTTTACACATTTTGGTCAGATATGAATCGGGAACAACGGAAAATGTATGTTGCCACCCCAGTTCACAGCAAAGAATTTAAACAAAAAATCTTAACTAGAATGAAGAAGAGAATGTAGTCATCAGTTCAGTTTAAAAATACAAGATGATATGTTACTCATGTGTAAGTAAATGTTATTTTCAGCTTCAGGAATTTGTGAATGGTCAGTCAGCTAGTGGATACTTATTTGAAAACAGGGGAAATATGGAGACGAAAAGAAGAAAGTAATCTATTGAAAGAAAAGTTGGCAAATTTTTAGATCAAATAAGTCCCAAGTTGTCATTCCATTACTGCAGAGCGTCTACGAGGGCATGCTGAAAAGTAATGCCTCCGAATTTCTTATGTGAAAACTTTTAAAGCATTTTGAATAAAACAAATGTTATTAACATTCTACATCTTCATTTTTCATGTGTACGTATTTGCAACCCTTTGCCGCTAGAGGTCTCGGTATTGAGTCTGTAATGTGGCGGTGTGTGACGTTACTACGTCGGTGCGTCAGAAACAGCGTACTCTGCTCGAGGTTCGAGCTGGAAGTGTTCGTCCACACATGGAGCACCGCCTCCTTCAGCATGACAATGCCAGACCACACATGAGCGCTGCGACATCTGCAACAATCAGACGCCTTGGATTTACTGTAGTCCGTACAGTCCCGACTTGCCCCATCCCATTTTAGTCCATTTCCAAAACTTAAAGAACGCCTTCGGGGACTTCACTTTGAGAGTGATGAAGCGGCGATACTTGTCATTCCACACATAGACATGGCAATCCCTAGATTTTTCTGATGACTATGGGATGGATGCATGAAGAGTCTGGTGTACGACGGCTGTAACTTGATCCTTCACACCTGATCCTCCACTCTGTTCAAAAGCAACCAATCGGCCTTTCTGAGCGACCAGTTGCCTCCTTTCGGGATTTGCTTCGTCTGGCAGATGAATCTTGATGGATAAGTGGTCACCTTCATGCAGGACGTGGTTCAATTCTCACGGCGTAACATCCACATGGACAAGCGAGCAGAATCTACATCTACAGAGCGATTTTTCTATGTATGGACAAACTGCAGTAAACGATCCCTGAGAGTAAAAGGAGCAAAACGTCATGTGGACATATGGCCGGAAGTGCGTTCTGAGGAAAGCACAATCACTTGCCTTGTGAAAGCACACATTATTCTTGTTCACAATACAAACATGTTTCGGAGAAGTTTCACCACTGTCAGTGGATTCATTTACTTTCTTTCACATAACATATAAAAACATTTGCAGGGCCGTATATATAGTTTTGAAATTATGATATTAACAAAACACATATACTAGATATAGTATCACATCTTGACGTTTTTGAGGCTGTCCGACATTCACGTACAGCTGACATTATGCTCCAGTTTGTCATCTGCAGTTGTGTCAACAACCTTGCCGCAGGTCCCGTTAAATCACCGAAGTGAAGTGCAGTCGGGCTTGTCTAGCACTTGGATGGGAGACCGTCTTGGTCCGTCGAGTGCTATTGGCGCGACGTTCGGTCGGTACCATTGGACCTAAAGAGTGCCTGTTCAGACGGAGTTCACAGTTCTTCATCTGCAGTTAATCAGGATTCATCAATATGATGTTACATATATTCAACTAAATGTGCCTAATACGAAACTGCCGCCTTTTTTACTTTGCTAACGTTAGATTATAACTCTGTCATTATCTTATATTTAGCAGTCAACAGTGATTTGCTATTTCATTCCTTTAACGATAGCTAAAAAGGCAATGGTTTCATTTTAGACTGAACATTTCGGTAAAATCATTGCTACACAATAAAAGTGAAGTACCCAGAAGGAGAAAAGGAAATGAAATGAAACTTCACGGATTGAGAAGGTATGTAAATAGTTTCTGTCAGTGAAATACCGAGTCAAATTTACAAAGAAATTGAAACCATGGGCCCCACTTATCAATATGACGATGCGCCTTTCCCGGCCTGGACGCATGCACTGATTCTATTGGAAAGGGTATCATAAAGTCGTTGTAATCTCTCCTAAGGGAAGCTGGCTTACAACTTTTGTAGCTGGTCCTTGATGTTCTTGATGCTGGCACTGGGACGTAACTGACGTCCGAACTGGTCCCACAAATGTTCCATTTGGAACAGGCCAGGCTATGGGAATATCTCAACATTACGCGGACAGGTAGCGGAGACACGTGCCATGTGTGCCCTGTCGGAAAAGCTGTCGTATGAGAGATAACACATGAGGATGCAAGATGTTTGTCACGTACCTTATGCCGGCACAGTTACCTCATTCACCACTAGCCGTGTTCTTAAGTCATTCCCGATGGTTCTGTACAACATGACGCCAGGAGTAACTACGCTGTTCATCTCCAAACCAATGGAAGAATGGGAACTCTCCTTGGTCCCCACCATACTCGCCGACGTTGGTCACCCAGGGTAGTGCAGACTGTGAATCATCGCTGAATACAGTGCGACGCTATTCATCAACAATCATGCTCCCGGTCACGGCACCACTCCAGATTCATCCGTTTGTGTTGTGGTGTTAACGGCGGTCTACACATGGAACATTAATTCTCTAGTCCGGCTGTTGTTAGTATTCGACCAACGGTCGCGGATGACATGAGTCTTTCAGGTAGTTCATTACTTGTTCTCGGATGACAGACGCAGATGTGAAGGGGTACGATGTAACTTGCAATTCTTAAAGTACGATACCTCGTTAACTCAGAAGAATGTCTCTGTTTGGAAATTTAGTGTACTTCCTTCCTTGTTGTGCCGATGTAAGACCATTTAGAGTTTGTTGCCGATGTTTACAACATTCTTTGCGTAAATGAACATTTTATAGTGTAGTGATTGTTATTTGTTCAAGTGATTATTTACCGTCTACTGAAGTTCAACTAGACTATCCAAAAATGAGTCCACGAATAAAGGAGTACTTTGTTTTCAGTAAGAACGCAATCTAGTGTAGATCTATTATAAAACAAAATTCACCAACAAAAGCAACGTTAGCTTAGATTTTGATTTTTTGATTCTTTCTCTGTCTTATTTTATGTTATTGTAACAGAGATTAGCTTTCATTTTGTACATACTTTTCTGTGTATGTAGACAGCAATATCATGATGTAGGCATGTAGTAGTTATACGTAGTGTCCCAGAAGTACATAGTGCATACATCTTACATCCAGTAAGCAAATTTTCTCGATATTGCAGGAAACTCAGATACAAATAAATAATTACTAATCAAGGGGAAGTCGAATTCTGAAGATGAACCTACAATTATCTTACAACTCCCCCTCAGAAGTTCGAAGTGTACCGCCAGCATCATTCTCACTAGCAAATGAACCTTCCTTCAGTATCTAATAATTTAAATTTAAATAATTAAGAAGGCACTGATTCTATAGATTAAGGTACAAGTTATGAGTCTACAACAGCAGAAGAATCTGAAAGCTCAGAAGTAGATGATCTGAACCCAACGAGAAAACAGAGGAAGGAAATTGGCTGCGAAATGCCCAAAAATAGAATAAGTCGTAAGAACGAACTTCCAGAATTCTGGAATAATTGCAAGTGAGAAACTTCTGTTAATCAGTGCAACGAAAAACTAGGCAAAGTTGCAAATTTCAGTTTTTTTTATTCACTCGATGACTAGTTTCGGGCCAGTATCCATTTTCTGGAATACCAATTTGACTATTTGTTACTATGATTTGAAAATGGGTTCCAGCCCGAAACTAATCATCAAGTGAATAAAAATAGTGAAGTTTGCAACTTTGGATAGTTTCTCGTTGTACTGAGTCGTAAGAAACTAGAAATTAGAAAAAAATTACAGTTTAAACTCAGTTGTAGCTGTTGAAAAATGGTTCGAATGGCTCTGAGCACTATGGGACTTAACATCTGTGGTCATCAGTCCCGTAGAACTTAGAACTACTTAAACCTAACTAACCTAAGGACATCACACACATCCATGCCCGAGACAGGATTCGAACCTGCGACCGTAGCAGTCGCGCGGTTCCGGACTGAGCGCCTAGAACCGCTAGACCACCGCGGCCAGCTGTAGCTGTTGAAGATGAAATGGTATTAGATAATCAGAATCAAAGGAAATGCCAAGCTACGAAAACATCCTGAATAATGCTGTGCAGCGAGAACCTATGACTGAAGCTAACGAAATAACAAAAGAGCCTGCTAAGAAGGGCAAAGTGGATCCATCTATATGAAAAAGAAATTAAGTTGGAATTTATAGAATGAATGGCAGAGAGTAAAAAGTGCTATGGACAAGAAAAAAAGTAGAAAGAATTTAAATAACAAGAAAGTCTATGAAAAGGGGTACACGAAGCTCATCCAAATTCTGTTGCGGATCAAAAAACAAGAGAATTGTTATTCAATACCAGAGGACAAATTAATTAAAATAATTCACACACTATGGTCAAAAATGAACTGGGAACAACGGAAAGTGTACGTTTACTCCCTCGTTCATAGGAAAGAACTAAAAAAAATAGAAACAAGAAGAAAAGAAAATGTAGTCTTCATAACAGTTTAAAAGTACAAGATGAGATAATTATTTGAAAATGGAAAAGGAACAAAAAGAAGAAAGCAATACACTGAAAGAAAAATTCGTAAATTTTTAGATAAAATTCCCAGGTTGTCATTGCATTATTGCATCTACTTCCAAGCTTTTCTTGGTGCGCAGAGTGAAAGACTGTGACAAAAAAATTATAGTGATGGGTGATACGCTCAGAACCGTAAAGTACTTCACTCAAATGTGTTACAACTTTACGGCGTAGCAATTGGTATGACAATCATTCAAAAATATTTGGTGAAAGAACACGCTCAAATAGGTTCCACGACTGAACGCAGAAAAAGAAACACGATGCTTATTCCCAACCTAATTACGTTGATGTGCTAAAGGAGGAAAGGTGTGGTGAACAAGGCTAGTATAAAGTAAGTATGTCACGACTTTTTAAAGACTTCGCTGTACTATAAATCACTTTTTCCAGGAAATAAAGTGAGATATGCATATGTTACAGACACATCACCTCTAAGGAATAATCAATCTGTGGGTACTGAATATAAACTGGATTTTGAAGAGTATTGGAAATTACTTCCAAGATGCCCCATAGGAAATATAAAAAAAATATGTGCATTGGATCAGTTGGAAACTGCACAAGATTATCATAATTTAATGTCTATAAAATAAATTATTATAAGAGGTTAGTATCAATATGAAGATCCTATTTACAAACAAAGTTAAGCAAATCGTGGGAAAAGCACAAAGAACTTATTTTTGTGTGAATATGCTTTAAATCCATACCAAATTTGTTTTATTTGTTTGTATGCTAAGTTATGTTTGCAACATTAATAACTATCTGAGTGCAAAACACCTTCATTTTTCTGCGTTAACAATGTTTTGTTACAAAACCTCGTATCTTGTTAAATAAGCAAATAAGTACGATGCAACTTACAAATAATCTGTGCAACAGGTATTTTTACTTTAGTTTGACTCAACATCTCTTTAAATTCATATGATTTGTATCAGTTTAAAATCTTGTGCATTAGAAAGTTTTTTTAGTTTGCTATAAAACATGTATTATTGAGTTACGAGCTGTTCACTTAAATATGAGCACGTATTCAATTTTTTAACAGATTTAGCAAGCCCCTTCTCATCGGCCTGAAGTTAGCATATAGCTCCATTTACACATTCGCGGCTGACTCTGTATCTGTGTCGTATAAAGTAGGGCCAAGGTGAAATACGTTTATCTTAGTAGTTTAGGCGTATCTTCATGCTGTATACACAGTGATTCATCTAAGTTGTTCACCTCAGACATTTTCTGAATGATTTAAGATACCGTAATTCTGTTTTCGCCCAAATTAATTTTGTAAAAGTCCTGCCTAAAAGATGTATGATTTCTTTTCCTTGCTATGTAAATTACAAATACACCGGTATCAACTTCGCTGTTTCAAATAGAACTATAGCAACTCCTGCTGCTAGTATCGTAGATCCAAAACAGACGAATTCAACGTCGCTTCACTCTTCAAAGATCTGGTTAGTATTTTCGGATAAATTATAATATTTAGAACGTATGTTATATCTCTATTGAGCATGAAACCGATTGCTGTCTTATGTGGAAGTTCGTGTTGTTACCGGAACCGTAGCTTCAGGCTGATGAAGTGCTGCAGCTGCACACAGCTCAGAGAAGCTACTTACAAATGCGGAATAGAAGAGAAAATTTTAATTTAAATCTGATATAAATTACACTTGGCTACATGCAAAATAATATCGTAAATACAGAAACCTTACAGCGAAAGGAAAGGAACTTTTAGTATCTGCTTAACATTTCTGAAAAGTGAACAATAATTGCCTGCCGCTGGTGGCCGAGCGGTTCTAGGCGCTTCAGTTTGGAACCGCGCGACTGCTACGGTCACAGGTTAGAATCCTGCCTCGGACATGGATGTGTCTGATGTCCTTAAGTTAGTCAGGTTTAAGTAGTTCTAAGTTCTAGGGGACTGATGACCTAAGATGTTAAGTCCCATAGCGCTCAGAGCCATTTGAACCATTTGAGTATCTTCCTAGAGAGGAGAAAGGAGGTCCACGACCAATTAATTATTTGGATTCTGGTGCTCTGTGCACAACTATTTTTAAATTAGCTGATGTTACTATGTCCGCCCCGATAGCTGAGTGGTCAGCGCGGCGGCCTGTCACCCGAAGGACCCGGGTTCGATTCCCGGCTGCGTCGGAGATTTTCTCAGCTCATGGACTGGGTGTTGTGTTGTCCTCATTATCATTTCATCACCGCCATCAGTGGAAGGCAACGGGAAACCACCACTGGAATCACTTCCCTAGACGCTCATGCGGGGGACCTCTCTGACGAGGCTTCCCCCAAGACCAGACCCGCCGTAGGGCAGAACACAAAGTTTGATGTTACTATCGCGCTCTCTCCCTTTTTAATAGGGGATGGAAGCAGAAAATATTATGAAGAGCATATAAATTAAATTTTCTTCTCTACATTAGTAGCGATGACTTATTTAGCTGCATGTATCATATAAATAAAAAGGCGTGGATGGAACAAAGTACACTCCTGGAAATTGAAATAAGAACACCGTGAATTCATTGTCCCAGGAAGGGGAAACTTTATTGACACATTCCTGGGGTCAGATACATCACATGATCACACTGACAGAACCACAGGCACATAGGCACAGGCAACAGAGCATGCACAATGTCGGCACTAGTACAGTGTATATCCACCTTTCGCAGCAATGCAGGCTGCTATTCTCCCATGGAGACGATCGTAGAGATGCTGGATGTAGTCCTGTGGAACGGCTTGCCATGCCATTTCCACCTGGCGCCTCAGTTGGACCAGCGTTCGTGCTGGACGTGCAGACCACGTGAGACGACGCTTCATCCAGTCCCAAACATGCTCAATAGGGGACAGATCCGGAGATCTTGCTGGCCAGGGTAGTTGACTTACACCTTCTAGAGCACGTTGGGTGGCACGGGATACATGCGGACGTGCATTGTCCTGTTGGAACAGCAAGTTCCCTTGCCGGTCTAGGAATGGTAGAACGATGGGTTCGATGACGGTTTGGATGTACCGTGCACTATTCAGTGTCCCCTCGACGATCACCAGTGGTGTACGGCCAGTGTAGGAGGTCGCTCCCCACACCATGACGCCGGGTGTTGGCCCTGTGTGCCTCGGTCGTATGCAGTCCTGATTGTGGCGCTCACCTGCACGGCGCCAAACACGCATACGACCATCATTGGCACCAAGGCAGAAGCGACTCTCATCGCTGAAGACGACACATCTCCATTCGTCCCTCCATGCACGCCTGTCGCGACACCACTGGAGGCGGGCTGCACGATGTTGGGGCGTGAGCGGAAGACGGCCTAACGGTGTGCGGGACCGTAGCCCAGCTTCATGGAGACGGTTGCGAATGGTCCTCGCCGATACCCCAGGCGTAACAGTATCCCTAATTTGCTGGGAAGTGGCGGTGCGGTCCCCTACGGCACTGCGTAGGATCCTACGGTCTTGGCGTGCATCCGTGCGTCGCTGCGGTCCGGTCCCAGGTCGACGGGCACGTGCACCTTCCGCCGACCACTGGCGACAACATCGATGTACTGTGGAGACTTCACGCCCCACGTGTAGAGCAATTCGACGGTACGTCCACCCGGCCTCCCGCATGCCCACTATACGCCCTCGCTCAAAGTCCGTCAACTGCACATACGGTTCACGTCCACACTGTCGCGGCATGCTGCCAGTGTTAAAGACTCTGATGGAGCTCCGTATGCCACGGCAAACTGGCTGACACTGAGGGCGGCGGTGCTCAAATGCTGCGCAGCTAGCGCCATTCGACGGCCAACACCGCGGTTCCTGGTGTGTCCGCTGTGCCGTGCGTGTGATCATTGCTTGTACAGCCCTCTCGCAGTGTCCGGAGCAAGTATGGTGGGTCTGACACACCGGTGTCAATGTGTTCTTTTTTCCATTTCCAGGAGTGTAGAATTATGAGAGACTGACCACCAGCTTAGTCAGAAGCTGATGGTGGAAGGAAGCGACTGCGTCCTTATTAAGCAATCAACTCACTATCAATAACTCGCCATTTTGGAATGTGGTTTCAATGCCTTAACCGCCGCCTCACATCGCTAAGTTAAAACAAAGTGTTTCAATTGGCTAACTTTTTTGAGGCGGTTGGGGAGAATTAATGAGAGGAAACTACATAACAATAAGGTGATTAGTTGCTACACAGTTGCAGACGCTGGCGGGCCTAACGAAGCGACTGTAATCGGCCGTGCAGCAGAAGAGGTTGACGACCTGATGTGGCTTGGCGGATTTCCATGGACGATCTTTCGCGGCCACTACGCCGAAATTGCAGCAGCAGAGTACGAAAAAGTCTGCTTCATTCAGAATGATGAAGCGAACTGCCTGTCGCTGAGCGCAAGCAGGGCGAGTCGTACGGAAGTGGGCGGAAAATTTGCCTAATCGCGAGCTCCACGGGCTAATGGGTAACCCCGCCGACTCCACATATTCATCACCTATATTGCCGCAGTCACGTCGCCGCCGGGAAGACGCAAATAGACCTAGCGTTCCGTCTGTTATGAGAAAGTGACGTCACTCGTGTCGATCTGACGACTATTTTCGTACGGCTTCCACGCCTGGCGAGCCTGCTATGCAGACGTGTCTATGTTTTACGATCATTCGTAAATTTTCGCCCTTGCAGCTGTCTGTCAACGACAGCATCTCTATGTTGTTGCGAGGTCGATCGATAACTGAGTACGTACCATTACGAATTAGAAAAATCGGACAACTGTGAGTAGGACTCGCTCTCCGATGATTCAGGACAGACTTAATTATGTATATAGATAATTCATCTATAGGTTTTGACGAGCAAGTATCGAGAAATGTGACATAAAAGACCGTATATTTTGACCGCAATGACTCAGAAGCTTTAATTTTGTTTTGCCGCGTGGAGTAGGCTCACGGTCTGTGGCGCCTTGCCAGGGTTTGCGTACCTCCCCCTGTCGGAGGTTCGAGTCCTCGCTCGGGCATGGGTGTGTGTGTTGTCCTTAGCGTAAGTTAGTTTAAGTTGGATTAAGTAGTATGTAAGCCTAGGGACCGATGACCTCAGTAGTTTGGTCCCACAGAAATTTACCACAAATTTCCAATTTTTTTTAATTTTTTACATCGCCAAGGGATCGTAGTTCCCAGTATTTGACGTAAATTTTAACTTCATACCTCTACCAGTTCCAGATGAAAAGGGGCCTCAACAGACGGGCGTATCTTTTGATTACTTTAACTTAGAAGCTTAAATTTCTTACTCCGCTGAAGGAGAGCAGGCCTTAGTATTTGACATAAGTTTCGACCTGATACTTGAATCCATTCCTGAGAAAAAGGGATCTTAACAGACGGACAGACAAATTCATCCGGAGTTCCGTTTCTACGATTGAGGCACCAAACCCTAAAGAGGTTGTTTTAATGGCAATATTCTGTTGTGGCTTCCAGTGTAATATTGCATTATTCGTGATTTTCGTGTCTGTTCAAGTTTCAAAGTTGCTTTCAAATAGGGTAGTAAGTAAGTCTGTCTTTTGCCATTCATTAAATAGCGTCATTAACGTTAATCCCGTTCAGCCTAACCCCTGCCTGTTAACCTCGTAACCAACAACGTAGTCTGAAAGCCAAAACTGCAGTTGGATGTATATTAATGGTTGTGTCCTATACGTCGCTTCTCTCCTTTGTAGATGTTGTCTGAGAAATATGCAGAAGACAGTCGCTGAAATACTGCCAGTTAATTTCTTTGTTTTCGTTAATGTCATAGGAAAAGCAGCAGCCTTCTTTCTTTCTGTGTTCGCTACTTTCATCTGCGCCGCCATGGTGACGATACCATCTCGTCACGAATCGCGCACCTGTTCTCTTGTTAGAATCACCTGTGATGAATATTCTACACACTTCTATTCTACTAAATGTAAATCAGACGGATAGAGATGGTCGTACTGGAATGCAGGGGGGAAGGGTGTCGGAACACAGAATCTGTAAGGAGCCTCTTGTGCCCACTTTGCTGATCTATTGCAGCCTAATAATATGTGGCACTGGAAAGAGTGTTGTTGTGGACTGGAGGCAGTCACTTTGAGGAAAATCTCGCTCCCGCTGTAAAAGATTAATAAAGGTATCCTGGTAGGATGTAAGCGTGGGTTCTAGGGCAGCGCAGACACCATGAAAGTACATCTAGATCCAAATCTACACGCTACTCTGCAAATCGCACTTAAGTACCTGGCACAGGCTTCATCGAACCACCTTCACACTAATCGTCTATTACTCCACTCACGAACAGTGTGCGGAAAAAACGAAGACCTATATCTTTCCGCGTGAGCTCTGATTTCCTTTGTTTTATTATGATGATCGTTTCTCCGTATATAGGCCAGCGTCAACAAAATATTTTCGCATTCGTGGGAAAACGTTGGTGATTGAAATTTCGGGAGAGTAACCCGCCGCAACGAAAAACGCCTATGTTTTAGTGATTTCCATCCCAAATCCTGTATCACGTCCGTGATACTCTCTCTCCTATTTCTCGTGACACTCTCTCTCCTATTTCTCGACAATACAAAACGTGCTGCCATTCTTTGAACTTCCTCGATGTACTCCGTTAATTCTATTTGGTAACTATCTCACACCGTGCAGTAGTACTCCAAAAGCGGACGAACAAGCTTAGTGTAGAGAGGCTCTAGTAGATCTGTAGCATCTTCTAAATGTTGTGCCAATAAAAGGCAGTTTTTTGATTCGCCGTCCTCACAACATTTTTGTGTGTGTTCTTTCCAGTTTAACCTGTTGGTAATTGTAATTCCTAGATATTTAGTTGAATTTACGACCTTTAGATTTGACCGGTGTATCATGTAACCGAAGTTTAACGGATTCCTTTTAGCACTAATGAGTATGACCCTACACTCTTAATTATTTAGGGTCAATTGTCATATTTTGTGCCATATACATATCTTATCTAAACCGTTTTGCAATTAGTTTTGATCTTCTGATGACTTTATTAGACGATAAGAGACAGCATCATCTGCAAACAACCTGACACGGCTCCTGAGATTGTCTCCTAAAGCATATATATAGATAAGGAGCAGCAGAGGGCCTGTAATACTACCTCGCGGAACGCCAGGAATCACTGTTTTACTGGATGACTTTCCGTCAGTTACTACGAACTGTGATCTGTCTGACAGGAAATCACGAATCTAGTCGCATAACCGAGACGATATTCCACAAGCACGCAATATGATTACAAGCTGCGTGTGAGGTCCGGTGTCAAAAGCCTTCTGGAAATCTAGAAGTGCGGAATCAATTTGAAATCCTTTGCCGATAGCACTGAGCACTTCACGTGAGTAAAACACTAGTCGTGTTTCGCAAGAACGATGTTTTCTAAACACATTCTGGCCATGTGTCAAGATCATTCTCTTCCAGTAATTCATAATATTCAAACACAATATATGTTCCAAAATCCTGCTGCATATCGACGTTAATGATATGAGCCTATAATTTAGTGAATTATTCCCATTGCCTTTCCTGAATATTGGTGTGACCTCTGCAGCTTTCTAGTCTTTGGGTACGGAGCGAGCCGTTGTATGTGATTGTTAAGTATGTAGCTACTGCATCAGCATACCCTGAAAGGAATCTAATTGGTATACAGTCTGGACTTGCTTTTGTTAAGTTATTTAAGTTCCTTCACTAATCCGAGGAAATCTACATCTGAGTTACTCACGTTGGGGGCTATTCTTGATTCGAATTTTGAAGTATGTACTTCGTCTTCTTTGGTGAAGGAATTTGGGAAGGCTATGTTTAGTAACTCTGCCTTAGAAGAACCGTCATCGATAGTATTTCCATTGCTCTCGTGCAGTAACAAAAATGGTTCAAATGGCTCTGAGCACTATGGGATTTAACATCTGAGGTCATCAGTCCCCTAGAACTTAGAACTACTTAAACCTAACTAACCTAAGGACATCACACACATCCATGCCCTAGGCAGGATTCGAACCTGCGACCGTAGCAGCAGCGCGGTTCCTGACTGAAGCGCTTAGAACTGCTCGGCCACACCGGCTGGCACAGTAACACAGGATTGTGAGTAATAAAATATATTAATCATCTTTGGTAACACTGGTTGCAGCAATTGTAGAATGTAAGTTTAGCCTATCTCTCCTGTGTTGACTGCAGATCAGTGAACACAAACTAAATATAGTCGTCTGAATTAAAGTCGAAAGAAAACTAATATTCTCTCTTGATATACTATTCGAAGACTAGTTCCAAACTAACATTACTCAATTAAATCTCTAGGCACGCGGTCTCTGTCCATACACAATAATTCTATTCGCCGTTTTGTTCCTACTGAAGGCCAACCACTGCCTATCTATTGGCCACAGTTTCTGTCTCACACGACGACTTGAAGACACGACGGATGGTTTGCAGGAACTCCTTAGCAAGACTCGGACTGACTTACAACATGCAACTCACAATTTGCCGCTACGGGGGCATGATTCTCGCTGGTAGAGTGACTTCTGCTCGCAGCGATGTTCCCGCTGTGGACAGACGTCCACCGTACTGCTAATACCAACTCTTCTTCCAAGGTATCTCAGTACACCACAGGTACCTTAACTTTCGTAAAGGGTACCCTCGGTCATGCACCGTATGCGGATAAAGCAGTACACATGTAGATGTAGGTGAAGGTGAGGATTTAGATTACGAGTACAGCGTGTTGTAGTTGTAACTTCTCTCTTCGTAATCCTTACAAACCCATGCAGAAAATTAAGCATCACGAAAAGTGATACAGAAAGGAAGACAGTAGACCATTTTATACCTACAAAAGGGATAGAGCACTTTAACTAGACACTCAACTTATTCGACTTATCTACTCACGATAGTATGGTGAGATGACAGTAGATGTCGGCGTAGGGAGGTAGTTATTATTGAACGTATGGTTGTGAATCATGATGCGAGAAACTGAGAGGCAGCTGCACAGTACAGAACATTCAGAATTTTGGAAGGTTGCTCGATAAATGAATTTTCAATGCCTTCAGGAAATTAGGAACTAAATTCTCGGAAACGGAACTTCATTGTTATATTTACGTGGAACTTACAGCTTGTTTCATCTTAGTGATTTGCTTCTTCGTGATTTATTTCTTGCACACAAATATTCTTTCGTCCTCGGTTAGTTGTGCCGTTACGGTTCAAATCTGAAAGCAGCCGTAAACGATCTTGCTGAAGAATGTTTGTACCGTTCAGTTCCATCTAATGCGTTTAGTGCAACTTGAGCCATTCAAAGGCTTCTATGTTAAATGGTCTCGCAATTAGGTAGTAACATTATCTGTACCCATAACATATGATCTGGCTGATATCTAATGATTCTCATATCGATGAAAAGTTACAACCTGAATAAAACATTTTAACACACGTAGACAAAAATTAAAATTACAATTCGCAATATGGCAACAGTGGTTTCTAATTAAGAAAATTTTACATTGGTTACCTAGTCCTTTCGGTTTAGGCATATTTTTGCTTTGCCACATTTCTTCCTCTTTAGTTTCGATCTCCTATGTCTAAAAATATAGGACCTATCAACAACTGAATTAACTTCAGGAGAGTCATCCTTAGATATGTTTTCCTCCTGCTTCTACTATCTTTCATTAAGTTCGTTGAGCTCTGCCAGTGATTTAGATAGCGGGTCCTATATAAGTTTGTTACCCAGGCGCCTACACATTTATCGATATCGAGCACTCAAACTGCCAAAAATCTCGCAGCTTCCTATTATTATTCTTTGTAGACATTATGTCATCGCTTTAGATTCTGTAATTTCCCAGCTCGTAAGCCAAGGTGCGTTTTTGGATCTACACATAGTCTCAAAAAGGTGCAAGCCGTCATCAACGTTCCATGATTGATAGTGGTAAAATAAAACATTTTATTTTTCTCGCGTACTTTTACTTTTAAGCGTATAGAATGGCCCGTGAGATTCAAAGTTGGTGTTAAATTTGCCTCGTGATGTACCTCATTATATTTTAGAGATACTCTCTACTCTGACTTTTATGTGCACAGACACAAAATTAACATCTGCGTATGAAGAACTAACACTCTAAAATTGGGAAAAAGTTTCACGACTGGTACGTACTGCTCCAGTAATACGGGCATTATGGAGTATCTATCGGTGTCTAGCACATCAGATACTTCAAAACCCCATATTCAAATGTTCACCCCAACCCCCGTCGCGTATTTGAAAGCCTGTGTCGTAAAGAAAAGCTTGAAGGGCTTTCCATTGTAAGGAGAGCACAACGCACATCTTCTCTGTTAAAATAAAAAATTTCAGGTATGACGAACTAATATCGAATCTACATCTAGAAAAACACAATCGTCTTGGCATACAGGCTTCACTGAAATTGGAAATTTGTGGTAAGGACTGTGGGACCAAACTGCTGAGGTCATCGGTCCCTAGACTTACGCACTACTTAATATAACTTAAACTAACTTTCGCTAAGGAGAACATCCACACCCATGTCCGAGGGAGGACTCGAACCTCTGACGGGTGAGCCGCGCGAACCGCGACAAGACGCCCCCAGACCGCACGGCTACCCCGCGCGGCCAGGTTTCACTGACACGAAGATATTGTCAGCATGTGTGTTGCGGCGATATATCACATACTGTGGAACTGCATTTGATGAAACGTGGTACGAGAATCTTTGGTGTTTGATGGAGTAATAAGAGATAATAGCGGTCAGTTCCTCGTATGTTACCAATAGTAAAGTAACATGTAGAAAGACTTCGCTAAAGGCCAGCATCATTGACAACATCTACATCTACATACACGGAAGAGCCAAATAAACTGGTACACATGGATAATGTCGTCCAGGGCCCCCGCGAGCACACAGAAGTGCCGCAACATGACGTGGCATGGACTCGACTAATGTCTGAATTAGTACTGGCGGATATTCACACCATGAATCCTGCAGGACTGTCCATAAATCCGCAAGAGGACGACGGAGTGGAGATCTCTTCCGAACAGCACGTTGCAAGGCATCCCAGATATGCTCAATAATGTTCATGTCTGGGGAGTTTGGTGACCAGCGGAAGTGTTTAAATTCAGAAGAGTGTTCCTGGAGCCACTCTGTAGCAGTTCTGGATGTGTGGAGTGTTGCTTGAATTACCCAAGTCCATCGGAATGCACAATGGACATGAATGGATGCAGGTGACCAGACAGGATGCTTACGTACGTGTCACCTGTCAGAGTCGTATCTAGACGTATCAGGGGTCCCATATCACTCCAACTGCACACGCCCCACACCATTACAGAGCCTCCACCATCTTGAAAAGTCCCCTACTGTCATGCAGGGTCCTTGGATTTATAAGGTTGTCTCCATACCCGTACACGTCCATCCACTCGATACAATTTGAATCGAGACTCGTCCGACCAGGCAAATGTTTCTAGTCATCAGCAGTCCAGTGTCGGTGTTGACGGGCCCAGGCGAGGCTTAGGGCTATGTGTCGTGCAGTCATAAAGGGTAGAACATGGGCCTTCGGCTCCTAAAGCAAATATCGATGACGTTTCGTTGAATGGTTCGCACGCTGACGCTTGTTGATGACCCAGCACTGAAATATGCAGCAATTTGCGAAATGGTGCACTTCTGTCACCTTGGACGATTCTCTTCAGTCGTCTCTGGTCCCGTTCTTGCAGTATCCTTTTCCGGCCACAGCGATGTCGGAGGTTTGATGTTTTACCTGACTCCTGATATTCATGGTACACTTGCGAAATGGTCATACGTGAAAATCTTCACTTCATCGCTACCTTGGAGATTCTATGCCCCATCGCTCGTGTGCCGACTGTAACATCACGTTCAAATTCACTTAAATCTTGATAACATGCAATTGCAGCAGCAGTAACCGATCTAACAACTGGGCCAGACACTTATTTACATATCTCCGTATTTGAATACGCATGCCTATACTAGTTCCTTTGCCGCTTCACTGTAGATAATCCACAAGCCACCCTAGGGTGCGTGGTGGAGGGTACACTGTTCCAGTAGAATCGTTCGGCAGTCAGCTTCAGTTGCTGGTTCTCTAAATTTCCTCAATAGTGTTTGTTGAAAAGAACGCCGGCCTCCCTCCAGGGACTGCCATTTGAGTTCCTGAAGCATCTCAGTAACGCTTAAGTTTTGTTCGATCCTGCCGGTAACAAATCTAGCAGCCCTCCTCTGAATTTTTTCGATGTCTTCCATTAATCCGACCTGGTACGGATCCCAAACACGCGAGGGGTACTCAAGAGTAGGTCGCACCAGCGTCCTACATGCGGTGGCCTTTACAGGTGAACCACTCTTTCCTAAAATTCTCCCAATAAGCCGAAGTCGACTATTCGTCTTCCCTAGCACTGTTCTAAAACGCTCGTTTCACCTCATATCGCTTTTCAACGCGACGCCCAGATATTTAAACGACTTGACTGTGTCAAGCAGGACACTAGTAATACCGTATCCGAACATTACAGGTTTGATCTTCCTACTCCTTCCCGTTAAAACATTTTTCCACATTTAGGGCTAGTTGCCATTCATTACACCAACAAAATTTTTTGTCTAAGTCCCCTTGTTTCTTCTTACAGTCCTTTAACTTCAATGCCATACCGTACACCACGACGCCATCAACTAATAAACGCAATTGTTGCTCACCCTGTCCGCCAAATCATTTATGTGTATAAAGAAGAGCAGCGGTGCTATCACACATCCCGAGGACACTCCTGACGATATCCTTGTCTATGTGCAGTTGCACTCAGTGGTTTAGATTACAGATGGCAATGTTCCACCTGACTGTACGCATTTCAAAATCAAGATTCCTTTGTGAGAAACAGTCTGCTGCAGTTTTGCTCATCTGTAGTTGTTCTGCTACGTGAAATAATATTGTCAACTGTTGTACTGGAACTTGAATTTCGAAACCCCCCTTTTCGTTGATCGACGTCATCTGAACACCACTAGCTGTTGGATGGGACAGCAGCGATGGAACACTCTTTTATACAGTTAACGCCTCCCTGTCTGCCGAGGTGGTCCATTGATCCTGACTGGACCAAATATCTCACGACATAAGCGTCAAACGAAAATACCACAAAGAACGAAACTTGTCTAGCTTGAAGGGGGAAACCAGATAGCGCTATCGTGGGCCCGCTAGATGGTGCTGCCATAGGTCAAACGGATATCAATTGCGTTTTTTTTAATAGGAACCACCATTTTTTATTACATATTCGTGTATTACGTAAAGAAATATGAATGTTTTAGTTAGACCACTTTTTTCGCTTTGTGATAGATGGCGCTGTAGTAGTCACAAACATATGGCTCTCAATTTTAGACGCACAGTTGGTAACAGGTAGGTTTTTTAAATTAAAATACAGAACGTAGGTACGTTTGAACATTTTATTTCGGTTGTTCCAATCTGATACATGTACCTTTGTGAACTTATCATTTCTGAGCACGCATGCTGTTACAGCGTGATTACCTGTAAATACCACATTAATGCAATATGCTCAAATTTATGTCCGTCAACCTCAGTGCATTTGGCAATACGTGTAACGACATTCCTCTCCACAGCGAGTAGTTCGCCTTCCGTAATGTTCGCATATGCATTGACAATGCGCTGACGCATGCTGTCAGGCGTTGTCGGTGGATCACGGTAGAAAATATCCTTCAACTTTCCCCACAGAAAGAAATCCGGGGACGCCAGATCCGGTGAACGTGCGGGCCATGGTATGGTGCTTCGACGACCAATCCACCTGTCATGAAATGTGCTATTCAAACCGCTTCAACCGCACGCGTGCTATGTGCCGGACATCCATCACGTTCGAAGTATGTCGCCATTCTGTCATATATGTTCATATGTGTGTGAAATCTTATGGGACTTAACTGCTAAGGTCATCAGTCCATAAGCTTACACACTATTTAACCTAAATTATCCTAAGCACAAACACACACACCCATGCCCGAGGGAGGACTCGAACCTCCGCCGGGATCAGCCGCTCAGTCCACGAGTGCAGCGCCGTAGACCGCTCTGCTAATCCCGCGCGGCGCCATTCTGTCATACAGTGAACCATCTTGTAGTAACATCGGTAGAACATTACGTAGGAAATCAGCATACATTGCACCATTTAGACTGCCGTCGATAAAATGGGGGCCAATCATCCTCCCTCCCATAATTCCGCACCATACATTAACCCGCCAAGGTCGCTGATGTTCCACTTGTCGCAGCCATTGTGGATTTTCCGTTGCCCAATGGTGCATATTATGCCGGTTTACGTTACCGCTGTTGGTGAATGACGCTACGTCGCTAAATAGAACGCGTGCAATATATCTATCATCGTATCGTAATTTCTCTTGTGCCCAGTGGCAGAACTGTACACGACGTTCAAAGTCGTCGCTATGCTATTCCTGGTGCATAGAAATATGGTACGGGTGCAATCGATGTTGATGTAGTATTCTCATCACCGACGGTTTTGAGATTCCCGATTCTCGCACAATTTGTCTGCTACTGATGTGCGGATTAGCCGTGACAGCTGCTGAAACACCTACTTGGGCATCATCATTTGTTGCAGGTCGTGGTTGACGTTTCCAGCAGCTGAAACACCTACTTGGGCGTCATCATTTGTTGCAGGTCGTGGTTGACGTTTCACATGCGGCTAAACACTTCCTGTTTCCTTAAATAACGTAACTATCCGGCGAACGGTCCTTACACTTGGATGATGTCGTCCAGGATACCGAGCAGCATACACAGCACACATCCGTTGGGCACTTTGATCACAATAGCCGTACATCAACACGATATCGACCTTTTCCGCAATTGGTAAACGGTCCATTTTAACACGGGTAATGTATCACGAAGCAAATACCGTCCGCACTAGCCGAATGTTACGTGATACTATGTACTTATACGTTTGTGACTATTATAGCGCCATCTATCACAAAGCGAAAAATGTGGTCCAACTGAAACATTCATATTTCTTTACGTACTACACGAATATGTAATTTAAAAAAAACGCAGTTGATATCCGTTGTCCTATGGCAGCGCCATCTAGCGGGCCAACCATAGCGCCATCTGGTTTCCCCCTTCAAACTAGACGAGTTTCGTTCTTTGTAGTTTTTTCGTTTGATGCTTATTTCGTGAGATATTTGGCCCGGTCACTATCAATGGACCATCCGGTGTAAATTTTAAGCTGACAAACCAGAATAACTCGAAAAATAAGCTTCACACAAAAAAATGTGTAGAACCCAAAGTTGATTATTTTCGAGGAAGACATCTGCTGGTGTTAAAATTAGCCCGCCACCCTAGCCCCCTGGGGGTGGGGCGGAAGGCAACTTCAAACTTTCAAATGGGAGTCCCCATTTTTTATTGGAGAATCAGATTCTACATAAAAAATTACGTACATTTTGTCTTAAACATTTGTTTTGATTCTTGGTAGTTGGCGCTATAATTCAAGAAAATCTATGTTTTCATTTTTGCGTGGAAAATGGTTACGAATAAATTGGCTCTGAGCACTATGCGACTTAACTTCTGAGGTCATCAGTCGCCTAGAACTTAGAACTAATTAAACCTAACTAACCTAAGGACATCACACACATCCATGCCCGACGCAGGATTCGAACCTGCGACCGTAGCGGTCGCTCGGTTCCAGACTGTAGCGCCTAGAACCGTACGGCCACTCCGGCCGGCGGTTACGAATAAATAAAAATTACTTATTTACTTCGTAAATTTTTATTCGCTAGAACTAAAACTCTCCCTCTGTCCCCATAGGGTTGGGTTTGAGAGAGAGGAATTATAGTTTTTACCCAACTATTAATTTTTCCACAGATTCGGATAAGTTTTGTTTGTTTCGTGGTCATGAGGCCACACAACTTTTAATTATCAAACAAATCATCCGCCTAGCTAACTAACTGGACTTTCTTAAATTACAGCACCAACTACCAAGAATCAAAACAAATGTTTAAGACTAAAATATTCGTAGTTTTTATGTAGAATCTGATTTTTCAATAAAAAATGGGGGTTCCCATTTGAAATTTTAAAGTTGTCAGTTGCCTCCCACCCCACCCCCAGGAGGCTGGGGTGGCGGGCTAATTTTAGCACCTTGAAAATAATCAACTTTGGGTTCTACACATTTTTTCGTGTGAAGCTTATTTTTCGAGTAATTCCGGTTTGTCAACTTAAAATTTACACCCTGTATAGTTTGCAGTTACTTCAAAAGTTATCCTCTGAGTTTGGTGAATCTTAGCTGAGCTCACAAATACTTAAAAAATTCATATAAATAAGACACGTAACGCCAATTACACACCAAAAATGTTTCAACTTGAGATATGTTTGAACTGTACAAAACCTCAGAGTCTTGTAGCACACATAATGTCAGTAAAGTGTGTGACCCAGAACACTCATACAGCTCATACATCGATGTGTGATTTTGTTAATGTGGTGTGCGTGGGCTTCACGAGACGAGAATTACATTTTTGTTGCAAAATTACTCTGGGGAGATAAAGATCTGTGGAAAAAGACTGCCAGAGACAGAACTAGCCTCTTCGTTGGTTGAGTTGTTTGTTTGATGTTGAACATAATCATGCAAGAGACCTCGAGACTGACGGTTTCGCGGTAAAGCGCGTGCCTGGAGTCTGAGAAGTCGCAGTATTTTATGTCGCCCGGCCCACGGAAGTTTTCAGCCTGACTCTGACGTAACCTTCACCACTCAACGATGTGACGAGGCTGCACGGACGCCGCGTGGTTCGGATTCCACGCTACGCTGTAGTATCCCTTTCCCTGGTTGGGTAACTGGGCTGGGCTAGGGATACGCAAGCTGCCGAAGCGGCATCCTGTCGCAAGACTTGCACTCGGTCAATGACCCACACCCAATTATTATCCAAGCGACGGATGCAGTGTAGTCAAGCGTTGTCGTTTCTTAGTATGATGTTATCATCAATCGCACCCGGCCTATCAAGTGATCTGCAACCCAGTGTAAGTTTTAAATTGTTCATTACACATTTCACTGCAGTAACGAGCTGAGATGGATAGAAACGTGTTTTGCTGCTTCTCGTATAGAATTTCCGCTCAATGCACTCATTGCTATCATCCGATCGGTGCGGGCGTTTCTGCAGCAAGTGCATACCCTGAAAGGGAATGTCAATGCCCCAGTGTTTCGAGTGTCTCACAGCAAGAATATCTTATCAGTGTTGCTGATGATGCTGATGCTGTTGTTGGTGTTTAGTTGACCGAACCTTCTGGTGACCGAACGTATGGTTAAGAATTGCTGAGGCTCTTGAAAAACTTATAGCGAACGTTTAACCACCTGGTGAAATATGCAGCGTTTGGACAAAAATGTGGAACCCCACGGGAAATGTATGCGTGACATTATTTGCAGATGCTAGACAAGCCTGCAGGTTGTGCTGTTATATCTGACCACGAAAGGCACCTGTGCAACGTGCTCAATACGTTGAAAATGGCAGTCGTGGTTACATCAGTATTCTACGTATATAGCAGTGATGGCATTATGTCGGAGCTAAGAGAATTCTAACATGGACAGATTGTTGGTGCTCGTATGGTGTATACTTTCTTAACAATGGAAGCCGAAGTGTTTGCTGTTTCAAGTGGCACCATATCGAAGGTTTATACTGCACAGAG
The DNA here is from genome assembly GCF_023864345.2 of Schistocerca serialis cubense. Lineage (NCBI taxonomy): Eukaryota > Metazoa > Arthropoda > Insecta > Orthoptera > Acrididae > Schistocerca > Schistocerca serialis. The sequence continues at coordinate 231,489,459 of NC_064640.1, forward strand.
GCAAAGCGGGAAAATATAATTAGCTAAGTGACAACGCGGACGAAAGTGTGTGCTGAGGGATAGTGACAGACGGTGATTGAAGAGGATTGTGGCGAAAAATAAGATGACAGGTGCGAAAGGCACTGCAGAATTAAATGTCCTACCCGCGAACTCTGTCAGCACCAAAACATGAAGAGTGCTCCATAAGCAGGGAATTTACAGAGCGGCAAGGGATTATAAAATCACTCATCAGTGATGCAAATGCCCGTAACAGGAAAACGTGGTGCCGAAGGCATAAAACCTGATCCATGGAGCAATGGAAAATGTCTTTTTGTCGGATGAGTCTTGCTTTACACTGTTTCTAACTTCTGGTCGAATTTAAGTCTCAAGAGTGAAACGTGACGGAGGTTCGGTGATGATTTGGACAGCCATATCGTGGTATTCTACGGGCCCCGGGGTTACTCTGCAAGGGCACATTTCTGCCAAGCATTGTGTTTCCATTTTCGTTGATCAGATCCATCCTATGGTACAATGTTTGTTCCACAATGCTGATGCTATGTTTCAAGACGGCTGTACACTCAGATCGCATTGTCCAGGACTGGTTTTGCGAGCACGAGGATGAACTGTGGCATGTCCCCTAGCCACCACAGTCACGAGATCTGAATATTATTGAGCTTTCATGGCGTACTTTGGAGAAAAGGATACATGATCGCCATCCACCTCCATTATCATTACCTGAACTCGCCACTATAGTACGGAAAAAATGGTGTAAGATTCGCTTGAAAATCATGCAGGACCTGTATGTACACTAACGGCCATTAAAATTGCTGCACTACGAAGATGACGTGCTACAGACGCGAAATTTAACCGACAGGAAGAAGATGCTGTGATATGCAAATGGTTAGCTTTTCAGAGCATTCACATAACGTTGGCGCCGTTGGCGACACCTACAACGTACTGACATGAGGAAAGTTTCCAACCGATTTCTCATACACAAACAGCTGTTGACCGGCGTTGCCTGGAGAAACATTGTTGTGATGCATCGTGTAAGGAGGCGAAATGTGTACCATCACGTTTCCGACTTTGATAAAGGTCGGATTGTAGCCTATCGCGATTGCGGTTTATCGTATCGCGACATTGCTGCTCGCGTTGGTTGAGATCCAGTGGCTGTTAGCAGAATATGGAATCAGTGGGTTCAGGAGGGTAATACGGAACGCCGTGCTGGATCCCAACGGCCTCGTATCACTAGCAGTCGAGACGACAGGCATCTTATCCGCATGGTTGTAACGGATCGTGTAGCCACGTCTCGATCCCTGAGTCAACAGATAGGGACGTTTGCAAGACAACAACCATCAGCACGAACAGTTTGACGACGTTTGTAGCAGCATGGATTATCAGCTCGGAGACCATGGCTGCGGTTACCCTTGAAGCTGCATCACAGTCAGGAGCGCCTGCGATGGTGTACTCAACGACGAACCTGGGTGCACGAATGGCAAGCCGTCATTTTTTCGGATGAATCCAGGTTCTGTTTACAGCATCATGATGGTCGCATCCGTGTTTGGCGACATCGTAGTGAACGCACATTGGAAGCGTGTTTTCTTCATCGCCATACTGGCGTATCACCCGGCGTGATGGTGTGTGGTGCCATTGGTTACATGTCTCGGTCACCTCTTGTTAGTATTGACGGCACTTTGAACAGTTGCCGTTACATTTCAGATGGGTTGCGACCCGTGGCTCTACCCTTCATTCGATCCCTGCGAAATCCTACATTTAAGCAGGATAATGCACTACCGCATGTTGAAGGTCCTGTACGGGCCTTTCTGCATACAGAAAATGTTCGACTGCTGCTCTGGCCAGCTCATTCTCCAGATCTCTCACCAATTGAAAACGTCTGGTCAATGGTGGCCGAGCAACTGGCTCGTCACAATACGCCAGTCACTACTCTTGATGAACTGTGGTATTGTTTTGAAGCTGCATGGGCAGCTGTACCTGTACACGCCATCCAAGCTCTGTTTGACTCAATGCCCAGGCGTATGAAGGCCGTTATTACGGCCGAAGGTGGTTGTTCTGGGTACTGATTTCTCAGGTTCTATGCACCCAAATTGCGTGAAAATGTAATCACATGTCAGTTCTAGTATAATATATTTGTCCAATGAATACCCGTTTATCATCTGCATTTCTTTTTGGTGTAGCAATTTTAATGGCCAGTAGTGTACCTATACCGAGAAGTCTGGAAGCTGTTTTGAATGCCAACAGTTTTCCTACACAGTATTAAGCATGGTAATGTGTTTTGTTTTTGGTGTGTCCATATTTTTGTCATTCGTCTGTAAGTTTGACCTATTTCCATTCAGACAACGGGCGGCCTTCACAGTTCGCCAAGCAAACGCTACGTCGACGCCATTCGACCAAGTTTGTTCCTTAAGCTGTCAGTGGCAACACTGCAACGGTCCTGATTTGTTTCAAGTGCGCTCTCGTGCAGCACTACTGTGCCAACAACTCACTCAACTTTCGAGGCAACTTCTTAAAGCTTCCATGGGTAACCGCTGATTTGTGTGATTTCTCCACAATTTATGGAAATCGGGGCCATTATTACAAACATTGCCACATTTGGTAAGACTTTTTACCTTGTGACCTGTTTCATGCTGTGTGGCAATATTTTGCCTAGATCATACTAAATGGTGGGCGTTTATTGCCCAGTTCAATTTTTATTTGGAAACTTTCTGAATATCAATATAATATTGACCATATTTTCTTGATGTTAGTATCGGTACAACGAATATCTGTTACAATTTACATATGGCAATTTCTTTTGCTGTTTTGCCTAATTTACAATATCGAGAAGAAAAGTTGCTATAGGGCGCGAGGGAAAATGCACATTACCATGCTTGGAGAAATAAGATAGCGCTGTGCTGGAAGAAATCTTTTGCTATATAGTGAAGGATGTGTGTCTGAACAAACATCAAAGGCTGCAGCTAAAGCATGGCGTGGCTCATTTTACGACAGACGATAATTTCTTCAGCGTGTTCTAAACAGTCACGAAGGTCCAGTTTCTCGTCCCTAAGACCATCACTTGCGCAGCAGTTTGCCTTCTGCCTCGGCGCACATTTCAGATTTGTTTATCGGATGTTGGTGCACATAAATCAGTGTCTGACTAATCCACTAGTGGCACTTCTGGCAGTCGACAGGGACCGTTCCAGCTCGCTATTAAAGTGGTACTCCATAACATTTACGTCTGGTCTGTGTGCCAAGAAAACCGTAACCGTGTCAGGTTACGATATAATGAAAACCTATGTTCTGTATAACGACCCACATAATTTATAAGTTCGTAATGAGACTATGTTTCTGCTATGTACTTACGTGCACTAATATTTGTGAAAATGGTCGTGTAACACATGGTTCTCACAATGAATGCATCCGAAATGAATCAGTCGAACATATGGAAACTTGTCCGGTGAGTAGACTAGTTTATCAGCAATAAGTGATTACATCTGGTGAGAGATTACATACAAGTAATGATATTAGCGCACTACCTTACCGCAATGGAAAAATCACTGTTACACTAAATTCCGCCAGTAAAGAGAAGTCATATGAAGTAAAAATATGAAAGAACGTTCCAGTACGCTTACTCGATGTCGAAAGTCACAGTACCAGCATATGCTGATGATAACGGTTTCAGGGTGTTCAACCGTCGCACAGTTCTTAGCGAGCTTGCTGATTATCAATGTATGCATTTACTGAGACGAACAAGGTCTTACCCATAAGCTATCCTCTTAAGACAGTGGCCCAGGCACACATATTAGACATTTAGAAGGCTGTCTGGTAATGACAATAGAACAACAACTATATTAAAATGGATAATAAAAAACACTCACGAGTGTCTAAGTGCCTGCGAGCACGTTCATGTAACATTCCTCAGGTATTAATAAGACTGTACGGGGCTATTCAAAAAGGAGGAACAGATTTCAAACATTTATTGTATCGAAACTACAAAAGATAGAATCACAATTCCAACGTTCCTGGAATGAGAAAACATTCAAATTTTTATGCATTCAATGTAGCACCACGCGTTACACGACAGATATCAAAACGGTAGCTCATTTCCTGCTACATACGAAGCACCTGGTCTCACGTTATCGAACTCACAGCTTTAGCATTGTGATGTCGCAGACTTTCAAGAGTGTCATGCATATTTCTCTAAGCACAGCTGACGTTACCTGAATGACACTATTCCAGGGCGTTGGATTGGAATAGGAGGAGCAGGAAATGAATTTCATCGCCAGTAGTCTCCCAGGCCTCCAGACGTCACACCTTGTGACTTTTGTCTGTAGGATTACGTAAAAGTCCGCGTTTTATGCCACTTATGCCTGACACTGTTTAAAGTCTGCGACATCGCATTGTTGAAGCTGTGAATTAGATAACGAGAGACCAAATGCTTCGTGTGAGGCAGGAAATGAGCCACTGTTTTGACATTGGTCGTGTAACACATGGTGCCCACATTGAATGCATAAGAATTTGAACTTTTCTCTTTCCAGGAACGTTGGAATTGCGTTTCTGTCTTTTGTACTTTGGAAGCAATGAATGTTTCAAATCTGTTTCGTCTTTTTGAATAGCCCCATATTATGGTGATGACATGAAGCACCAAATAAAGCGAGAATTAGCCGAAAAAGGTAGCAACATTTTTCCTTATATAGGGTGATACAAACTCTAAGGATTGATTGATGAGAAGATACGGAACAAAAATGGTATAATGAACTTACGTCTGGAAAGGCATGGTTTCCATGCTAGAGATCATTTATACAATGATACACTGTTACAGAGACTGCAGTCTAATACGCGCTGTACCACGCAGCCACAGTTACAGTTGAAAATGGTTTCCATGTGCCTCAACGCACGCGTGTATGCTCCATAGCATGTTCTGTCTCATACGTTTAGATCGACCAGGCAGCATCCGAACAGTGTTAGAGGCATCACGAAAACGCTGCTCCAGTGCCTCCATATCTGGAATGGGCTCTGCATATACAGTACTTTTGAGATGACCCCATAACCAGAAATCGCACGAGTTGAGATTCGGTGAATGAGCAGGCCATGTGGCTGGACCCCCTCGTCCGATCCATCGACCAGGGAACACACGATTGAGATGCGTCCGGACGTTAAAGGTGAAGTGTTCTGAAGCACCATCATATAGCAGCCACATAACCCTGCGAATCATCAATGGAACTTCTTCGAGCAATGTAAGAAATGTCACCCGCAAGAAACGCCAATAATTCCGTCCTGTTAGGCAACCTGTAAGGAAGATTTATTCCAAAATACAGTCGTCAATTATCCCGGCCCACACATTCCGGCTGCACCGATGCTGGTGACTCGCTGTCACCATATCATGGGGCTTCTGGATACTATCCCATAGATGACTGTTATGAAAGTTGAAGATACCACTACGCGCAAATGTGGCCTCATCTGTGAATACGATGAATGACAAATCCTGAACCGCGCGACCGCTACGGTCGCAGGTTCGAATCCTGCCTCGGGCATGGATGTGTGTGCTGTCCTTAGGTTAGTTAGGTTTAAGTAGTTCTTAGTTCTAGGGGACTGATGACCTTAGAAGTTAAGTCCCATAGTGCTCAGAGCCATTTGAACCATTTGAACACAAATCCTGGAACCGTGGTTGCCTGGTGAAGAAACCAGTGACAAAAGTGCTTCCGATGCGGAAAGTCTGTCGCTAGTAAGCTCTGCAGAAGCCGTAAGTGATAAGGGTGGTAACAATTTTCATGAAGAATGTTCCACACGGTCGTCTGACTTATCCTGTACTGACGGGCCAACTGCCTGTTACTGACACGGCAGTCGCCTTCGACAGTGTTAATCGCATTTTCCTCCAAGTCTGGTGTTCGGACGTTTCTGGTACGTCCTTCATGATTTCCTGCTTCCTGAAACGACCCTGTCTCAGACAAACGGCGACACACCGTTGCAAACATTGAATGATGCGATTATTGTCGGCGGGTGTATGACTCCTGACACAACCTCGCTACCCTCCGCCCGATGCTATTTGCCTTTCCGTAAGTAAACATCATGTCGTCAAGCTCTCGATTCGCATACGTAACCATTGTGCAAATGGCTGTATCACATCCACTACAAGGTGAATCAACAAGAGAAGTGATTCGGACACAACATTACCAATTACTATGGCAGGAAAGGGCTCTAGGGGATGACGTATGGGGAACAGTACCACCCTCTAGGAGGAAACAATGCGTATTATAACTGTGGCTGCATGATACAGCGCGTATTAGACCGCAGTCTCTGAAACAATGTATGAGTGAACTAATGGTCTCTAGCATGGAAACCATTCATTTCCAGACATAAGTTCATTAGGCCTTATCCGCTCATCGACCAATTCCTAGTGTTTGTACACGGTAGGAAAAAAATGAAATGATAGTTTGGCATTGACGGTCGCGAGGCCCCATCCGGGGAAGTTCGGCCGCCGGGGTGCAAGTCTTATTTCAGGTGACGACACATTGGGCGACTTACATGTCGGTGATGATGATGAAATGATAATGAGGAAAACAGAATACCCAGTCCACGGGTGGAGAAAAACCTCCAACCGGGCCGGCAATCAAACCGGAGTCCGCTGCATGATAGGCAAACACGTTGCCACTTAACTAAGCCGGCGGGCCGCGGGAGAAAAAAAAATCACTCTGTATAGGATAAAGTGATGTACCTGGAGAATAGTGTACCTAGGCACACAAGATGTTCTCAGATCGGTAATTCAATCTAATAACCGATTTTAGAATCACATGAAGGAACGCGCACTGAAGACTGTCATAAGCAGTTTCTGGCATTTCCTGCTGTTTTTGTTGGTTTGAGACATGTATTATGGTTTGTATAGCGTTTGGAAATAAGCTGAGTTTCTTTAATGTATTAACAATTTTACTTGTCGTGAAAACGATATTTGTGTTAGTTAGCAACAGTTACGACGTCCTTAACTTGTAATTGGTGTTTGATAATACTTCTTAATTTGATTTCAGTTACTACTTATTGGCGTGTAGTTGAGTGATAATGTACAGCATAGGCTATTAATACAGTACAGACAAGATTTTATCGTTTGCAACACTTTTAAATTTCAATAGAATATTTGTTCCTTGATACATGACCATATTATACCTTGGAACAGTTTCTCAGATTTGCAGAAACTTTAATTTTCCAGAGTAATTTTTATAATTTCAGAAGAAGATTGCAGCACCCATAAAGCGATTTGGAAATACACTCCTGGAAATGGAAAAAAGAACACATTGGCACCGGTGTGTCAGACCCACCATACTTGCTCCGGACACTGCGAGAGGGCTGTACAAGCAATGATCACACGCACGGCACAGCGGACACACCAGGAACCGCGGTGTTGGCCGTCGAATGGCGCTAGCTGCGCAGCATTTGTGCACCGCCGCCGTCAGTGTCAGCCAGTTTGCCGTGGCATACGGAGCTCCATCGCAGTCTTTAACACTGGTAGCATGCCGCGACAGCGTGGACGTGAACCGTATGTGCAGTTGACGGACTTTGAGCGAGGGCGTATAGTGGGCATGCGGGAGGCCGGGTGGACGTACCGCCGAATTGCTCAACACGTGGGGCGTGAGGTCTCCACAGTACATCGATGTTGTCGCCAGTGGTCGGCGGAAGGTGCACGTGCGCGTCGACCTGGGACCGGACCGCAGCGACGCACGGATGCACACCAAGACCATAGGATCCTACGCAGTGCCGTAGGGGACCGCACCGCCACTTCCCAGCAAATTAGGGACACTGTTGCTCCTGGGGTATCGGCGAGGACCATTCGCAACCGTCTCCATGAAGCTGGGCTACGGTCCCGCACACCGTTAGGCCGTCTTCCGCTCACGCCCCAACATCGTGCAGCCCGCCTCCAGTGGTGTCGCGACAGGCGTGAATGGAGGGACGAATGGAGACGTGTCGTCTTCAGCTATGAGAGTCGCTTCTGCCTTGGTGCCAATGATGGTCGTATGCGTGTTTGGCGCCGTGCAGGTGAGCGCCACAATTAAGACTGCATACGACCGAGGCACACAGGGCCAACACCCGGCATCATGGTGTGGGGAGCGATCTCCTACACTGGCCGTACACCACTGGTGATCGTCGAGGGGACACTGAATAGTGCACGGTACATCCAAACCGTCATCGAACCCATCGTTCTACCATTCCTAGACCGGCAAGGGAACTTGCTGTTCCAACAGGACAATGGACGTCCGCATGTATCCCGTGCCACCCAACGTGCTCTAGAAGGTGTAAGTCAACTACCCTGGCCAGCAAGATCTCCGGATCTGTCCCCCATTGAGCATGTTTGGGACTGGATGAAGCGTCGTCTCACGCGGTCTGCACGTCCAGCACGAACGCTGGTCCAACTGAGGCGCCAGGTGGAAATGGCATGGCAAGCCGTTCCACAGGACTACACCCAGCATCTCTACGATCGTCTCCATGGGAGAATAGCAGCCTGCATTGCTGCGAAAGGTGGATATACACTGTACTAGTGCCGACATTGTGCATGCTCTGTTGCCTGTGTCTATGTGCCTGTGGTTCTGTCAGTGTGATCATGTGATGTATCTGACCCCAGGAATGTGTCAATAAAGTTTCTCCTTCCTGGGACAATGAATTCACGGTGTTCTTATTTCAATTTCCAGGAGTGTATATTTAATTTCTATTACAGGGCTGGCTAGAGATGAAAGTCTGAAAAGTGTTCGTGTCCCCTGCATGCGAACTGGCCACTGAGTACAATATGATGAACCAACCACTCTATGGCGTGTTTAAATAAACTAACCAGTAATTTGGGCAGGAATCCTGACAGCAGACAATACCTTAAAAGCATTTCCACGCGTATCATGGTTATTTAAATCAGTGGAAAATCCTTTATCAAGAATAGTTAGGCCTTTCTTGTCAGAGTACACACTGATTAGTCAGAACATATGACCACCTACCTAATAGTCAGTATGTCCACTTTTGGCTCGAATAACAGCAGCGATGCTTCGTGGCACGGAAGCAATGAAGCCTTGATAGGTTACTGGAGAGAGTTGGCATCACATCTCTACACACAAGTCTCCTAATTCCCGTAAATACCGGGGAGGGGGGATGAACTCTGATGCAATGTTCAGTAGCATCCTGTATGTGTTCGATTCTATAAATTGGAACTCTCCACCGGGTTCTTCAAACATCTCCATCACACTCTTCGCCTTGTGAGATAGCGCATTATCTTGTTGAAAAATGCCACTGCCGTCTGGAAACATGATGTTCATCAAGGGGTGTACGTGGTCTGCAACCGGTGTACGATACTCCCTGGCCGTCATGGATCCATGGATACCCACTTGAACGTTCCCCAGTGCATAAAGAAGCTGCCGCCAGCTTGTCTCTGTCTCGCAGTAGAGGTGTCAAGGATCTATTCTGCTGGAAGACGACGGATTCGTGCCCTCCCATCGGCGTGTCAGAGAAGGAATTGGAATTCATCATACCATGCAACGCCCTGCCACTGCGCCAACGTTGAGTGCCGATGGTCACGTGCCCATTTCAGTCGTAGTTGCCAATGTCACGGTGTTAACGTTGACACATGCATGGGTCTTCGGCTGCGGAGGCCCATTGTTCGGAGTGTTCGGTGTACTGTGTGTTCAGACACACTTGTACTCTGCCCAACATTAAGTCTGATGTTAGTTCCGCAACAGTTCGCCGCCTGTCCTGTTTACCAGACTGCCCAGCCTACGATGTCTGACATTAGTAACAAGGGGTGGCCGCCCCCAACCCCACGACGTCTGGGCGTGGTTTTACCTTTGTTTCGCCACGTGTTGAAGACACTCACCACAGCACACCTCGAACACCAGGGAAGTCTTGCAGCTCGCGAAACGCTTGTGAGGAGCCTCCTGACCATTACAATCTGCCGTCGGTCAACCTCAGAGAGATCGCTCGCCTTCCCCATTCTACAAATGGACAGCACGCTCACTGACACTACACGAGCCGTGGCTGTGTCTAACTAGCAGTCATTCCTCGCCAGTTGACGCTGCTATCGCCTGGACGGGCTTACATCGATAGCAGATCGATGGTCATAAGGTTCTGGCTGATCAGTGTAAAATACAATCAAGTAAAATGAGGCGCACCGACACTAGTACGCCACAAGCACCGCACACGGGAGAAAGTGCCTGTATTAACTGTGCCCTATTCTCAATCTTTTTAAAGCCACATATTTCCCCATGGGTGAATGAAACGATGTTCCACACGGCAAAGCTGTTGGCTTCACTAGCCTTGTTTTGTTATTATGTTTCTCCAACCACTCATTGTCCCAATGACACGTAAATCTCCTCGAGGTAATAGCACCTAAGGGGACAGCGTGAGGTAGTGCATTATTTTCTTTGCCAGCCTCTCCTGCCACCGTGCCAAATTGCTCATTTCCTTGGATTCCTGCACGGCGTGGTACCCAGCAGAATGATACTTCCTTTCCTTGCGTTGTACTATATGAAGGGCGTCTTGTATGTTTTGGACGACTTTGTCTGCAGCGTCATTTATTGAGTGGTCTGTAGGGAGCTTAGGAAACCAGAGCAGGCGAGAAAATTATTCCATGATTGCACCTCATCGAATCCAGTGCTTTGAGGATTGCATAGAGCGCTGTGTCAAAGAATTTAATTCGTCTGGAAATCTAATCTTAAATACACTGGCAGGAGGACCTAGTGAACAGCTGACCATACGTCCTTGCTTAGTCAAATGGTTCAAATGGCTCTGAGCACTATGGGACTCAACTGCTGAGGTTATTAGTCCCCTAGAACTTAGAACTAGTTAAACCTAACTAACCTAAGGACATCACAACATCCATGCCCGAGGCAGGATTCGAACCTGCGACCGTAGCGGTCTTGCGGTTCCAGACTGCAGCGCCTTTAACCGCACGGCCACTTCGGCCGGCTCCTTGCTTAGTCCCATGAGTGTAAGAAACTGTTATATTTTGGTGATCATCTAAAATTCTCAAACGGCTTGTTTAAAAAGGAAATCCGATTTGCGAGATTTATTGTATCTTGTCATATTTAAAAATAGCTTGGGCCACACAACTTACAAGGAAGAAACTTACGCCAACACTGATAAATGATTCAGGTCCTTCAAACCGAACTCTGCAAAGACTTAAGATGGAATGGTCGTGCAGAACAATGTACAGTACGAACATACTCCAATCGGGACCGAAAAAAGGCTTCGTAACATAACAACAGAGAGGATCTGTCTGCCTCGCAGAATCCGCCATTAACGCACTTTAAAATGATTAAACCATTTTGAGCTCCTTCGTTCGTATGTTCCAATTGTGACAGCGTGGTGAGTTTCCCATCGAAGATGAGGTCCAGGAATTTCATACAATAGAGTCCTTGAAACTAATAAATGTGCGCCCCAGTCGCAGTATGGGTTCATTAAAACTTTGACGTACACTATTAAAACTGACATACAAACATGTATCTTTGAAATATTGAAACCCATGGCCTTAACTTATAATTTAGGTTTATTAATGTTGAGTGCAGTTGTCAAGTAGTTGCCTTGAGGACGGGAAAAATATTGAAAAATCATATACAAAAAAAGAGTATCGGACAGGACTGCTGACTGTGGAGTCCATACTGTTAACTATTGCAGAAAATGTAACATTTAAGACGATCCTCTGAATAACACCATCCTCCTGGGTAAGTCGATATGAGAATGCATCACCAATTCTGTACTTGGAATACCGCCCTGAAAAAAGGAACGTACTACGTTAAGTTTTTGGATGGTATTGTATCTCCATGCGCTTCCATAGGCGGTTTGAATATAAAAAGAAGTTAATATCGTGTGCCGCTTACGGAAAAGGGCTTGTTGTATCGCTACTATCATGAGTAGTATACTGTAGAGTGTCGGGTGGTACCTACAGGAATCACAATGAAGGCGACTGAGAAGTTTTCTAACTTTCTTTGCGTTGTAAGCTTCAGTCCAACGACTGATTTGCTGTAGCTCTTCATGGTCCGCTGTGCTGTGCCATTCATTCTCTTCATTTCCGAATAAATACTGCAACCTACATCCATTTCCGTCTGCATTATTCTGCAGCACCACATTTTTGTGCTCTTACAGCCGGTTTGCAAACCACGTCCTCTCTCTTTCATCCATCGCCAGTATTTTTGCTGCCCAAATTGCAAAACTTAATACTTTTATTGTCTCATTTCCTAAACTTAATCTTTTAGCACTGACTGACTTAATTTGACTACAGTTAACCATAAGCGCTTTACTGTTGTTAATGTACTCTCTTTTCAAGACTCTAACCATTTTGTTCAACTTCTCTTCCAAGAGCTATGCTTTCTCTAACGGAAAAACTGTGTCATTGGCAAACTTCAAAGTTTTATTTCTTGTCTGTGAAATCCAGTCCCCCTCCGAATACGTCCTCTGTTAGTTTTATTGCTTGCTCAATTCACAGACTAAATAACGTCGGAGATGGGCTACAAACCTGTTTCACTCAATTCTCTACTACTGCATCTCTTTCACGTCTTTCGAGTCATATATCTGCAGTCCGATTACCGTACAAATTGTAAATAAACTTTCTCTCCAGTATCTTATTTCTGCTACCTTCTGAACTGCAAAGAATAAATTCCAGTTAGCTTTGTCAAAAGCTTCCTCTAAATCTACAAAAACAATAAACTTAGTTTTGCCCTTCTTTAATCTATCTTCTAAAGTAAGTCGTAGAGTAAGAGTTGCCTCACGTGTTCCAACATTTCTCCGGGACTGAAAGAGATCTTCCTCGAGGTCAGTGTCTACCTTTTTTCTGTTCTTCTTTAAGTAATACGTGTAAGTATTTCGCAAGCATGACTTATCAAACTAAAGGTCTGGTGTTATTCACATCTATTAGTACTTGCCGTTTTACTCCAGATGTATCATGTGTCTTGTTTATTATTTACCAGTCGTGGCCAAGTAAACCGTCCAAACATGCCTTACTGGACTGCTGACAATCCCCGTTGACCTCGTCAGGTGGAACGTCAGCGTCCATGGAGTGTAAACGTAATAGGGAACCACCAGCTCATAGGCCCATTTTTCATAGAGGGAACACTGGACGCACACAAGTATAGTAGCTTCCTAACAGAACATCTTCAACGGATGTTAGAAGACGTTCCTCTGCAGACTAGGAGGAAGCTGTAGTACCAGAATGATGGGTTTCCAGCCCATAGTACACGAACTACTACAGCAAGTGTTCACGAATTATTTTCAGATCGTTGCATTGGACGCAAAGGACCTGTACCTTGCCCGGCCCGTTCCCCGGATTTGACGCCTGTAGACTATTTCTTTGGGGAAAGCTGAAAGAGGCTGACTACAAGGATATACCAACTATACCCGATGATATGCAATGACATATTACTGCAGCCTGCTCGGACTTTTTCGCTGAAATGCTAGCACGCGTGCAGCAATCGTTCCATATCAGACTGCAAGCGTGCACTGCCCCTGCCGGTGTTAATTTTGAAACACAACCTGTGATGGTCCATTGTCTCGTTACTGTAGAGAACCCACATAGTAGTGTATGCATTTGTGGTGCGTGCTACCACAGGTATTGTATAAGTGTCAGTGCCGGAAATTTTGAAACTACGATACCCGTAAACGACTCACATTAGAATCCTGAAAAAAAGAAGACCATCACTGACATTTTAATTTACACTGCCTCTGGTTTATTAATGTCACTAGGGATTGTTCCATTTAAAAATGTGTATGTTTCCACAAAAATGCACTTTACAAATATTATTATAATTGGCGACTCCATGGAGTCTTCTGTGCACCACGACCAAATAGTGGATAGAACTGGAAGGAGAATCAGCATTAGTCGTTTTTTTTTTTTTATTATCCGCAAAATCGATTTTCGGTCACTTAGTAACCATCCTCAGTGTTGTAATATACAATCAAAATTGGTAGGCACTGGTATCAACAAGCTTTTAATTGTATATTACAGCACTGAGGATGGTCACTAAGTGACCGAAAATCGATTTTGCGGATAATAAAACAAAAAAAATACGACCAATGCTGATTCTCCTTCCAATTCTATTATTATAATTTGCTGATCGACTAACGATACTTGCCGTTGACTACCAGTCCATTTTGTGTAAACCGTACATGAACTTTGCATCGTAATCAGAATAACACAGGCACTGCAATATAATATTTATCTGCCGATACCGGGCAAGCGACTTTCAAGTACAACGTTTGTCATGTACGGGAATATACACTCCTGGAAATTGAAATAAGAACACCGTGAATTCATTGTCCCAGGAAGGGGAAACTTTATTGACACATTCCTGGGGTCAGATACATCACATGATCACACTGACAGAACCACAGGCACATAGACACAGGCAACAGAGCATGCACAATGTCGGCACTAGTACAGTGTATATCCACCTTTCGCAGCAATGCAGGCTGCTATTCTCCCATGGAGACGATCGTAGAGATGCTGGGTGTAGTCCTGTGGAACGGCTTGCCATGCCATTTCCACCTGGCGCCTCAGTTGGACCAGCGTTCGTGCTGGACGTGCAGACCGCGTGAGACGACGCTTCATCCAGTCCCAAACATGCTCAATGGGGGACAGATCCGGAGATCTTGCTGGCCAGGGTAGTTGACTTACACCTTCTAGAGCACGTTGGGTGGCACGGGATACATGCGGACGTCCATTGTCCTGTTGGAACAGCAAGTTCCCTTGCCGGTCTAGGAATGGTAGAACGATGGGTTCGATGACGGTTTGGATGTACCGTGCACTATTCAGTGTCCCCTCGACGATCACCAGTGGTGTACGGCCAGTGTAGGAGATCGCTCCCCACACCATGATGCCGGGTGTTGGCCCTGTGTGCCTCGGTCGTATGCAGTCCTGATTGTGGCGCTCACCTGCACGGCGCCAAACACGCATACGACCATCATTGGCACCAAGGCAGAAGCGACTCTCATCGCTGAAGACGACACGTCTCCATTCGTCCCTCCATTCACGCCTGTCGCGACACCACTGGAGGCGGGCTGCACGATGTTGGGGCGTGAGCGGAAGACGGCCTAACGGTGTGCGGGACCGTAGCCCAGCTTCATGGAGACGGTTGCGAATGGTCCTCGCCGATACCCCAGGAGCAACAGTGTCCCTAATTTGCTGGGAAGTGGCGGTGCGGTCCTCTACGGCACTGCGTAGGATCCTACGGTCTTGGCGTGCATCCGTGCGTCGCTGCGGTCCGGTCCCAGGTCGACGGGCACGTGCACCTTCCGCCGACCACTGGCGACAACATCGATGTACTGTGGAGACCTCACGCCCCACGTGTTGAGCAATTCGGCGGTACGTCCACCCGGCCTCCCGCATGCCCACTATACGCCCTCGCTCAAAGTCCGTCAACTGCACATACGGTTCACGTCCACGCTGTCGCGGCATGCTACCAGTGTTAAAGACTGCGATGGAGCTCCGTATGCCACGGCAAACTGGCTGACACTGACGGCGGCGGTGCACAAATGCTGCGCAGCTAGCGCCATTCGACGGGCAACACCGCGGTTCCTGGTGTGTCCGCTGTGCCATGCGTGTGATCATTGCTTGTACAGCCCTCTCGCAGTGTCCGGAGCAAGTATGGTGGGTCTGACACACCGGTGTCAATGTGTTCTTTTTTCCATTTCCAGGATTGTACATAATGGATGTACGAGTACAGGTCATAGACGCTTCGTTTTGGGTCTGGCTGTGAGTCGTGCACGGATAGCCGAATGTTAAGGTGACCGCTCGCTATAAGCGGGAAATCTGGGTTTGAGTCACGGTCCGGAACAAATTTTCACTGTCGACATTACATTCTACAGCTGATGGTTGTCCTATTCGCAATTGCGAATACATTTAATACATAAGAATATGTTTGGTGACACCGTCTCTGGCGGGCAGCTTAAATTTGTGCACGCAAGAGCCTTACTGGCTAACTTTAATGCTAATTAACTCGGAAACGGCGCAGAGTATTGAATTCTTTTCTTAACAATTTTTTCTCAGCACAACCTGTCCTCAATCGCTTACAAGCTTTTCAGACTGGTTCTGACCATCCTGTATAAAGATGATATTTCTAGATATCAAATTCACTTTGTCATAATCAACTAGAGATTCAAAAACAGGATTAAGTTGCCAAAAAGATTTCCAGGAGCAGACTCCGACACAGACCACAATTTACTCGTAGCAGATATTAGGACAAGATTAAAGCGTGTTAAGAAAAGACAACAGATAAAGAAATGGGATGTTGGTAAAATGAAGAATGAAAACTTTAATAAAGAAGACAGTAATTATGCCGAAAATTACTCGGAACGTATAACACGAAGCGCAGAAGCCACTGAAGAGTGGAATACCATTAGGGATATATGATTTGAACGGTTATACACAGAAGTTAGAGAAGTGAAAAGAATAATAAAGAGTGGATAACAATAAGTATGTTGGCTGAAATGGACGAGCGCAGGAAACGGGTAAACGACAACTCGGAAAAAGGCAGAAGATCGTACAGAAAACTGAACTATGGACTAAGAATGTTAACTGGCCAAGTTACAGACGAATGGATGAGAAGACTGTGTGATGAATTAGAAGAATTGGAAAAGAAACGAAAACTGGAAGAAACGTGCAGAATAGTGAAATCTTTAACAAAAGAGGCGTAAGAAAAGTAAGCAAACAAGGAACCTTAAATAAACATGGGTATAGAAGAGGAGAAGAAAGATTGAATGAAGGAAACAAGTAACGTTAAATAAACATGGGAAGGAGACAGTGTGTATCAGAGAGAGGAAGGAAGGTTGAATGGATTTTGTGGGAGAGTTATATGAAGCACTAGCGGGTGACACCATACTGGTTTTGGAAGATGAAGGGGAACGGAATGAAGAAAGGCTGTAGGATAATTAATCTTATCAGTCACGTTACAAAGTCTATAACGAGAGTCATACTAAGGAGGATTGAAAAAAAATTGAGGAAAATACTGCGAAAGACCAGTACGTGTTCAGAAAGTGTAGAGGAACAAGATATGCAATAGGATATCAGAGCATAATTGGAGAAAGAATGTTAGAAATGAACGTAAGGATAAAGGCTACAAAATACGAGGAAAGACAAAGGTGATGAGCATAAGTGAGAAAGAAATGACTGTTAACATACTATTAGATGGAAAAAAAAGGACAAGTAAAATCCTTTCTCTGCCTGGGAAGTAAAATGATACTAAACGTAGTCAGTACAGAAGAAATAAGAAGGAGGGTATTTCTAGGAAAGAATGTATTTGAAAAGGTGAAGCAGTTACTAACAGTTGGAAGAGTTCAAAAAATGTTCAAATGTGTGTGAAATCTTATGGGACTTAACTGCTAAGGTCATTAGTCCCTAAGCTTACACACTACTTAACCTAAATTATCCTAAGGACAAACATACACACCCATGCCCGAAGGAGGACTCGAGCCTCCGCCGGGAGGAGGAGTTCAAATGGTGCTGAGAAAATCGGTATTTGCTAAATATTATGTCCAGAGTGTAATGTTATACAGCAGTGAATCATGAAAAGTTAAAAAGAAAAGAAGATAGGTATTTAGAAAGTTTCGAAATGTAGCTATGGCGAAGAATACTTAAGGTGAAGTTGACTGACAGGCTGATGAATGAAGAAGTGACGAAGAAAACACGGAAAGAAAGAAGATTATTGGAAGTGATCAGAATGAGGAAACAGTCTTGGCTGGGACATATATTGTGTAGAAATTGTCTGCAAGAGAGAATTATAGAGGAAAAGTGGAAGGAATGAAAGGAGGAGGTAGGAAGAGAAATGGAATGATGGAGGACATTAGAAATGGGCGAACACGCAAACAAATGAAGGAAGATGCTGAGCACAGTACACAATAGAAAGTCTCCACTTGAAACCTGCCGTAAGAAGGATACACTAAAGAAGAAGATACAGCTTAGAGAGCCCATATTAAGTGGCTGTTGATCATTTGTTCCCATACCTCCCCTAAAAAGTTGGTAAATGCTACAGTACGATAATTATTAGGGTTGGTGCGCTACGTTTCAGATTTCAAGAGCAAGATCATTTCCTCCTACAATAAGGTTACCCGACCCTTGTGGCAAGTGTACATATGGCCTCATTTCATGCGACGTACAACGAAATCTCCGAGGAGGAGAAACGGGCTGGTATGTTTGTCGATAAGTTCCTCAAGGACCGCACTCTCCATAGTTTCGTGAGGTGGTGGGAGATAAAGGGATTACACAATTATTCTTAACGGTGTGTTGACCTGAATAGCTAGAGTTTAAATGTAGGCAGTCAGGATTAGAAATATGTATTATTGTCGAATACTCCACTCTTAGCCTTCTGCCCATATGACTTACCTTTCCTGTGTCCGGCTTGGAGGTTAAGTGGCAACGCGCATGGCTGTAATCGGAAATGTCGCGAGAGCGAATCCTTGTCACACCTTGAAGTTTTTCAGTCTGTGTACTTGGCTGACTGCCCGCCTGTATACACCTTCGTGCTCCGACCGGCAGCAAGTCTTTACATTGGTACCAGTCGTTGTGTGACCTGCGAGCAGGTGACTTCGCTGCGTGCAGCTGTCTGACGTAATTCTTAAGTGTACCGAGACTTCGGTAAATAATATGGCGTCGTACAAGCCACGAAGTCAGATTTGTAGGCAAGAGCTTTGTCAACTGTTGCATAAGAACAATAGTACAACAGATAACAGTAACGTGTGGTTCCATGGATCCATGTGACGATTGTGGTAGGAAAGGCGAATAGTCGACTTCGGTTTATTGGGAGAATTTTAGGGAAGTGTGGTTCATCTGTAAAAAAGACCGCATATAGGACGTCTAGTGCAACCTATTATTGAGTACTGCTCGAGTGTGTGGGAACCGCACCAGGTCCGGTTGAAAGAAGACATCGAAGCATCGAAGCTGTTCAGAGGCGAGCAGCGAGATTTACTACCGGTAGGTTCGAGCAACATGCAAGTGTTACGGATATGCTTCGGGAACTCAAATGGGAATCCCTGGAGGGAAGGAGACATTCATTTCGAAGACGGCTCATACGGAGGCATATACACTCACGCTCATAAATTAAGGATAATGCTGATACATGGCAAAACAATGCTCTGCTGGGGGGTTTGCGGGTTTAAATCACCTCGGGATCACCACGCGGTGTATTTGACCTGCGGTCGTCGCACGGTGACGCTGGCAGCAGTCCACATACGCAGAGGTTTGTAGGTGCATGTCAGAGTACGGTGCAGCGAGTAAGTGTGCAGACGTTTTCAGACGTGCTAATGGCGACTTTGTTGCAAATGGCTCAAAGAACACATATTGATGACGTTATGAGGAGTAGAATACTAGGGCGACTGGAGGCTGGTCAAACACAGCAGGTCGTAGCACGGGTCCTCCGTGTGCCACGAAGTGTGATCTCAAGATTATGGCAACGATTCCAGAAGACAGGAAACGTGTCCAGGCGCTACAGTACTGGACGTCCACAGTCTACAACACCACAAGGAGACCGATATCTAACCATCTGTGCCCGCAGACGGCCACGGAGTACTGCTGGTACCATTGCTCGGGACCTTAACGCAGCCGCTAGAACAGTTGTCTCCAGACACACAGTCTACAGACGACTGAACAGACATAGTTTATTCGCCCGGTGACCTGAAAGGTGCATTCCACTGATCCCTGGTCATAGGAGAGCCCGTAAAGCCCGGTGTCAAGAACACAGTACATGGTCTTTGGAACAGTGGTCCCATGTTACGTGAACAGACGAGTCCATGTATAGTCTGAACAGTGATTCTCGCTGGGTTTTCATCTGGCGTGAACCAGGAATCAGATACCAACCCCTTAATATCCCTGAAAGGGACCTGTATGGAGGTCGTTTTTTGATGGTGTGGGATGGGATTATGATTGGTGCACATACACCTCTGCAAGTCTTTGACAGAGGAACTGTAACAGGGCAGATGTATCGGGACGTCATTTTGCACCACTACGTCCGCCTTTTCGGGAGTGCAGTGCGTCCCACCTTCCTCCTGATAGATGATAACGCATGGCTCCACCGAGCTGCCATCGTGGAGGAGTACCTTGAAACAGAAGATATCAGGGGAATCGAGTGGCCTGCCTGCTCTCCAGACCTAAACCCCATCGAGCACGTCTGGTCGTCGTATCGCTGCACGTCTTCAAACCCCTACGCCACTTCAGGAGCTCCGACAGGCACTGGCGCAAGAATGGGAGGCTATACCCCAGCAGCTGCTCGACCACTTGATCCAGAGTATACCAACCCGTTGTGCGGCCTGTGCACGTGTGCGTGGCGATCATATCCCATATTGATGTCGGGGTACATGCTCAGTAAACAGTGGCGTTTTGTAGCACATGTATTTCGGGACGGTTTTCTCAACTTATCACCAATACTGTGGATTTACAGATCTGTGTCGAGTGTGTTCCCTATGTGCCTATGCTATTAGCGACAGTTTTGTGTAGTGCCACGTTGTGTGGCACCACATTCTGCAATTATTCTTAATTTATGAGCATGAGTGTAGACAGTCGTTGTTCTCTCCCTCTACCTGCGTGTTCAACAGGAAAGGAAAGAACTAGTAGTGGTGCAGCGTTCCCTCCGCCACGCAAGGTGCGGTGGCTTGCGGAGTACGTATGTAGATGTAGATATTAACAGTAGCGGAAATGAATCCAACGCAGAGATACAGAGTCTAAAGGATTATGTCTAGGTGCGGAAATCACCCATTTTTCCAAGGTCCGGACTAACATAATAATAGCTGGCTAACATATTTTAATGCAAGTGATGCACTGGAAGTTTTAATCAAAGAACTCAGGATTGTAAACACTTGGGCTTACTTCCACCCGAAAGTCATACGTTGCAAATATATTTACAGAAATTCCATAAGCAGACTAGACCGACTCTTCGCCAACGTATGTGCCCAGTGTAACAGATTGTGAGTATTTGTCTGTAAACTTTTCGGATCATGTGCCTGTCATGTAATTTTTAGCCACGTGAAGAAAATAAACTGTCTCGGACCAGACACTTGGCAATTAAACACCTCACTAATGCACAATGGACTAAAACAGGAGATCAAAGAAACTTAGTCAAATGTCTCCGATTTCAATCAAGATTAAAGGAACATATTGGTTGATGAGTTCTGTAGGTTAAACCGCAATTTAGGAAATGCATCAGTCAATATTTCAGAAACAAAGCATATAGGCAGAAACACACGATCGAATAATACTTCTCGTGATTGCGGGACCTGTATGGCAACTCTTCTGACATGATTAATCACTCATTAGATATAAAACGAATAAAATCGAAAATAACTACTTTGGATAGGAGACCCTTCCTTACACGGAAATCGAATAATGTAACGAAATATAGATGACTTTGCGCAGGAACGCACTTCGCTATTCCACGTCGTCAGAGAAACCAGGCGAGCTAAAGAGAAAACAGTTAACCATCGGAATGGCGAAGGAGGTATGGCATGCAATCAAGCGTTACGCCGAGAAGTACTATACCGAACTGTACGCAGAACAAGATGTTGACTTAGACGCCAGTGAGGTACTTCTGTCGGATGTGTCAAACACACTAAATGTGGCAGACAACGCAGAACTGTTAGAAAACATAACTCGTTAAGAAATACACATTAAGATCAAAGAAACACCACGAGTAAAAGTAGATGGCCCAGACGGTGTCCTAGTAAAATTTTATTCATGGGCATGGTACATGACCGGCATTGAAGTGGCGTAAATACGTAATGAACTGTTAACAGATGAGCCCCTCCAACCAAAATTTACTGAGGGAACCGTGTGCTTGTCCCCAAAATATCAAAAAGGGATAGATTACAAGAATTTAGACCAATAACACTTCTCAATGCAGACTTTAAAACATTCACATGCGTAATAAACAACAGATTAAAGGCAGTCTTGAAAATGAAACAGACCGAATCAAACTGTTGCATAAATAGTACGATGACTGCGTGATACCCTACGTGAACATCAAAGTATTGTTAACTTAATGTGGATATGTAGACGCCATTTTGCATTAATGTTTTTGGATTTTAATAAAGCATTTGACAGAGTCACTCGGAACTTTTTAATAAGAACTATGAGGGAAATGGGTTTTGA
Source organism: Schistocerca serialis cubense (assembly GCF_023864345.2). Lineage (NCBI taxonomy): Eukaryota > Metazoa > Arthropoda > Insecta > Orthoptera > Acrididae > Schistocerca > Schistocerca serialis. The sequence continues at coordinate 231,511,516 of NC_064640.1, forward strand.
TGACAAATTTGTACGAATTATTAAAAAATATGTGAGGGAACCTTTCCAGAGATCAACATTAACGGTCAATTAAGTGGACCCGTGCAGAACAATTAATCAGTCCGGCAGGGATCTCCTCTTTCAGTGACGTTTCATGCCCTTTCCGTGGAAGTTTTACTTTGGAATCTAAATACGGCATTGAAGGTATCACAAGTGTTTAACGTCAGAAGCGTATGTCATACTAAGTGTTATAAATACAAATAAAGGAATGGACGAACTTAGAAGAATTCTGTCCAAATATACCAATTCTTCCATTGCAAGGCTTAATCTTAGATTTAAAATAATGTATCAGAGCCCATACGGTAGCAAAGTAGAGACTGCTTGGCTCGAGCCAACAGCAGATAGATTTCAACTAGGATTGTATTTAGTACCAAATCAACGTGAAATGGTTATAACTAACTGATTAAATGAGCTACACGCCATTCATGTCTTTCTCCGAGAGAACAACATCCCGGCTTAAGATCTTCTACAAAAGATATAATTTATAAATGCTTAAGTTTTGAGCAAAATCAACAATACAGCGGCTGTAACGCCGACACTATTGCACGTAGCGCACAAAATACTGGCAGTCACATGCTGGTACGGGAGGAAAGTGAACATCTTTTAAAATTTACGAAGGTAGTATGAAAAGTTCTCGGAATCACTACGAGAGGTCAGTGCTAGCGCAACGAGTTGTTCGCGTGATGTACATTGGACTGTTGCCTGTAAACACGTGCCACGTCAGTGCTCTTGGAAGAGAGCTGTGGCGGTGACTTGGCTCCGTTGCTGTTCCCGCGAAGTGATTTGCGAAGATGGAAAAAATCGAGATTCGAGCAGTGATTAAGTACTTCGTAAAGAAAGGTACGAAAGCAAAGGACATTCATGCCGATTTCCAGAATACACTGCGGGACTCTACTCCTTCATATTCAATTGTTGCCAGGTGGACAAATGAGTTTAAATTTGGTCGGGAGAGCTTAGATGATGATTCGCGCAGTGGTCGGCCAAGATGTGTCACTATTCCAGAAATCATTGCAAAAGTGCACAAAATGGTCATGGAGGATCGCCGATTGAAAGTGCGTGAAATTGCTCACGCTTGCCAGATGTCATCTCAAAGGGTATATCGCATTTTAACTGAAGAATTAGAAATGAAAAAATTATCTGCAAGATGGGTGCCGCGACTCTTGACGCTGGTTAAAAAATATGCCGTCACCCTGGCAAAATTATACGAACTAAGGTACGAATTGTTGCCACACCCGGCTAATTCACCTGATATGGCTCTGCCAGACTTGCATCTCTTCGAAAAACTGAAAATATTTCTTGTTCTACGAAGATTCCCTTTAAACGAAGAATTGAAAGTTGGAGTTGGCAACAATTTGGAGGTCTGGAGGAATCTCATTTTCAAGATGGGATCAAGGCACTAGAACAATGTTGGACCTAGTGCATTAATCTACAAGGATTTTAGATTGAAAAATAAAAAAGTTTCAGTGATGTAAGTACTGTTCTTGTATTCCGTTCCGAGAACTTTTCAAACCACCCTCGTACTACAATGCGGCAACGTTAGCGAGGAAAAGGGGCATCAAACACTCCCAGTCACTCAGTAATGCTATCTTCCTAAATCGGGTCCCAAAAATAGTGAGAACGATCAAGCCGGGGATAATGCACATTCTGTTTGGCACTTTGAGACCTGTGGACAGCGCCGCACCATGCAGTGTCGACCATATGAATGCATAGCTAAATCACATACACAAGTATTTCATAGAATTTATTTATATTCACCTCGGCGCGAAACAAATCGTCACCAAAAAGACCTGCGAATCGCTAACCTCACAGAGTTCGCAAAGCCCCCCGAGGTGAATTACCCAAGAGAAGTCTGGAAAAATCTTTGGAACAATTTCTTCAACTATATTTCACCAGCCAGAGTGAGCACTTGGTACGATCTCGCCAATTGGGCCATCCCTACTGCGGAAAGACTCCACGGAATCAAGCCGCAAGCCACCCTTACTGCCATCATCGCCAGCTGGTCTAACGTGCACAGCACCTATTTGCTTGCAGAGACGAAATACCAATCTGGAATTGGACCAGGAGAAACCTAGCCTTCATAAACAGAACCGTTGCGACCACCATATCGGTGAATGACGTCCTTTATCCTGCCTGGAACCTTCACCCAAGTGCAAAACACAAGAGCTACAGTTGTCTAATGAGACATGTGGTGCACTTCGTCATGGTTCACAAATCACCCATTATTGGCGACTTAATATTACTGGTCAGCATCGCAAGCTGCAGAACCATCCGAGATACAAGAGCCGTTTTCAAAACTACTTAAAAATTGAGCTGTCGTAAACCGGCACATCAGTCCAAGTCAAACGAGTCATCTAAAGCGCATGACATTAGTGAACTAAGCATTAATGTTTCAGTCGACCTCTGACAAACCACGATTCTCCTAAAACACATCAACGAGAGCAAGATTTTTAATTTGTATGTATACAGAAGTTTATGGCTATTATTCTACAAGGGTGCAAAACATAACAAAAACAAACAAAAAAACATAACAAAAAAAAGACATGACAGAGTGACGAGACGTTCACTCCACTTACAAGTGGATCTTCTTTATTTATTAAGTATATTGAAACTCATACAGGTTTTTCAGAAATTCCCGTTACAAACTTGTAGGACGTGTAGAGGAAAGTGAGTACATTATATTTTGAATAAGAAACGTACCTTTTGCGTGCTACAGCTGTTGGAAAACATGTTTGCTAGGTAGGCATGTGACAGGGAAATCATGTCAACGAGTACACAAGCAATTTCTTTGGCTGTTAATGAGTGGAAATGCAAAACAAATGATGTACTGAGTCACGTCTAATCAAGTACCTGTAAAAGTGGTCGCGTTATCAACATGTTTTCAAATGGTTGGAGCACGGCAATGGCACATATCCGGACATGGGCTCCAGTTCAAAATATTATCTATTCAGTCCCCTCTACAAGTCCTAGAAGCTTGAAACGGGAATTTCTGAACACCTTGTGTACCCATATTGGAAGCTTACTACGTTGCAATACACTGCAGCAACGACCACAAAGGGAAAATTTTTGATAGCCCCCTCATAGAGTGATTGGTATAATTTGAAACTGCTGTTTTATTTTTAAGATACAGACAAAGAAACTCATTAACACACTGCCGGTAAAAATGCAGTACCCTCAAGGACAAGGCCATTCTATTGGTGAGTGATGTCACAGGTAATTAATCACTGTAGGAGTCTGTCATAAAATTAGATCAAATGAAACACACATGTCGCAATGAAGGGTCCAGAACAGTCACCTCAACAAACACCGTACTACCCTGTTGTGGAAATGCTGGCGTGCAAACGGTCATAAAGGTGCAGAATGGCATCATGCGATAGACCGTCCCAAGTATCTTCCACCCTTTGTGGAATTCGGCAATGACTCTTGCAGGCTTTGCAGAACGGGAAACATCCCGCTTCATCATGTCCCATACGTGTGCAACTGGCGAGGTATCTGGTGATCTTACTGGCCACGACAGTAGTTTTATACCACGAAGATCACACTGTATCGCAGCAGCCGAATATGGACGTGCATTATCCTGCTGGAAAATCACATAATCTTCCTGTCGAAGAAATGGCAGTAATATGGGGATAACGACCTGTGAAATATAGCAGACACTGGTTAATTTACCCTGTAGAAACACCAGATGTGACCGCAAGTTGTAAGCAATGGCCCCCACACTATCGGGTCTGAACTGGAACCTGTGTGTCGTGAGCGAAGGCGCTCCACAATATGCCGCTCAGCAGGTCTACGCTGTACACGTGTACGTACATCACTCACATATAGACATGGCCTGCTTTCCTCGCTGAAGACATCAGAGAGTCAGTCCAGTCTCTAGTCGACTCTTTTCGAACACCAGAGTAGCCTATATTTACCATCAGAAACAGTCTTGATCACAAATTATTTATTCCGGTGACCGGGTTCGAACACAACTGTGGTCATCTTCAGACCAATGAGTAAGAACCTCCTTCTGGTGGTGATTTACCACCAGAAGGAGGTTCTTATTCAATGGTCTGAAGATGACCACAGTTGTGGTCGAAACCGGTCACCGGAATAAATAATTTGTGATCAAGACTGTTTTTGATAGTAAATATCTGTAACAACGTTGATCACTATTCACTCCCACAATGTATTCAAAAGTAACCAGAGTAGCCTGTTTGGCAGTGTCGTGGTGTCAGTGGCAGCCTCGCCTGGGGCACGCGTAATCTTATTCCAGCTGCAGGCAGACGGTTCCCAATGGTCCTTGATGAGACACTAGGTGCAACATGTGGCCGCATTCCTTCTCCGGATGATATTCGATCGGCCACCGTTGCTCGTACAATGCGTCGATCTAGGTGTGCGTCTCTACTACCCGGACGTCCAGAACCTGGTCTAAAGATGTGGGACTGTTCCACATACCACAGTTGAAAGAAGCGACACACCAGCGGTACATTGGCCCAACCAGTGTAGCAGGTCGTCGATGCGTTCAGCCACCTGCCCGCGGGCCCACAATGCCACTCCAGTTCGAATGGCTCAAACTGTTCAGCGCTACTACGTACTCGTCGATGGGGCATGGTTGTAACATAGAACGAACGTTGCAAACACAGTCCATCTCTAAACTCAGCACAGTTGCTGCCTGGAGAGTCGCAACACAGAGCACGCGCCCACGCCTCCAAAGCGCCAGCTGATGGCCGATGTCAGTGACAAATGAATGAAGATACGATGCCACTGAACACATTCCTTGAGGGCGTTGCATTTTTTTTTCAGCAGTATAGATAGAACGACAATGCTCCTGCACTAGATGATAATTTGGTTGTTTGAGTTAAATACAAAAACGTTGTTTTCATGAAAATACTTCGTCCGACGCTTTCGTAATTATATAGCCGTCTGCAATGGCGGAAATAATGTAAATCAGGTTCTCCTACATTTTTTTCAGCATTATGTCCACGATAATTTACTTTTTGGCTTCCACCACACCATACAATTTACACGGTAATTCTACCAGAGAAAGCTCTTATGATGTCAGATTGTCAACAGATGACGACTGATTTTTTTAAAAAAAATGTCGCACAACGGATTATTTCGACCCGAACTTTTCCCTGAAATGAGACGCCTTCTTAGCAGCGTTTGGGTGTTCACACAGAGAAGTGAACGAAGTGGTCGCACCACTCCTCTCCACTGTAACAAACGTGTTAATTCGCACCATTAGCCTCTCGTTCTTGCCTACAGGCACTTTACAAGTGCACGACGCTGCCACATAGTTTCGGCCCTAACATTATTGGGCACTTTTTCTCCTTTTCTGGCTAAATCAGGGCAGCCATTCTGTCGTTTCATAAACAGTACCGAAGGAACGAGCCCTAGCGTTCACCAAAGCAGTTCTTTGCTGGATGGCGGCTACGTGAACAGACATTTTTAAATAGGCGCGCTTTGAAACGGATTCTGTTTGTGCAACAGCCAGCCGCGACGCGGACGTGAAATATTTTGGGACAGCTGCGGCGGCAGCTGGTCGCCTCTTTGTGGCTGGCCGCGCCTCCTGCGTCGTCGCGCCTCGCACAAAAGGCCAGCCACACCATTATTAACAATCAAGCTAGCCGTAGCTATGCCCTCCGCGTTGTGTAAGATAATGAAACAAGCGCCACGTACGGTGCATGAACACCGGTTCCTTACCTCCTCCGTCTTTTCTATCCGCACCTGCAGCTGTATGTAGCAAGCTGGCGCCCAGTCACTGGCTGCGTTTTCCCAGCGCCAGCGTCCTACGACCTCTGAGCCGCTATAGTCCTCTGGAGAGTGCGAGAAGTTATTTTCTCGTTACTCGGTCAATGATTAAGACACTGGGCTTGGGTCTGGTGAAGCGGGGTTTAAATTACCAATCTGTCATTCTGGTTCAAATGGCTCTGACCACTATGGGACTTAACATCTGTGGTCATCAGTCTCCTAGAACTTAGAACTACTTAAACCTAACTAACCTAAGGACATCACACACATCCATGCCCGAGGCAGGATTCGAACCTGCGACCGTAGCGGTCACGCGGTTCCAGACTGAAGCGCCTAGAACCGCACGGCCACACCGGCTGGCTCTGTCATTCTGACCTACGTTTCGCAATATATTCCAAAATCACCTCAGTCGAATTCGAAGTCACTGTTGTATCCGTTCGCCATCTTTACTGAACCGTTTCGTCTCTAGTGTCTAATACTGGACGTCAAGTTATAATATTTATTATTTCTTCTTCTCGTCCTCTAATGTGTTTCCTTTATAAACAACTGTTGTGGTCGTTATGTTAGTTGCAGACCTCAGATACAAAAACAAAAGAGTTGTTAATTTTTTTTTATTTTTTTTTTTTATTTTTTTTTTTTTTTTTTTTTTTTTTTTTTTTTTGTAAGTTCTCATTCGTGTGGCAAACTTCTAATTTTATACTTGTAATTCACGCGAGTCACATGAAAAAAAAGTCTTTAAAACTGTTTCTCTTTTCACGTTAGGAGCTACTTTTCATAGAAAATATTATACTGATTTTTAACTTCCTTACAAATTAAAACTGTGTGCCGGATCGGGACTCTAACCTGCAGCCTTTGCATTTCACGGGCAAATGTTCTACCGACTGAGCCATTCAGGTACGACTCACGACCCGCCGTCACAGCTTCACTTTCGCCAGTCCCTCTCCCACTCTTCCCAAACCGCCTAGTAGTTCTTCCCTCACATTGCGGAACTAGCAGTTCTAGAAGGAAGGATATTGCGGAGAAATACGAGAGTTGAAGAAAAATATGGGAACACCACGAGAAACGGAGGCTTTTACATAAATACTTATGCTAGCCAAGCCTGCAGATGGCTCTGTTATGTTTGACCACGGAGGTCACCTGTGCAATGCCATTAACACGAGGCAACTGTGAATCGTGGTCACAAGAGAGTTGTGTGTAATTTTGAGTGCATTATGTTCAGAGCTCAGTGAATTCCAACGTGGGCAAATTGTTGGTGCTCGTCTGGTGTGAGCTTCTGTAACCGAGGTAGCCGAACTGTCAGGTGTTTCAAGAGACACCACGTCGAAGATTTATATCACGTACCGGGAAAGTGGAAAAATATCATCCGCTACGTCACAACGCGGACGAATGTGTGTGTTGAGTGTTCATGACAGACGATCACGGAGGACTGTGACAAAAAATAAAAGGACGACAGCTAAAAAGTCACTGCAGAACCGTATGTCGCGTTCGCGAACCCTGTGAGCGCTAAAACAACACGAAAAAAGCTCAAAAAGCTGAGAATTCCAAAACCACAGATAATTGATTCAAATGCACGTAACAGGAAAACGTGGTGCCGAAGCCATAAAACCTAGACTATCGAGCAATCGAAGAAAGTGTGAAACAAGACTCATCCGACAACATGATTGTTTCCAACTTCTGGCCGAGTTTACGTCCAGAGAGTGATCCATGACGGGGGTTCGGTGAAGATTTTGGCTGCCATATCGTGGTATTCTATCGGCCTCGTGGTTACTCTGCAAGGTCACTTCCTTGCCAAGGATTATGTGACAGTTTTGGCTGATCAGGTGGATCCCGCAGTACAGTATTTGTTTCTTAGTGGTGATACAATGTTCCAAGAAGACAGGAACCCTGTTCACGTAACTCGCATCATCCATGGGCGTTTAGTGAGCAGGAAGATGAATTTTCACGTCCCCCCTGGCTACCACAGTCACGTGTTCTCAATACCATTGAGCCTTTGTTGACTGCTGTTGAGAGAAGTCAGCAAAAATGGCTCTGAGAACTATGGGACTTAACTTCTGAGGTCATCAGTCCCCTAGAACGTAGAACTACTTAGACCTAACTAACCTAAGGACATCACACACACCCATGCCCGAGGCAGGATTCGAACCTGCGACCGTAACGGTCACGCGGTTTCAGACTGTAGCGCCTAGAACCGCTCGGCCAACCTGCCCGGCAGAGAGAAAACAGCATAATCGCTATCCAGCCCGTATCACCGGTACCTGAACTTTTCATTGTTTAACAGGAAGTCTTGTATAAAATTGCCCCGAAAACCTTACAGGGCCTGTATTCGTCCATTCCGAGACGACTGGAAGCTGTTTTGAAATCCAAAGGTTTTTCTACACCGTATCAGGCATGGTAACGTGATGCGTTTTTGGCGTTCCATATTTCTGTCCATACCGTCTAGAGCAAAATACAAGCAGCCATACTCGGCTCTTGTAATTCTTGTATTTCCACTTTATTATCTACGAATAGGAATGCACGTAAATTAGTATGTTTATTTAACTTAATTCCTGGGTAATTATCTGGTCTTCCCGTTTTTAAGGACATTGTCAATATACTTGTTAAAAAGAGAGGTTAATGGGAACATCACTGTCTCACTCGTCGGTTGGTTTTTATTTCATTTGTACTTTTCTCTCCGAAATCTCTCTGAATGCTTTTTCAGAGAATTATTTTGAACAATTCAAAGTACAAATGGTTGCAAAACCATACCTGACGTCAGTGCAGCAGATAATTATGAGCAGATAGACGGATAGAATCACGACGGATACAGGGATTAGTGACCCCAAGGTTGTTGTAGAGAGACTAAATACCGTAGCATCAAAATCTACCAAAAATAAACGCAAAATACATCTTTTTAACTAAGCAGGTAAAAAGTAACTTGAGTCCTTCCTAAGAAACAGTCTCCACTCCTTCCAGTCTGACTATATAAGTGTAGACCAGATGTAGTTTAAATTCAAAGAATTAGTATCGACGGCATCTGAGAAATATATCCCAAATAAACTAATAAGAGGTGGTGCTGATCCCCCATGATACCCAAAATTGGTTAGAACACTATATGTAATGTAATATCTTGTATAGCTACCTTTTATTAACCTGACACGTTCCACATCATTACGAAGTGTCCTGTTCATGATCTATGGAACAAGTACTAATCTAATATAATCTAATATGCAGAAGCAACGAAATAAGCATGCCAGATTTCAAAGAACGCAAAACGCCTAATATTGGCGAAAGTCTTACAGAAGCTCAATATTTAGCGTTAACTTCAATACGAGATGCTTGAATCTGGCATAAAATCCAAAGAGATTCTGGTCGTATGTAAAGTACACCAGCGGAGAGACAAAATCAATACTCTCACTGCGCGATGACCGAGGTGATGTTACGAATGACATTGCCACTACAGCAGGGTTACTGAACACAATTTTCCCAAATTCCTTCACCAAAGAAGATGAAGTAAATATTCCTAAATTCGAATCAAGAACACCTGTCAATATCAATAACTTAGAAGCAGATATTCTCGGTGTAGCGAAGCAGCTTAAATCACTTAATAAAGGCAAGGCCTCCGGTCCAGCCTATACACCTTTCAGGTTCCTTTCAGAGTATGCTGATACAATAACTCCATACTTAGCAGTCATATACATCCACTCGCATTTCGAAAAATCTGTACCTAAAGATTGGAAAGTTGCACAAGTGACATCAATACCGAAGAAAGAAAATAAAAGTAATCCTCTGAATTACAGACCCATAACGCTAACGTCGATTTGCAGTAGGATTTTGGAACACATACTGTTTTCGAACATTATGGATTACCTGAAAAAGAACGATTTATTGACAATCAGCCAGTACAGATTTATAAAATACCGTTCTTGTGAAGCTCAACTAATTTTTTATTCTCACGGAATAACGGGTGCTATCAACAGAGGATATCAAACTGATTCCATATTTTTAGATTTCCGGAAGACTGTTGACATAATTCCTTACAAGAGAATTCTAATTAAACTGCGTGCCTATGGATTGTCGTCTCAGTTGTGCAACTGGATTCGTGATTTCCTGTCAGAAAGGTCACAGTTCGTAGCAACTGACGGAAAGTCACCAAGTAAAACAGAATTATATGTGGTGTTCCCCAAGTAAGTGTTAGAGGCCCTCTGCTGTTACATAAATGATTTAGGAGACCATCTGAGCAGCCCTCTTAGTATAGTGGCAGATGATGCTGTCATTTACCATTTTATAAAGTCATCAGATAATCAAACAAATTGCAAAACAATTTAGACAAGATATCTGTATGGTGCAAAAAGTGGCAATTGACTCTAAATAATTAAAAGTGGGAAGTCATCCACATGAATAATGAAAGGAATCCGCTAATTTTCGGTTACAGGATAAAACACACAAAACTAAGGGCTGTAAATTCAACTAAATACGAGGGCTATTCGGAAAGTAAGGAACGATAGGTCGCGAAATGGAAACCACAGTGAAAATCAAAACTGTTTTATTTGCAACAATTTCCAGCTGCTTATCTCCATAGTCGCCGATCCGACTTAGACGTTTGTCATAGCGTTGTACCAACTTTCCAATACCCTCGTTATAGAAGGCAGCCGCCAGTACTTTCCGCCAATTCTCTACGCTGGCCTACAGCTCGTTGTCTGTGCCAAAATGTTGTCTTAATAGACAGTGGTTCATGTGAGCAGAGATGAAACTCAGAGGGAGGAAATTACGGGCTGTATTGTGGGTAATCAAACATTTCCAATTTAAAACGATGCGGGAGCATATTCATTGCCCCTTTAGAATGCCGCTGAGAATTGTCATGAAGAAGAAACCGCACGACAGTTATGTAATGTTGGCTGCATAGCTTCAGGCGAAATTTCTCACCAGGCCCTCGTACTTGACGGGAGACACTATTGTTCTAGTTATCTTTATGTGCTCCCTGTGTGCTCAGAACTAAAAAGAACGACGGAACGCGTTCGACGGGCATACTACAGACACTTCTCAACACACCTGTGCAAAACTTCATCGAATTTTCACTATGGTTTCCATTTCGCGACCGATCGTTCCTTACTTTCCGAATAACCCTCGTATTTAGGGATTTCAAGTACGAATAACTTAAATTGGAACGATCACATAGATAATGTTGTGGAGAAAGCAAATCAAAGACTGCTAGTTGTTGGCAGAATACTTAGAAAATGCAACAGGTGTAGTAAAGGAACTGCTTTTTTTACGCTTGGCCGCCCTCTTCTGGAGTACTGCTGGCGATGTGGGATCCACAGCACATAGGGTTGACAGAGAACAGCGAAAAAGTTGAAAAAAGGGCAGCTCGTTTTGTATTGTCGTGAAATAGACGAGTTAGCCCCACGGATATGATATGCGGAAGGGGATTCCAACTATTAAAACAATGTCGATTTTCGTTGCGGCAGAATCTTCTCATGAAACTTAAATCTCCAACTTTCTTCTCAGAGTCTGAAAATATTTTGTTGGCGCCCACATTCATAAGGAGAAATGATCATCGTAATAAAACAAGAGAAATCAGAGCTCGCACGGAAAGATTTAAGTGTTCGTTTTTCCCGCGCTCTATTCGAGAGTGTAACTGTAGAGAAATAGCTTGAAGGTGGTTCGATGAGCTCTCTGTCAGGCACTTAACCGCGAATTGCAGAGTGATATGTAGATTAGAGTCGGCCGGAGTGGCCGAGCGGTTCTAGGCGCTACAGTCTGGAACCGCGCAACCGCTACAGTCGCAGGTTCGAATCCTGCCTCGGGCATGGGTGTGTGTGATGTCCTTAGGTTAGTTAGGTTTAAGTAGTTCTAAGTTCTAGGGGACTGATGACCTCAGATGTTAAATCCCATAGTGCTCACAGCCATTTGAACCATTTTTGTAGATTACATATAGATGTGTCTATTGCTATTTCAGTTTCTTGGTGTAAGCGTTTGACAGAAAATTGTCTTTGTTTTTTTATGAGTCGTTTTACATTAACTTTAATGTCAATAGATGTACGCCTTTCTTAAATCCACTTTGATCTTTCTGTATATGTTCTCAACTAGATATGTTGCCCGGTTGTTCAAAATTTTTGAGTAGATTTTGTACACTGCATTCAACAAACTAATGCACATTCCACTTTCGCTTCTATTTATTTTTTTGAACAGCTCCTACTGCTTCCAACGAGCTTGGAATTTTGTAACTTTCCCAGCACATGTTGATAAGATGTAGTAATCTGAGATGAAAGGAATACAGGAATAACCTGCGAATTTGATTACCTCTACATTTTCCACACACTCTCGCAACTTTTTCTATTTCTAGTTTTTTAACATTTCTTGTTAGAATATTTGCAATTTTTTCTTTCTGCTTCTGACACGAAAGTAAGAAATTAAAAATTGTGTTTTATTCTTAGTAATCTCGACTTCAAATGGATACAATACACTAACAAAAAACTATACCAAAATCTCGCTGTTGTCTCACAGTTCACTCCGCATACTGATAATTTTTATGAAGGTTAAAATAATCGATATCAAGCCCCTTAACTTCACTTGAAGGAGAAAATATACTAAACAAGTTTAAATTAAGAAAATTCGCTCATGATTAGTGCAGTATTTCCATCAGACTATGATGGTAGGATTTTGCAGTTTCGTAACATGCATGTCCCTATTTATTGGATTATACACTCTTCGGAACAAATGGATTACTTTTGTGTATCTTTTTTTTATCTACTGGTTTAATTAGCGTTAAAACTGTCGACATATATGTGAAACATCTAACTTCTTACAAAATAAGGATTGCAAGCAACCAGATTTAGGCTGTATTATAAACTATATTCAGCTGCTCAGTCACCACGGGAGCACTTTAGATTGAAGACTGGATGATTTCTTTGCACGTTTAGACTGGCAAGCGATACAGAAATGAATAGCAGTTACGAGCCTGGTCGCAGGCCTTACACAATACTGTGACATTTCCGTGTTCTTTCCGGCATTACTGACTATGTCTCTGTTTTGATTTTGCAGTGGACACCGCTAATGCTTTAATCTCTCATTAACAGTAAGCCTCTTTGGCTGCTTGCCGGGTGACCAGTCCTGTATGCACAGCTGATGCTAATTTTTATCGAACAGTCATCCAAGTTTTATCGGGTATTACACAGGGTATCCTGCATCGAACTGACAAATTCGCTCTAGGATTGAAAATCAATATATATTGAAAAATATGCCAGAAACACACCACATGTGACATTATGCTACTGAAGCCATTTGAGGTACTGTGATGAACAGAATGAGAAAGTAACCAAACAAATGATTAATAGCGATGTGTCAGAGAAAATAACAAACAGATCAGCTAAATACAGTGACAGAAAGGAATCCCAGTACTGAGAAATATTTAATATACGAACATATTTGTATAGGTAACATATTTAAGAGATTAACGTTGCACGATCACACGTTAACGTAAGCAGGAGAAAATCCACTGCAAATATGAAATGCTGGTACATTAATAACCGATGTATCAGAATGTTGAATGCAAGAATGCAAACGCATATGCATTGTGTCGTACAGATGCCGGATGTAAGTTTGTGGAATGGAGTTCCACGCCTGTTGAACTTGATCGGTCAATACAGGGAGGGTTAATGCTGGTTGTGGATGACTCTGGATTCGTCGTCCGGTGATGCCCCATACGTGCTCGATTGGAGTCATGTCTGGTGATCGAGCAGGCCAAGGCAATTTGTCGGCATTCTGTAGAGTATGTTAAGTCACAACAGTGGTATGTGGGCAAGCGATATCTTGTTGGAAGACACCCCCAGGAATGCTGTTCAGTCGGCCGAAGTGGCCGTGCTGTTAAAGGCGCTGCAGTCTGGAACCGCAAGACCGCTGCGGTCGCAGGTTCGAATCCTGCCTCGGGCATGGATGTTTGTAATGTCCTTAGGTTAGTTAGGTTTAACTAGTTCTAAGTTCTAGGGGACTAATGACCTCAGCAGTTGAGTCCCATAGTGCTCAGAGCCATTTGAACCAATGCTGTTCATGAATGGCAGCATAACAGGTTGAATCACGAGATTGACGTACAAATTTGCAGTCAGTGTGCGTTAGATAAACACGAGAGAGCGCCTGCTATCATAAGAAATCGTACCCCAGACCACAACTCCAGGTGTAGGTCCTGTGCATCTAGGCCGCAGACAGGGCAGTTGCAGGCGCTCAGCTGGTCCCATCCTAACCAACACATGTCTATCACTGGCACCGAGAGAGAACACGCAAAAGACCTCCATTCCGCTTCCCATGAGCTCTCGCTTGACACACTGGCGTCACAAAAGACGGTGGTTTGGCGTTAGTGGAATGCACGCTACAGGGCGCCTGGCTCGGAGCTTTTCTTGAAGTAACTGATGTTCAACAGTTCGTTGTGTCACGGTGGCTAACTGCTGCTCAAATTACTGCTGCAGATGCAGTACAATGCGTCACAGCCACACATCAAACACGATAGTCTTCCTTCTCGGTAGAGCACGTGGCCGTCCAAAGCCCGGCCTTCTTGCGCCGTACCTCCCCGTGACCACCGCTGCCAGCACTCAGGTACGGTGGCTAGATTCCTGCCAACTCTTTGTGCAATATCCCTGAAGAGATGTCCAGCTCTCGTAGCCCTATTACAACAACTCATTCAAACTCAGTTATCTGTTGATAATGGCGTCTTCTTTGTCTTAAAGGCATTTTTGACTAACACAAACTCACTAAGTTCAATCTCAAATGTAACGAACGCTCGTGAAGTTCGCCTCGGTAGCAGCGTGGTCAGCGCGACGGATTGCCAGCCGACGGAGTCCGGGTTAGATTCCCGCTGGGGTCAGAGATTTTCTTCGGTCGGGGACTGGATGTTGTGTTGTCCTTACCTTTCTACAGTCATAATTGACATTCCACAGTTGATTTAGCAGTATGTGCAAGTCCCGAAAGCCTATAAATTAAACAACGCTCACAACTGTTACAAAACGATTTTAAAGAAAATCTGATTTGCATCGTCATAGTGGCTTTGCTAGTGCCATTTTTATGAGACTGGCACGAAATCTGAATAGACGTCAAGTTTCAATTGTAGAAATAGGCCTACCAGCTTCTATTAGTCTCGCACAACTTCTTCTTGGTGTTAGGATTTTTAAACACTTCTGTTATTTCGCAAATCAGTGTCTAATCATTAAAAATGCAAAACTTACACAGATACTAATGGAAATGGTAGTGAAGACAGTAATTCGTGACACTGTATCGAGGATGCCATGGGTGTTTCTATATGGAGCCTTAGCGAACACATGTGACACTTTACTAGAGGAGGCCACAGGTAAGCGATATGAATCAGCAATGTCTGAAGGGGATTTTGTGGCTTGGTCAAATTGTTTGTCACCCAATAGGAGCAAGCAGTGGCGGGCTGAAGATCTGTTAGGCGGGGGAATTTTTTTTAAAATATTAGAGCTCTCATCGGGGAGGACCGAATGAATCTTATAAGCCTTTGCTGAAATATCAGCATTCCTAACGATAAAGCGCCAGGCTGGCAACTGTCTGGATCGGCGCTAGTCAACTTATGATAAGAAGCGTTTGTGTGTGTGGGGGGGAGGGGGGTGGAGGGAGGCGGCGGGAGACGAAACCCAATGTACACCAGGAATTATATACGATTTTAGCCTGGCCAGTCGGAAGCACTTTTGAGTGGGAACTTTCTCGGCTACCCGATGTATCGGTGGACCGAAGCGACAACTCACTGTCGGGAGAAATGATGTGGCGGAACCTGCGCTGAGCGGACGGAGGACGGCAAAACGTAGCGACGTTGTCACGAGAAAACCTTGTGTCCAAAAGTTCAATATTTTTCGGAGAACTAGAAGTTTTACGTATACAATACTTCGGGAAGTTGTTGTTTTGTAAATGTGTTTCCAGGAACGGAGGTTTACTGGATCTGCGAGGAGGAAGCTGTAAGTGCTTTTGACAGTAACGAGGCAACTTAAAAGGGTACAGATATCGATAGCTTTAGCCATCTCTGCTGAACCAGAGATCACAGGTGAGGTGTGGAATGAGTTTTTGGCGGCTACAGAAAACGCAAGTAAGTAGTTAGTCTGTCAGATCGGTTTGTGGTGTGAAAAGATACGAGTTGGGGTGCTGCCGCTTGGCGTGCATAGGGGCGCAAGTATATGTTTTATCGTTAACCAACTGTTTCCCGAAGGTGCGCTCTCATATCAGTAGTTTTATCATGCTGGATGACAGTAAGCAAGTTACCCACACTCTATATATGAAGGCACGAAGCCTGTTTGTCGTGCAGCGTTTAAATGACGCCGGCGTTGTGGGTCTTCAAACGTCTCAGAAGCTATAAGAGACACCTGACGATCAGCGTCTAAAAGGCGACAGTCTCGTGACTGCTCTAGTATCTCTCTAGCTCACAAGGTCGCATGATATTCTGAGTGAAAGTTCTGGTGGATGTGATTGAGAGATTCCGAATAAGTTTCACACCTCGGATTGCTTAGAACTGTGCGCTAAATCAGACTTTCGTTTGTGAGACATATTAATAATATGTTTCTTAAGGCTTTCCCGTTGTAATAATTATACATACTGTTCTCCGGCTTACCGTCGCATTTTATTATCTTATCTCCACAATATTTCGCCGTAAAAGCTGTCCAGATTCGCCAGGTGGTGTAGCAATTGTGCTCAAAATTTCAGAAACCATGTACACGAGTACGTATTGGATTCGCACTATCACGTAATATTCTATAAACAGAATCGTCGAACAACGCGCAAGCGTGAACGACATTTCTCTCACACATAGCATATTTAACATTAGATTAGACTGCAGTAGCCTATAAAACAAGGCATTTTTACTCAATATGGCATGTAACATACCATTGGAAATTTAATAATTGTAATTAATTAATGAATAACTAACAAATTATGTCTTCCTTTGACTAAATTTGGAGTAGTACAATTTATGATGGTTCAGTAGCAACGTAATATTTTTCTGGCTTTATTGTTCTCGATTTAAAAATAATAATGGTACTCAGAAAGAAAACACAACTTTCTAAAGTGACCTTTGTTCTTCCTCAGGGTTCAGGCTATCTCCACACCAAATTTCATCAACGGTTTAATCCTAAAAACGTTATAGGCAGACTTATTTTCGTATCTGTAATATTACTATAGATAATGTGATATATGAATTAATATATCTTTTTTCACTACGACCAAATGGAATCTAAAAGGGCAATAGCTAACTCAAGAAAATAGTGAACAGTGTGTGCGAGAATGTACTCTGAGCGAGCTTTAGATCTACGTAGGTATGTTTTTTATGAAATCAAGATGTGATAAATTTTTCATCATAGTGTTTATTGAATTATTTATATTGAAGAGGGGAAGTAGCAGATTGATATGGCACGTGTAGTGTAGGCACGCGACTATACCCGGTGATGGAAGCTTTTTTCCTTGACGATACGAAAGTGAGGGCAACACAACACCCAGTCCCACAGCGGAGGACATCTCCAGCCGGACCCTGAATCGAAGGAGAGCCCTTTTGCTTAGCAATCCGCTGCGCTGACTGCGCAGCTACCGAAATGGACATGGAAGTTTTGCAATGATACGTGTAACTCAGGAGCGAGTTTGCCCTTTAATGCTGTCTGCAGATACTCCGATGCCGCCTCAATCAGACAGCAAACAACAGGTGAGGCAAATGGACAGTACATTAAATCGTCAGGGATACCCGGAAATCTACAAAATGAGCCAACTAGACTCTTCAGAAAAATCTTCTTTTCCATTCTCGAAGTTTTTTAAGATTAGTCAAAAGCCGTAGAAGTTCTTTTTAATTTCATTGTAATGTTCTTGTCCAATGACCTAACCAAGAAGCTCTTTTGATAACTAATGTATCAGGCCAAACTAACATTCTGTTCAGTTATTCCCAGTTTCGCTAACATTTTAATGAAGCAAGTGACTCTTCGATATCACCTAATTAGAGAACGCTTAGATGAGATACACAATATCAGAACGAATAGTCACGGCCGAGCCCAACATGTGGGTAACAGGTAAGGCAGTCGACAAATTACATGACTAGTACCACTTATCTATTACGAAAGCAAATAGTGGTCACGTGTAACACTTTCCTTCAGTCATTATACAGATATACGTGGAGTCCCGAAATGAGCGTATGGCATCATTGGCCGGGAGGCCCAATCCGGGGAAGTTCGGCCGAACAAGTGCAAGTCTTATTTCATTCGACGCCA
The DNA here is from genome assembly GCF_023864345.2 of Schistocerca serialis cubense. Classification (NCBI taxonomy): domain Eukaryota; kingdom Metazoa; phylum Arthropoda; class Insecta; order Orthoptera; family Acrididae; genus Schistocerca; species Schistocerca serialis. The sequence goes on from NC_064640.1 coordinate 231,529,503, forward strand.
CATTGGGCGACTTGCGCGCCGGTGATGATTATAAAAAGATGAGAACAACACAACACCCAGTCCACGAAAATCTCCAACCCGGCCGGGAATCCAACCCGGACCCGCTGCACGGGAGGCAAGCACGTTACCACCCAGCACAGCAGGCAGACAGTACTCGTGAATATGACAGGAACGATCATTTAAAGCAAAAAAGTCTAGTAAAAAGGGCTCTAAAATGGATACCTTATGAGCTACGAGCGTTCAGTAGTAGAGATGTATTACGCAGTAGCGAAGATGAACAAGTGCTCATAGCTCTTAAGGTATGCATTTTTACACACATATTTATCAAAGTTTATTGCATCGAAAGATCGTCCCTGTCATATCCCTTGACCATTCCTCCTGCGGACACACTGTATAAGTCAATTTCGAGTACGTAATTCACTTAAAGATTGGAATAAGCATCAGTGCGTTAAAGATTAGGAAAATAGAGTGGGGTTTAAGAAATGCCATAATGTAATTAATACAGAGAGATGCAAAGAGATGAGACGTAAAGAGATTGACAACTTTTGAACGGATGTGTGTAACAAGAGACAAAGATATGTCATCGCCGACAAGGAAAGAGTGCTCCCACTTCCGAAATCCTGAGCTTGAATCACAGAGTTACAATCAGTATGTGGACCGGCATAAAGTTTTTCGTCAAGTTGGTCTATTGTTTCCATTCTCTATATTGTTTTAAACTGTCTAGTGTGAAACTTCAGGCTGTCGGTGATCCGTGGGTTCACCTGAAGCTGGTATATATGCAACCCAAACAACGTAACTTCCTAATACGTCCTCTAATCTCTTTTCTGTATAGTGGTCTGACAAGGCGAAATGGTTATCTCAAGAACCCCTAGAGAACACTTCTCTGTATGGAAATCACTTCAGATATAAACTAATACCATGGTGCTGGAAATATCGGGGAACACGTTATCAGAGATCAGACAATCCTTAACGCTTATAAACCCAAATGTATTACATTAAGTGGCTTTGGAGAGTGGTTTTGCATGAAGTGGTTCAAGAAATAACTAGTTGTGGAAACCTCAACATGAACAGCGCATCACTCGTATTCATGATGAGACGTGGATTCTGCAGTTCTCTCTGACGGCCACATGAGTACATTAGTGTTGTTCGTGTTCAATGCCGTTACCAGGCCTAGTGGAATAAACAAGCAGCGGGAACTGCGTCAGATGCTGCGTGATCACTGCGAAGGACACGGAGTTGGCTCGTACTCGAATGAGACAGCGCTCTCAGCACCCAAGAGAGTTCGAAAACAGACTCACTGTCGGTCTCAATTTGTCCTGCGGGTCGAATCCTGCACTATCCAGATTGGACAGCATAGGAATATATGGGCAGGCATATTCGTCGATAAGATTCCGGCCGACCATGTGTGATCACCACAAGGTAGGATCGCCGTATTGTGCGCCAAGCATATCTAACCCCTTCACATCCGCGTCTATCATACGAGAGCAAGTATTGGCCTCTGTGAAGCGTTCTGTGCTCTCCCGCATGATTGTTCGGAGACTATCAGACTGCTGATGGATGGCGTTGCATTGTGTTCAGGGATGAATTGCAGTTCTACACTACCTCAAACGACTCTTGTGATAACTACTTCATATAGTCAAACTACTGCACCGAAAAGAGATTAGAGTAACTCTAACATAGTTACGTTGAGTGGTCTGCTTGCAGATCAGTCAGAACGCAGTTCAGGTCTTTCGGCTACTCTTCAAACCGAGCGAGGTGGCGCAGTGGTTATCGCATGGGATTCGCATTTGGGAAGACGACAGTTCAGACCCGCTTCCGGCAATCCTGATTTATGATTTCCGTTGTTTCCCCAGATCTCTTCATGAAAATGCCGGAATGGTTCCTGTGAGAAGGGCACGGCCGATTTCCTTCCCTATCCTTTCGTAATCCAAGCTTGTGTTCCGCGTGCACTGACCTCGCTGTCGACGGAACTTTGCAAACCGTCACTCGCTTTAATCATAAATATATGTCTGAGTGATGCTAAATGTTATTATTTTTACATAAAGGAAAGTATTATCTTCTCAATAACCTTCAAATGGTGAGCTGCAGCCTTAATTTTTAAATATGAACTAGCGAATTTGCTCATGGAACTTTTGTTGCCTATATCCATGGTCACTTTCAGAACTCAAATTAATTAATTTAATAAAAATAAACCTTAAATTGCTAGTGCAACCATGTACCACCACAATAAGATAAAAACAGTGAATAGTTGATGGAGTATGAATGAGAACAGTGGCGTTTTTACGTTTACAAAATTATGACAAGTTTTATTAATCCTTATGTAACTACAATTAGCTGAAGAAAAATGACAAACACAAACCAGAAAAGGAATGGTATCTGACTGGCAAAGCACATATTGGGGTGGAAGCTATACAAATTCTCCCCTGAATTAATCCCTTTTACAACACAATCTGACTTCGTTTACATGACTCCACTGTGAGGCCCAACGCTATTCAGATGGAATCAACTACGACCAAGCATACCACAAACTATGGTTCACCTGAGAACAGGGAGCCCTAGGCGCGTGCATCACTACTTTGCCCTTTACCCTGATTCAGGCTGCAGCAGAAAATGCGCGCTGTGGGTGAGGAGCGGTGCGCTGCGGCAGATGTAATGTTCTGACGTGTCCACAAAATTTGCAAACTACGGCGTCTGGTATGCTGATTATCAGAACGCGGGAAACTTCCCTATCAGAGGCCTAAAATCCCGGCAGATTTCAGTATGAGGTTCATCCGTTCGCTAGTCTGGCCAAACCAATTTGACTTACAGACACGATGCTGCGTGCTGGGATTGTCAAATGTGAAACGGCCCACTCAGGTTGAATATGTTCATCCTCGTGACACACGATATGTCCGAGATTATATGCAGTTCCACTGTCGGTACAGTTGGAAACTGCCACGGGCTCTTAGTCCACCACAAGATACAGAGCACAAGCCTCACCCACTAGGGACAGACCTGAAGTTCTCCACCAGGGGAGGGTCAGAAGATGAAGAAGACGCCAAAGAAACACAAGCACTTTCCACCAATCCTCGATACGGGAACAGAATTAGCAGAACGAAACCGCCCCCACATTGCATCAACCAATCGAACTATGGTCTACTCATTGAACCTCCTCTCTTGACTATTCTGTTGGCCTGGTAGTCAAGCCAGACACAGCACCGGGGTTCCCACACTGGGGGAGCAAGCTTCCACCTTGCATATCCTGAGAGGAACCAATCAGCGACTCCAAATTTCTCTTGTCTGAAAAAAGAAGATTTTAGACTAGGGAGTCGTCGTTCTCACAGTAAGTATGGCAATGTTTTGGCAAAAAACATCTGCCTAGATACGGCTAAAGTCTCTCATTTATGGAGAGATCTAATCTATCTGGGTCGAGCATTTCCAGTTTCTCGAAGACGGCTGTGAAGCTTCCCGGACAGTCGTGCCCGCGAAATCTATGTGTTTAACGCTCGCTAAAAGAAGCTGGCGACTTCCTGGCGTCAGGAGGGTTACAGTCAAGCCTCCACTAAAAACATACACAAACTGCTCTGTCTGTATCGTCCCAGCTTCTAACATTAGAATGCACAGAGTTTTATGACCTTCCCACCGTTTGCACAAAGGCTCAGTTTACATCAGTCTCTCTTAAATGGCTTCTTCCACCCACTTTCCGCCAACCGGTCGTCTTCGCAACAGACTGCCGCCTCGCCCAGGTAAAATGTTTTGCAAACTTCCGCGCTTCTGTCTGACTTTAAGTGGAAGATGGAGAGGTCTTCGGCCCCCAGTTACAATCCACTGAGTGCTGCATCCCAGAATTACTCACACAGGCATATAACTGCACTCAGCATTTATAGCCCCCCACTCATCTCTCTCCCTGTTCTCCTTCGCCTCCACTACGGCCCCTCAGATACAAGTTCTCTACAGATTATACTTGCAATTATAAGAACATTCCGCTCACAGTTTCCTCACGTAAAAAAAAGTCATAAACCAAACATACCAAATGTAGTACTGAGGAACGCTGAGATCATGACCAAAAATATAAAAATTAATCTGACAAAGTTGTTAAAGTGAGAGAGTGCCGTGCCACCTCTCAACCTATTACCTTAACGAGATAAATAACGTCACATGGTCGGTTCGAAAAGAACATGGACATTTTGAGTTTTTGGGTTTGACCTTACATGGAGATAAATCATTACACAAACAATACATACAGGCGGATTATTTTTTTACAATACGATATCCTCACATTAATGTACATGTTGCATCAAACAAAGGAAAATCTGAAGCAAGCTCAGTTTACTTATGCAGAAATTACTGGGGGACCGCCTCTATTTCCGCTTTAAAAGATATTTATATGATTATTAGTGTAAAGTAAACCCAATGCATGCTGACACGTTATAACGACACAACATAAAGTAAGTTGATTCTTTTCCTTTTGGTCGAGCCTAATTATTGTGCGAACAAAATTTATTTATTTTATTTCATTAACAGTACAGAGTAACCCACCGCCATGAAATGTAAGGTGGGTCGGATGCTTCTGAATCTAATACTAAAGACTTCTCATTGTTACAGTCTTATTGGTGTACAGTTTTTAATGCTTTTTTTAAAATAATATAAAGAACATAATATACAAAGATTTCTCTGAGGTTACAGCGAATTGAATGCTTAACAATTGTTAAAATGGTTCCATATAATTTGTTACTACCTAGTTGATGAGAATATAATTTATATAATGCAAATGTCAAAGAAAAAGAAAAAAAAAAGAAAATGTAACACAATGAGCGTCGTTAAGAATAATTCGTAATATATAGAGGGAAGTGATATGCTGTATTTGGATGAGTAATAAGTCTAAGTATCATGTTGATTAATAATGGCCTGTTTCTACCTATTTCAGATGAGAAGGTCACGGTACAACCTCGAGGTATTCTCATCTGAAATGGTTTGTGCTAACATATGTTTACACAGATTATACAGATTAAATGCTGATTGAGCACTTCATACATGGAATACATGAATTTTAGCTTCACATGAGAAATACACTAATATTTGTAACTTGTTAGTTGAAACAAATGTTGCTAACAAATGCACAAAGTCATTTGAAATATAAACTTTCATGACACCTAGACAAAGAGTCATAGCTTTGATTAATCTCAGATACAGTCTTCGCTGGCGATGGAGTATTTAGGTGATCAACAAATCTATAGGAAACCTAGTATTCTGCTCTGCTCACACTGTTTAAGTTCTATATCGCACACGTAAAGGATAGGCATTTTTGAATGCCAAATATTCTTTCACACGTTTATCGTATTTATTAAAGAATGTTTCCGAGGGCATGTAATTTTCAGCGACGAGCCAACATTTTTTGTGCGTGTAGACATCTGGGTGGCTGGTTCGACCCACGTTGCGGGTGCACGTACGCGTGAAGTGGTCGCGTTTTTGTGCCACGCAAAGTCTGAGTAGCTGCTCTTGGAAGTTTGTATGCGTCACTGTGCTTCCAGTACGCTGACGCCGATACACAGCTCCTTATTATGGAGTTTGTTGTCCAGTGCCAGTACCCACAAGGTATGATCCTATTTCAGGGATGTCGCCTGCCAATCCACCTTACCAATCGGTTTGTGTCCTCTTACCTGAGCAGTCTGAAATCGAGCTCCTCGACTGGACTACTAAGGCAGCTGATTTAAAGGTATCTGAAAATGTATGGGTTGAGATGAATAGTCGTACAAGGTCCCACACAATAATCTACGACTGCGGACTCCAACGGTGATTGTGCATGTCTTACTTGGGGGACGTTAGCGTTGATATTCTACAAGGAGGTGGACAAAACATGGAAACACTATGCTTAATAAGGTGTAGAAAACTCGGTGGGATTTAAAACAGCCTCGAGTCAGCTCGGGATGGATAAATACAGTTCCTGTAATGTTTTCAAGGGAATCTTATGCTATTCTTATTGCAAAATAGCAGCAGTTGCAGGTAACGAGGATGGAGATGCATAGCAACCACACACCATTCTCTCCAAAGTATACCACAAAGCCTCAATAGTATTGAGATCTGAAGACTGTTGTGGCCTGGGGAGATGCGACAGTTCACTCCTGGGCTCAAAACAAACAGTCATAGACGATGAGAACTGTGTGAACAGGGGCCCTGTCATCTTGGCACACAACACCGTTGCGGAACAAACATGATACCGTGGGATGGTCCAGAGCTGCCAAAATTGTCACGTAATCCTTGGCAGTAATGCGACGCTGCAGAGTAACTATGGCGCCAATGAAATACCACGAAATGGCTGTCGAAATCAACACCAAACGTCCGCCATGTTTCACCCTTGGGACGTAAACTCGGCCAGATGTTGTAAATTGAGTGGAACAAGAGTCATCCGACCAAATGAGTTTCTTACATTGCTCCACAGTCCAGGTTCTATGGCTTAGGCACCACGTTTCCCTGTTATGGGCATTTGAGTCACTGATGAGGGGTTTTGGAATTTCATCTCGCCCTGCAGTTCCCCGCTTTTGGAGCTCCATTCATGTTGTCTTCGTACTGGCAGGGTTCGCGAGTGCAACATTCAATTCTGCAGTGACTTCCGCAGCTGTCGTTTTATTCTTTGTCACTGCCTGTTTGGTGACCCTCTGTCACGATCTCTCACCGCACACTGTAACCTCCCTCTCACTTATCGACCTTAATGACAGTGAAAAATTAAACCGCGTGTACCTAATGGAAATTTGGGAAAAGCAATCGTCACCGAAGTTAATTTGTCGGTAAAGAGGGAGGAAAGGGTTACATCTAAATGAAAGGAAAAATGCAAATGAAACTGGTGGAAATTAATTTTGAAAAGGGGTAAAGTTAATAAAGAAAGTAAATGTGCGGCCGTTACGTTAACAGTTAACTAGCGGTAATTAGATATTTGAGATTTGGGGGAAATTATGGTCGCCAGTCCTAAGGACAATTACTATAGTAACTGAAAAAGAAAGGTTATTACACATATAATTAGCACTAGAAGCGTGGCAACTGAAGGTTGACACGTGTAGTGTAAAAACTGAAAGTTTGTCAGAAGTAATAAATTTAGCTACACTCTAACTTAATTTAGCAAAAGAATTAATAAAACCAGAAAATCGAAAGTTGATTTAGTGACTGAAGTTAATAGTGAGCTTTCTTTCTGAAGCACATCGAAATTCAGTAAAATACGGTTAGTCTTGGACTACCTCAACAATCATTTCAAAAGCTACTTGAATCTACGCAATTTAGAAATAAGATATTTAACTTTGAACTTGAATTAAATGATTCTGAACAATTAACAATAGTAAAATTTAGTACGTACCAAGCTGAGCTGCAGTCACAGGTAAGCTAAAATACGGTAACAAAACTCGCACTCTTAATTTGTGCTTGTGTAATCTAAATATTGTAGCCAGCTATGAATACCTTAACTGAACTTTGAAATTAAAGCAGTGAAATCGAATGATGCTGGAGTTTGAATTTCAACGACACTCGGGTTCATTCCGGAAAAGGAAGGGACCCTGCTTGGTAATGCAATTGGGACAATGAGCAACAAAGGTTCATGCTACGTTGCTGTAATTTAGTTATGAAAATGGAACAGTTTGAAAAGCTGAGGTCTGCCATACAGTTCTAAAACTTTACGTGCTTCCAGTCTTCCTTGTTGGTTGATTGAAGGTTTGAAGCCGTCGATCGAGGAGGTGGCGACAGTCACTCATTGTCGGCCGTCGCTGTTGCAGAAGCTGGATGTTGGCGCGCCTTCTTCTCGACACGGTCACCAGGCGAAACGAGCTCTTGATGTGCGCCAGCTAATGCTTCCCATCCGCGACACCGTGTCAGAAACTATCATAGCAAGTCGAGCGCAATTACATGCTGCCCAACCCCGAAAGCGCGGCAACTCGCGGGAGCGTCACACAACACACCTGCTCCACTGCACCACCCCAGCCAGACTCTGCTCTGCCCGCGCTCCACGCGGCAGAGTTAACACTACCAAAGATCATAAACACTTTGGTTCTCCACACGACCTATCGATGTATTCGTTCGATAGCATAGTTTTCCCTAGGCCAGACCCAGCGTATAAATACAAATAATATTCACAAAACAAACCAATTATAAATCGACATAAATGCATATATATATACAAATAGTAAATCAATTACAATATACAAAGACACAGAAATGTTATATCTTCAGGTAACAAAATAAGGAAAAAAAATTGCAGTGCAATAGATGGAAATAGGAGGATATGCATTTCCGGCGTTACAGCTGTCGTTTTATTCTTTGTCACGGCCTGTTTGGTGACCCTCTGTCACGATCTCTCACCGCACACTTTCGCACGCGTTGTGACGTAGCGGATGATGTTCCACTTTCCGTGTACGCGGTATAAATCTTCGATATGGACCTCGTGAAACACCAAACACTTCGGCTACCTTCGTTACGGAAGCACCCACCATACGAGCACCAATAATTTGCCCTCATTTGAATTTACTTAGTTCCAACATACTGCGCTCTCAACTACACAGAACACTGTTCTGATCTCGACTGGCACTTGCAACCTATTGCGGACTTTGCGTGGGTGCCTTTCGTTGTCAAATACAACAGCGCAACCTGTAGGCTTGACTAGACTTCACAATTATGTTCAATCATGTGTTTCGCGTGGTGTTTCCATATTTTTGTTCAGAGACTGTAGCTGGCGTTGTCCACTTGTTGCTGTGTTATCACCTATTTAATTAATTAATCGTGTCAGTGATCTACAGATCTTAGAAGCTAACGAGAATGCAGCAAAGTTAGACTGTCGCACTGTACAATATTCATTAGAAATGTACACTAAGTTACAAGTACCACCGATTCTTAAGTCAAATCTCGTGGCGGGGGGAAACTGGTTTCACCGGTGATTATATAAACGGTACAGTTGCTTTAAGAAGCGAAGTTAAATGGTTAAATAGGCAGTATTCATTACGTTTGAGATGAGAAAGCAATACGATTGAAGCAGATCCATGAAAAAATACACAACCTCAAGGAGGCAAAATAATTCCCTGAAACATGAAATCAATGGGGCTGACATTGTTCTAGGTCATATGTGAACATGTTTGTCACGAATACTGATCTAGTTGCCGTAATTTCAGTACTCATGAGTGGCGAAAAAATTTTACTTCACGCTCACAATGACAAAAGTATGTCGAGCGTCTAACTGCTGTCTGGCAAAGGATTAGTTTTCGTTTTGTGCTCATTTGACCGCAAACGCATCCGTTGATACGCTGGGTTGTACTATATTTACTTGTGGTCATTGTGAACATTACCAATAAACACGTAACCTGTCTCTACTTCAAATAAATAACGCATTAATTATACGTTAGATGAATGGTAATAGTAACATGGGTGTACTTAAGAGGGGAGAAGGGGGGGGGTCCTGAAACTGGCCCTTCCGCCCCACAAGAAAATTTATGTTCACAATTGGAACTGTGATGCCGCCTCACCACACAGACAGTTCACCCCTGGTAGCTGAGTGGTCAGCGCGACGGCCCAGGTTCGATTCCCGGCTGGGTCGGAGATTTTCTCCGCTCAGGGACTGGGTGTTGTGTTATCCTTATCATCATCATTTCATCCCCATCGACACGCAAGTCGCCGAAGTGGCGTCAACTCGAAAGACTTCCACCAGGCGAACGGTCTACCCGACGGGAGGCCCCAGCCACACGGCATTTTTTTAACCACACAGACAGATGTATCATTTTGAAGAAGGGCTTCGTCCATACTGAATAGTGACTAGTAGCAAGTCTACCCCAGATCCAGTGGTAGCGAAATCTCGAATATTTGCTGAAATTCACCGTGAAACTAGTGAATTGCCCCCCCCCCCCCCCCCCCCCTCTCACCAAGCACAGATTATTGGGGGCGCTCTTGAAGAGCAAAATGGCGTTCATATGTATTTATCTGGGAATGGATGAGAGACGTCAGTCGGGCTGGAGCAAGCAACATTCCTCAGTCTTCATTACAAAAACATTTCCTAACTCCCTTTCATTATTATCGAACAGGTGCTGACCAATGTTGCACTCGTTTCAGTAGGAGATATACGTATCGTTGAAACGTCAACATATTTTCCAAGTTCCGTATTCATTTTTCAAAGTCAAACGTAAACAACACTACAGTGTGTCCACTCTGAAATAATTACGCACTGCTGGGCGGAGTGGCCCCGTGGTTTGAGGCGTCATGTCACGGACTGCGCGGCCCCTCCCGCCGGAGGTTCGAGTCCTCACTCGGGCATGGGTGCGTGTGTTGTTTTTAGCATAAGTTAGTTTAAGTAGTCGAGGCATTTTTAAACAGAAACACGACAGACTGAACACCACATACACTTCATAATCAATTTTTCGCTCTGCAGCGGTGTGTGCGCTGATATGAAACTTCCTACCAGGTATCAACTATGTGCCGGACCGAATCTGAAGAGTGAAAAATTCATGCTGGAAACATCCTCCAGGCTGTGGCTAACCCATGTCTCCGCAGCATACTTTCTGCCAGTAGTGCTAGTCCTGCAAGTTTTGCAGAAGAACTTCTGTGAACTTTGGAAAGTAGAAGATGAGGTAGTGTTGGTGGAAGTGGAGCTGTGAGGATGGGTCGCGAGTGGTGCTTGGGTAGCTCAGACGGTACAGCACATTCCCACCAAAGGTAAAGGTCCTGAGTTCGAATCACGGTCCAGTTTTAATCTGACACAACGTTTCATCACACATATTGCCTGACAAAAACATGAAGCACCAAGAAGGCATGGTTGGATGTCAACGTAAATTAGTACACACACACACACACACACACACACACACACGCACGCATATGCACGATGCGAGGGATATGTAAATGATAAGAGCTGCAGTTCTCTGAGAAGGATACAACGACCACGAGAGCGTATTAATGTTGTTCGGGTTTGGTTTTGTTACTAAGCCTGTTAGCCATATAAGAGGCGTAACCAGTGTTAGATATTGAATGATCACAGTGAAAGACACGGAGATATCATGTATTCGTTTGAGACTACGTTATCAGAGTTTGAAAGGATGCTCTTAACACTCGTAGGTCTCCGTTTTGCCGGCTTATCGTGTTGTGCAATATCCAGATTTGTGCAGAATCCGGATGTGACCGATTCTGATGTTGGCCATGAGAACGTGACGGGACGCATACTCAGGTTAAGATTCCGGTCGATCAAGCTTGACCACCACAAACGACTATCAACTTATTGTGCACCAAGTACATCTAATCTCTTCACATCTACGTCTGACATCAGAGAACATGTAGTGGACTCCCTGCTACGTTCTGGATCATTCCGCGACGTTGGTCACACACTAGCAGCAGCCAGACTAGGGAATTACTTTCGCATGTGTAAGCTTGCGTTAACACCGCAACACAAACGGCCGCGTTTAGAGCGCGGGAAACATGGACTGCTGGCAAATAGCGTCTCTTTGTGTTCAGCCATGAATTGCGGCTGTGCTTTGTCCCGGATGACGGTCGCCGGGCCCGCATCTCGTGGTCGTGCGGTAGCGTTCTCGCTTCCCACGCCCGGGTTCCCGGGTTCGATTCCCGGCGGGATCAGGGATTTTCTCTGCCTCGTGATGGCTGGGTGTTGTGTGATGTCCTTAGGTTAGTTAGGTTTAAGTAGTTCTAAGTTCTAGGGGACTGATAACCTTAGAAGTTAAGTCCCATAGTGCTCAGAGCCATTTGAACCATTTGACGATCGCCGGGATAGGAGCGACGGCCCGCCCGCTTAACTGAGGGGTCAGCGTGTCAGACTCCCATGCAGTGGGTCCGGGTTCAAATGGTTCAAATGGCTCTGAGCACTATGGGACTTAACTTCTGAGGTCATCAGTCCCCTAGAACTTAGAACTACTTAAGCCTAACTAACCTAAGGGCATCACACACATCCATGCCCGAGGCAGGAATCGAACCTGCTACCGTAGCGGTCACGCGGTTCGACACTGTAGCGCCTAGAACCGCTCGGCCACCCCGGCCGGCGGTTCGGGTTCGATTCCCAGTCGGGTCGTAGGTTTTCTCTTCTCTGGGACTGGTTGTTGTCTTATCATTTTATCGTCATCTACACGAAAGTCGCCCAATGTGGCATCAACTAAAAAGACTTGCAACTCGGCGACCAAACTTCCTCAGCTTCAGACATGTTGAAACACAAACACAACAGACTGAATACCACATACGTTCTAGACTGATTTTTTCACTCTGCAGTGGATTGTGCGCTGATTCGAAACTTTCTGGAAGATTAAAACTGTGTGCCGGACGGAATCTGCAGAGTGAAAAATTCATTCTGGAAACAACCTCAAGGCTGTGGCTAACCCATGTCTCCGCAGTATTCTTTCTTCCAGGAGCCATAGTCCCGGCCATCAGTGCCATACAATCATTCCATTTCGTGGGAGCGACTTGGAGAGAGGTCCCATTCTTCAATGTTCTGAAGACGCTTAGCAGAGTTACTCAACACTTCAATGGATGGGGAGCCATCGGGTATCAGCTTGCCTCAGGAGAGAATACAACGGCTTTATGAAACCCTGCATGCCTGCAGGCCATAGGGATGCACCATCATACTGATAAATGAACTCATACTGCCAAGTTCTTTGTAAAACCGAGTCCATTTTATAATCACTGAAATAACATCACATACCCTCTCAACCTGTAAATATTCACGTCGTTTCGTCCTCTGCTTCTAGATGCTTCCCTTTTTTGTCAGGCAACCTATATTGCAAAACATTTCAACAAGGATCATACTTAGATTGTTACGTAAAGTTAAATGATCAACACTAAACTGATTACTATGATGTCGCATAAAAAGCAACAATTATGGAACCCATATCTTCCGGGATTCTTCTTATACCTTCTCTAGAAGCCGCAAGGCAGTTGGCAATAGCCGCAGATAAAAGTTGCATAACACGATGCTTTTCGCCTGAACATATTATGCAAACGTCTTTGAATGTGCCGCCATTGTCAATCACCAATCTAAACTCGTTGTTTATAACTATATCTTCTGCAAAGCTTTCTGGGAACAGAATGCGCTATTACTATTCTATATACGGACATGGTGGCATAAATGCAGCATCAGTTGCGGGATGGTGTGGATAAATATTAGCTAGAGACCAAAACTAGCCCTTTGTAAGATGGTAATATTAGCGGCACAAGAATAATTTTTAGTACTTTTCATGGTTCTGAACATGTTAAATTCATGTATCTTGAGCATCAATGAAGTTCGTTACCTGAATGGAATTTAACGCGAGCCGTTACAATCTCGTGAGTAGACTGGTAATGCGGGACTCATTAAGATACCATTTTGTCTTCAACTTTTGTAGTCCTGCCTTCCTCTGTTGCGTGTAATATTGCGGTAAATTAATAATTTTCACTTTTGGAGCGTCTAACTACAACTGAACGAAACAGTTTTCGTGCCATACGCGTTTCGCCTTTATTCTCTGCAAGATGTCTTCAGTGGTCTGAAATATGTATATACTTTTACTATATAGTTTACTTTTTGGGGCAATGTACCGATAGGTTGTAAACAGTTCTAGTGGTTTTGTTTTCTATGACGTAGTAATATTATAAATTCTACTCACAGACTGCGTGGACGATTTTCTACATGTTACGTTTCCGTTCCATTTTTGGTGCTGTTCCTCTTCTTATAATTGCCACTTAGGGTTTTTGTTTTCCACATTACAGCACAAGGAACTGAACACTTGTTTTTATGCAATGTTTTGGTTTGTGTTGCCGACTGTCGGATGTTATTTCCAAAGATAGAATGTTATTGCCAACTTTCGAGTGTAATTTTGACATATCTGTGATCTGTTTCTCTATGCATGTGTGTGTGTGTGTGTGTGTGTGTGTGTGTGTGTGTGTGTGTGTGTGTGTGTGAAATAGTATTTGTTTTGGTGAGCTTTTTTACTATTATTAGTTCCTTAATTTCGTGTGTGTGTGACCAGAAGGCGAAGGGGGGAGGGAGAGAGGGAGGGGAGGGGAGGAAGAGGGGGAGAGAGCGAGAGAGCGAGAGAGAGAGAGATAGAGAGATAGAGAGAGAGAAAGAGAGAGAGAAGAGAGAGAAGAGAGAGAGAGAGAGAGAGAGAGAGAGAGAGGGGTGGGGGGGAGGGGGGACAGAGAAATATGTATTTTCTCTTTTTGTGGCTGCATGTGCAAGAGGAATGATTTTTATGTAATCACTTTTTTTATTAAGTGTAGTAGGAATCAGTCCTGACGTGTGTTCGCTTATTTATCATATGTTTTATCCAGCGATGGCTTTCTGGATGTAGAAGTTTTCTTGCATTTGTATCAGGAATTTGTCATGGTTGTTTATTATCATTATTTTCATTCCATGTTCCAAATTTGTAGGATGATGGTTATCATGTTTTAAATGTTCTGCAAATGTGGAATGGTTTGTTTCATACTTCCAACACCTGATACGTTCTTGTGCCACGTTTTAAAATTCCTGCATGCCATGCCTATGTATACTGTATCACAACTTTGACATTCAACTTTCTATATTCTTGATCCCTGGAATTTATCCCTCTTCTTGGTTGGTTGGCTGAAGTGTGACTGGAGTGTTTGCGCAGTCTTATATGCTATTTGGAAGCCCTATCTCTTTAGCATGTTTGCCACTCTGTGTGTTAATTTACACTACTGGATATTAAAATTGCTACACCACGAAGATGACGTGCTACAGACGCGAAATTTAACCGACAGGAAGAAGATGCTGTGATATGCAAATGATCAGCTTTTCAGAGCATTCACACAAGGTTTGTGCCGGTGGCGACACCTACAACGTGTTGACATGAGGAAAGTTTCCAACCGATTTCTCATACACAAACAGCAGTTGACCGGCGTTGCCTGGTGAAACGTTGTTGTGATGCCTCGTGTAAGGAGGAGAAATGCGTGCCATCACGTTTCAGACTTTGATAAAGGTCGACTTGTAGCCTATCGCGATTACGGTTTATCGTATCGCGACATTGCTGCTCGCGTTTGTCGAGATCCAATGACTGTTAGCAGAATATGGAATCGGTGGATTCAGGAGGGTAATGCGGAACGCCGTGCTGGATCCCAACGGCCTCGTATCACTAGCAGTCGAGATGACTGGCATCTTATCCGCATGCCTGTAACGGATCGTGCAGCCACGTCTCGATCCCTGAGTCAACAGATGGGGACGTTTGCAAGACAACAACCATCAGCACGAACAGTTTGACGACGTATGCAGCAGCATGGACTATAAGCTCGGAGACCATGGCTGCGGTTACCCTTGACGCTGCATCACAAACAGGAGCACCTGCGATGGTGTACTCAACGACGAACCTGGGTGCACGAATGGCAAAACGTCATTTTTTCGGATGAATCCAGGTTCTGTTTACAGCATCATGATGGTCACATCCGCGTTTGGCGACATCGCTGTGGACGCATATTGGAAGCGTTTATTCGTCATCGCCATACTGGCGTATCACCCGGCGTGATGGTATGGGGTGCCATTGGTTACACGTCTCGGTCACCTCTTGTTCGCATTGACGGCACTTTGAACAGTGGCCGTTACATTTCAGATGTGTTGCGACCCGTGGCTCTACCCTTCATTCGATCCCTGCGAAATCCTACATTTAAGCAGGATAATGCACTACCGTATGTTGAAGGTCCTGTACGGGCCTTTCTGAATACAGAAAATGTTCGACTGCTGCCCTGGCCAGCTCATTCTCCAGATCTCTCACCAATTGAAAACGTCTGGTCAATGGTGCCGAGCAACTGGCTCGTCACAATACGCCACAATACCTGTACACGCCATCCAAGCTCCGTTTGACTCAATGCCCAGGCGTATCAAGGCCGTTATTACGGCCAGAGGTGCTTGTCCTGGGTATTGATTTCTCAGGATCTATGCACCCAAATTGCGTGAAAATGTAATCACATGTGAGTTCTAGTATAATATATTTGTCCAATGAATACCCGTTTATCATCTGCATTTCTTCTTGGTGTAGCAATGTTAATGACCAGTATTGTAATTGTTTTATGTTTACATTAATAAATTAATACAACCTGAACGTTTAAATTAGTCTTTATTTTTACGGAAGCACAATGCATCGAACAGTGGCACACACAATGGCAGATTCTATGCATGAAGATATTCTTTGTAAATGTATGTTCTCTTGTTTATATTATATCAATAATTTCATCTACAGAAGCTGCAAGCCCAAAATATTCCGGTATCTGTATAATTCTTGTGGATTTCACCAACACGTTTCGTGAATATCAACTGGGCAACTAGTCAAGATTGTGCGTTACTTGACACAACGTGTGTCCTCCGATTTACTCATATTTTACGTAAGAAATAAACGCCGTATTGCCAATAATACTAAGCTTGCGTGTCTGTGTGTACCATAATAAATCTCTGAATCAAATACTGAACGACCAAAGATTTCTTTCAGGAGTCGAGTCCACCGATTCTAGAGCATTTGCTCTTTTATAAAAGATATGGCTGCTAACCAACATTTGTCACGTGTATTAAACAGACGATAGTTTCCTAGTGTGATTCAGGGATACCTAAGAATAAAAAAAATATTCAGATGTGTGTGAAATCTTACGGGACTTAACTGCTAAGGTCATAAGTCCCTAAGCTTACACACTACTTAACCTAAATTATACTAAGGACAAACACACACACCCATGCCCGAGGGAGGACTTGAACCTCCGCCAGGACCAGCCGCACAGTCCATGACTGCAGCCCCCTAGACCGTTCGGCTAATCCCACGCGGCAGCCTAAGAATCCTGAATGATAATTTCCGTATAAGGGCAGCAGGAAGAAAGCGACCACGAATCCAAACCTTTACCATATCGTCAATGTGCGTATTTCCAGCGGTCGTGAAAGTGTACCTGAGGAATTAACGACCCGACAGATGTAATTCCTGGGGTTTTCCGATCTTTTAACTACAAGGATAATTCTCGAGAACGAATTCGGACGAAACAACACTTTGTAATGAGATGAGCATCAGTACTCCGTGATTCGTTCCCAGGGTTTCGCCATGAAAAGCTACATTTGATTTCATAATCAGTCATGAGATAGTCAATAAAAGCAACAGAGCAGCTCCACTTCGTCCTGCTTCCTCCGCAAACGTCTCGAACGCGTTGATTCAGCATAACAATGAGTGTGGCCGTACGTGTCACCTCATCCAGGGGGTTGTACAAGGTGTGAAATATACAGGGTGTTTCAGGAGGAACGATCATTATTCAGGGATGCGGCAGGAACGGCATTCGAATAAAAAAAGTCTAGGAGACATGGGCTTTAAAACACATACCTTAAGAGCTATGAACACTTGTTTAATAGAAGAGATATGTTTCACAGTAGCAAAGACGAACAAGTTCTCATAGCCCGTAAGGTATGCACTTTGGAGCCCATGTTTACTGCACTTGTTTGCTTCGAATGATCTTTCCTGTCATATCCCTGAATATTGACCGTTCCTCCTGAACACCTTGTGTACATCGTTACGACTACAGGCACGCCGCTTTGGACATGAATATGCACTGATCAGCCAGAACATTAAGATCACCGATCTACTGTCGATATAAACCCGTCCAGGCTATAGCAGTGTCACCCACCGAGAAATGATTGCTAGTCAGAGACCCCAGAGACACGCACGGTTCATGTATCAGTGAGCGTGCTGTCCATGTGTAGAGTGGGGAAGGCGAGCTATCTACCTCAGTTTGATTGTGATGGCCCGGAGGTTAGGCAAAGCATTTCGGAAAACTGCACAACTTGTCGGGTGTTCGAGGAGTACTGTGGTGATCGTCTTCAGCAAGTGGCGAAACCAAGGTAAAACCACGTCCTGACGCCGTGGGTTGGGCGGCCCTCCCTCATTACAGATGTCGGATGTCGTAGGCTGGGCACACTAGTAAAACAGGACAGGTGGCGAACTGTGCCGGAACTAACATCACACGTTTATGCTGGGCAGAGTGCAAATGTACCCGAACACACAGTGCACGGAACACTCCTAATGATGAGCCTCTGCAGCCGACGACCCATGCATGTGCCAGTGTTAACACCACGATATCAGCAACTTCGACATAAATGGGCACGTGACCATAGGCACTGAACGTTGGTGCAGTGGCAGAGCGTTACATGGTCTGATAAATCCCGATATCTTCTTCATCACGCTGATGGGAGGGTGCGAATCCGTTGTTTTCCAGGGGAATAGCTCCTTGACACCTCTACTGCGGGATGGAGACAAGCTTCCAACGGCTGCATTATGTTCTGGGGAATATTTAAGTGTGCATCCATGTGTCCAGTGGAGCTTGTGCAAGGCACCACGACGGCCAAGGGACCGATGACCGTAGCAGTCTGGTCCCTTTAATCCCCACACACCAACCCCCCCCCCCCCCCCCCCCCCCCCACGGCCAAGGATTATCATACACTGGCTACAGACCACGAACACCCCTTCATAACGATCACGTTTCTCGACAGCAGTGACATTTTTCAACAAGATAATGAGTGATGTCACAAGGTCAGGAGTGCGATGGAGTGGTTCGAGGAACACATGACGAGATCCAATTGACGTGCTGTCTGTCCCCCCCCCCCCCAACTCGTCAGATCTGAACTCGATCGAACATATCCGGGATGTGATTGAACGTGGCATAAGAGCTAAACACCCCCTCCTTGGAATCTACGGGAATTCGGTGATTTTGTGTGCCGATTTGGTACCATTTCCCTCCAGCGACCTTCTAAAAAAGGCCTCAGTGCTTCCACGCCACGACGCGTCGCCTCTGTTATTCGTGCCAAAGGCGGACATAGCGGCTATTAGATAGGTGGTCATAGTGTTGTAGTTGATCAGTGTATACGTCGCTAGCAAAAAAATTGTAAATTTGTGGTTAGTTACTATGGGACCAAACTGCTGAGGTCATCGATCCCTAGGCTTACACTTTACTTAATCTAACTTACTACCGAGCGAGGTGGCGCAGTGGTTAGCACACTGGACTCGCATTCGGGAGGACGACGGTTCAATCCCGCGTCCGGCCATCCTGATTTAGGTTTTCCGTGATTTCCCTAGATCACTCCAGGCAAATGCCGGGATGGTTCCTTTCAAAGGGCACGGCCGACTTCCTTCCCTATCCTTCCCTAATCCGAGCTTGTGCTCCGTCTCTAATGACCTCGTTGTCGACGGGACGTTAAACACCAATATCCTCCTATCCTCCTCCTAACTTACTAACTTACGCTAACGACAACACAGAACCGTGGCAAGGCGCCACAGACCGCGCGGATACCCCGCGTGGCACGTCGCTAGCAATTAAATGGTTAATCACTTCACTGAAACTCCACATCTGACGATGACGAATGGGAAAGGACGTACGACAATACAGAAACTTCTATTTAGGGGAGTCTCTACATGTGTAAACATATAAGCCAATTCAAAATGAATATAGACTACAAACGGCTATTACTATTTAATACATTATTTTCTATTCATACTGGCCTCATACATCGATATCACTGGCCTATGTTCAAACGAGGGGTGAACTTTTTCAGCATTTTGTGCTGATCTCATGGCCGGCCGGTTCTTTTTCCTTTGTACAACCATCCTGTTTTTTTCAAATTGCCGACGCCACCGGCGAATCTTGACAGCATTTGGAAGTGAGTAACTGTATCGCTGACGAAGTTTCCTCTGCACGGTAATGCTAGAACGACAACTGATAAATCTTACCACTTAGAATACCTTCTGTATGTACACATTTTCAATTATGACACGGATCTGTCCACTTATGCATGACTCGTCAGAGTCACTGCGCTTGCTCAGTAATCTAAATTTTGGACTTTGTTGTACGTTCTCCGTGATTCTTATCGAAGTATCACTATGCATTAAATAGTTGGAGCTGTTTATAATAGGCATATTCACTTCGAATTGCCCGGTACATTATTTCAAGCAGATAATTAGCTTTTTGCTAAATAAGATATTTTCCTAAGCCTTGCGAATCTGCTGGTCATAGCTGTCTGTAACATAGTATTATTCCTCGAGCTACTTGTCATTCTGGGGTCTGTAGATTCGTTAACCTTCGAACATCTACTGCACACAAATGGACCATGCTGGGTGGTAGAAAAGATACTTCTCTGCACTTTAAAAGTTTTGTTCTGTGTTTGCTGTTATCACTCAAGTACATCCACTGTAAGATAGTATTCACTGCCGAACAGAGATACTGCTTGCTCGATTTCATGGACAGAGTCGCTACGAGCGAAAATCTACTACATGTGGCCGCAGGGCCACTGAAATTGTATAATCGGCTGTCAACACGATCTGCGATGCCCGATATAAACTTCCGCCGTCCCAGATGCCAGAACGATAGACAGCAAACAGAGCGGCGGTGTTCGCTGGGCAGCTTCAGTAGGTGCTATTGTACACACTCCGTCAGAAGGAACTTGACGCGATGCCCAGCTAGTCGCCACCGGGCGATGTAGAGGTATTGCTGCCACACGGAAGCGGCTTCCACATGATCCGCCAATACAGAGTGCTATATAGCTGCGCCATTCTGGCCTATGACGGGTCATTCGGGACCGACCGAACACCGCGTCATCCTCGGCCAATGGCGTCATTTGTATGCGGTGTAAGGGGCGAGGGGCCAGCGTATCGCTCTCTCCGGCCATTATCAGCTTTCTTAACCTTGGAGCCGCTACTTCTCGTCCAAGCAGCTCCTCAGTTGGCATCACGAGGCTTAGTGGACCCCGTCCTAGTCCTCCTACCGAGGAAAAATCACTGGCAGTACCGGGAATTTAACACGGGTCCTCCGCAATGCAGCCAACTGCGCTGACTGCTCAGCTACGGAGGCGGACAACACAGATTGAGATAAATACGAATTAAGCAGGAGACAGGGTTCAAAAAATGGCTCTGAGCACTATGGGACTTAACTTCTAAGGTCATCAGTCCCCTAGAACTTAGGACTACTTAAACGCGGTTCCAGACTGAAGCGCCTAGAACCGCTCGGCCACCCCGGCCGGCAGGAGACAGGGGCGCTGCCTCATAGCCATAGAGAAAGTAATATGACGAAACATTCCAGCTTGCACGTTACAAATTGTCTTCAGAAGTACATCCCGACGTTTTCCCGAAACCTCCTATTTTTTGAGCCTGTGGCTGACGGTAAGGAAACGTCACACGCGTGTATCGCATTAGCAACATGTCACGTGACATTGCAGACCAAGAAATAATACACATTAATGTGACCACCGCTTATGTTCGAAGTCAACGCGCAATAACCACTCATGATGACGGGTGGCAACTCTAGCAGAGGAGGGTATATGAAACGTGTCTGGGGCATAGGAGAAACAGTGCAGCCATTGTCGTAATGCAAAAACTGAGCAATTTATCTGACGTCCAAAATGACATGATAATTCAATTTCGGACCAATGTGGACGCATATCCGAAACGGCTAAGTCTGTAAACTGTTTGCATGCCGCTGCGGTTGAGACTTCTTAATTTATTTGTACTTACTTCAATTGAAATAATTGGGAAGGTGAAACTTCTTAAGTTAATTCTGAAACCGCTGAGTGAAACTGAATGCAAATGAACCTACTTAATCTGCTGAGTGAAACTGAACGTACTGTCACTTTGCTTCTCTTTATCATTTCAACACTGACCTACAGAATTTTCCCTGAAAAATATAGTTCAAAGTTATTCTATTCATTTATGACCCACAATATACAACTATAACGCAGTCTGACTGCACAAATAATTAACACTAAGGAATGACCCTGAATTAGAAGAAATCCTAACAATAGCCCATACATTTCATAAGTCACTTACCTCAAAGAAAATCTTCATTACACTACAGCAAGCACCAATGAAGCCAGCTAAATAAAAGATTCTGACTACTGTAGGCTCCAACTACTAATAGGCTAGCAAAGGAAAGATTTTGTTTCAGAGCAAACAATGTATTTACAGGGTGTTTCAAAAATGACCGGTATATTTGAAACGGCAATAAAAACTAAACGAGCAGCGATAGAATTACACCGTTTGTTGCAATGTGCTTGGGACAACAGTACATTTTCAGGCGGACAAACTTTCGAAATTACAGTAGTTACAATTTTCAACAACAGATGGCGCTGCAAGTGATATAGAAGACAACGCAGTCTGTGGGTGCGCCATTCTGTACGTCGTCTTTCTGCTGTAAGCGTGTGCTGTTCACAACGTGTAAGTGTGCTGTAGACAACACGGTTTATTCCTTAGAACAGAGGATTTTTCTGGTGTTGGAATTCCACCGCCTAGAACACAGTGTTGTTGCAACAAGACGAAGTTTTCAACGGAGGTTTAATGTAACCAAAGGACCGAAAAGCGATACAATAAAGGATCTGTTTGAAAAATTTCAACGGACTGGGAACGTGACGGATGAACGTGCTGGAAAGGTAGGGCGACCGCGTAGGGCAACCACAGAGGGCAACACGCAGCTAGTGCAGCAGGTGATCCAACAGCGGCCTCGGGTTTCCGTTCGCCGTGTTGCAGCTGCGGTCCAAATGACGCCAACGTCCACGTATCGTCTCATGCGCCAGAGTTTACACCTCTATCCACACAAAATTCAAACGTGGCAACCCCTCAGCGCCGCTACCATTGCTGCACGAGAGACATTCGCTAACGATATAGTGCACACGATTGATGACGGCGATATGCATGTGGGCAGCATTTGGTTTACTGACGAAGCTTATTTTTACCTGGACGGCTTCGTCAATAAACAGAACTGGCGCATATGGGGAACCGAAAAGCCCCATGTTGCAGTCCCATCGTCCCTGCATCCTCAAAAAGTACTGGTCTGGGCCGCCATTTCTTCCAAAGGAATCATTGGCCCATTTTTCAGATCCGAAACGATTACTGCATCACGCTATCTGGACATTCTTCGTGAATTTGTGGCGGTACAAACTGCCTTAGACGACACTGCGAACACCTCGTGGTTTATGCAAGATGGTGCCCGGCCACATCGCACGGCCGACGTCTTTAATTTCCTGAATGAATATTTCGATGATCGTGTGATTGCTTTGGGCTATCCGAAACATACAGGAGGCGGCGTGGATTGGCCTCCCTATTCGCCAGACATGAACCCCTGTGACTTCTTTCTGTGGGGACACTTGAAAGACCAGGTGTACCGCCAGAATCCAGAAACAATTGAACAGCTGAAGCAGTACATCTCATCTGCATGTGAAGCCATTCCGCCAGACACGTTGTCAAAGGTTTCGGGTAATTTCATTCAGAGACTACGCCATATTATTGCTACGCATGGTGGATATGTGGAAAATATCGTACTATAGAGTTTCCCAGACGGCAGCACCATCTGTTGTTGAAAATTGTAACTACTGTAATTTAGAAAGTTTGTCTGCCTGAAAATGTACTGTTGTCCCAAGCATATTGCAACAAACGGTGTATCTCTATCGCTGCTCGTTTAGTTTTTATTGCCGTTTCAAATATACCGGTCATTTTTGAAACACCCTGTAGCAGATTATACGTTAATCATGTGACAACCAGTTCAAAAATTACATGATCGTCCGTGATATCCAGTTCCATAAAATTATATAATCGCCAACAATTTTAAATCTCTATGACGGACACGCCCAGACCGTCCACTCGCCCTAACACTTCAGACCTCTAACCTCCATCACTGCTAAGTATAAACTTCCAACCTCCATCACTGCTGGTTATTAACTTCCAACTGCGAGTCCGTCCAGCCACAGAGTCTCTTACAGAGGGCGCATAGCGCTGTCAGAGTTATTAATGGAGTCTAAAAATGTTCAAATGTGTGTGATCTCTTATGGGACTTTAACTGGTAAGGTCATCAGTCCCTAAGCTTACACACTGCTTAACTTAAATTATCCTAAGGACAAACACACACACCCATGCCCGAGGGATTACTCAAACCTCCACCGGGACCAGCCGCACAGAATGCAGTCTATCGCGCTGCCAACATACACACATATAGAACAGGCTACTTACACGGTTGAAGTATACCGTACATGGCAACATGGTGCTATCCAAAACAGGCGCCGTGGCAGTGTAGTACACCGCGGTTATAGATGACAAGTGTGAACAACGGCTGCACAGACGTGTATGGGGAATAGACGTGGAACTGTTAAGCAACTGATGGCCCAGATGAATCAAGGGGCTACCAACAATGTCTGCCCATGGACTGTTCAGCGAACGTTGCTGCGTATGGGAATCTACAGCAGGCGCCTGGTTCAACACCCATGCTGACTGCTGCTCATCGGCGACGAAGGCTGGAATTTGAAAACCAACACAGCAACTGAGCATCCACTGAGTAACGTCAGGTGGCCTTTTCAGATGAACCACGTTTTATGCTGCATTGTACAGATGGTCGTTTACATGTGCGGAGTAGAACGTCTGAAAGCAGTCATTGGAAGGTTCCTGCTCAAGGAGAGAGTGTTATGGTCTGGGGAATGTTTCCGCCATTCTTAAAGCCACAATACATCAAGAAAAGTATGCTCTATTCCAGGACTTAACAACTGGCCGGTTTTGAGCGCGAGTACTCGCGTCTGCTCAGGCACGTGCTCGCGAGCAGGTGCAAGGTCGCGGAGTAGGGAGGGAGGGGAAATGCGCGCGCACGTTTGAATAGGACCGCAGCGTGCCTATTGAATTCGCGCCGACTGTGTAACGTTCAAAGTGCTACGATCAGCTCTAACAGTCACTTCGCTGGTTAAGAATCATGTCAAGTCGCCGTTGTGTAACCCCAACCATGCTTTCGCAGTTCAACCCCCATTGGGAGGAATTGTATCTGTTTACGGAAAAAGATGGTGTTGCAAAATGTTCAGTATGTCACAAAACGCTGAATTCTTTTAGGAAATTTAATTTGCAGCGACATTATATGTAGTACCACGCGAAAGACTACGGAAGTGGAAAATGTGATGGACCAGATAGTGCACAGGAAGTTATTAAACTTAAAAGGAAGCTATCCAAAGAAGATCTGGATGATGAAGAAAAATCAACTGAGGCAGCTCTCAGAGTGAGCTACAAAATTGCTTTGTTTTTAGCAAAATCCCTGCGCCCCTTCACTGATGGCGATTTAATAAAAGATGTTTGGTAGTTTCAGCGGAACATTTGTGTCCATCTCAAGTTGAACAGTTTCGGATTGTGCCAATATCTGACATGACCATTATGCGTCGCATACAGGACATGGCAGACAACGTCCAGAGCCAGCTTGCAAATATCTATAAAGATTTTATGGCGTATTCTCTAGCTCTGGACGAAAGTGATGATATCTCTGGAACAGCGCAGCTTTCCATATTTATTAGAGGTGTTAATAGAGATCTTCAGGTGAGGAAGGAGCTCCTTGATGTAGTGGCCATAAAGAACACTACAACCGGAGGTGATATTTTAAGTAGTGTTGAAGAAAGTGTTGAAAATATAGGATTGTCGTGGAATTCTTTAGTTTCAGTGTCTACAGACGGTGCACCAGCGATGACAGGGAAAAAATTAGGTTTCGTTGCGCTGTTGAAGGAGAAAATTCAAAAACTGACCGTGCCGAATGAAATAAGGGGCGTTCACTGTGTGATCCACCAGGAAAACTTATGTGCAACGTGTGGTGTCACCGCCAGACACCACACTTGCTAGGTGGTAGCCTTTAAATCGGCCGCGGTCCGTTAGTATACGTCGGACCCGCGTGTCACCATTATCAGTGATTGCAGACCGAGCGCCGCCACACGGCAGGTCTAGAGAGACTTCCTAGCACTCGCCCCAGTTAGACAGCCGACTTTGCTAGCAATGGTTCACTGACAAATTACGCTCTCATTTGCCGAGATGATAGTTAGCATAGCCTTCAGCTACGTCATTTGCTACGACCTAGCAAGGCGCCATTACCAATTACTATTGATGCTGTAAAACATGTACCGTCAAGAGCGATGTTCACCAATTATGAATTAAAGTTAGTATTCCAGAAGTTACGTACGTTCTTTGCTACTATAAATTCCTTGTCCTGTTCCAGACGTCACGCCAGCCTGCGTGAGCTTAAACGCGTGCCTTTCGGCTTCCTGTCATAGTGGATTGGCTGTCTTGCCAATCCACAACACAAAGAGTATCACTCTAAAAAATTTGATGAGTGTTGTTGTTCGTACAACCAATTATATAAGGAAGCATGGGCTACAACACAGACAATTTAAAAGCTTTCTTGAGGATGTAGAAAGCCAGTATGGTAGACCGCCTTATTACAGCGAGGTTCGCTGGCTTAGTCGTGGCGAATTATTAAATCGAATTTTTGCCTATTAGATGAGATAAATACGTTCATGGAAATAAATAACATGTGTGTTCCTGAATTGGAAGAGCCTTCATGGAAAGGTGATCACGCGTTCTTAGCAGATTTAGCTAGCCATCTGAATGCTTTGAATATTTCACTACAAGGTAAAGATCTGCTATTTACTCATTTCATAGATCGAATACGACCTTTTAAAATGAAATTGACACTTTGGGTGAGTCAGCTGGAAACAGGAAATCTAGCTCATTTTCCTAAATTATCATCCATGCAAGATGTTCACGAAGACTGTGAACGTTATTCACATAGTTTAGTTGCCCTTAAGGAAGAATTTGATCAACGCTTTCAAGATCTGACAGCACTAGACAGTGATTCTGATCTGTTCTCCTCTCCATATTCAGCGAATGTTGAAGAGATTCGTCCTGAGCTGCAACTAGAAATTATTGACCTGCAGTGTGACAGAGAATACAGAGACAAATTTCAGAACAAGAAAAACATTTTGGAATTTTACAGACACTTCCCTCAGGATAGATTTCCTCATTTGCACAAACTGGCGGCTACAAAAATATCAATGTTCGGTTCCATGTATGTTTGTGAATAACTGTTCTCTGCAATGAAATGTAACAAGGCGCGCCTGAGAAACGCATTATCTGATCGAAATTTAAACTGAACGCTGCGCCTACGATGCACAAGAACAATTACTCCGAACATAGACGCAATTGTAAAGGGCAAAAAGTACAAGATAACAGAGAATCCCACACTTCAGTGACACCTTTTATTGTGTAACAGTTCACAAATTAATACGAATGTAGAGGCATACACTAAGCTAGTAAAATTATGTGGCACGTGTACATTCTCCTTTATTTGTTTCATTTGTCACAGTAATAATTCGTGAGTGATATCCCTGCAGGTGGCCGCGGATTTATATTGACTGGCGGCAGCTGTTGTGTGCCCCACGTAACTCTCCCCACTCTCCGCTCTGGTCCGGTAGTGGGGGTAGCCTCTGGTCCGGTAGTGGGGGTAGCGAGCTCGCGCTGCTCCGTGCTCGCGCCATGCTGCTCACAGCTTGCTCCGCCACCACATATGTTGTGAAGCCCTGCTCTATTCCATATCCATCACTGCATGTAGTTTGTTTTTCCTCTGTACGATGGAATGTACCAGCAGACAATGCACCTCGTCACACAGCTCCTAGTGTACGTGCATGTTTCGAAAAGCACCTGGGTGAGTTTACCGTAGTCACCCGGCCACCAAACTTCCCGGATTTAAACCCAGTCGAGAATCTGTGGTACCACCTCGATCGGGCTGTTCGTGCCATGGATCCTCAACTGAGAAGCCTAGCGCAGCTGGTCAAGGCACTGGACTTGGCATGGCTCCACATCCCTGTCGGTACCTTCCAGAACTTCATTGACTCTCCTCCTGCAACTCCCGCTGCGGTCCTCACGGCAAATGGTGGTTATTCTTGCTTTTGACAAGACGTCACAATACAATACAGTGACGGGACAGTGCATATGCGACAAGAGCTGAGAGCACCACGAGAGCCAACGTTGGATACATACGTTAGAGATCTTTTTAGCAAAAGCTAGTGACGTGGTAGCACCCTGTTTCTAGGATTTGCATGGGGGCTTAATTATTATTAATGAATGCAATGCAAATAGTTTTTAATTTTTTAGTAGCTGTCTGTCCGATTACGAAGTCTCGTAAACGGTTGGCCCTGACTAGTATTATTACGCAATCTGACTGCATAGAACAGCAACAAGGAATGAAAGGAAATTTCCGTTAACACAATTAATTAATTAAGTCCCCAGCAACTATAAAACCTGTCGGTACCTTCCAGAACTTCATTGACTCTCCTCCTGCAAGTCCCGCTGCGGTCCTCACGGCAAATGGTGGTTATTCTTGCTTTTGACAAGACGTCACAATACAATACAGTGACGGGACAGTGCATATGCGACAAGAGCTGAGAGCACCACGAGAGCCAACATTGGATACATACGTTAGAGATCTTTTTAGCAAAAGCTAGTGACGTGGTAGCACCCTGTTTCTAGGATTTGCATGGGGGCTTAATTATTATTAATGAATGCAATGCAAATAGTTTTTAATTTTTTAGTAGCTGTCTGTCCGATTACGAAGTCTCGTAAACGGTTGGCCCTGACTAGTATTATTACGCAATCTGACTGCATAGAACAACAACAAGGAATGAAAGGAAATTTCCGTTAACACAATTAATTAATTAAGTCCCCAGCAACTATAAAACCTACGAAACCAAAGCACAAGTGTACCTGTTCTGTGTGTGGAAGTGTGATTCAACGTACACATCTGGCATGGTTCTTCCTCAATACGACAAGCCGTTTACCATGAAGAAATTAAAAAAAAATAAACATAAATACTATAATTGCACATCGAAACCAGAAATACAGTCTAATACAAGAACACGAGCCAAATGCTTTGTTGACTGAACCTGTGACCAAGGGGCATTATTCTTTAACACATTTGAAACAAAAAAATAAGAAAATTTTCTTTCACCTTTATATATCTTGACGAAAAGTACTCTGATCATTACAATATCTCCATTCGAACAGCATCTGGTGTGTAGCCCATCAAAACGTCTGCACACAACATGGCCTCAAATAGTACAGGTATCAACATCCTCTATCCAAAGCACTAACTACCACCACATCTCAACAACGACCGACTACTGCTACTTCTCAACAAGCACTGCCAGTGGTGGCGGCGGAATAATACTCTATGGCGCGATCTCTGGCGCTGTGGCTCAGTGTAGCCACCTTTCATATGCCCCTCCTCCACGGGCCAGAATTTGATGGTATTTTTGCCAGCATTGGTGGTGAAAATACCACCAAGTTCGTCCAAAGAAGAAAAAAAAAATTACAGACAAAAATAAAAGATAATATTAATAAGTAAATATCACGTAATTAGATAAATTTTGGCTTTGCACTGACCTTTCAATAACCTAATATATAAAATACAGTAAGGAATACAAATGCTTTCATACATATGATTTTACATAATAGTTTACACAAGTATAATTCAATCAATGGCACCAGCAATGACGAATAGGTGTAGGTAAGAGTCTCATAACATTTCACAAACAGTAATACACAAAAAAATCAGTTTATACAAATATTCACATAAAATGCTTTCCATAGTTCAATAAACAAGTAGCTGACAGTTCCAGCAGTAGCACCCAGCAATGGTCAACAGGTGCAGACACCAACGAGTGACATTATTTCAGTAGAAACAGTTCCATCAGTGGCACCCAGCAATGTTAAACAGGTGCAGACAGCAAGAAGTAACATCATTTCAGTAGAAACAGTTCTAACAGTGGCACCCAGCAATGTTGAACAGGTGCAGACACCAACAAGTGACATCATTTCAGTAGAAGCAGTCCATCAGTGGCACCCAGCAATGTTGAACAGGTGCAGACACCAACAAGTGACATCATTTCTGTAGAAGCAGTTCCATTAGTGGCACCTAGCAATCTTGAACAGGTGCAGACACCAACAAGTGACATCATTTCAGTAGAAGCAGTCCATCAGTATCACACAGTAATGTTGAGCAGGTGCAGACACCAACAAGTGACATTATCTCAGTAGAAGTAGCTTATCAGTAGCACCCAGTAATGTTGAGCAGGTGCAGACACCAACAAGTGACATTATTTCAGTAGAAGCAGTTCCATCAGTGGCACCCAGTAATGTTGAACAGATGCAGACACCAACAAGTGACATTTCAGTAGAAGCAGTTCCATCAGTGGCACCCAGCAATGTTGAACAGGTACACACAGCAACAAGTCACATTACTTCAGTAGAAGCAGTCCATCTGTGGCACCCAGTAATGTTGAGCAGGTGCAGACACCAACAAGTGACATCATTTCAGTAGAAGCAGTCCATCAGTGGCACCCAGCATTGTTGAACAGGTGCAGACACCAACAAGTGACATCATTTCAGTAGAAGCAGTCCATCAGTGGCACCCAGCAATGTTGAGCAGGTGCAGACACCAACTAGTGACATCATTTCAGTAGAAGCAGTCCATCAGTGGCACCCAGTAATGTTGAACAGGTGCAGACACCAACAAGTGACATTATTTCAGTAGAAGCAGTCCGTCAGTGGCACCCAGCAATGTTGAACAGGTGCAGACAGCAACAAGTGACATAATTTCAGTAGAAGCAGTTCCATCAGTGGCACCCAGCAATGTTGAGCAGGTGCAGAAGGCAACATGTGACTTCATTTCAGTAGAAGCAGTTCCATTAGTGGCACCCAGCAATGTTGAACAGGTGCAGACACCAACAAGTGACATTATCTCAGTAGAAGCAGTTCCATCAGTGGCACCCAGCAATGTTGAGCAGGTGCAGAAGGCAACATGTGACTTCATTTCAGTAGAAGCAGTTCCATTAGTGGCACCCAGCAATGTTGAACAGGTGCAGACACCAACAAGTGACATTATCTCAGTAGAAGCAGTTCCATCAGTGGCACCCAGCAATGTTGAGCAGGTGCAGAAGGCAACAAGTGACTTCATTTCAGTAGAAGCAGTTCCATCAGTGACACCCAGCAATGTTGAGCAGGTGCAGACACCAACAAGTGACATCATTTCAGCAGAAGCAGTCCATCAGTGGCACCCAGCAATGTTGAGCAGGCGCAGACAGCAACAAGTGACATCATTTCAGTAGAAGCAGTTCCATCAGTGGCAGCCAACAATGTTGAACAGATGCAGACACCAACAAGTGACATTATTTCAATAGAAGCAGTTCCATCAGTGGCACCCAGCAATGTTGAACAGGTGCAGACAGCAGTCCATAATATTCACAATCACTAATCAGACAGTTCATCAGAGTTCATTAGCACAAATTAAACATTTCCAAGTGGCACCCAGCAATGTTGAATAATTGCAGGTAACAGTCCATAATATTCACTATCACTCACTAAACAGTTCATCACAGTTCATCAGCATAAATTAAACATTTCCAAGTGGCACCCAGCAATGTTGAATACGTGCAAGCACGAACAACAGTTTGAAGGCATACACAATCGCTTTTACAAAATAATTATCAATGCTCTTACACTAAACATACAAATTATAATAAACACACAAATGATATCAGATAATTGTCATATTAAATATTACAAATACACAAATAACAGTAAACCTATAATATTTGTGGGTGTCAGTGCAAGCCACAACAAACAAGTAAAATAATATTTAGGAGATAGGTCGGTACCAATTATTTGGGATTAGGAAAGGAAAACACACAAGACACACTCACTCATCTTTCATCCACATTAAGTACTACTGTGTAATTGAATAGTGTTACCTGTGTAAATGCAATTCTGTCCAAAATTTTATGTTCAACTTGTGTATCAAGTAGTAGTGGCAGCAATGTATAACAGTCAATAATAGTTAGTCAACGTCATAGTCATCATGTCAAGACCAATGTTTGCCAAGCCAAATCAAAATGTACGGTTGCTGAACAACTGTCAGTGTGCCAAGATATGCAATTACTTCCTCTCTCCAAAAAAAAAAAAAGAATTCACTTTATCTCTTAGCCACCAAAACTCCAATAATCATCAGCATCACATAATCTTAATACTTCAATAATACCTCTTACGTCGATACATATAAACCTTCTCATCAATATCATTTACCTTACCTCTTGTCCACAAAACCTCCAATAATCAACTTCACACAATCTCAATACCTCAATAATACCTCTTCAATACATCGATACATATAAACCTTATTACCAATATCATTTCACTTCCATAACAACTCTTTCATCTAGTCAGTCTCCTCGAACAAGTACAGATAAAATCCTAGTGAAAACTTCAATTCATCATCCCACGCAATCCGAAGACACAATGTCTACACACAACCTCTGTGTAGTCCACCTGAGCCAAATCTTCTACTCATCATGAATTATAAAATACATTTTGGTTACCTTGTCCATCATTAAATAAAAGAAATGCATACATGACCTCTAACAGCCTTTAGTTTGAATAACTTTCAGTAAGTAAGTACGAATACGGAGTGTTAATGATCATAATATTTCACAGTGTGTACACCACTTCAAGAATTATGGCAAAACAGAAGCAAACATGTGGAGTATTTTTTTGTGTCAAGTGTCAGTTGCTATTTCAATTGCTCACGAAGAATGCAGTGTAATAACTGTCAATGGTCTAAACCTAGTGTTGGTATGTCATGTCGTTAGCTTCCTTCCTATTACATTTATACAGCTTCCATAAAACCTCCAGCTCATGTGACCTCAATGAAGT
Organism: Schistocerca serialis cubense; assembly: GCF_023864345.2. Classification (NCBI taxonomy): domain Eukaryota; kingdom Metazoa; phylum Arthropoda; class Insecta; order Orthoptera; family Acrididae; genus Schistocerca; species Schistocerca serialis. Next base: position 231,561,980 of record NC_064640.1, read on the forward strand.
TTCTTGTACCAATGTCGTTCGTAGAACTATAGCAGTTCATTTTCTTATCTTAAAATATAAAGCACTGAGCATAAGCAAAACATGCAATAGCGAGTAAATATACCAGTAGAGAACAGAATGTCAAAGAGTGGATGCAGCACAATCCCTACAACGAGGCTCTGCCTAGCGAACAATCTATAATTAATACCATAGTGTGACCTAAGCCCCATGTTTGTACACCGTATATCAGCATTTCTATATACCAAATTAAAGAGTAGTTATGACAACAAACAGAAATGTGTAAATATGCAATTGATACGCAAAGCAGCAAATACATATCTTACTTAATAAACAGGTCATTAGCATCATATCAGCATAAGCAAATAAATGTTCATACGTAATCTTAATAAGTAAACATGAAGGCGCAAGCAGATAAGTCACAAAGTATAACTTACATACATAACCATATCAGCACAATTAATCATGTGACAATTATAATTTAAATAAATAAGCACAGCAGGCACATAATAAAAAAAATGTGACATCAGTGAAAAAGCAGTGCAGCCAAGCGATGCATAATATACACAAGTAACAACCCTGTTCATTAATCAATCATTGTCAAAATCAGTTAATGTACGCAAGCACGTCGCTTCACAAGTAAATTCATAGAACATAAAATTTTGCACAAAGTCTGAATCACGTAATCGCGAGCAGCAAATTACGTCTAAAGTAGTACCTAAGTGGAAATATATTACCTGAAAAATAAACTCAATTAATAGTTACCCTTTTTAGTTTATTACTTTCTTCTTCGAAATTACATTCTTCCTGAAAATTTCTCGATAGCAAGTCCTCTTAACGTCGGACACACACAGAATTTACCTGAAGGTCTTAAATATTTTATACAACCGTATCCTGAAAAATACTGAACGTTAATAACATAATTTATCAAGTCACTATAGCTTTATACTGAATTTATTCGGAGAATTTAGACTGTGTATTTGTTTACGTCAGTCAGTGCATTCGCACTGAGCGCTCGATCAGCTGTATGAACGCGTGACGTAGGATGTAATTGTTTTCGGTCAACGACTGCCTTGTGCGGCGCGCAGACTTCACTGTTGCTTTGAGTATCTGCCTCCGCCGGAACACGGCGCGGTATCCTTATACTCTCCGTGTGTTTACGTATAACTGCTGATGTCTCAAAAGTATGTCATTCCACAAAAATTTTAACGTTAGATATATGATGTATTCCCTTAGAGCGTCGAGATTTAAGAGTTTCTACTTCGACAGTGTTATCATGAATAATTTTGCGAATTCTATATGGACCGTTATAAAGCAGAAAAAATTTGCTACACAAGCCCTTTCCTTTGTGAGACAAACGGTGAGGTTTAATTAATACCTTTTGACCGACTGACAAGGTTTTTAAACGACCAGGACGTTTAGCTGATTTCTCTCTTCTAGCAGCCACAGATGCAATATTTCTTAGAGCCAGGTTGACAACTTCAGAATGCCGCAGTTTCTGTGTAGGCGGAAAAGGAACTATTACAGAAATGCGATTTGTCGGTGCTTTATTTTTTAATATCAATATAGGCGGTAAAGAAGTTGAATCATTAGGGAGTTCATTCCGAATGTTTTGAAAAATATGAAGGTACTGATCCCATGTTCTGTGATTCTGATGACAATAAAGTCGACACAATTTATTGATTTCCTTCATCCATTTCTCTGAAGCATTAGATTGAGGGTGAAAAAGTGAAATGAAAATTGGTTTAATCTTACGACGCCGTAGAGTACGAAGCCAAATTTTAGAGCGAAACTGTGATCCATTATCCGATATTACCTTATCAACATGACCCACTTCTTTCAGAAAATGTTTGATGAAAGCGTTAGATACTGAACGAGCTGTCGCTTTGCGTAAAGGTGTAAAACACACATATTTTGATGTCAATTCCACTGCTACCAAAATGTACGCAAAACCATTAGTAGAACGAATCACTGGACCGAACAAATCGACTGCAGCCATGTCCTTTCATTTCGCTGGAATGATAGGAAACAATGGTGCTCTGTGAGAAATAGTTGACGGCTTAGCCTTTTGACATAATTTGTATTTGGCAAGAACAGATCGAATGCGTTTTTCCATATTACTGAAGTAGCAATTTTCTCGTAATTTATGAAAGCATTTTCTGGGACCAAAGTGGGCATAACTGAAATGTGTATACCAAATCAATTTATTAACCCACTCATCAGAAATACAAACTAACCAAACAGAGTTGTCGACCGATTTTCGTTTAAAAAGAATATCACTGCGAACTAAATAATACTGTCTAATCGCTACGCTTTCCTTTCTCCTCCACTTCTCCTTAATGTCCTTCCAGATTGGATCCTTGTTTTGCTCCTTAGCGATGTCCTGGAACGAAGACGAAATAAAATTCTCAACACCTTGAATATACATCAAACAATAATTGTTTTCTTTGCAGTCCTCTTCAGCACTTTGTTTCAAACCCATCGGTGCACGTGATAAAGCATCAGCAATAATATTTGAAGAACCATGTATGTAAACAATACTGAAATCAAATTCCTGCAGATACAGCGCCCATCGTGACAATCTTCCATGTGTTAATTTTGTTCACATAAGAAATTCCAGAGCTCGGTGATCGGTGTAAACCTTAGTATGTCTGCCATACAAAAAATATGCGAAATTTTGTGAAAGCCCATACAACAGCCAAAGCTTCAAGTTCCTTAATCGAATAATTCTTTTCTGATTTAGAGAGAACACGACTTCCAAATGCAATAGTTTTCTTTACTACAACGCCGTCTTCTTCTATCTCTTGAAATAAGTGTGCACCTAGGCCTTTGTATGATGTGTCCGTCGCCAAACAAAAATCATTAGATAAATCCGGGTGTGAAAGAAGTGGAGCAGCAACTAAAGCATCACGAAGTTGTTCAAATTCTGACTGATCTTCCTCATCCCAACACCAATTAGAGTTCTTTCCAGATAGTTCACATAAACGAGGTATGGCCAAATCGTCCAATCCAACAAAGCGTCTAAGAAAATTACAGACACCAAGGAAACTACGAACATCACGTTTTGTGGTAGGAACAGCATAATTACGAATAGCGTCTAGTTTCTCTGGATCAGGAAGAATACCTTCTGTAGAAATAATGTGACCGAGAAATTTCACCTGAGAACGACGAAATTCAGATTTTTCCAGGTTCACTGTAATGCCAACTCTTGCAAAGATACGTAATAATGAATCCAAAATTTTGTTGTGCTCACTCCAAGAATGTTTAGCAATATGAATATCGTCAACATATGAAGTAATATTGTCACGAAGATAAACAGGTAAAATTTTGTTTAAACTACGAATGAATGCTGCTGAAGATACAGTAAGTCCAAACGGTAATTTCCGAAACTGGTAACAGTTACCAAAGGCTAAAAAGGCTGTGTATTTTCTACAATCAGGGTGGAGTTCTATTTGCCAAAAACTTGCGCGCATATCAATCGTGGATAGAACTTTAATTCCATGGAAATGTTGAAGAAGTTCATCTAAATTTTGTGGGCGGTCAGTTTCAGGAATGATGATATTATTTATCTGTCTGGAATCCAGAACCAAACGAATTGACCCATCCTTTTTAAGAACGACATGTAATGGGCTGGTATAAAGACTGACTGCTGGCTCAATAACGCCTTGATCTAACATGTATTGAAGTTCACTCTTAACCTTGTCTCTGTACGCCAAAGGAATAGCGTACGTTTTTCCCCGAAATGGTGTGTGTTCTTTTACTTTAAACAAATATTGTAAGCCTTGTATAGTTCCTGTGTGATGACTAAATACTGTAGCATGTAAAGTCAAAATTTGGTGCAGTTCTTCTCTTGCAACGTCATCTGGCACTTCAGCTTTCTTAACCTTTTCATTAATTAATTCTTCACTATTAATTATATCATCCATCGCGTCTCTGTATCTATTGTCGTTGTCATGAATGAACACATTGTCGTCATAAAGCTCAACGAAAACATCAGAAGTAAGAAACCTTAAACATTTTGTATCTGATTCAGATCTTGTTAAACACTCGAAAAATTTCAAACATTTCGGCATTCCGGCAACAGTCAAATTCACACTTCCTTCTTTAAAGTTCAAAATTGCCTTATGTGTGTTAAGAAACTAAATACCTAATATAATTTGTGTACTGAGTAATGGAACAATAATAAAATTAGCAGAAAATTCGCATCCTTGACAAATGAAATTTAGGTTGGTCTGTTGTTGGACTTCCACACTTTTTCCAGAAATAGCGCCTCGAATTGTAGTTTTAGAAACAGGTAACACAGGACAAGCAATAGTTCTTACACATATACGAAAAACTGATTCACTAATGACATTCAATGGGCTCCCAGAATCTAAAACTGCAGTGAACTTATTCTTACCCACACATACTTCAATAACAGGATGTAAAAATGCATCTACATTATTTTCCTTTTCGTCTAGCAAAATGTCTCTCATGTCTTCCAGGCGTACGTAGTGTAAAGTCGTAGTGTCATTACTTTCTGAACCGTCTATATTGCTGCCAGAAGCCGAAGCTACAAGTCATTGTCGATTGCTTGCGTCACGTCTTTGATTATTCGCGTCATTTCGCGGATCAATTTCTACGATTTGCACTTGTCTCTCTGAAGTTCTGTACGTGGAGGATGCCAATTAGGTCCCTCCTGTCTGTTAGATGCAAATTCTTGGTTGTGTCTGTTATTAAAATTTCTATTTTCCTGTCTATCTGCTTGACTGCTTCTTGTGTAATTTTGACTGTCACTTCTGAAATTACTGTTAGACCTACTACCCTGGTTATTTCTGTAGTAAGAATTTCTATTACTGTATGAATAATTCCTGTCTTGATGATACCGATTACTGTTTCCGTATGATTGATCATTCCGGTACGAATTACCGTTATTATAATTGTCTGTGTAATTTCTGTTAGAACGTCTGTTATTGTCATAAGGCTGGTATCTATTGTCTTGTCTGTTACGTCTGTCATTCTCAAAATTACCCATATAACGCCCGTTCCGATCACTATCCCTTTTCTCTGAAAATCTATTGTAATTACTGTTACTGAAAAATTACAAGAAGTCCCGTCGTCGTTGTCATACTCGAGTTCTTGTAGCAAAGTCTTAAAAGTCTCAATGTCGTCTTTACATCTTCCGGCTAAAGCAATTTGTTTTATGGATTGTGGCAGCTTAGTTAAACAAATGCGAATTAATTCAGTCGGGCTATAAGGGTTGGACAGGAACTGATTCTTTCGAATCATGTCTTCAAAGTATTCTGCCGGCGTGCGGAACTCAGACTGTTTAAAATTACGCTGCATAATCAGACTATGTTTGACTCTGTCTTGCGTGTTTTCGGACCAATATGCCGATAAAAATGCATGATAAAAATAATTTAGATTATTACAATCTCTAATAAGTGCACGCATGCGCGTCGCCGGTTCGTTTTCTAAATATCCACACATAAATTCCAGTTTGTGACTTAGTGGCCAATTTGGTGGAAGTGCGTACATAAATTGATCTAACCATGAACATGGATGTATGTCATTCTTAGAATTGCGAAAGATCTTAAATTTCCGAACAGTCAAAAAGTGTTTATAGTCAAAGTTTTCGCCTCGTGGCGACAAAGACCTACCGCGTCTGTCCCAGTCCCAATGTCGATTATTGTCAAGTTCGCGCGCCTGGCGCTCTCTTGTTGCATCCCGTAAATGAAATAAATTACTTTCTTCAAACCCCTCTGCTATCTGTGATTCCAAATTTCTTTTGCTGTCTTTTCCTACGATTTCGCCTTCAATTTGTTTGACTTGCTTTTGTAAGGCTTCAAATTCCCTTTTAACGCGTTCATTAAATTTTCCCTGATTTTCAACATGCTTATTTATGTTCTGGTACTCTTCGGTTTCTGCAAATGGTAATGGAGCTGTATCATCCGAATCTCTGTCCCCATTTAAACTAAGACTTGTCAATTTATCTGAAATCTCAACTCTTTCCGATAAGTCACCTATTTTTCCTTTCTGTTTATTTACGTCTTCCGTAAGTGTCGCGACTCGGGTTTCAGTATTGACACATTTGGTAGTTAACTGTTCATATTGTTGTGTTAGCTTATTTAATCTGTCATTTGGCACGTATTCCTCGATTCTTTCAAATATTTCTTCCTTATCGTGTGCACGTTGTAAATTTAACTCTGAAAATTTTTGTACTATCACGCGATCTCTTTCTTTCTGTTCTCTATCCTGTTCCCTTTGTCTAATCTCTACTGCAATTAATCCGTTATTGTGAGCATTCAAAATCGGTTGTACTTCTTCTCTGACTTCTTTCTTTAATTCATCTTTCATATTTTTGAAACATGTCCCTATTCGTGAGTCTAACCGTGTTTCCATTGTTCCCATATCACTTTCTAACCGTGTTGCCAAAGTTCCCATCTCTGTTTTTAATTCAGATCCTAACTGTGATCCCAGTGAGTCTAACCGTGTTTCCATTGTTCCCATCTCAGTTCTAATTGTTCCTATTTGTGATCCCAGTGAGTCTAACCGTGTTTCCATTGTTCCCATACCAGTTCTAATTGTTCCTATTTGTGAGTCTAACCGTGTTTTTAATTCAGATCCCAAATTTAATATTACACCCATCAACTGCTCCATATTAACTGGTTCAAAATTCTTTTCGCCTCTAACATTTCCCGCAAAACCAACTTCTTCCGTCAAAGCTGTAAAGCTATCTGTGTTTGATACTATTCCAGAATCTTCTGTCGTTAATCTCGTATTCTGAAATTTTTTTGATTGTGAAAAGTTTTGAAATGGTTCCGGACTATTTTCCCGACTTATTAAATTGTTTTCAACTTCATTATTCATCACACTGTTCTCCTGTGTTGGCAAGTTCGCCATGTTAACAATTTCGTCATTCTCACTATCCATCATTTTCGCCTTTTTCATTGATCGCGTAATCATTTACAAAACATACAAAACTCGTCACTATACGAAAATTACACACAATGACACTATATCTCCAACAATACCATTCACACGAAATATTTCCCTCAAACACGATTAACGAACAATTGAAATAATTGCACTAAATTGACAAACCCATAGACAAGACAACAAAAATTAAATTCTGCCAAAAAAAATACCATTAGAAGAATGACAATTACCAAATCTACACATGCAATATAGACTACAATTACTAAACTACAAATTACTACAACAATACTACTGTCTGCTATTTTTACAATCAGAAGAATTCCAAGGGACGATCCTGGCAGTGTCGCCACGTGCATGGGGGCTTAATTATTATTAATGAATGCAATGCAAATAGTTTTTAATTTTTTAGTAGCTGTCTGTCCGATTACGAAGTCTCGTAAACGGTTGGCCCTGACTAGTATTATTACGCAATCTGACTGCATAGAACAACAACAAGGAATGAAAGGAAATTTCCGTTAACACAATTAATTAATTAAGTCCCCAGCAACTATAAAACCTACGAAACCAAAGCACAAGTGTACCTGTTCTGTGTGTGGAAGTGTGATTCAACGTACACATCTGGCACGGTTCTTCCTCAATACGACAAGCCGTTTACCATGAAGAAATTAAAAAAAATAAACATAAATACTATAATTGCACATCGAAACCAGAAATACAGTCTAATACAATAACACGAGCCAAATGCTTTGTTGACTGAACCTGTGACCAAGGGGCATTATTCTTTAACACATTTGAAATAAAAAAATATGAAAATTTTCTTTTACCTTTATATATCTTGACGAAAAGTACTCTGATCATTACAATATCTCCATTCGAACAGCATCTGGTGTCTAGCCCATCAAAACATCTGCACACAACGTGGCCTCAAATAGTACAGGTATCAACATCCTCTATCCAAAGCACTAACTACCACCACATCTCAACAACGACCGACTACTGCTACTTCTCAACAAGCACTGCCAGTGGAGGCGGCGGAATAATACTCTATGGCGCGATCTCTGGCGCTGTGGCTCAGTGTAGCCACCTTTCAGATTACTGCTAGTTCCTCGATGTGACTCAGATGGCAGAAGCGGCAGTTTGTCGGCCTCGTCGCTTGTTTTGTACTGTTTCATTGTCTTTGAAAATGCGCCAGCGTTTGCTGTCTGATTAGGAAATAAGAAAGTAGAAGTGAGACTGAATTTTGCCGTCCTTCATCTAAACTAACAACACTCTGTCCCTTGATCCTCGTCCTCCGTCACCTCAGGGCCAGAAATCAGTTTGTCTCGTTGCATACCTTCGCCTTCCAGAAGTACGACTGATATCGACAATGAAGATGAAGAAGTCGTGGCCAAAAATGCAAGTTTGTGGAAAAATTTCAATGGTACAGGTAGGAACTGAATCCTATGGTTCATGATTTCGATACCGTACATTCAAGTATGACTCTTACACTTCCTGAAAACGCTAGTGTAAAAGCCGTTTCTGAGACATTGTTCGTGGAGGAATTACTCTTAATTTATTGTAGGCGAGAGTAAAAGTTACTACACTACGAGACCGCTATTTTTTATGTGATGTGTGCTTTAAAGGCCTAAAAAGATACATGTATAGTAGAAATGTGTTGTTTCCTGCCAATAACACTTATCATGGCAAGAACTAAAAAACTGAAATATTCTGAACATCGGTAAAACGATCCTCTCCTCAAAACTCAAATTTTTTGTGAAATAATGTTTCGTGACAAATATTTACTGTTACTCCGAATGCTGCATTTTTGCAGTAACAATGTTCCTGCTCAAGATGAGAGGCCCCTCAAAATTATATCAGTTGTGTCATACCTGAGTGGCATGTTCAGAACAGCACCTACTCCATTCCAAAATGTTTCTATTTACGACTGTCTTCCATTGTACAAGGGACGCATGCCGCTCAAACTGCACATTATATCTAAAAGACGTCGGTTTGGTATAAAAATATTTCTTCTGTGTGATCGCAAAACGATATTCATTCTTGAATTTTAGCTCATACTGGTACATAGTGTCATACAATAGACAGTTAAGACAAACTGGAAATTACTGCCGATATTGTGACTACACTTTTGGAAGTTTACTTGAGATGAGATCACATGCTACATGCGGACATTTGGTATAGTCCATATAAACAGGAAAAGATCGCCAAAACTTGAAGCCAAACTGCAAAGGGGAAGGATGGAATTAAGGTCAACAGATACTATGGCGCCTTTGAAGTAACATGACAAAACAGACGTATGTATGTTTGTTGTTGTTGTTGTTGTGGTCTTCAGTCCTGAGACTGGTTTGATGCAGCTCTCCATGCTACTCTATCCTGTGCAAGCTTTTTTATCTCCCAGTACCTACTGCAACCTACATCCTTCTGAATCTGCTTAGTGTATTCATCTCTTGGTCTCCCTCTACCATTTTTACCCTCCACGCTGCCCTCCAATACTAAATTGGTGATCCCTTGATGCCTCAGAACATGTCCTACCAACCGATCCCTTCTTCTGGTCAAGTTGTGCCACAAACTTCTCTTCTCCCCAATCCTATTCAATACTTCCTCATTAGTTATGTGATCTACCCATCTAATCTTCAGCATTCTTCTGTAGCACCACATTTCAAAAGCTTCTATTCTCTTCTTGTCCAAACTATTTATCGTCCATGTTTCACTTCCATACATGGCTACACTCCATACGAATACTTTCAGAAATGTATGTATGTTGACGACATGTTATACAGTTGGAATGAAATCAGCTGGGAAAATGAACAGTCAAATTAATTCCGAAAAATGTAAACCAAAATGCATGTAGGATTATGAGTCTATGAGTGCAGTGGACAAATGCGACATGCTACTTGGATCGACGGAATGTGATTGCAAAACACTGAAATGGTACAGAAAACTCTTTTTCCGCATGTGCATGTTAAATTCCTACGTTATTTAGAAGGTTCATACCGGAAAGAATATTTCAATCGCTGAATTTCAACTCAGCTTTGTTCCCGAGATTTTAGACATGTACCACCAAGAAAGGAAATCATCAGGAGATAGCCGATTAGACAAGGAAAATCCATTGCGGCTTCGAGAAAGGCACTTTCCAAGGACAGCTGAGTAGTCGGTAAAACAACATGATCCCATAAGGAGATCCACTGCATGCAGCAAGAACAAAAAACGAAAGGAATCGCATTGCTGCTGTAGACAATCGGATGTGGGACTATGTGTTGTGCCTTGTTCCGAAATATACCACAAAAGAACTTTCGTAGTTCTGCTTCTTTGCAATGTTATCTAGCTTTAGGAAAATCAATAATAAAAAATATGCAAAGAGTTTATTAGTGACAATAAATACAGACATGCGTACGATGATACAAACGCAGCGCAGCAGATGCTGCAGGATTCAGCACGATATCGGCTGCTCATGCAGAGGGCACTGCTGCGTGGAAAGGCCTGACGGCACACACTGTGATTGCTGTGATAGCGCACTCGGCGGTGAAAGGATTATAACAACGGAATGGAATAGTATGAACACTTGGCAAGGCAACATACGGCGGCCCACTAGCTTCGCCGTGAAGACTGAGGATAGGGTTCGTCCTATAATTCCCATTTGTCAGTCTGATGACCGCACGGTCCACTACGTGTACAATCTTTAGATACAACGGTCGGGACGCACCGTAAATTGTGCGCCCGCAGCCCAGAAGGAACCGGAGAAATGCTTCGTTGAATTGTTGTAAACACGAGCTGTCTTTAGCCCAAATCTTTCCAGTGAAACACTTTATTCTGTGCAAGGCTTTAATTTAACTTACTTTAAAGTTAGGTTCTGAATACGTAGTAACCATAGCCTTCTGTCAAATAGTACAAAACATCGCAGTCTGACTGAATGATTAACATTCAGAATGCTGTCATTAGAAAGTAGTGCTGGTTCATTGCCGGCCGGGGTGACAGAGCGGTTCTAGGCGCTACAGTGTCGAACCGAGCCACCGCTACGGTCGCAGGTTCGAATCCTGCCTCGGGCATGGATGTGTGTGATGTCCTTAGGTTAGTTAGGTTTAAGTAGTTCTAAGTTCTAGGGGACTGATGACCTCAGTCCCATAGTGCTCAGAGCCATTTGAACCATTTTTTCTGGTTCATTAAAATTGCTAGGGACACGATCAGAATGGTCACACACACTTGTATCTACAAAAAGGTTAAATCTCTTTTTCGCGCTCAGTCTCCCATTCTCTGAAGCAACAGCTATAATGTTGTTGAATTGTAGATACGAGGATGGGACAGGCGAAGTTAATCAATACGCTATCTATACAGGAATCTTTCAAAGAACTTTTCACTACGGCAGTTACGCTGTTCCTAGTAACTACTTCCTTGGAGATGCCACTATTGTATGTAATTGTCTGAGACTCAATGTTTCATGGTCTTGGCTTGGTTTTCACGGAATTATGCTCAGGGCTTACGATTATAGAGGGTGGTCCATTGATCGTGACCGGGCCAAACATCTCACGAAATAAGCGTCAAACGAAAAAACTACAAAAAACGAAACTCGTCTAGCCTGAAGGGGGAAACCAGATGGTGCTTTGGTTGGCCCACTAGATGGCGCTGCCATAGGTCAAACGGATATCAACTGCGTTTTTTTTTAAATAGGAACTCCCATTTTTATTACATGTTCATGTAGTACGTAAAGAAATATTAATGTTATAGTTGGACCACTTTTTTCGCTTTGTGATAGATGGCGCTGTAATAGTCACAAACATATGGCTCACAATTTTAGACGAACAATTGGTAACAGGTGTGTTTTTAAAATTAAAATACAGAACGTAGGTACGTTTGAGCGTTTTATTTAGGTTGTTCCAATGTGATACATGTACCTTTGTGAACTTATCATTTCTTAGAACGCATGCTGTTACAGCGTGATTACCTGTAAATACCACAGTAATGCAATAAATGCTCAGAATGATGTCCGTCAACCTCAATGCATTTGGCAATACATTCCTCTGAACAGCGAGTAGTTCGCCTTCCGTAATGTTCGCATATGCATTGAAAATGCGCTGACGCATGTTGTCAGGCTTTGTCGGTGGATCATGATAGCAAATATCCTTCAACTTTCCCTACAGAAAGAAATCCGGGGACGTCAGATCCGGTGAACGTGCGGGCAATGGTATGGTGCTTTGACGACCAATCCACCTGTCATGAAATATGCTATTCAATACCGCTTCAATCGCACGCAAGCTATGTGCCGGACATCCATCATGTTGGAAGTACATCGCCAGTCTGTCATGCAGTGAAACATCTTGTAGTAACATCGGTAGAACATTACGCAGGAAATCAGCATACATTGCAGCATTTAGATTGCGATAGACAAAATGCGGGCCAATCTTCCTTTCTCCCATAATGCCGCACCATACATTAACCCGGCAAGGTCGCTGATGTTCCACTTGTCGCAGCCATCGTGGATTTCCTGTTGCCCAGTAGTGCATATTATGCCGGTTTACGTCACCGCTGTTGGTGAATGACGCTTCGTCGCTAAATAGAATAGTGCAAAAAATCTGTCATCGTCCCGTAATTTTTTTTGTGCCCAGTGGCAGAACTGTACACGACGTTCAAAGTCGTCGCCATGCAATTCCTGGTGCATAGAAACATGGTACGTGTGCAATCGATTTTGATGTAGCATTTTCAACACCGATGTTTTTGAGATTCCCGATTCTCGCGCAGTTTGTCTGCTACTGACGTGCGAATTAGCCGCGACAAAACACCTACTTGGGCATCATCATTTCTTGCAGGTCGTGGTTGACGTTTCACATGTGGCTGAACACTTCCTGTTTCCTTAATTAACGTAACTATCCGGCGAACAGTTCGGACAGTTGGATGACGTCATCCAGTATACCGAGCAGCATACATAGCACACCCCCGTTGGGCATTTTGATCACTATAGCCATACATCAACACGATATCGACCTTTTCCGCAATTGGTAAACTGTCCATTTTAACACGGGTAATGTATCACGAAGCAAATACCGTCCGCACTAGCGGAATGTTACGTGATACCACGTACTTATACGTTTTTGACTATTACAGCGCCATCCATCACAAAGCGGAAAAAAGTGGTCCAACTAAACCATTCATATTTCTTTACGTACTACACGAATATGTAATAGAAATGGGGTTTCCTATTTAAAAAAACGCAGTTGATATCCGTTTGACCTAGGGCAGCGCCATCTAGCGGGCCAACCATAGCGCCATCTGGTTTCCCCCTTCAAGCTAGACGAGTTTCGTTCTCTGTAGTTTTTTCGTTTGATGCTTATTTCGTGAGGTATTTGGCCCGGTCACGATCAATGGACCGCCCTGTAGAGCAATGCTGGCACTGACCATCCCCAGCTCGAAAATTCCAAGTTCGACGTGCGCTTGCTCAACCATCGTTGGCCGAGCCTTTTAGGCAGTCTGGACTTTTAATACGTATCTTACAAGTAACTGACTGAAAAATCTGACAGTTTACATCTCTAAGATACGAGAAAAACTTTTTATGTCTATCTTTTTATTTCGCGTGACCTTATGATAAATACATTTTTCAGGCATTATTACAATAAATACGCAAGTAAAACTGCAATTCGTTATGTAGGGTTAGTAGCGTCATGGGTGGATTAATGATTAACATATATAACGGCGTTAAGTATGCCATGTGACAACACGTGTACGTTGGTTTGGAGCTGTTTCTGCGGTTGTATTGACAGGACCACTTCAATTTCCGTGACTTTCTGCGGATGTTTCACAAATGTCTCGTTTTTCCATGGAAAGCCGAAATGCAAGAAAATGTGTTCCAGTATGTAAGGTTAGTCCCGATTGTGTAGTATCGAGGTAATTCACGCAATGAATCACTCCTGATAAAATGCTGCGTGATATTCTCACTTAGATTCCAGAAAGGTTTTCTCGACTTTAGTCTAGTCTCAAACTTCAGATGGCACTCTAGATGAAGTGATGGCATGTGTTTTTCATCGTATTTGAACTCCAACTTTGCTGGCATACCTGCATTCGTAGGTGTTGGGCAACTGGTAACCACGAAACAGGTGTAGGCCTGATTGTTCCTGATACTATACTCTTTATGTTATTAGCTGGATATAAAGCTTCTGGATGCACGTATTGTCAAGGAACATCGAGTGTGGCCTCACTGTTTCATTATTAAGCAGGCGCAGAAAGTCACACTCACAGCGCAAAATAAAGAAAATGCGGCTGTCGAATAAAAATTCATTTTTCGCAGCAGATAATTATAAAATATGTTAATAAGCCGTAGATTGAAAACAGCTATTTTAGATATATGACGACTTCGATGATATTTTACGTTTACAGCAGGTGTGACGACACAAACAATCCATAGAACAGGAATTCTGATTTATATCGAAAATCAGACGTTCATCTTGGTTACACTAATCTTTCCTTCATCCTAAACAGTGTATCTCTGCGATTGAAGACTATTTTTAGTTTTAGGCGGCTTAAACAACTGTTGCGTTTCACAGCTGGAATCTATTAAGAATTCTGTTTGGCACTCGACATTCTTACCCCGTTAGTGATGTCATCTGCATGTCAGCAATGCTATTTCATTTATTCATAAGACGATTCTGGCACGTTTAAGAATAGAAACTGCCTGTATGCTAGAGGTACGTTTTCTTGGAAGCTGTGAGGCAAACATTCGTTGAGCTCGTTGTACCACATCCAAGGAAGGTAATTAGCACATTCTTTCTGCCTGTGATACTGCCATCGTCTCGGGTAGCGGAACAAGTTAATCACTTTAATTAAGACAGACCGATAATCCAGATAAGGAAGGAAGGCAGAGAGGAAGGCAGATTTGACTTTAACCTATTGCTGATGTCGAAGTCATTAAGGAGAAGACACATCCCGGTTGTAACAAGGAAGGGGAGGGAAATCGCCCGTTGACTTTATTTAGGAAGCTAACTGCAATTTGTCTGAAGTTGTCTGAAGAAACAGCATGGCATTTAAATAAACAGGCTGAGGTGTCTAACTTTTTTAGCTCTATTTACTCTTGACCCATTAAATTCATTTGCAATCTGTTTTCACTTACAAGAAGTGTGACCAGGGGCTCATGGAACAAATAGCGATGACTCCTCCGAAGATCAATACTAACCGAGATACATGCATTAAATTTTTTAAAAGAATTACGCTGTTTTTTGCAGCCAGAAGAACAAATTTAGATAAGACAAATTCAGTGATAAAAATCTTTTGAAGATTTACCAACAAATCACGGAATAAAAATACATTGAATGTATCGATCTTTACGCTGTTTTTTCGACCGTTGAATGTCACTTATCTTGAAGTTTACGGCAGTCTCCAAGGAAACGTTGGCCGCCGTGCTATGATGCAGTGTGTCGCTTGTTCGTAAGACTTCACGAAGCTTTGAACATGTTTTGTACAAAAGAAAATGTTATACCATTGGGAAGTCATGCAATCGGCAATTAAAAAGACAATTAACTCATTTACTTCCGATAATGTTCAACAAAAGATCAAAATTCAAGAGAACATCTGATGCTCGCAAAAGAATATTTCTTGGTGACAAAATTATGAGAACTTAGAATTCGCACAATAAAAGTTACAGATTTAAATGAAACTCTAACTATTTCTCTCGGTTCTTTACACACGTTGTTATTGCGCATCGGTAAAAAATCTTACATGAAAATAATAAGTTACATGAAATAAATGAAACGAAGGACTGTGAACAAAACACAATGGAAACATTATCACGCGTCGTTACATTTCTGTTGATCAGTTTTTTATAGTGTTTTGAGAGTGGGAACCTTTGCATCACGGCACTTTCCTAGGCGCTGTATCAGTGATAATCTCACTGCTGTCAACATACCCTAACAGTAATTCGCTCTCTCATGGCCTCCTCTGTCGTTGGAACCTCCTTGTAGACCCCAAAGAAATAAGCCTAACGGCCTCATATCAGGCGGTCGTGCTGCATACCTCTGATACGACTGTCTCTTCGCACCAACTTCTGGAATAAAATAATTCTGGTGAGACAAGGCTGACTCACAACCTGGGAGATTTTTTCCAGAATGAATTTTCTGTTGTGTTGGCAGAAGAGCCAACACCGTGTTACAACTGGAGGCCGAAATGCACGCGTTTTAGCTCACGCAGGCTGGCGTGAGGAGGGAAGAACTATACTGACGGGAGGTCTGGAACATGACAAGGAATTAGAATTCAGAAAGCGGACTAATTAGTTTGATACTTAACTTTAATCCATTAATTATGAACGTCGCTCTTGACGGTACATGATTCACAATATTATCTGTTCAGATTATAGTAACTGAATATGGTGCCTTGCTAGGTCGTAGCAAATGACGTAGCTGAAGGCTATGCTAAACTGTCGTCTCGGCAAGTGAGAGAGTATGTAGTCAGTGCACCACCGCTAGCAAAGTCGGCTGTACAACTGGGGCGAGTGCTACGGAGTCGCTTTAGACCAGACCTGCCCTGTGGCGGCGCTCGGTCTGCAATCACTGATAGTGGCGACACGCGGGTCCGACGTATACTAACGGACCGCGGCCGATTTAAAGGCTACCACCTAGCAAGTGTGGTGTCTGGCGGTGACACCACATTTTCACTCTGCAGTGAATCGTACGCTGATACGAAACTTCCTGGCAGATTCAAACTGTATGTCGGATAGGGACTCGAACCCAGGACCTTTGCTTTTGGCGGGGAAGTCCTCCGTCAACTGAGCTACCCGAACATGACTCACAACCTGTCTTCACAGCTTAAATTCCGGCAGTACCTAATATCCTCTCGTCCAAACTTCATAGAAGCTCTCCTACGAAATTTGTGTGTCTTGAACTCCGGCCGGCCGGTGTGGCCGTACGGTTCTAGGCGCTTCAGTCCGGAACCACGTGACCGCTATGGTCGCAGGTTCGAATCCTGCCTCGGGCATGGATGTGTGTGACGTCCTTAGGTTAGTTAGGTTTAAGTCGTTCTAAGTTCTAGGGGACTGATGACCACATGTTAAGTCCCATAGTGCTCAGAGCCATTTGAACCATTTTTGAATCTTGAGCTCCTGGAAGGACGAATATTGTGGAGACATGCCTTAGACACAAGTTGAGGGATTCTTTCCCGAATGAATTTTCACTTTGCAGCAATTCTGCGATGTTCATCTATATGATTTCCTCAGTTTGTGTGAGACGCTCTGTTACTCGATTCAAAGAGCAGGTAGTAGATTATTTTAGCTCACTGTGCGTATTAAAATTTCCTAAAAGTGGAAAGGCAAAGAGGATTTCAGTAACAAGCTCTTTAAGGGTCTCATAGTTAACAGACTTGTGTGTTCAATATATACAGACTACCTCTTGATGTTTACATGGGCGTGACCCATGACAGTGATTGCTTAAAGGCAGAGGTGAGGAGCGCTTTATGTCTGTGACGAACACTGCCACTCCACCCAGCAGTCGATTTTGTGAAGGTTCTATCATCTGATTACAGAAGCGTAAGTATTTTAAACACTCAATAAAATTAAAGGATTGTTGCGAGCCAAAAACATAATGTCGGCCTGAGAGTATCAGCCTTGCGAATGTGGCAACAGTTAAGTGGGGCAGTCTATACGAACTGTTGCCGACAGCTGTGTTGATTATCAGCGTCAGCTTAAAGAGACGAATTTCAAGAAATCAGCAATGGCCAAGGAGAACCTATAATATAAACACAAGATGGTGTTTGTACAAACAAGAACTCTTGTTCACGCATCGAACTGTTGTGAATCTGTGGTCAGGCAGGCAGCTGAAGTTTTAGTATGTGAGAGCATATTTAATAGAATCACAGGCTATGCACTTAACAATGCACGGATGCGTACAATTGGTGAAAAAGGAACACAGAGGAGAACTTTACGTTTTATCGCCTTACGTAAGCCGTGGCACTGCAAGCGGCGCAGGACAGAAAGCGCAAAGGATACAGAGGACAGCAGCTTAGCATGCGGCGTCTCCGTGGCGTATCCCAGCCAACCTAAAGCTGTCTTCTGAGCGTAAAACTGGGAGCTTCGCCAGTTTCGCAACTTAGCCACTGACGACGATGGGCGGAGGCAGTCATCGTAAGCTTAGAATTTCGTCTAATCTGACTAGGCAAATTTACCAAAAACTTTTTATCTCAGGACTCAGTCTCGGAAGACTTCGTAGCCATGATGACCACCAGTTCCGAACTGATTAATAGTTTAAACATTTAAATCCGTTCTGTGATGGTGGCGTCTACAGTGCTTGTTAGATATCATACTGGGCTTCTTAGTATAAGTTTCCATTTCCGTCGGTGTATGTCCAAACAGCGACTCTAATAACATATTTAAATTATAGATATGAGTGGTGACTGTTATGTTATGTTATGTTTCCAACACAACAGACACCACTCAGTCCATAATTATATAGGCGCGACGGCTGTTTGATGAAGAAGTTTCAGTGTGGTTGCACAACCGACGTCCGAACTCCTACGGGAATCAGAAATCTGTGAGTAGGGGGTTAATGGCCGGGGGTCGTTGTGGTGCGGCGAGCGATAAGCTGGGACTTTCAGTCTGACGCAAAGCGTGTCCGGATAGCCGAGGTGGTTAAAGCAACGGTTCTAGAGAAGCAGAGCATCTGGGTTCGAGTACCGGTCCGACACAACTTTCCAACTCTCGCCATTGCGTTGCCACAAAGCTGTGTGCGGCTGGAAATCATTATCTCCTTCCTATCTCTTTCCCAGCCCGTGTTCTGCCATTGACATCACCCCAATTATTCACATATTTATTCCTTTCGGTGTATTCGTCTGCTGTAATGAACGATTTTATTTTCAGTCGATATACGTGTTGTAGAAGCTGTGTAACGTACTGGGCACAGCTTACTTTGTAGGGGATGTTCTCTTATACGAGTCCATTCTAGTACCATCTGCTGACCGATGTTTGAATTGCAAGGGATGCTCAAAGTGTCGGTTGGGCAATGATTGTGGCTGACTGTGACTACGTAGCCTTTAGAATTGTACAAATTTTTTTCTAAACGTTCAACGAAGTTCAGGTATTTTTTCCTGCTGAAAGAGGTTACCAAAGTGTAATCCACGTTTTCTTGTGTGCTGATTCTAAATGTTTCCTCTCATTTTTACAGTAGTCTGTCGACAGTTAATTACTTGGAATTATTTTAGCAATGATCTGGAATTATAAAGAAAGCCTTAGTGTGGAACAGATTTTAGAAATTTTGGAAAATAGTGATGTGCTTGATATTGGAGAACATGAAGATGATGATTTTTCTGCAGTGATTGACAACAATTATGAACTTTTCCAGACAATGGATTATCTCGTGGGAGATTTAGATGAAGGTAATCATGGAATCCCCATCAAATTCTATATAGAATTTACAGATAAGGTAGCTCATGTCGTAACTATAACGTATTGTAGATCCTTCGAACAAAAAACTGGAAAAAAATTTGGAAATTTGTGGTAAGGACTTATGGGACCTAACTGCTGAGGTCATCGGTCCCTAGGCTTACGCACTACTTAATCTAACGTAGCACCTGTCTACAACAAGGGTAGGAGAGGCGAAAACTACTGTCTAACATTAGTTAGATCCATCAACTGTAGAATGTCAGAAGATATACTGAGCTCAAATTTAGTGAATTATCTCAGACAGAATAATGTGAAATCCAATTCTCATTTTTCCCCACATGACATCCTGAAAGCTACGGATAAAGGCAATCAAATGAATGTAACGTTTCTACTTCGCCATCTATAAGTAAAAAAATTATTGTCATATGGGATATCAAAATACACAGCCGGAAACAAGAAAATTAGTGCACCTGGAAAGACGACGTCGACTTTGATCCGATGACGGCATATGCCACCAGGGGGATAGTGGATGTACTGATAATGGTTTCGACGTTGTATGCCGACAGATAGCGTAGTGGCATAGCTACCAGAGCGTCATCTTTAATAGTGATCGCTCACAAGTTGATGGCTCAATGTGGAGCAAAAGTGTGAAGCAAGCAGGCAACCACGCGATGGAGATGCAAATGTACTTCCTACAACCAATTCAGCGACTTTGAAAGGGGTCAAATTCTGGCCTTCCGAGTGGCGGGATGGTCCTTTCGGAGAACTGCCACAAAAGTTGGACGGGCTGCGTCAGTTGTGCAAAGATGATGGTAGCAGTGGTGAATGTTCTCACATCCGTAGATGAGGTTCTGAACGCCAACGCGGCACAGACGCCGCCAGGATCGTCGTACTGTAAGGGCAGCAGTGGCAGATCGTGCAGCTGCCACAGCACAGATAAGAGGACTTGTAAGCCCAGAGGCGTCAACACGAACTGTTGCGAACCAGTTATTAACAGTGAGACTATGGGCACGCACAACTCTAGCCCATCTCCCACTCAAGCCGTAGCATCGACGTGCATGGCTGAACTGGTGAGGACAGAGGTAGCACCTGTCTACAACAAGGGTAGCAGAGGCGAAAACTACTGTCTAACATTAGTTACATCCATCAACTGTAGAATGTCAGAAGATATACTGAGCTCAAATTTAGTGAATTATCTCAGACAGAATAATGGAGGTAGGATGGAATGGCGCGCCGTTGTCTTCAGTGAAGAATGCAGATTCTGCCTGCACGCAAGTGATGGTCGTTTGTGCTTACTTTGTAGACCTGGTGAGCGCTTTCTCACAGAGTTAATTCATCCAAGACACACTGGCCCCACCTCATGCCGTACGGCCTGGGGTGTGATAAGCTACAACTCCCATTCATCTTTGTTGTTTCTGGAGGGGACTCTAACCAGTTCTTGGTACGTGCAGAAAGTTGTTAGACCACTTCTTTTTCCGGTCTTGCAACAGGAAGGTATGGTGTTGTTCCAACAGGATAATGCTCGCCTACACACTGCATGTGAAACTCAACGTGCCCTGCAAGATGTGCAGCAACTTCCCTGTCCAGCATGATGTCTAGATCTGTTTCCACTCGAGCACATGTGAGATATGATGGGACGAGAAGTGACTCGTGCGACTCGTCAGCCAACGACTCTTTCAGAATTACGTGAACACGTCGAGCACGCGTGGCATGACGTAACCCAGGAAAGTACGAGGGACTGGATGGCACAGTCAGAGTCTGGATTGCCGCCCGTGTAGGCTACACCACGGACTAAATTGTGTGATTCAGCATGGCTCGATACCTAGTACCTCAGAACCGCTTGTGTTGTTGATTTCTATATGTAATCATTTCATGTACTCCATATGCACTTCTGCAACAATAATTGTTGACTGAAATAGAAACCTCTAAAATGGTGTACTAGTTTTTTCCGTCAATGTAGATACGATACAAGGGGTATTCAGAAAGTAAGTTCCGATCGGCCGCGAAATGGAAACCACTGTGAAAATCAAAAATATTTTATTTGCAATATTCAGCTACAACTTCCAGCTGCTTTCAACATAGTAGCTTCTCTGACTTAGACATTAGTCGTAGCGTTGTGCCAACCTTCCAATACTCTCGTCATACAAGGCAACCGCCAGTGCTTTCCGGCAGTTCTCTGCGCTGGTCCACAGCTCGTTGTCTCTGCCAGAATGTTGCTTCCTAGCCAGTGGTTCATGTGAGCAGAGATGAAACTCAGAGGGAGCAAATTATGGGCTGCATTGTGGGTGATCAAACACTACACATCGAAAACGCCGCAGAAGCATCTTCATTGTCTCTGCAAAATGCGGCTGAAGGACCGTCATGAACAAGGAAACGCATGACAATTATGTTACGTGGCCTGCGTAGCTTCAGGCAAAATTTCTCACCAGGCCCTCATTCTTGGCTGGAGACACTATTTTACAGGCACCTGTACGTGCTCAATGTGCGCTCAGAATTGATAAGAGCAACGTGACGAGATCGTCGAACGTATTAGAGACACTGCTCAATACATCTGTGCAAAGCTTCATCGGATTTTCACAGTGGTTCGCATTTCGCGACTGATCTGAACTTACTTTCCGAATAGCTCTCGTATATGGACTGAGGATTTCTTAGTAGAAAGAGCGCAGCATGTTATCATGAATGGTAAGTAATTGACACATGTATAAGAAATTTCAGCCATGCCTCAGGAAGTGTGTTGGATCCTTTGATGTTCATGCTGTCTGTTAATGACTTAGAACACAATATTAACAGTAATATCAGACTTTTTGCAGACTATGCAATTATCTACTATGAACTGCTACCTGAAAAAGCTGCGAAAGTATCCAGTCGGACCTCGATAAGATTTCAAAGCGGTATAAATATTGCTAACTTGCTATACATGTTCAGAAATGTAACATAGACTCAGTCGTGGATAAGGCAGATGGCACTTTTCGGTTCATTGTAGGATACTCGGAAAATACAGTATGGGATCTATGCTAAAAAGACTAACGGAGGATGATGAATTTATAGAAATAAGGGCTGTTCAACTGTTAATTAGAGAGCGTCAACCAAATGGTTTAAAATATGAACTAGCAGACGCTTGAAGACAGACGGCAGGTACACCGCGAAAGCCTATTTGAAAACTTTCAATAATGTGAAGTGAAAATATCTAAGAACATACTCCAGTCGCTTAGTGTCTAGGGATATACTACAGTCCCCTACCTATCACGCCCATAGAGTCCGCGAATACAGTATTGGACTTATTACACTTCTCACAGAAGCAGTTAAGCAATAATTCTTCCCGCGTCCCATACAAGATTGGAATACGACGAAACCCAACATGTGGTGCAATGGAAAGTACTCTCTGCACTATACTACAGACTGGGTTAAGACTATGGATGCTATACGTATGTATGGGGCGATCAAAAAGTTTCCGTTCGAATGCCACACTAACCCTTTGCGTACATTTTACATGAAAACAGTCCCGATTGCAAAACTGTTGTAATTAATAACAATTACGCATTTCGCTGTAGTAAGGCATCATAATATTATTTAAAAAATATAGCCGGCCGCGGTGGCCAAGTGGTTCTAGGCGCTTCAAGCCGGAACCGCGCGACTGCTACGGTCGCAGGTTCGAATTCTGCCTCGGGCATGGATGTGTGTGATGTCCTTAGGTTAGTTAGGTTTAAGTAGTCCTAAGTTCTAGGGGACTAATGGCCTCAGATGTTAAGTCCCATAGTGCTCAGAGCCATTTGAACCATTTTTTTTTAATATAGTAGGATATGCTTCATCTGCCAATTACCGCTGAAGGGTATTACATAAGAATAAGAATGTTATCAGATACGTCCTTCACAAATCTGATAAAAAATTTGACGATCGGATCTCGTATGCAAACGCTTCTTATTCTTATTTAATGCCCCTCAGCGGCAGAAGCTTATCCTACCATATTTTTACCTGATGATGTCTTACATGGGCAAACGCGTAATTGTTATTAATAAAAGCAGTTTTGTAACCGAGACTGTGTTCATTCAGAAATTTTCATAACCGGTTGCTGCTCAGACACCCAAAATGAAGTGCAACGAATATTACCTGGCCTGCGTGCGTATATAGGCGCATCGAAGTCGTACTGGGTTGCATATATACTGCAGCAACGCCCTGAAATTGGAACTTTTTGATTGAAGCTTTTTGTACATAAAACTGTTGATTTTCGGCTTAGGTACACTAATGAGTTCCTTAAAGTCCACAACAATATTCAGTTCATCATATGTGAAACAGAACAGGGCTGGTGACAATAAAGTTATGCTACACGTCGTTTCAAACGTTTGACTAATGACCGGCAGTGATTGTTCAAAACGTTCATATCTATAAGGATGACAACGAAACAAAAACTTGTTTTTATCTTTATTTTACAGAAAAAAATCGAATAGTGAGTACATAACTTTTCGACTTCACGTACGTCTCACGACCTGCTGGAAGAAGCACTTCTGTCTTTGAGAACAGGACTGCTGAATCTTACTCATCCTTCCGTTGGCCCACTAATGGCCTATAAGACTTACCGTATCTTTCTTTACTTGTAAGTTAGCTCTAACGGTTTCGAAATTGACAGAAGACACGGTGACTAAAAGACCATAGCATGTACACAGAAAGTGAAATTCTAGCTGACGGAAATTCCCTTCCTAAAAGTTCCTGCTGGTACCATTCATTCTCTGCAGAAATATTTGAGACCCCAGTCGAAGGAAATAGGGACTCGCGTTGTGTGTGAAACCCTAGACTCCTGCTAACAACTGCGTAGGCCAACCGCTGTACACAACATGTCGCAACCCAAAGCAAAAATTGTGTGTAAACCAATACGCATCATTCATAATGGATGTTCATTTCGCTGTACTTTGTCTGACAAACTCAGCATTTATCTTTCTCTCTTACGCTAAAAAGTCTCAGGGTCTCTTTCTCGAGATTCGTCAAACAAAATTTGCATTATCTTCGTTGCACACCAATGCGCATAGTTTTCTGAAGTAGAGGATAACTTTTGTAGCATGTCATCGTGCGCTAAGGTAGGGCCGGCGGATTTTAGGCGAGGAAATGGTGCCAGATAGCGCTTCATGTGTGTTCCATCGGATTCAGATCAAGTGCATTTAGCGACTAGACCGCAACGTGAGTTCACTCTCGTGCTCCTCAAACCACTGCAGCACGTTTCTGGTCGAGTGACAAGGGTAGTTATCATGCTGGAAGGTGTAATAGTCGTCGGGGGAGATATCAGACATGAAGAGATGAAGTTGGTTCGCAACAGTGTACACATAGTCCACAGCTGTCTTGGCGCCTATAATCGCCACCACAGATCGCACTGAGACACAGGTTAATGTTCCACATGGCATAATGGTTAGCCAGCGGCACGATGCATAATTCTAGCAGTCATTCGCCAGGTCCACTGTGAATGCGGACACGACAACCAACCTGGTGTAGCAAGAATCGTAATTCACCTGACCAGACAACATGTTTCCATGGATCCACGAATCAATCTGTATGAGTCTGTTCCCATAGCAACGGTAACTGTTAATGTTGTTGGGTCAACATGGGAACACGAAGTGGTCATCTGCCTGCACCAGCATTGTACCCTTTCGTCAGATCTGACGCAGATAGTAGCATGCTCTGTTTTTCAGAGTGAGCAAGTCTCTGATCTCCACGTTTTGTGACGAGGCATGGACGTCCAACATCTTGTCCCCTAATTGTGGTCTCATTGCCCTTCAACCATTTTCTATAAATGCTAGCGACAGTAGCACGCAAACAGTCGATTACGTGTTTCCGAGATACTCGCCACCAGGTGACATTCACTCTCAGTGGTCATAAAGTTTTGGCTCATCAGGGTATATGGGAGCTATGATTGTGCCGGCAGTCTTGAATGGAGCAGAACTACGTCAAGATTTCCGACAGCAATTGCAATCGCACCGTTCCACGGTTTGAATTTACGCGTGGCAGCACCATAACAGCGATCAGAAACGTACACTACTGGCCATTAAAATTGCTACACCAAGAAGAAATGCAGATGATAAACGGGTATTCATTGGACAAATATATTATACTAGAACTAACACGTGATTACATTTTCACGCAATTTGGGTGCATAGATCCTGAGAAATCAGTACCTAGAACAACCACCTCTGGTCGTAATAACAGCCTTCATACGCCTGAGCATTGAGTCAAACAGAGCTTGGATGGCGTGTACAGGTGAAGCTGCCCATACAGTTTCCACACGATACCACAGTTCATCAAGAGTAGCGACTGGCGTATTGTGACGAGCCAGTTGCTCGGCCACCATTGACCAGACGTTTTCAATTGGTGGGAGATCTGGAGAATGTGCTGGCCAGGGCAGCAGTCGAACATTTTCTATATCCAGAAAGGCCCGTACAGGACCTGCAACATGCGCTCGTGCATTATCCCGCTGAAATGTAGGGTTTCGCAGGGATCGAATGAGGGGTAGAGCCACGGGTCGTAACACATCTGAAATGTAACGTCCGCTGTTCAAAGTGCCGTCAGTGCGAACAAGAGGTGACCGAGACGCGTAACCAATGGCACCCCATACCATCCCGCCGGGTGATACGCCAGTATGACGATGACGAATACACACTTTCAATGTGCGTTCACCGCAAGGTCGCCTAACACGGATGCGACCATCATGACGCTGTAAACAGAACCTGGAGTCATCCGAAAAAGTGACGTTTTGCCATTCGTGCACCCAGGTTCGTCGTTGAGTACACCATCGCAGGCACTCCTGTCTGTGACGCAGCGTCAAGGGTAACCGCAGCCATGGTCTCCGAGCTGATAGTCCATGCTGCTGCAAACGTCGTCGAACTGTTCGTGCAGATGGTTGTTGTCTTGCAAACGTCCCCATCTGTTGTCTCAGGGATCGAGACGTGGCTGCACGATCCGTTACAGCCATGAGGATAAGATGCCTGTCATCTCGACTGCTAGTGATACGAGGCCGTTGGGATCCAGCACGGCGTTCCGTATTACCCTCCTGAACCCACCGATTCCATATTCTGCGAACAGTCATTGGATCTCGACCAACGAGAGCAGCAATGTCGCGATACGATAAACCGCAATCGCGATAGTCTTCAGTCCGACCTTTATCGAAGTCGGAAACGTGATGGTACGCATTTCTCCTCACTACACGAGGCATCCCTGCGAAACCCTAATAGTAAACTGGAGGAGCGTCTATAGAAAGGTCCCAGAACTGCTCTCATTAATAAACGGTCACAGTGCCCACGTAGTACTAGGGACAGAAAGTTGACTGAAACCAGATGTATACAGTAACGAAATTTTAAACTCAGATTGGAATGTATACCGCAGAGACAGGCTGGACAGTGAAGGGGGAGGAGTGTTTATAGCGATAAGAAGTGCAATAGTATCGAAGAAAATTGACGGAGATCCGAAATGTGAAATAATTTGGGTGAAGGTCACGGTTAAAGCAGGCTCAGACATGGTAATTGGATGTCTCTATAGGCCCCCTGGCTCAGCAGCTGTTGTGGCTGAGCACCTGAAGGATAATTTGGAAAATATTTCGAGTAGATTTCCCCACCATGTTATAGTTATGAGTGGAGGTTTTAATTTGCAGGATATAGACTGGGAGACCCAAACGCTCATAACGGGTGGCAGGGACAAAGAATCCAGTGAAATTTTTTTAAGTGCTTTATCTGAAAACTACCTGAAGCAGTTGAACAGAGAACCGACTCGTGGCGATAACATATTAGAACTTATGGTGACAAATAGATCCGAACTATTTGAAACAGTTAACGCAGAACAGGGAATCAGCGATCATAAAGCGGTTACTGCATCGATGATTTCGGCCGTAAATAGAAATATTGAAAAAGGTAGGAAGATTTTTCTGTTTAGCAAAAGTGACAAAAAGCAGATTTCAGAGTACCTGACGGCTCTACACGTAAGTTTTGTCTCAAGTACAGATAGTGTTGAGGATCAGTGGACAAAGTTCAAAACCATCGTACAATATGCGTTAGATGAGTATGTGCCAAGCAACATCGTAAGAGATGGAAAAGAGCCACCGTGGTACAACAACCAAGTTAGGAAACTTGTGCGGAAGCAAAGGGAACTACACAGCAAACATAAACATAGCCAAAGCCTTGCAGACAAACAAAAATTACGCGTAGCCAAATGTAGTATGAGGAGGGCTATACGAGAGGCGTTCAATGAATTCGAAAGTAAAGTTCTATGTACTGACTTGGCAGAAAATCCTAAGAAATTTTGGTCTTATGTCAAAGCGGTAGGTGAATCAAAACAAAATGCCCAGACGCTCTGTGACCAAAATGGTACTGAAACAGAGGATGACAGACTAAAGGCCGAAATACTAAATGTCTTTTTCCAAAACTGTTTCGCAGAGAAAGACTGCACTGTAGTTCCTTCTCTAGATTGTCGCACAGATGACAGAATGGTAGATATTGAAATAGACGACAGAGGGATAGAGAAACAACAAACATCGCTCAAAAGAGGAAAGGCCGCTGGACCTGATGGGATACCAGTTCGATTTTACACAGAGTACGAGAAGGAACTTGCTCCCCTTCTTGCAGCGGTGTACCGTAGGTCTCTAAAAGATCGTAGCGTTCCAAAGGATTGGAAAAGGGCACAGGTCATCCCCGTTTTCAAGAAGGGACGTCGAACAGATGTGCAGAACTATAGACCTATATCTCTAACGTCGATCAGTTGTAGAATTTTGGAACACGTATTATGTTCGAGTGTAATGACTTTTCTGGAGACTAGAAATCCACTCTTTAGGAATCAGCATGGGTTTCGAAAAAGACGATCATGTGAAACCCAGCTCGCGCTATTCGTCCAAGAGACTCAGAGGGCCATAGACACGGGCTCTCAGGTAGATCCCGTGTTTCTTGACTTCCGCAAGGCGTTCGATACAGTTCCCCACAGTCGTTTAATGAACAAAGTAAGAGCATATGGACTATCAGACCAATTGTGTGATTGGATTGAAGAGTTCCTAGATAAGAGAAGGCAGCATGTCATTCTCAATGGAGAGAAGTCTTCCGAAGTAAGAGTGATTTCAGGTGTGTCGCAGGGGAGTGTCGTAGGACCGTTGCTATTCATAATATACATAAATGATCTTGTGGATGACATCGGAAGTTCACTGAGGCTTTTTGCGGATGATGCTGTGGCACATCGAGAGGTTGTAACACTGGAAAATTGTACTGAAATGCAGGAGGATCTGCAGCGAATTGACGCATGGTGCAGGGAATGGCAATTGAATCTCAATGTAGACAAGTGTAATGTGCTGCGAATACATAGAAAGAAAGATCCCTTATCATTTAGCTACAATATAGCAGGTCAGCAACTGGAAGCAGTTAATTCCATAAATTATCTGGGAGTAGGCATTAGGAGTGATTTAAAATGGAATGATCATATAAAGTAAAGCAGATGTCAGACTGAGTGTAGGGAATCAGCCTACTCACGCTGTAGTAAATTCACATCAGTTTCCATTGTGTGCCAGCCAGTCTGCTGTAACTAGCTCTGACGTCATAAATGTTGCGCAATACCTTAAAAATCAAGCAAATGACCTAAAACTTTTCTAGCATGTCAGGAATAATACTAAATTAATGTGTGTTAAATATCAGTTCGATAACTTCAGCCATTTTCGAAATTTGGACGTTTTTCTAAAAAAAATCATTGGCGCAACAGAAAAGAGCTATAGACTTCAAAATTTATATTTAGATTCATCTTTCATAATGATTTAATAAAAACAGTACTTTGGATTTCACAAATTAAGATTTTAGTGGAAATTCATGATTTTCTGGTTTTCGTCTCAAAACTGAAGGAAGCAAGATAGATTAAGTAGGCTAATAAATAAGGCTAGGATGTTTAGATTTAAATAGGTTGGAGGTTCGCTATGACTATGAAGATGTGAAAAGTTTCTTTTGAATACCTATAAAATTATAGCGATAGCGGATCTAAAAAGGGCCAGTTCAGAGTTCATATACTGCGTGCAGTGTAATTAAATTAATTCTCTCGCCCAAAATATTTAACTTAGCCACGTCAAAATTTTATTATCAATACTTACCTGCGTGCTGAATGCACGTTTAAATTAAGAGCTTCATCGGCCTTCAGCAAAAGAAGCTATAAATTATTATGTAACTTGAAGTGGTGCGTTACTAGCCCAGCGGCTAGTCGGGAGAGCCGATTTGATCAGGCGTTCCCTTAGCCGTCCGCACCACGGCTTTATATATAAGAACGTTGCGCGAGGAAGCAAGGCCCAAGTTCTCTCCAGACGCTGAATAACACGCCATCTGTGTCGGGAATCGCGTCGCATCGGTATCACTGCTACAAACAGCCTCGGGTGCCGTATTAAGCTACTCGAGATGCGCGTAACCAGCAAAGCGTTTCAAGTGAAGTGTTAATTCTGGGATGATTTTTATTATCTAGCTTCCGTTTGCGTATTGTCGTATTTTCACGTGCCGTCGCGGGACAGACATTCTACCAATTATTTAGCGTGGCGTTTGATGAAATACTCTCATCAAATTATGGCGAGCATTCATTTCAACATTTAATTCGGACATTTATAGTTGCATCAGCGCATTAGACTCTGAACTGCTCTGTTAGTTAGGTTGAAAGGATACTTGTGTTTTTTATCAGTGAATTTCAGAATATACTCAACTATTTTGGAAAATCGTTTTGATTAGAAATCCCGGACAATCTCCTAATTCCTCAGAGCTATAAGCTGCAGCTATAATGGTATTCTCAGATGAAGTGGGCACTAGGAACTCTAATTACTGGCTTCACGTTTTGTTAAATCACTTTCTGGGTGCTAAAAAGTAAATAGAGAGCCAGTGTTGAGAATGGCGAAAGACAGCATTAACAACATTCTAAAAGCCAGAAACTGATTCAACATGCAAGCATTTATACAGCAATTAGATTTTTTACAAATTACTCGCCGCCCCACATGAGGTTCATTGGAAGAATCCTAAGGAAATGCAATCCGAAAACAAAGGAGGTAGGTTACAGTACGCTTGATCGTCCACTGCTTGAATGCTGCTCAGCAGTGTGGGATCCGTACCAGATAGGGTTGATAGAAGAGATAGAGAAGATCCAACGGAGAGCAGCGCGCTTCGTTACAGGATCATTTACTAATCGCGAAAGCGTTACGGAGATGATAGAAAAACTCCAGTGGAAGACTCTGCAGGAGAGACGGTCAGTAGCTCGGTACGGGCTTTCGTTAAAGTTTCGAGAACAGACCTCCACTGAGGAGTCAAGCAGTATATTGCTCCCTCGTACGTATATCTCGCGAAGAGACCATGAGGATAAAATCAGAGAGATTAGAGCCCACACAGAGGCATACCGACAATCCTTCTTTCCACGACAATACGAGACTGGAACAGAAGGGAGAACCGATAGTGGTACTCAAGGTACCCTCCGCCACACACCGTCAGGTGGCTTGCGGAGTACGGATGTAGATGTAGATGTACAGGGTTATTACAAATGATTGAAGCGATTTCACAGCTCTGCAATAACTTTATTATTTGAGATATTTTCACAATGATTTGCACACACATACAAAAACTCAAAAAGTTTTTTTAGGCATTCACAAATGTTCGATATGTGCCCCTTTAGTGATTCGGCAGACATCAAGCCGATAATCAAGTTCCTCCCACACTCGGCGCAGCATGTCCCCATCAATGAGTTCGAAAGCATCGTTGATGCGAGCTCGCAGTTCTGGCACGTTTCTTGGTAGAGGAGGTTTAAATACTGAATCTTTCACATAACCCCACAGAAAGAAATCGCATGGGGTTAAGTCGGGAGAGTGTGGAGGCCATGACATGAATTGCTGGTCATGATCTCCACCATGACCGATCCACCGGTTTTCCAATCTCATGTTCAAGAAATGCCGAACATCATAATGGAAGTGCGGTGGAGCACCATCCTGTTGAAAGATGAAGTCGGCGCTGTCGGTCTCCAGTTGTGGCATGAGCCAATTTTGCAGCATGTCCAGATACACGTGTCCTGTAACGTTTATTCACAAAAGAAAAAGGGGCCGTAAACTTTAAACCGTGAGATTGCACAAAACACGTTAACTTTTGGTGAATTGGGAATTTGCTGCACGAATGCGTGAGGATTCTCTACCGCCCAGATTCGCACATTGTGTCTGTTCACTTCACCATTAAGAAAAAATGTTGCTTCATCACCGAAAACAAGTTTCGCACTGAACGCATCCTCTTCCATGAGCTGTTGCAACCGCTCCGAAAATTCAAAGCGTTTGACTTTGTCATCGGGTGTCAGGGCTTGTAGCAATTGTAAACGGTAAGGCTTCTGCTTTAGCCTTTTCCGTAAGATTTTCCAAACCGTCGGCTGTGATACGATTAGCTCCCTGCTTGCTTTATTCGTCGACTTCCGTGGGCTACGCGTAAAACTTGCCCGCACGCGTTCAACCGTTTCTTCGCTCACTGCAGGCCGACCCATTGATTTCCCCTTACAGAGGCATCCAGAAGCTTTAAACTGCGCACACCATCGCTGAATGGAGTTAGCAGTTGGTGGATCTTTGTTGAACTTCGTCCTGAAGTGTCGTTGCACTGTTATGACTGACTGATGTGAGTGCATTTCAAGCACGACATACGCTTTCTCGGCTCCTGTCGCCATTTTGTCTCACTGCGCTCTCGAGCGCTGGTGGCAGAAACCTGAAGTGCGCCTTCAGCCGAACAAAACTTTATGAGTTTTTCTACGTATCTGTAGTGTGTCGTGACCATATGTCAATGAATGGAGCTACAGTGAATTTATGAAATGGCTTCAATCATTTGCAATAGCCCTGTAGATGTAGATCACAACAACGTTTCACCAGGCAACGCCGGTCAACTGTTGTTTGTGTATGAGAAATCGGTTGGAAACTTTCCTCATGTCAGCACGTTGTAGGTGTCGCCACCGGCGCCAACCTTGTGTGAATGCTCTGAAAAGCTAATCATTTGCGTATGACAGCATCATCTTCCTGTCGGTTAAATTTCGCATATGTAGCACGTCATCTTCGTGGTGTAGCAATTTTAATGGCCAGTAGTGTACGCTTCGGAGTGAAGAAAATATTGTTTCATAAATCCTTACTCTCTTTGAGAAGGAACTGTTAAATAAGTAATATGCAGATCGCATTCATGCACGAATATACTTCCGTGGCGGCTCTCACATTAACGAAAAGTCAGTCTAATTACTTGGTAACTGGAGAGTGACTCACCTTTGGCTTTGGAAGCTCGCCATGTGTTACGTATGGGGTGGGAATCCAAGACCGTGAGACCCGCCAGTTGGCGGATATTACAGCCTTAATCGCGTGGTCTGGTGTACGCATCCGTTCTGCATGTTGGCAGAATGCTCTTAGCATGGTGCCCGATGAATTCTTCATTAAAGAATTTAGTGAAAAAACTATAGAATTTCTGGCTCTTAAAAACTGGTACAAAGAAGTAACCTTTTACAAGACATTTTAGATACTCTGTTACAAATTATATGTGTGCTCATTAGAAGTTGATACGCAATTTTTGAAACAAAAGTAAAACGCAGACATTACAATTAAGACGTGTACGATTACTTGTGCACTTTGCCGTTTCGTCTGACAAATGACAGTGCCTTTTTTATGCGCTGATTAACTTGCCGCGAAAGAAAGACCTGTTGGTGTTGACTAGATTAAAGTACCAACGAAAGGCTAAATGACATTGTCACATGTTATATGCATGTCCCTTCCGTACACGTGTCAGCCAAATCGATTGGTTTCTAAATCCGTCCACTCTGAAGAAGGCAAAAATACTATTCACATTTTAGTAACAATAATTTTTATGAGTTGTCTATCTTCTTTCAAAACAATAAAAATGAGTTGTTTTTATAAAACCGTTGTTTATGAACTTTACAAAATTATTTTTCACTAACAAGTAATAAAAATCATGTATTTTGACGGTCTTATTGATTTAGTTGCTTTCCCTGCATATAATTTTAACATTTGCACTGATATCCGTACTTAATTAATTGCTTGTTGCTTAAGTTGAGCTTCATTACGAGAAAGTAACCCTTTCCATACTACTGAAAGCTAGGGGGAACTACAGCCGTCATTTTTCTCGAGAGCATGCAGCTCTACTGTATAATTAAATGATGATGACATCCTCTTGGGCAAAATATTCCGGAGGTAAAATAGTACCACATCCAAATTTCTGAGGGGGTGATACACAGAAGGACGTCGACATCAGAGGGACGTCGTAATCAGGAGAAACAAAATGGGCGTTCTAGGGATCGGAGCGTGGAATGTTAGGTCTCTTCATCGGGAAGGTAGGTTAGAAAATTTAAAAAGGAAAACGGATAAGTTGAAGTTAGGTATAATGGGCATTATTGACACTCGGTGGCAGGAGGAACAAGATTTCTGGCCAGGTGAATACAGGGTTATATATACAAAATCAAATAGAAGTAATGCAGGAACAATATTAATAATGAATAAGAAAATAGAAATGCAGGTAAGCTACAGTGAACAGAATAATGAACGCACTGTCTTACCCAATACAGGAACGAAGCCCACACCCACCACAGTAGCAGAAGTTTGTATGCCAACTAATTCCACAGATGACTAAGAGACTGAAAAAAACGTGATGAGCTAAAAGAAATTATTCAGATATTTAAGGGAGACGAAAATTTAATTGGATGGAGGATTGGTATTAAGTAGTAAGAAAAGGTACAGAAGGAAAAACAGTAGGTGAATACAGAATGGCGGAAAGGAATGAAAGAGGAAACAGTCTGGAACACTTTTGCACAGAGCATAATTCAATCGTGGCTAACACATGGTTTCAGACCCATGAAAGAAGCTTATATACCTGGAAAAGACTTGGAGGCACCGAAAGGTTTCAGACTGATTATACAATTGTAAGACAGAGATTTCGTAACTAGATTTTAAACTGTAAGACATTTCCAGGGGCAGTTTGTTGCTTATGAACTGTAGAGTAAAACTGCAGAAATTACAAAAAAAGTAGGAAATTAAGGAGATGGGACCTGGATAAATTTAAAGAACGAGAGGTTATTGAGCGATTCAGAGGGAGTGTTAGGCAACAACTGAATGAAACATGGGAAGAGAATGCAACAAAAGACGAACGCGTAGCTTTGAGAGAAGAAATACTAAAGACAGCAGAGTATCAAGTAGGTAAAAAGACAAGGCCCCGTAGAAAGCCTCCGATAACACAGGAGCTATTGAAGATAACTGATGAAAGGAAATAATATAAAAATATTGCAAATGAAGCAGGTGAATGTGAATGCCAACGTCTAAAAAATGAGACTGATAGGAAGGGCCAAATGGTTAAGCAGGAACGGCTAGAGAACAGATGTAAGGATTTTGAATCGTATATTACTCGGGGAAAGATAGATACCATGTAAGCTGAAGGAGGAGGAGGGACAAAGGGAAGGGAAGCGATAATTGGTATCAGATGCATCAGGAATTCGTGCGGCACAGCCACGACGAGGGTCACTGTGTGCCCGACTGAGATTCGAATCCGGATCTCCTGCTTACTAGCCAGTTTCCTTCACCACTGCACCATCCGAACACAGTGTTTATCGCAACTATGCGGACTATCCTGGCACGTCACTCAGGTGACCCACGCTCCCACCTAGCGCCATGTTCGAAAGCACAGACACCACGCATTCCTCTAAAAGGTAGATGCGTCCTACAGGACAATCAAAGAGGCCTTTGGAGGAAAGAGAAGCAGCTGTACGAATATCAAGAGCTCAGATGTTAAACCTTTTCAAGCAAAGAAATGAAAACTGAAAGATGGAAGGAGTATGTACAGGGTCTGTAGCACAGAGATGGACTTGAAGGCAATGTTGCAGAACTGGAAGAGGACGGAGATGAAGATGAGATGGAAGCTATGATACTGCGAAAAAAAATTTGATTGAGTAGTAAAACTCCTAAGTCGAAACAAGGCCCACGCAGTAGACGAAATTCCGTCAGAACTACTGATAGTCCTAACAAAACTCTTCTATCTAGTACGAAAGATGTACGAGGCAGCCTAAATACCCTCAGACTTCAAGAAGAATATAATAATTTCAATTCCAAAGCACTTAGGTGCTAAGAACTGTGAATATAACCGAAATATCAGTTTAATAAGTCATGGTTGCAAAATGCACACATCAAAAAAAGTTTTGCATCACCTATGTTGCGAGAGTTCCGGAACCTGTAAAAAACTTGGAATAGAGATCAACATAAACATCATTTCCGCCCCTTTTATTGCTCATGAAAACCACACATTCATAGTGCTCAGAACCATTTTGAACCAATCCTGAGCGATCCATTCGGCATGTTGTTGGGCCCATCCGTCCTGCGCTGCATGGTGTCATGGTTGCAAAGATGGACCTCGCTATGGACGTCGGGAGTGAAGTTGCGCATCATGCACCCTATTGCGCACAGTTTGAGTGACGTTGCTGTCAGGGTTCCTCCGAACCAAAATACGAAGTTAGCGGTCATCCACTGCAGTAGTAGCCCTTGGGCGCCTGAGCGAGGCATGACATCGACAGTTCCAGGGGCCGGCCGGCGTGGCCGCGCGGTTAAAGGCGCTTCAGTCTGGAACCGCTCGACCGCTACGATCGCAGGTTCGAATCCTGCCTCGGGCATGGATGTGTGTGATGTCCTTAGGTTAGTTAGGTTTAAGTAGTTCTAAGTTCTAGGGGACTTATGACCACAGCAGTTGAGTCCCATAGTGCTCAGAGCCATTTGCACCATTTGAACAGTTCCAGTCTTTCTCTATCTCCTCCATGTCCGAACAACATCGCTTTGACATCTCGTTGAATCGGGTGTACAGCCGGTGGTCTGCGTTTTTCTAACACAATATTTCGACGTCGTACCTCGGCGTCTTCATCAGGTGCTTCCTGTGACTGAATGATCAGCCTGTCGTTCAGTCACAGGAAGCACCTGATGAAGACGCCGAGGTACGACGTCGAAATATTGTGTTAGAAAACGCAGACCACCGGCAGTACACCCGATTCAACGAGGTGTCACAAAATCGCCGGGAAAGTCTATGAAA
Source organism: Schistocerca serialis cubense (assembly GCF_023864345.2). NCBI lineage: Eukaryota > Metazoa > Arthropoda > Insecta > Orthoptera > Acrididae > Schistocerca > Schistocerca serialis. Next base: position 231,598,277 of record NC_064640.1, read on the forward strand.
TAACATCGCTTTGGTTCACTCCGAGACGCCTGGACACTTCCTTTGTTGAGAGCCCTTTGTGGCACAAAGTAACAATGCGGACGCGATCGAACCACGGTATTGACCGTCTAGGCATGGTTGAACTACAGACAACACGAGCCGTGTACCTCCTTCCTGGTGGAATGACTGGAACTGATCGTTGTCAGACCCCCTCCGTCTAATAGGCACTGCTCATGCATGGTTGTTTACATCTTTGAGCGGGTTTAGTGACATATCTGAACAGTCAAAGGGACTATGTATGTGATACAATACCCACAGTCAACGTCTGTCTTCAGGAGTTCTGGGAACTGGCGTGATGCAAAACTTTTTCTGATGTGTGTACTAACACGAATTCCTTACAGAAGAATGGAAAAACTGGTAGAAGCCAACCTCGGGGAAGATCAGTTCGAAATCCGGAGAATTGTAGGACCACGCGAGGCAATACTGACCCTACCACTTACCTTAGGGGATTGGTTAAGGAAAGGAAAATATACGTTTATTGTATTTGTAGACTTAGAGACAGTTTTTACAATGTTGACTGGAGTACTACTTTAAAATTCTGAATGTAGCAGGAAAAAATACAGGGAGCGAAAGGCTTTTTGTACATGAAGCACACTACAGTTACAAGAATAGAGGGGCATGAAAGGGAAACAGTAGTTGAGAATGGAGTCAGACAGGGTTGCAACCTGTCCCCAATGTTATTCAATCTTTATATTGAGTCACCACTAAAGGAAACCAAAGAGAAATTTGAAGTAGCAGTTATAGCTCGGTGAGAAGAAATAAAAACTTTGAAGTTTGTCGAAGACATTGTAATTCTGTCAGAGGCATCACTTGGAAGAGCCGTTAAACAGAACGGACAGCAAAACAAGGATAATGCAATGTAGGCGAAATGAATTAGGTGAATCTGAGGGAATTAGGTTAGGAAACGAGACACTTAAAATAATAGATGTGTTTTGTATTTGGCAGCAGTATAACTGATGATGGCCAAAGCAGAGAGGATAAAAAATGTAGACTGTCAACGGCAAGAAAAGCGTTTCTGAAGAAGAGAAATTTGTTAACATTGGATAAAAATAGAAGTCTTAGGAAGCCTTTTCTGAAAATTTTTGTGTGAAGTGTAGCCGTGTATGGAAGTGAAACATGAGCGATTAACAGTTAACACTAGAAGAGAATAGAAGCTTTAGAAATGTGGTGCTACAGAAGAATGCAGAAGTTGAGATGGGTAGATCACGCAGCTGACGAGGACGTAGCGGAAAGAATTGGGGCGGAAAGAAATTTGTGCTGCAACCCGACTAGAAGAAGGGGTTGGTTGGTAGGACATTCTGAGACTTCAATGGATCGCCAATGTAGTATGACAAGGAAATTTGTGGGAGAGAGGGATTGCAAAAGTTGTAGAGGAAAACCAAGAGATGAATACAGTAAGCAGATTCAGAAGGATGAAGCTTGCAGCAGTTATTCGCAGGTGAAGAAGCTTGCACGAGATACACGAGCAAGGAGAGCTGCATCAAACCAGTCTTCGGACTGAAGACCACAACAACAACAACAACATTCCTTTCCATATCATTCTAGTCTTTTCAATGTGTAAGAGAACAAGTTCCAGGAAACTACAGCACGACACCTCAAAGTAAATTTCGAGCATCTACTTCCATGAGTTCAAAACATACAACAGTGAGTTTCGAATACTTTGTCTTCATCAGAATTACTATTGACAATTTTTTAAAAAAAATCGTAATACATTAACGTAAATAGAAACTTCTGATTAGAGCGAAAAAGGTATGCAGCATCTCTCGAACTAACTGAAGTTCACACTCTACCAGCAGAACTTCGCAGGTTACGATTAAAAAAGCACGAAACCCCTGAATCTGAGACGCTGTTCAGAGACAAGGAATTTGGCACTTTTATGCTTCTTTATTGTGCGCTGGTTCTCTTGCCGCTTACAGTCAATATGTAAGTGTTTCTAGATGATGAAATAGATGCACATTCGGCTAATAATATCTGTACTGTCATTCTATACAGCTTTGCAATTCTGTCGGCCAGCTTTAGATGATTTCACCCTCGGTAGGAAGTCTAAGACGTTGGACAACTGTGATATGCAAGACATATAGTATGAAGCAGCACAGAAAGCCCCTCTGGCAGAATCATGCCTGAAACTGTTCATACGAGGGTTGGAACTTTAATAGTGGCAACTATTCCATTACAGCTCGTACAAAATAGATACGAGTTTCAAAGTTTTACTGACATTCAAAGAAGTCACCAGCTTTGTGTATAACCCGTTGCCAGCGATGTGGAAGTCGTAGGGTACTCTTAGCAGAGCCAGTTGTGTTGACAGTTCGAGTGGCGTGGTCTATTGCCTGACGAATTTGTAGCAGTTCTGAAATGAATGCCGTGAAGTGTTTCCTTCAGTTTAGAAATCGAGTTGAACTCACAAGGGCTTAAGTCAGGGAAGTACAGTAGGTGGTATAGCACTTAGCAGCCCCATCAGTCAAACAAATCAGTAAGAGCTTGCACTGTACGTGCTTGAGCATTGTCCTGCAAAATGACGGCCAGGTCCTGCAGAAAGTGTCAACACTTCTGTCTCTAAGCTGGTCGTAGGTTGTGTTCCAAAAATGAACAGCACAGAGACAGAAGTGTTGACACTTTCTGTAGGACCTGAGCATCATTTGGCAGGACAATGCTCAAGCACGTACAGTGCAAGCTCTTACTGATTTGTTTGACTGATGGGGCTGCTAAGTGCTATACCACCTACTGCACTTCCCTGACTTAAGCCCTCGTGAGTTCAACTCGATTTCTAAACTGAAGGAAACACTTCACGACATTCGCTTCAGAACTGCTACAAATTCGTCGGGCAATAGACCGCGCCACTCGAACTGTCAACACAACTGGCACTGCTAAGAGTATCCTACGACTTCCACATCACTGGCAGCGGGTTATACACAATGCTGGTGACTACTTTGAATGTCAGTAAAACTTTGAAACTCGTATCTATTTTGTACGAGCTGTAAATAAATAGTTGCTACTATTAAAATCCCAACCCTCGTAATATCCTTTATCTGCTCTCGATCTTGCTCAACTAACACTGCCATCATGATTATTAATAGTTAAGTTCAGGCGCCATGCTTTTCTTCTCCACTGTTGCCGAATAGTAATTTCTGTGACCAGATATACTTTCAGACGCTCATCTGAAGCTAGGTGAAGAGAAAAGTTGTGTGGACCATTCGATTACGAACCGTGTTGTTTGGATCTCCATATGCATCATTCTACATTATTCATTTGAGCCAGTTATAAGAAACCGTAAAATCAACTTTCAGTGTACACTCGCTTAACGCGTTTTATCACACCAGTGGCTGGTAACACAGTTTAACCCGATGCGCTGATTCGATCCAAGTCTGTCTTACCAATTTCCACTTGACTACTTTCGCATTAATAATTACGTTATATGAACATACTTGCCCCCCCCCCCCCCCCTCATGAAGCATCGATCTTGCCCTGGTGGGGTTGCTTGCGTGCCTCGACGCTACATACAGCTGTAACGTAGGTGCAACCACAACAGAGGGAGATCTCTTGAGAGGTCAGACAATCATGTGGTCCCTGAAGAAGGGCAGCAGCCTTTTCTGTTGTTACAGGGGCAGTAGTCTAGATGATTGACTGATGTGACCTTCTAACATCAACCAACATGACCTTGCTGTGCTTGTACTGGGAACATCTGGAAGCAAGTGGAAACTACAGCCATACTTTTTCCCGACGGCGTGCAGCTCTACTATATCGTTCAATAGGGAAAAAGTATTCAGGAGTTAAAATAGTCCCCCATTCAGATCTCCGCGCGAGTATTACTCACGAGGATGTCGTGATCAGGAAAAACAAAACTGGCAAACTGTGGGTCGAAGCGCGAGATGTCAGATTCATTAATCGGGCAGGTAAGTTGGAAAATTTAAATAGGGAAATGGGTAGTTTGAAGTTGGATGCAGTTGTTATTAGTGAAGTTTGGTGTCATAGGACTTCTGGTCAGGTGAGCACAGCGTTATAAATACAAACTAAGCTAGGGGTAATGCAGGAGTAGGTCTAACGATGAGTAAGAAAATAGGAAAGGGCTTAAGCTACTACGAGCAGACATGAAAGACACGAAGCCAATACCCATCACAGTAGCACAAGTTTAGATGGCAACTAGTTCCACAAATGATGAAGAGATTGCAAACACGTGTAATGAGATAAAAGAAATTAGTCAGATAGTTTAGAAGTAGGGAAATTTAATTGTGGTTGTGGACTAGAATTAGACACTAGGAAAGGGAAAAGAAGGAAAAGTAAAGGATGAATATCGACTGAGGGAAAGGAATGAAAGAGGAAGCAGACTGTTAGAATTTTGCAAAGAGTATAATTTAATCATCGCTAACAGTTGTTTTAAGAATCCTGGGAGAAGCTTGTATACATGGAAGAGACCTGGAGACACTGGAAAGTTTCAGACGGATTATACAGGGTAACTCTCTTGTAGGTCGCCAGGCGCATTTTCTCTGGTGTTTGGACAGTCATTTGCGATTTAGGTTTTTTAATGTGTAGCTGGAGTCAGCCCAAGCAAATTCTGCTCATGCAGTCTTTCATGCGACGCCCATTGTAGATGGAAAGCGTATGTTGTTTCCCGTTCCTAGTAAAATGAATTTTATAGCGGACTTTCACGTGCCAGTTAGATTGAGCCGTCCCCAATTAGTCTAGTGCGATATTCGTTTAATCGATCTGTATTAACAGTGCAGTACAACACGAAGGATAACCAGCACTCCTGCAGCGACATCACCTCCAAGACCTGCTCTGACTCCTCTCGCCATGTAGCAGGGCTGCTCAGTCACTGCTGGAGTACTACATATTCTTCGTGTTTTACTGTCTCTGGTAATACATATAGAGAAACAAATATCGCACTAGACTAAGTTTGGACAGCTCAGTCGAATAGACATGTCACAGGATATATCTAGTTTCACTGATCAAATGAGAAAATATAAAAATGCAGCAAAAGAGGCAGACAAAATGGAATACAAGCGTAAAAAATGAGTGACAGGAAACGGAAAATGGCAAAGCAGGAATGGCTAGAGGACAAATGTAAGGATATAGAAGGTTACATAACTGGTAAGGAACGAGGGATACCGCCTATAAGAAAATTAAAGGGACGTTTGGAGAAAATAGAGGTAGCTGTACGATCATTAAGAGCTCAGACAGAAAACCAGTACTAAGCAAAGAAGGGAAAGCTGAAAGGTGTAAGGAGTATGCAGAAGGGCTATACAAAGAAAATGTACTTGTTGACGGCAACATTGTAGAAAGAGAAGAGGACGTAGACTGATATAAGATATGATATTGAAAGAAGAATTTGACGGAGCACTGAAAGACCTAAGTCGAAACAAGGCCCCCACAGTAGAAGACATTCGCTCAGAACTAATGATATCCTTGGTAGAGCCACCCATAACAAAACTATTCCACATATAGTACGTTAGTGCGACCCGTTTTTCAGTACTGCTAGAGAGTTTGGGACCCGTACCACGTCAGATTAAAGGAAGACATCGAAGCAATACAGAGGCAGGTTGCTAGATTTGTTACTGGTTGGTTCGAACAACACGCAAGTTTCACGGAGATGCGTCGGGAACTCAGACGGGAATCCCTGGAAGGAAGGCGACATTCTTTTCGAGGAACACTATTGAGAAAATTTAGAGAACCGGCATTTGAAGCTGACTGCATAACGATTCTGTTGGCTCCAACATACATTGCGTGTAAGGACCACGAAGATAAGGTACGAGAAATTACAGCTCATACGGAGACATACAGACATTCGTTTTTCCTACTGCTATTTCCGAGTGTAATAGGAAAGGAAATGAATATTAGCGGAATTGGGTACCCTCCATCACGCAATGTAAGATGGACTGCGTAGTATTGATGTAGATACAGAAATATTCCATCTGGTATGGAAGATGTATGAGACAGACGAAATACGTCCAGACTTCAAGAAGAATGTAATAACCGAAATTTCAAAGAAAGCAGGTGCGAATACTACCGAACTATCAGTTTAATAAATCATGTTTGCAAAATACTAACACGAATTATTTACAGCAGAACGGGAAAACTGGTAGAAGCAGACTTCGGGGAAGGTCAGTTTGTACTCCGGAGAAATATAGGAACGTGCGAGACTATACTGACCTTACGACTTATCTTAGGCGATAGATTAAGGAGAGGGAAACCTAAATTTATGGCTTTCGTAGACCTGGAGAAAGCCTTTGAACTGCTGACTATAGTTCACACTTTTTGAAATTCTGGAGGCAGAATGGATAAAATATAGGGAGCGAAAGATTGCATTCAACTTGCACAAAACTCAGACGGTGGTAGTCAGATTATAGGGAAATGAATGGGAAGCAGCGGTTGAGTAGGGTGTCAGACAGGTTTTTATCCCCGATGTTATTCAAGCTGTACATTGAGCAACCAGTAAAGGAAACCAATGAAAAATTTTAAGAAACAATTAAAGTTCAGGGAGAAGAAATAAAAACTTAGAAGTTTGTCGATGACATTTTCATTCTGTCAGAGGCATCAAAGGAGTTGGAAGAGCACTTGAACGGAGTGAAGAGTGTCTTGAAAGGAGGATAAAAGATCAACATTAAAAAAAAACAGAAAATGGTAATGGAATGTAGTCGAAGTAAATCAGGCGATGCTGAGGGAATTAAATTAGTGAACGACACACTAAAAATAGATGACTTTTGCTACGCGGGCAGTAAAATAATTGATGACGGCAGAATGTAGGTACGTTATAAAATGTAAACTCGTAACTGCAAAAAAATCGTTTCTGAAGAAGAGAGATTCGTTAACATCGAATATAGATTCAGGTATTAGGAGGTTTTATATAAAGGTATTTGTCTGGGGTGTATCCTTGTATGGAAGTCATACGAGAAACAGGTAAAACAAGAAGAGAATAGAAGGTTTTCAAATGTGGTGATACAGAAGAATGCTGATAATTAGATGGGTAAATCATGGTAACCAACGAGAAGGTACTGAACAGAGTTGAGGAGAAGAGAATTTGTGGCATAACTTGTCTAAAAGAAGGCGTCGGTTGGTAGGACATATTCTGAGATGTCAACGGCTCACGAATTTGATAATGGAGGGATATGTAGGTACAAAAGTTTTAGAGGGAAATCGGAAATCAATAGATGAATATAGTAAGCAGGTTCAAAAGGATGTAGATTACAGTACAGATGAAGAGGACTACACAAGACAATGTTGAGTGCTGAGCTACATCAAACCCGTCTTTGGACTGAAGGCCACAACAGCAAGTATGCCTATTCTGATCTTGTTTCTTAAAGTTATTGAGAGACTCTTCACAATAAATCGTTTTGTCAAGTACCTTAGCTGTTTTGCAAGTGTGCTTAAGTTAATTATAGCAGACGAGTATGTTCCCTTATAAACTGAATTCACCACTCTTATTAAAGCTTCAAAACTGAGAGCAAACTGTTTCTCTATATGAAGTTACTCAGAACGAGACTTGTCATCCCATAATTGAATAGTAAAGTGCAGTTGGTATCAGCGACTCCTTGTTCAATGAATTCCAGCCAGTCTACCTCCTGAGTGTCTGCTCATATAGCTTAGGTAATATCAAGCTTGTAAGCAAATGCGTAAGTAATATGCAAAATAATAGAGATCGAAAGAAAAAGTTTCATTTTTCTTCCTCTTTGGTTCCGCGTGACTGTATCAGCTAAAACTGTTCGGTTATGTAATTACTAATTTCGTACATAATTCATAGAGTGCAGATTAGCACATTCGAGGCAGGACCTAAGAGCCCTCAAGATGCTCAGGTTTGTCTGAGCAGACCAAGTTTGCAACCACCATCTAGACATCTGGTCTACAGTGTTCAGTTCGCATTTACACCTACCAACAACGATACAGCTTTCGCACAGTTCTCAATCATTATTCCGAGAGTGCAGAGTATTATACGGCCATGGGCAAATTAATCAAATTTGCTTATAAGACAATTATGCTGTGTAGCGCTATTATTTCTGAAGTTGTAAAAGAAGTGAGATCAGTACGGAGAAGATGGGCAAAAGGGTTGCTTCTATGTGTTAATGCTGTCGCATGTTAATCGTCTGAAGGAGCTAAAAATTGAAAAAGAGGTCTGTTTCACTTACTAAAATAAAAAAGATACATACTTTGTGTTGTTGCAGTATATCACACCGTAAATAAGAAGAAATGTCACTGTAATCAGCAAATCAAATGGTTCAAATTGCTCTAAGCACTATGGGACTTAACATGTGAGGTCATCAGTCCCATAGACTTAGAACTACTTAAACCTAGCTAACCTAAGGACATCACACACATCCATGCCCGAGGCAAGATTCGAACCAGACTGAAGCGCCTAGAACCGCTCGGCCACAACGGCTGGCAATGAGCAAATCGGTACTTGGCAACTGGAAGAAGCTGTGCTTATCTGAAAATTTTTGCTATGATACCGCCTTCATCTTTGAGCCGCGTCATTCCGGAAACACGTTGTGCCACGTATGAGGTAATAAAGCACTTCATCTGGCCTGCCCATCTCCTCTGCGCCAATTCAAGCGACGCCAGACTTTGCACAGGCTGAACACAGGCAGGAACGTAGTCAAAGCTTTCAGTAGACGATTCACCCACAAGCAATGATATGTCTGTGCAAACACTGTCATTCCGGACAAGTCGGTGCAAATATCTGATAGAGTGAAGGGCCTTTTACGATCCTGTCCCACGTTAGACCTCTATGAACGCTTTCACTGTAGGTGCACTACAGACTGTCTTACGTCCCTCAGCTATAATGCTATTCGCATCATCGGAAGAATAGTGTCAGTCATCTAATAGCAAAGGCTAACGTGGTACTATTTGACAAAAAATCAGTTTTTAATACAGAATTAATGGGGATAATTGTCATTTGCAACGAAATCGCCAAGTTTAATACTACTTACAACACTCGCGAAAACAAGGTGGTTTGTGAGTGTGTGTGTGTGTGTGTGTGTGTGTGTGTGTGTGTGTGTGTGTGTGTGTGTATGAGAGAGAGAGAGAGAGAGAGAGAGCGCTCGGGCGCGTGCATGTGTAAGGATGTTTCTGAGCGTGCGATTGTACATACAATATTATGGCGTGAAACACAACGTTGTGTCTCGAAGTCAAACAAGAATCAAGCATTTTTCACAATACAATTTAAATGGCTGTTGGACACTATTACTTGCATCTTTAACTGATGTGATGAGGGCCTATCATATTATAATATTGTCGTCACCTGCCACTATCGTTAAGAAATCCGGAGTTTGTCACTAGGTTATTTCTAAGGACTGTAGAATTTGCGATGCACTAAACATGAAATGACGAAGGCTAGTAGAAATCGTTGGGTAACAAGAAATATTGATGAAATGGGAGATATGATACTGCGTGAAAGGTTTGGCAGAGCGCTGAAAGACCTAAGTCGAAACAAGGCCCCGGGAGTAGACAACATTCCATTAGAACTACTGACAGCCTTGGGAGAGCCAGTCCTGACAAAACTCTACCATCTGGTGAGCAAGATGTATGAGACAGGCGAAATTCCCTCAGACTTCAAGAAGAATAAAATAATTCCAATCCCAAAGAAAGCAGGTGTTGACAGATATGAAAATTACCGAACTATCAGTTTGATAAGTCACGGCTGCAAAATACTGACGCGAATTCTTTACAGACGAATGGAAAAACTGATAGAAGCCGACCTCGGGGAAGATCAGTTTGGATTCCGTAGAAATATTGGAACACGTGAGGCAATACTGGCCCTACGACTCATCTTAGAAGATAGATTAAGGAAAGGCAAACCTACGTTTCTAGCATTTGTAGACTTAGAGAAAGCTTTTGACAATGTTAACTGGAATACTCTCTTTCAAATTCTGAAGGAGGCAGAGGTAAAATACAGAGAGTGAAAGGCTATTTACAATTTGTACAGAAACCAGATGGCATTTATAAGAGTCGAGGGACATGAAAAGGAAGCAGTGGTTGGGAAGGGAGTGAGACAGGGTTGTAGCCTCTGCCCAATGTTATTCAATCTGTATATTGAGCAAGCAATAAGCAAACAAAAGAAAAATTTGGAGTAGGTATTAAAATCGATGGAGAAGAAATAAAAACTTTGAGGTTCACCGATGACATTGTAATTCTGTCAGAGACAGCAAAGGACTTGGAAGAGCAATTGAACGGAATGGACAGTGTCTTGAAAGGAGGATATAAGATGAACATCAACAAAAGCAAAACGAGGATAATGGAATGTAGTCGAATTAAGTCGGGTGATGCTTAGTGAATTAGATTAGGAAATAAGACACTTAAAGTAGTAAAGGAGTTTGCTATTTGGGGAGCAAAATAACTGGTGATAGTCGAAGTAGAGAGGATATAAAACGTAGACTGGCAATGGCAAGGAAAGCATTTCTGAAGAAGAGAAATTTGTGAACATCGAGTATAGATATAAGTGTCAGGAAGTCGTTTCTGAAAGTATTTGTATGGAGTGTAGCCATGTATGGAAGTGAAACATGGACGATAAATAGTTTGGACAAGAAGGGAATAGAAGCTTTCGAAACGTGGTGCTATAGAAGAATGCTGAAGATTAGATGGGTAGATCACATAACTAATGAGGAGGTGTTGAACAGAATTGGGGAGAAGAGGAGTTTGTGGCACAACTTGACTAGCAGAAGGGATCGGTTGGTAGGACATGTTCTGTGGCATCAAGGGATCACCAATTTAGTATTGGAGGGCAGCGTGGAGGGTAAAAATGGTAGAGGGAGACCAAGAGATGAATACACTAAGCAGATTCAGAAGGATGTAGGTTGCAGTAGATAGCCGGCCGAAGTGGCCGTGCGGTTAAAGGCGCTGCAGTCTGGAACCGCAAGACCGCTACGGTCGCAGGTTCGAATCCTGCCTCGGGCATGGATGTTTGTGATGTCCTTAGGTTAGTTAGGTTTAACTAGTTCTAAGTTCTTGGGGACTAATGACCTCAGCAGTTGAGTCCCATAGTGCTCAGAGCCATTTGAACCATTTTTTTGCAGTAGATACTGGGAGATGATGATGGCTGCACAGGATAGAGTAGCATGGAGAGCTGCATCAAACCAGTCTTAGGACTGAAGACCACAACAAGAACAAACATGAAATGTTATGCGAAAGTCTCTCGGTCGAGGCAGGACCATTTGTGAAATAAATCGTACAAAATTGACACCCGCTGGGAAGACGCGAGGCGAATGGGACGCATTGAGGTAACACTATGTAAACTGCTGATTATTGGAACTGTTATACCAAGAAGGACACAGTGTCAATTGAGAAAATTATAGGAGGATAGCGGCAATAAAAGAAACACTTTTTGGAATTTTTCCCTTGGGGAGTTCTGGCATATATGGACGGGTTTCTTATCAGTCTTCCTCGAAAATGGTGCACTAGTTGTCGGAATAAGATTATAGCGTGCGAATATGGGTGAACGCGTAATTTTCTAATTGGTGAATCCACATATTTTCTGTGCAGCTTTAACTTGCGGCACGACCATTTTGCGTGGCGATTATTACTTCAATTAGTTTTAACTGCAAAACACAAGGTAATATGGTAGCGCAGACGCATATAAAGTCGCGCATGAAAAAAACAAAAAAGGCTATCAAGTCCACGGGTTTTTAGACGAATTTCGACGTTCTGTGGTGAAAATCTACTGGTTACCCCCTGCCATTTGCAGTATCGTTACCACATTAGATCAGCATTCCTCGCTCCCGTCACACAATCCCCATGAATTGAATATACACTGTTGCGTTAATGAGGAGCTATAACATGTAGCTGAACCTGTCTTCAGCGCGTGCCTGTTATCAGCCATTTAGCAAAAGGCAATTCGAGGCCGCACGTCGGACAGACCTCCCGATAATTAGTGATTAACCGCAGTTTCCAGTACTCCCCTGGCGCTCGTGGTACCAAGCCTGTCAACTACTAAACGTACTTGCTCCATTTGCGCATTGCGTTTGATTCGTGTCGTCGACAACTGACGAATTCTGTCAAAACGTGTAGAAAAAAAAAACAGACTGACGTACTGAATGTTCCTTTATTTCCTTTTTCGTGTAACAGTCTGTGTTGCTACCAAAAGCACTGCTGTAAAAGGCTAAAGCAAGCACCAAATAAATCTTTAAATATACTTCGAGCAATATATACCTTCCCTATGGGAAGGCTTAAGTCTGGGGAGTACGTTGGTCACAGATTTTGGACGAAATCTGTCAGGGCTGCACCAAATCGTCCACGCGTTAAGCTGAGTCCTGTGTTTCAAAATGGAATAGTTATTCCCTCGTTACGTATGACTACGAGGCACGTGCAGCCGGAAATTTTGAATCCTCCGCACGCTATATTTCTGCCACCACGATACTGAAGTGTTTCGCGCACAGATGTCGAGTTATTTTGTATTATATCCCCCCTAGCCCACCTCTCTCTCTCTAGAGATAATGTCGGTGTTCAGATTCGATGCTAAAAAACTTGCGTAGAGGCGACTTTCACAAAGACGATTTTGGTTTGTTTTTCCGAGTTTTGTTCTTGTTTGCAAGGCTTTCTGTAGCTGTGTTGCGTATCAAAATGGCTATGAAAAACTTTCAGTGATGATTTCTGGCTGTTTTTTCTAATAAGTGACCTTGGTTATCTTTCTCCAAATATCTCCCTTCGTTTCAAAGAGTTGGCTCTACAGGATACAAACACCTTGTTTCCGACCAAGCTGCTGTGGAATTCAGGAACATTACTGTAGTTTTAGACGTTGACTGGATGGAAGACTTCAATTGCGACCGTCTCGACATACGTGGTACTTCAAGTCGTCCTAAATCCCAAGGAGTCATTCAGTCGTAACAATGTACCACATAGTACTCCAATCTTGCTGCCGCGCGGGGTTGCTGAGCGGCCTGGAGGGTCTGGGGGTCCGCGCGGCTTCCCCCGTCGAAGGTTCGAGTCCGCCCTCGGGCATGGGTGTGTGTGTTGTCCTTAGCGTAAGTTAGTTTAAGTTAGATTAAGTAGTGTGTAAGCTTAGGGACCGATGACCTTAGCAGTTTGGTCCCATAAGAACCTTACCACAAATTTCCAAACGGTTCGAATGGCTCTGAGCACTATGGGACTTAACATCTAAGGTCATCAGTCCCCTTAAACTTAGAACTACTTAAACCTAACTAACCTAAGGACATCACACACATCCATGCCCGAGGCAGGATTCGAACCTGCGACCTTAGTGGTCACGCGGTTCCAGACTGAAGCGCCTAGAACCGCTCGGCCACTTCGGCCGGCCCAAATTTCCATTTTCCAGTCTTGTTGTAGGTGTGTAAGAGCGACTTCGGACCAAATTTGACGTTTGACCTTCGGGTCGCCTACATGCAATGGCAAATGCACGACGTTATCATGCCCCATCCCTTTCCTAAGCTACGAGTTCTTCCTAAACCATTCTTCATCCCTACCTTCACACCAAACCCCTCCCGACTCCGCTGTCCAGGCCACGTCTCCCTTCTAAGCCATGCCATGTGTTGTTTGCAATGTACTGGCAGCATCTGTTGTTGGAAATAGTGTTCAAGGAACAGTAGGTACAATGGACGAAATATCATCACATGACGTTTTCAGAAGTTTTTCAATAATGATTCACTTCACCAAACACCATCTTAGGGGGACCTTGAAAAATGGTAAAACATCATGTCTTACACTATAAAAATATGATTTACGTTACTGACTGGGTAATATGACGTTTATTAATTTCCATTTCATTGCTAGATGAGATCATCGTCCACTGGTAGCACAAAAAAACGAACTTTCATCACCTGACGTTTTTCAACGTTTTTCAGTAATGGTTCACTTCACCATCCAACATTTTAGGGTAGAATATGATAATGCATAATGTTCTACATTACAAAAACTGTAATTATTTCTTTTTTATGAAAAATATAAGCTGATATTCCGCTTTTGTTGGTTCCTATTTTTGGGACATAAAAAGCCGAAATATTATACTATGAGCAGCTTTGATATAGCTAATACGAACAGCATGTACCTAAACCTGTGTGTGTTAACCTTGCAGTCCTCGCAGATAGTAACTTTATTTCCTGCCTTAAATTATGTGAGAAAAAAGATTTCAAGCTGTAACCATAAATCAATAATCTATTTTTGTTTTGCTATATTTCAAACTATTTCTGAGTAAAATTTAAAACGATTTGTTCACTCACTATATACTACTATTTTGCGCCAGAAAATCAATAATTCTAAGAAATATCAAATTTTTACTAGCAAGGGGGGGGGGGGGGGACTGATGCTTAATAAGGAGTTGACCAATACGATTCGACAGTACGAGCTGTTATTGGGAGATCTTAATATGTGTAACATAATAAGCTTATAAGCTCTCTGATTCGTCTGTTCTCTCAAAAAGTAGCGTGGCTTGGAAAGGGCGCGCAAATCAGTAAGGTAGTATTGTGAGGTTCAAATGGCTCTAAGCAATATGGGACTTAACATCTGAGGTCATCAGTACCCTAGACTTAGAACTACTTAAATCTAACTAACCTAGGGACATCACATACATCCATGCCCGAGGCAGGATTCGAACCTGCGACCATAGCAGCAGCGCGGTTCCCGACTGAAACGCGTAAAACCGGTCGGTCACAGCAGCCGGCAGTATGGTGAGGAAGGAGGTAGTAAGAAGGGGAAATGGGAGGAACGTGGCTTAGGAAGGATACACGGGTTGAGAGAAAGGGCCGGCCGCTGTGGCCGAGCGGTTCTAGGCCCTTCAGCCTGGAACCGCGCGACCGCTATTGTCGTAGGTTCGAATCCTGCCTCGGGCAGGGATGTTTGTGATGTCCTTAGTTTAATTAGGTTTAAGTGGTTCTAAGTTCTAGGGGACTGATGACCTCGGATGTTAAGTCCCATAGTACTCAGAGCCATTTGAACCATTTTTAATACACGATTTTTCTTGTTTGCCGAAATTATTCTGATTTAGACACATAATGCCGTGTGGCGTGATCGTAGCAAACGTGCAAGTAGGCCACTTCCCTCTAGCCACGGAATTCTGTAGTTGGGGGTTCGCTTCCTGCTACCTTTATGTTGAGTACCTAAGTCAATGGTGAAAACACAAGATGGGAAAGGCCCGCCGTCGTTCAACAGTCATGTTCTAGAGCTGCTCTGAAAGGACAGAATGCTTCACCACGAAGCTAAACTTCGCCAAAGTCTTGTTGACCAACAAAAACTGAACGGAATCAAAATGAACACAAGCAGAAGTATGCGTGAAGCGTTCAACACATTCTAAATTAACCTCTGGATATTATAAATAATGGTAATAATATGTGATCTTACATTTCCAACGTACCGGCATTGAAACGAGAAAAGATCGAAACAGTAAACGCTGTTTCTAGAAACATTTTCAGTGACAGAGATCGTAGTAGGGCTTTTCCTTTCAACCGTCACAGAAACACCAAACAGATATCACGATAAGTGATCGTGGTATTGGAAATAAACTAAAATCACTCAACAGAGGAAAGGTGACTGGGCCTGCTGGTATGCTTAAGCGATCTTACATTGGGAATGAGAAAGAACTTACTCGTATTCTAGCAGCAGTTTATCGATGATGTCTGGAGGAGCGTAGCATTCCAAATGATTCAAGAAATGATCAACTCTTTTGCCTTTCCAAGAAAGGTCACCGAGGAGATGCAAGTAACTATAAGCCTATACCGCTGACGTCACTTTGTTGTAGAATTTTGGAAGAGTTTTATGACCACACATCAAGAGCTTGCTGCAGACCAAAAATCTCCTCTGCATGATCAACATGGATCTTGAGAAACCTAGTTCGCTTTCTTCCTTCTTGAGACCCAGACGACAGTAAATACTGGCATCAAGTTGCCTGCCACTTTCCTTGACTTGGGAGAAATATCAATACAGTTTACCACTGTCGTCTGATGAACAAAATACGAGTGTATGGAATATCAAACCAGCTTCATGATTGGATGAAGGGTTGCTAACCAACAGAACACAGCATGACGTTCTTAACGGAGAGAAATCTTCAGACGTATACGAATCTTAAAAAGTACTCAAAGGCAGTGTTATAGGATGATTTCTGTTGATAACGCATACAAATGGCCCAGTGGATGTCGTTCTGCCCTCCACGAGACAGTTCGTAGATGATACTGTTGGACCAAAACAAGGAAACACCGTGAGAAATCCATGCCTGAACTGAAATGCAGATCGTAACTATACCTGCAGGTTGCGCTCTTATATTTGACCCCGAACGGTACCTGTACAATGTCCTCAATACGTTGCAAGTGTCAGTCGTGGTCACAACAGTGTTCTGTGTAGTTGTGAGTGCGGTATGTCGGAGATAAGTGAATTCAAACGTGGTCAAATTGTTGGCACTCGTTTGGTGGGTGCTTCTGTAATCAAGAGAGCCAAAGTGTTTGGTGTTCCCCGAGGTACAATATCGCAGATTTATACTGCGTACTGGGAAATTGGAAAAAATTTCATCCACTAAGTCACTACGCGGACGAAACTGCGTGTTGAGTGATCGTGACAGACGGTAATTGAAGAGAATTGTGACGAAAAATGAAGGTACGTCAGCTGCGAAAGTCAGTGAAGCATTAAATGTCGCACTCGCGAACCCAGTCAGTACCAGAACAACACGAAGGGAGCTCTATAAGCAGCGAATTTCAGGGCTAGCTGGGATTGATTCGGTGATGATTTGGGCAGCCATATCGCGGTATTCCATGCGCCCCTTGGGTACTCAACAAGGTAGTATTACTGTCAAGGATTGTGTGACCACTTTGGCTTATCAGGTCCATCCCATGGTGCAGTGGTTGTCACCCAATGGTGAAGCTGTGTTACAAGACGACAGGGTCTCTGTTCATACAGCTTACATTGTCCAGGACTTCTTTCGCGGGCACGCGGATGAATTGTCACATCTCCTTTGGCCATGACAGCTACCAGATGACACTCTTTCAGAGCCGTTATGGTCTACTTTGGAGAGAAGATTACATGATCGCTGTCTACCTACATCATCGTTATTTGAACTATTTCGTAGGAAGAACGATACAAGATTCCCTCGGAGACGAGAGGACGCAGTTATTAATTCCGAGCCGACTGGAAGCTGTTTTGAATGCCCGTATCAGGCATGGTAATGTGTTGTGCGTAATGAGTTTCAATATTTTTCTCCAACTCCTGTAACTCGCAACGCTAAAATATTGTAGAGAAGTACAAGATCTGCGCAAGATCCACGTTTGGCACGTGGATTTACAGTTAACACACATTACAAATAAATGGTATGTATTGCGCATCAATACGAGAAAAAATACGTTTTTGCTTGGTTATACAACTGCCGAACGAGCACTGGAAACAGTCACATCTATTAAATATCAGGATGTGTACGGAGCGATTTAACGTGGAAAGACGACATAAAAGTAATCGTAGAAAAGGTAGATGCCCCTTCAAGATTCACGGACAGAATTCTCAGGAGAAGTGGTCCGTATGAATAGATGTAAGCGGTTTTAGTACTATCTGTTTTGATAAATCTGAGATAGTGGTTGTTAGACATTACTGTATTCAACGGGCAAGTATTTTTACGTATTTGACGTAGTATTACGTGTAGTGTTTGTGGTCCCCGGTGTTGTGACTGTCTGCGGAACAACGAGGTACCAAGAAGATGCTGCATGCTATGCGGTCATCGCAAGCGGTTGTTGGAAGTGTAACTGTGTGGCCTGCACGTCACTAGCGTGCACTGGCTGTTAGAGGGTGTTCTACATTAAAGTAAGATGGAAACATGGGGTGCCGGCCGCGGTGGCCGTGCGGTTCTGGCGCTGCAGTCTGTAACCGAGGGACTGCTACGGTTGCAGGTTCGAATCCTGCCTCGGGCATGGATGTGTGTGATGTCCTTAGGTTAGTTAGGTTTAAGTAGTCCTAAGTTCTAGGGGACTTATGACCTAAGATGTTGAGTCCCATAGTGCTCAGAGCCATTTGAACCATTTTGAAACATGGGGTGACTATATTACTGTTTGTGGCCAGGAGGACTTGTAATGTTTCAAAAACAGTTGAAATCATGTTTGATATATTTACTGAGGGAAAACCATGTAATTTCGTTGGAATGAACTTAAAGACGGGAGACTGTTGTCTCTAAACGAGAAATTCAATAATAAAAACAATATCACGTGGTTGAAGGCAGTAATTCAAGATATTAGTAAGACTGTAGAAACGTAGACAACTTTTCAGGATTTTAATCCCAAGAGTTATAGCTGTGTTCATGCGCCAAAAACGTTAGAGCATCAACCATCGAAATCTTCCGCTCTTCAGGCTTTTGAATGCCAGTAACTACAATTTAAGATCCAATTTTCTGTTACCGAAGTTTAACCACGGTATTATTCGCCACAACAACATAGGCTTTTCATGGTTTCCTTATATCTATTAAAGCGAATGGAGGCTGGTTGCTTTGAAAAGCGAGTTGCCGATTTTCTTGCCAAGAATCTCCCAGCTCGAACTTGTGCTTCTCCAGTTACGTCAACTGGACGTGAAACCTATTATTTCTTACATCCTTAATATGACACTAGAATTGAAATAATTATAATTTAAATGTAATTTGATAGAATAAACATTTTGAAATGATGCGAAAAAACTTGAAGTAAACAATCCCCCTTGCAGTAAACATGGTACTGGTGCTCTGTACAGTGGTTTGCGGAGAATTTATGCAAATATAGGTGTAAGCCCCCATTGCTGGAAACACCATAAAAGATGAAACCGCAGCATCAGCTGGGTAACGTTCTCAAGAGTGAGGGGTTTTTATCGTTTCACAGAAAATTTTAAAGATGATTTAAGTGTGATATACGTCGTTTTCAACCTCCACGAATGTAAAAATTTATGTGCTGGATGCTACACAATGAATCTATGCTCTGAAAATTCATGTCAAACGGTCTTCAGTCATGAAAGGCGTTTTATGTAAAAGAGTATTGTCTGTAAACAAAGGAAATATTGATAAACATTTTAATATCAAAATGTACTGTTTCTTATGGTTTGCGGTACTGGTGTGTAACGGTGGCTAAGACAATGGATTCTTCTTCGGAAGACAGTAAATTAGATTTCCGCCTGTTTCAGTTAATACCCTCAACAAGGCCACGCCATGTTAGACCATAATCCTCTTAACTCTTCCTTCAATAATAATCGTGACATTGCAGTTAAAGTAAGTGTGGAGTGCTACATCACGGTCATTTGGGAGATACTTCTGTTCTCAGATTCATTGTACGAATATTCTCGCAGATTATTTTTTCATGTTCGCATGACATTACAAGACAAAAATGTATTGTTTTATCACACTTGCGATTAGACAAAAATGGTTCAAATGGCTCTGAGCACTATGAGACTTAACTGCTGAGGTCATCAGTACCCTAGAACTTGGAACTACTTAAACCTAACTAACCTAAGGACATTACACTCATCCATGCCCGAGGCAGGATTCGAACCTGCGACGTAGCGGTCGCGTTGTTCCAGACTGCAGCGCCTAGAACCGCTCGGCCATTTCGGCCAGCGCGATTAGACAGAGTTTGCAAGTAAAATACTAGCTAAAATCTTTCGAACCACTACAGAAAGGATTTAAGAGTGATTTTCATGCCAATAAATGAGAAATTATTTCGTCATAAAAAGATACTATTTGAACTGTCGCAAGATACGTTTGTTAGATACGACTGGACGTGAATTTGTGGCAGCAAAAGACCTACAATTACTTCTAACACGTTGGATCAACTGCCCACGCAGCCAGCAGAATCTTGGATCACATTCACATAATCCTCACGTCTGACACAGTTGTTAGCAGAGGTTAGTCTGGTCGCGGCCCTAACTGGCCACCCAGGTCAACTGATCTATCAGTGTGCGATTACTTTGTGTGGGGGAGCCCTTAAGTCTACGGTATATTGCAACAACTCTCATAGTCTTCCAAAACTGCAGCAGAACATTTCAGACGACACTGCAGCAAATCCAGCAGTCCAGCTTCGATCCGCCTTCAGCAACTTGGTGAGCAGCGCCCAAAAGTGCCAAGAGATGAACGGTGATCACTTTCAACATCTGATATAGTCAGGTTACTACCGCATTTTCTTTCCTCTGCTGTGGTTTTTGCTCCCTGGACTCTGTTCTCCGGGCCACTTTTATTTGCCCCATCCTATATACCCCATATAGAAAGGGGAAAGGTTATGTCAAAAATATCAAAAAGGACTTGACCAATTTATTTCAAATTTTTACACGATATTCGCCGGTCGCGGTGGTCTCGCGGTTCTAGGCGCGCAGTCCGGAACCGTGCGACTGCTACGGTCGCAGGTTCGAATCCTGCCTCGGGCATGGATGTGTGTGATGTCCTTAGGTTAGTTAGGTTTAAGTAGTTCTAAGTTCTAGGGGACTAATGACCACAGCAGTTGAGTCCCATAGTGCTCAGAGCCATTTGAACCATTTTTTTTACACGATATTCTAATGAACATTCGGATGGACATAGGCTATATATTTTAATGTATATAATATATAAATATGTATTTAATGTAGAAAGGGGAAAATCTGTTAATCAAAACCTCGAAAAGTACTTCACCGATTTACTTCAAATTTATGTATTTGAGTGATGATGCGGTTGGCACATCATGTAAACATGAAACGTAGAAAGGGGAAGGAAAGGGAAAGGATAGGTACTGTGACAATGCAATGAGGGAAGTTGAAAATATGTGCCAGACCGGGACTCGAATGCGGATTGATGCTTCTCATGGATGGTTGTCTTAAACACTTCGGCCATTCAGACACGGACTCTAACTGACAAATTTCCGATCTATCGCACGCACCCTTTCCCCTTCCTTCCACTTCCTACATTTCATCTTTACGTGTACATGTACATACAGGGTCTGGCAAATGAAAGTGGCCCGACGAGTAGATACGACTGGACGTGAATTTGTGGCAGCAAAAGACCTACAATTACTTCTAACACGTTGGATCAACTGCCCACGCAGCCAGCAGAATCTTGGATCACATTCACATAATCCTCACGTCTGACACAGTTGTTAGCAGAGGTTAGTCTGGTCGCGGCCCTAGCTGGCCACCCAGGTCAACTGATCTATCAGTGTGCCATCACGAGTGCTGTCTGTTACACTGATAAGCCAATACATTATGACCCCTACCCACCGCGACGTTGGATGCTGCCTGGTAGCGTTGCGGGCACGTGACGCGGTAACAAAAGTATGTAACCACTTAACCGGAGTATACACGGACGGTGAATCACTTTAGCGAAGATATGCGTTGCAAATTGGGAAATCCATTGAGATAAGCAACCTTGACAAAGAGCAGATTGTTATTATGCAGAGCCTGTGAACGAGTATCTCGAAAACGGCGAAGCTGGTCGGTTGTTCCCGTTCTACTGTCGTAAACACCTACGGAAAGAGGCAGAAGGACAGTGGAACCACCACTAGGCGCGGACATCTACGGGTCTTCACGGAACATGGGGTTCGGAGGTTTGTCTGCTATGTAAGAGTAGATGATTATCTGTAGCATCTCTGCCGAAAGAGCATAATACTGGTGCACGCACACGTGTTTCGGAGCACACTGCTCATCGTACATTGTTGAACATGGAGCTCTGCAGCACACCACCCCTACGTGTTCAAGTGTTGACCCAACGACATCGTCAATTACGATTTTATGGGCCACGGGACCATCGAGACTTGACAGTCGATCAATAGAAACGTGTCGGCTCTTCGGGTGAATCACATTTTTGCTTCACTAGGCTGATGGTCGTCTCCACAAACGCCGTCATCGACGTGAACGGCGGTTCGAAACGTGCAGCGCGCCAGAGACGCAGGCTGGTGGGAGCATTATTATGCAATGGGAGATGGTCTCCTGCGCTCGCATGGGACCTGTGGTGGTAACACAGCTGACAGCTGACAACCACCTGCATCCCTTCATGCATGGTGTCTTCCCGAGGGCTATGTCATCTTGTAGCTGTATAACTGTCCGTGTCTCGGAGCCAGAAACGTGCTACAATGGTATCAGGAGCATTATAGTTAACTCACGTTGACGTCTTGGTAACCAAATTCGCCTGATGCAAATCCTGTAGTAACCAAATTCGTCTGATGCAAATCCTGTAGTAACCAAATTCTCCTGATGCAAATCCTATGGAACCCATCTGGGTCGCTATGGGCGCCATCAACGTGTACGCAAATCAGTGGCCCGTTATTTACGCTAATTACATGACACATCTAATGCCACTATACCTCCACATACCTACAAAGAAACTGTCGGATCCGTGACACGCAGAATTGGTGGTGTATTTCTTTCCAAAGACGGACAAAGAAGCTATTAAGCAGGTGGTCATAATGTTTTGGTTCATCAGTGTATACATCAATTTTCGCCATTGCATTACCACAATGTCCTGTGCGTTAGCCCTCACTATTTAACAACCATCCTTTCCTTTTCCTTCCCCTTCCTACATTTCTTGTTAACTTCAGATTTTTACACAATACACTAATAATCATTCAGATGGACATCAGCTACATAATTATTAAACAACAATGTGCAGGTTTACTGTTAAAATCGACTGTGGAAAACAAAATGCTATGCTGTGAAAATATATGGTTTCGTTCTGTTATTCACAGTCAGTTTTAGCTAGATATCAGACATGTAAAGCATTACATAAATTGTTTCCCTCAAAGATATTCTTTCTCCAAATATATAATTTCGAGTGAACATTGTATACAGAACAATGTGCTGCTTTGTTTTCTTTCTCACCGTTGGTTTTACTAAAAACAGGTTCAAAATGGTTCAAATGGCTCTGAGCACTATGGGACTTAACTTCTGAGGTCATCAGTCCCCTAGAACTTAGAACCACTTAAACCTAACTAACCTAAGGACATCACACACATCCATGCCCGAGGCAGGAGTCGGACCTGCGACCGTAGCGGTAGCGCGGTTCCAGACTGTAGCGCCTAGAACCGCTCGGCCACTGCGGCCGGCTAAAAACAGGAAAGTTGCATTAATGGCTTATCGTCAATGATAAGAATACTAATACGGAATCTGAATCATCCGAAACATTGTAAATCTACCCATTCCCAGATAAAAATCATGCGACTGGTCTCAATCGATTTATCCATTCATTTTAAGCGACTTCAAGTCCCAATCAAGGTCTCGTTTGTAAACCAAGCGCAATGTCAGATATAGGGGTAAGAAGAGAGAAAGAGAGAGAGGAGAGGAGAGATGAACAGTGTGAGGGAGAGGAGATGATGCACAGAGAGAGGGGTGGAGGAGGAGGTGTAAAAAGAGAGGGGAGAGGAGGAGGAGGTGGGCAAAATAGGTGATAGGAGGAGACAGCCAGAGTTTAGGATGTACCGGGTGATCAAAAAGTCAGTATAAATTTTAAAACTTAATAAACCACGGAATAATGTAGATAGATTGGCTCTTCACAATAAAATTGGCATGCACACTCATCGAAGACAACGTGATTTAAATATCCATCACATCTACACTTCCTGGAAAAAGGAGTGAAGCACCCAGAATACATGGTCGGACGTGAATGTAATTTCGTTCAAGTACACACCATCGGCGGATGCATAAATCATTAGAGTTGCAATGCTCTGCGACAAGTAGAGAAGCCACGGGAGTGCATTAGTACGATGCGTGTTTTTTAAGTAAGTACCGTTTTGAAATTAAAAAAAAGAAGTATTGAGATATCTCAAAAATTTTATTTTTACATGAAAGCCTGTACCTTAATCTACTTTTCTACATAATTTCCATCAATATTGAGGCAGTTGTCATAACGTTGTACCAGTTTTTGAATACCCTCCTAATAGAAGTATGCCGCCTGACTTGTTAACCACCGCATCATGTCCACAGTTTGTTGGGACAGAAAAGGAGTATTGCTTGTGGAATTTCTGCCTCGTAATGAGACAATCAATGCAGCATCTTACTGTAAGACATTGCACAATCTGCGCCGTTCAATTCAGAACAAAAGACTTGCCAAGTTGAGCAAGGTACAGGCTTTCACGTAAAAATAAAATTATTGAGATATCTTAACACGTCTTTTTTTTTAATTTCAAAACGGTACTTACTTAAAAAACACGCATCGTACTAATGCACTCCCGTGGCTTCTCTACTTGTCACAGAGGATTGCAACTCTAATCATTTATGCACCCGCCGATGGTGTGTACTTGAACGAAATTACATTCACGTCCGACCATGTATTCTGGGTGCTTCACTCCTTTTTCCAGGAAGTGTAGATGTGATGGATATTTAAATCACGTTGTCTTCGATGAGTGTGCATGCCAATTTTATTGTGAAGAGCCATCCTTTCACTTACAGAAATCATGTACGTTCTTCAAAAATTGTATTTTATCAGAAGTTGTCATCCTACAGCCACCGCTCTAAAATCCTTTGTTTCCTAAACAGTGCGGTATTTGCAATCGATCCGGAAAATCTGCGTTAGTGTGATGGAACCAGGAGACAGATGGCCTTCTTCGATGTGGACACATCCGGTTGCACAGAAGGGAGCTGCACGTGAACGCAGCGGCTGGCTCTATTGACCCAGGGACCGGCGGCTGCTGCTATCTGGCCGCGAGCCACGCCGGCACGCCCACCCACTGCTATGTTTTTCTCGACGCACTCTCACACATGTTCATTTTTTGCCCTCACTTGTCATTTCCATCTCATACTACGACACGTAGAGCTTAACCCTTCACTCGTTTGTCTGTCGGCGGGCAGAACAACAGCGACCCTGAAGAATAAAAAGCAGACAAGCGAGTGAGGCTCACCACGAAACTGTAACTGCTTAAACTGTTTATTATCTCCTTACGATACTAAATACATTCGGTTACTATTGTCTCAATGTATTCTGCTACGGAAACACTTCGAAGTAGATTTCTCTGTATTTCATATTGTGTCTGATAGAGCCCGCTTTAGAAACCTGACACGTAAGCGTCATCGTCAGACTACGAGGCAACAAAGTTTAATTAAACGACTTTACAATAACGCCCTCTTTTCCCGTCCTGTTTTACTCCGATAACTTGCAGGAAATAAGATTTCAAAAAGAATGCCTCACAAAACAGGACGTGAAATTGTTGTCATATTCCTCACATCACAGCATCGCTCGCGTTTATCAACTCATTTCCAAAACTATAAATCCATATGTACAGCATTCCATTGTATTGTTTTTAATGCCTGAACTGAGCTCTTGTTGTATCACACTGAACTCAATAATAGTTCAAAATTTAAGATATTACTGGTAGATTCTTACTGAAAGTAAATTCAGCAACAATTAATTGTTAGTAGCGACTTTCCCCGGTTTTTCACGGGTAGCGCTGAGTATCTACGGCCTGACGACTTCTCTTGCGTAGGAGTAAAAAATTACACAGACGAATCTTTTTCGTGAAAGAGTCTCTGTTTTAGTGAAAACTGTATCAAAATTCCTACAGTATTTTCTGAGATTAGCCTTCACACACAAACTGAAAAATGCAGTCTGAGACTTTATAATATTTACAGCCGGCCGCGGTGGCCGAGCGGTTCTAGGCGCTTCAGTCCGGAACCACGCGACTGTTACGGTCGCAGGTTCAAATCCAGCCTCGGGCATGGATGTGTGTGATGACCTTAGATTTGTTAGGTTTAAGTAGGCCTAAGTTCTAGGAGACTGATGACCTCAGATGTTAAGTCCCATTGTGCTCAGAGCCATTTGAACCATTTATAATATTTACAGAATATATGTATAGATTCAGGTCAAGCTTTCCTGTTATCAGGCGTTGCAGTGGCCGTTAGCCTTACTGCTTTTCCCACCACATACCACCACCTCTGTAACCGACCAGCTGGTTCCCGTCATTGCCACGAGATGTCTCTCCAAACGCCAAATAAATATGGTACAGATAACAGTATATCACACATTACACATTCATCGTTACTATAATTGCAAATTATATACACAAACCCCCGTCTTGATCAGTCTGTCTATATTAGTGAAAACCATATCAAAATCCCTTTAGTAATTCCTGGGATTAGCTTTCATACACAGATTCACAGAAAAATGCGACGGGGAACTTTAGTAATACGTATAAATATTTATTAAACAGTGAAACTGGCCGTTTCAAACTGGCAGGCTCAGCTTCAGTCGGATGAACACATTTATGTAACATATAAAGGGTGTTTCGCAATGATGATTCAAGCTTTCAGGGCAGTTGGAATAGTTGAAGAAGAGCAAAATCTCGAAATTGTCCAGCGAGTTTTCAAAGTAACCACACGGACTTTTCGCCAGTAGAATAAGGAATACCAAGGAAAACCTAAATCAGGATGGCGCAAAGGGGTCTGAACTGCTCCACTCTTGAATACGAATTCAATAGCTCACTGAGGTAGTTTTCTCGATGAAGAAGATCTAATGTATCAATTTGAGGCAGGTCATCCTGGTCCACAAACGTCTGAGTACAAATTTGTACGACAAAATATGAAATTACCGTTGGTCTGTTAATGTTAAAAATCCTAGCGTATGACAACGTAGCACAAGGTTCCATCGTGTCCATTCGATAAACCCCAAAGTTTTTAAAGAATGCCACAGGCAGCGAGAATTCGCACCAGAAGATCTTCAGTCTCGACGGGCGTCTCATACATAAAACATTTCTCACGAACCCACAGGAAGAAACGACGTGCGTCCAAATCAGATGAACGAGCTAGTTACTAAACAGAATCATATATTCCATGTTTGCGACCAGCAGGTGCACTTTCATCTGTGACTCCGTCATGTTGGGACCACTAGCAAACCATTTGCAGTGCATTAGTGGTATTCACGCCCCCGTGTCTCATGGCATATGCCCACTTGTTGGTTTGCCTACCCTACAATGTTCCAATGAATTTTTTTATTACCTCGTAAATCCGTGTTTCCAAGGTTTTCGTGTTCCACTAGCAGTGTTATTCCACAATAGATTTAGCTTCTTAACATTGCTCTTAGACATTACCAGACCATAGTTCTCTGTTTAAAACTGATGTATTTGCACCATTTCCGCCACCCATGGAAGTTGTTAACATCAGTGCGGAACGCCACAAGATGTCAGCAGTCTTCATCTGAGGTGAATGTCTCTTGGGATGATGAGGCCGTTGAAAATTCTGCGTCGTTTCAGAGACACTGATTTATGCCGCTGAATTTCTTCATACTGGTCAAAATTAAAAGATAGGATAGATATTTTTCCAATTTAAGAGATACTTTAGTATAGAACAAAACACACACACACACACACACACACACACACACACACACACATATATATATATATATATATATATATATATATATATATATATATGGTGGTCCATTGATCGTGACCAGGCCAAAAATCTCACGAAATAAGCGTCAAACGAAAAAACTACAAAGAACGGAACTTGTCTAGCTTGAAGGGGGAAACCAGATGGCGCTATGGTTGGCCCGCTAGATGGCGCTGCCATAGGTCAAACGGATATCAACTGCGTTTTTTTAAAAATAAGAACCCCCATTTTTTATTACATATTCGTGTAGTACGTAAAGAAATATGAATGTTTTTTAGTTGGACCACTTATATACTTGATGGGGCGCTGTTTTTACTTTCACTAAAAATTCGCCTGTATTTTCATACGGCCACGATTTTGTCACGTAGTTTATAAAAAGTTTCAAAATAATAGTTTCTCATTTCTTTAGCTGTTCCCTTCGATGTTTACCTTCCTTGCGGCATGAGCTTCAGTTCCGGTAATTATTTTTCAGAAATGTAACGCAGATACGCAGAAATGATAAAGGAATGCCAAGATCTGACTCAATGGCTCAGCGATCAAACATTGGATTATATTTAGTAAAAAATACACTACTGCCCATTAAAATTGCTATACCACGAAGATGACGTGCAACATAAGCGAAATTTAACCGACAGGAAGAAGATGCTGTGATAAGCAAATGATTAGCTTTTCACAGCATTCACATAAGGTTGGCGCCGGTGGCGACACCTACAACGTGCCCACATGAGGAAAGTTTCCAACCAATTTCTCATACACAAACAGCTGTTGACCGGCGTTGCCAGGTGAAACGTTGTTGCGATGCCTCGTGTGAAGAGGAGAAATGCGTACCATCACGTTTCCGACTTTGATAAAGGTCGGATTGTAGCCTACCGCGATTGCGATTTATCGTATCGCGACATTGCTGCTCGCGTTAGTTCAGATCCAATGACTGTTAGCAGAATATGGAATCGGTGGGTTCAGAAGGGTAATACGGAACACCGTTCTGGATCCCAACGGCCTGGTATAACTAGCAGTCGAGATGACGTGCATCTTATCTGCATGGTTGTAACGAATCGTGCAGCCACGTCTCGATCCCTGAGTCAACAGATGGGGACGTTTGCAGGACAACAACCATCTGCACGAACAGTTCGACGACGTTTGCAGCAGCATGGACTATCAGCTCGGAGACGATGGCTGCTGTTACCCTTGACGCTGCATCACAGACAGGAGCGCCTGCGATAGTGTACTCAACGACGAACCTGGGTGCACGAATGGCAAAACGTCATTTTTTCGGATGAATCTAGGTTCTGTTTACAGCATCGTGATGGTCGCATCCTTGTTTGGCGACATCGCGGTGAACGCACATTGGAAGCGTGTATTCGTCATCGTCATACTGGCGTATCACCCGGCGTCATGGTATGGGATGCCGTTGGTTGCACGTCTCGGTCACCTCTTGTTCGCATTGACGGCACTTTGAACAGTCGACGTTACATTTCAGATGTATTACAACCCGTGGCTCTACCCTTCATTCGATCCCTGTGAAACCCTACATTTCTGCAGGATAATGCACGACCGCATGTTGCAGGTCCTGTACGGGCCTTTCTGGAAACAGAATATGTTCGACTGCTGCCCTGGCCAGCACATTCTCCAGATCTCTCACCGATTGAAAACGTCTGGTCAGTGGTGGCCGAGCAAATGGCTCGTCACAACACGCCAGTCACTACTCTTGAACTGTGGTATCGTGTTGTAGCTGCATGGGCAGCTGTAACTGTACACACCATCCAAGCTCTGTTTGACTCAATGCCCAGGCGTATCAAGGCCGTTATTACGGCCAGAGGTGGTTGTTCTGGGTACTGATTTCTCGGGATCTATGCACCCAAATTGCGTGAAAATGTAATCACATGTCAGTTCTAGTATAATATATTTGCCCAATGAATACCCGTTTATCATGTGCATTTCTTCTTGGTGTAGCAGTTTTAATGGCCAGTAGTGTAGCTTGAATCCCATTTCGGAAATCTCAATTTACCTCAGCTGTATTATCTTTAATCGATGTAGGCATTACTTCAACGCTTCCTTCAAGCAGTTCATGACCGAGTCACCGAGCGTGCAAGCACAGTGTGTGAGATACATCAACATTCAAATAACCGTACCAGCTTCCGGATTTGGGTTTCCCGCTGCTTCACTAAGTAAACGGAGACTTATGAAGTGATTTTTCCTTCAAGAAATGAGCTTTTTCTCCGTCGCAATTGACCTCCCTATCGACGGAAAACTAAACCCTAACAAACTTGTACGACAAATTTCCTCCAACATCCTTGAAAGTCTCAATGAGTAAGCGTTTATATCCTGCCGTGCGTCACAATAGGACAACAGGTGTACACTTAACAAACACGTTTGAAAATGGTGTATTAAATTGGGAAAATAAACTTTCTTCCCAAATCAAAGCGCCGGTTGCGTATGAATCAATATTCCTACCACCAATCCGCCTTTCTGACTTGTTAATTCATACGTGTGTAATCTAGAGAACGCTCATAAACCATTTCACCTTCGTTCCATAAAATTAGCAAACTTCTAAGGAATCATATTTCTATTCGTAGTACCATTCCCTGTATTTATTGAAAGTATATACATAGAAAACTATCGGCTTTGTTTCCGATGACCATACAAGCTAACTCCAGCTAAATGTACAAGTTTCCTTAATGGTTAAAACACTTAACTCAGTTTGAACCCGGCCATCTTGATGTAAATGTTCCATCGTGTCTGTACATACTTTCAGGCGAAGTCTACTACAGTTCCTTTAAAAAGCTGTCTATCAGTACCTTGTATCATTATTGTCAATTGGTCTACACTTCCATCTCCAATGTGCAGTGACGGAGTGGTTAAGCGTGATATAAAAAAACAGTTCCTCGTCAACGTTTCACTAACAGAATCCATTGTTTTACGTGTTCTTTGCTTCGACTATCCATAAATAAATTCTGCTATTCTATATTTTAGATTATTGCTGTATTCATTCCTATAGCCGATCGTCCTTTTATTGTTCTCCTTAACCGGAAGTACCAAATAAGCATGACAGCAGATGTACGAGATCCAGGCACTTACGTATTACATAAACAGAGGTTTGCGATACACACAGATTAAGGATGTCAGAAAGGACGAATAAGGGTAATGAAGCTGGATTTGAATGAATCGCCCTTTCCCATTGTCAGGAGGGACCAGACAAACATCAGAAAACGAAATTTGTTATTTCATCAACTTCTTAGGCAACTCCTTCAGGATTCTCCATCTTCCACTTTTTTATTCCAAAATAACTTTCAGTCGAATCACACAAGCAGATACAGTAAAAGAAACATTACATTTTTAACTTTGCTGCAGAGGAGTCACCTTCCGTCGCCCAAAAATGCCATTTCTAGTGTATGAACCACCATTCTGCACTGTCGTTTATTGGACAGAAGGTAAATCGTTAATACATTCGTTAATTCAATGAGAGGGATCTCCTTCTGAGTTTCAAAATTCTTGACTCCTAAGAACTAATTGTTTGACTTTTCCCCTTTGAGGAAAATTTTTTTGTCAAACACGAAAGTACAGTACTTTCAAAAAATTTCCGACAGTATAAGATACTGTACAGTTTTTTCTGGAAGATCAAACAAATACAGCAAACCTTATGTCACCTTGTTGCCAAAGTATTCTACGGTCGTATCATAACCTTTTGTCCTGAAATTAGTCTTTGCGTGTCGTGCACAGCGGAATAATGTTGTCATTCAAAACGAGAAATTCTTATGAACTGTAAGTAAATATGTGACGCGAGTACCGTTCCAGAAACCTAAAGTAAAAAGTGCCCGTAAAACGTGGGAAAAAACAACACAATAACAATAATATTTACGTTAGCCACAGCATCTGTATCGCACTGGCTCTTAGATTTATAGACCATTATCAATCCAAAATAATGGTACCGGTGTAGAATATTTGTAACAAATGTTTCCAATTAAAATCTGTTTTACTACTTAGTACATTAGTATTCAAGAAGCAGATCACTTGTTTACACTGCAGCTAATAGAAGTGAATCAGTAGTCGTGGACGTAGTAATTGGCTTTCGGGGATGAGTTTAATATCTTTCTTTGACCAGTTTCTTTAAAATTTCTCCTCGAGATAACCCTCAGTCCGCAATGAACATTAGCTAACAGCTACTTGCCGTAACTGTTGGTATTTACGGCAGGAACTGGGCTGAAATGTTTCGGAAGTACTTTCTCGTGTTTCGTTACAGAGTGAGTGCACGTCACGTGAGGATCCCGCCTGCTACAGCACGTAACGTATCTCTGATCGATTTGGCATCGGCCAGCTCCGGGCGGCTCTGTCTACCTGCGGGAGCGAGGAGCAGGACCAGCAGCAGCAGGCGGAAGGCAGCCCGGCGCATCCCGCATCTCATCCGAGGCGTCGGCAGCGCTCAGGCGCCGGCGGGCCGCCGGTGGGCGCGCGCGCACATGACTACGTCTGCTCGCGCCGGCCGCTGGGCCGCGACTGACGGGCGGGGCTGGCTGCAACGACCGCAGCGCCTCCCGGCCGACGCCAGCGCCGCGACGCGCCGCCAGCGCGCATCGATTCTTGCCGCCGATGCCAAGGCGTAGTTAGCTTCTCCATTTATTTTCGCTTCTAAAGACGCCTCTTCTTTTCTAGCAGCCGATAGTAACCAATAAAACAGTTCACTGAGGTCTTTATTCGCTCCCACAGTAGAGACTCAACACGACATAGGCCTTAGCCATAAAAGAGTTTCATGATAAACACAGAGGTAGCACAAAAAGTATTGTTGCTGTATTCTCTGCACCTTTCGTTAATCAGTAGAATAAACGGCTAAAACTACAAACCGACCGTCATTAGGATTGCATCCATTCACAATACTTCACACCTACAAAGCCTTAATCCCCTCTTATGGCACTGTCTTCTGGGTTTCGGGTCCACCACAGTTTCACCACTTGCATCGGATCCTCAAACGCCACGCACTCCGCCTCGCCCTCTGTACCGTTTACGATTCTCCACTAGGTTCCTACGTGAACTCTCGTCTCTCCCACACTGAACACCTCCGAATTTCCTACACTCCCTGCAAACTTGGCACAACCCATTCTATCGTTTCATTCATGATTATCAGTCCTTGTTTTGTTCTGCGCTTGGGCAAACACATACCAGCTTACCAACCTTATACCTA
Source organism: Schistocerca serialis cubense (assembly GCF_023864345.2). Classification (NCBI taxonomy): domain Eukaryota; kingdom Metazoa; phylum Arthropoda; class Insecta; order Orthoptera; family Acrididae; genus Schistocerca; species Schistocerca serialis. The sequence goes on from NC_064640.1 coordinate 231,630,681, forward strand.
AACACTCTCCATATCCTATTCCAACTAAACTGTAAACATCATCCACTACCAGGCCATGAAATCCTCTCAGAGATCTGCCCTCCTTCCATCTTTCACAAAGTACTCCATTTTCTCTCCATGCCAAGGCTCCTATCTATCAGCTTCTCCCCTCTTCTCACACATACACTTACACTTAGGTGAAGATAGTCATGGTTTACCTCATAATGTCGTGTCGGACCTCCTTATGCCCGTCGTTGTGCAGCGACCCGGCGTAGCATGAACCGAACAAGTCGCTGGAAGTCCGCTGCAGAAATAAATTTTCAGTGGGATTCATGTCGGGCATTTTGGTGGCCAAATCATTCGCTCAAATTGTCCAGAATATTTTTCAAACCAATCGCGAACAATTGTGGGGCGGTGATATGACATCGTTGTTTGAGAACTGAATGGCTGCAAATGGTCTGCAAGTAGCCGACCATGATCATTACCAGTCAATGATCCGTTCAGTTGGATCAGGGGACCCAACCCATTCCATGCGAACACAGCCCATATCATCTGGAGTCACTACCAGCTTGCACAGTGCCTGGCTGACAACTTTGGTCCGTGACTTCTTAAGGTCTGCGCCGCACTCGAACGCAGCCATCAGCTCTTAACAACTGAAATCGGGGTTCATCTGCCCAGGCCATGGTTTTCCAGTCGTCTAATGTTCAACCAATTTGCTCAAGAACCAAGGAGAGGCGCTGCTGGCGCTGTCGTGCTTTTAGCAAAGCCACTCGCGTCGGTAGTCTGCTGCCATAGCCCATTAATGCAGAATTTCACCCCACTGGCTAAGCGGATACGTTCATCGCACGTCCCACATCGATTTCTGCGGTTATTTCACGCAGTGTTGCTTGTCTGTTAGTCCTTCGGTAGAGAAGGAAAGAATAACAGTATGCTGATACTGTTTGGACGCGTTTGGTTATAACGTCACCATAGTTCACGTTCCTGCTTTTACCGCAAGCACGTCGGTAACACACGAATGCCACTAACTGACAACTCTACGTAAGTGCCGGTGCTCTCGGTTGTTAAGTGAAGGCCGTTGGTCACAGCGTTGTCCGTGGTGAGAGGCAATGCATGAAATTTGATATTCTCGGCAATACAGATCTTGGAAAATTCAATTCTCTGACAATTTCAGAAACGGAATGTCACATGCGCCTAGTTCCAACTACCATTCTGCGATCAAAGTCTGTCAGTAACCTTTTCACATGAGTCAACTGAGCACGAATGACAACTCCACCAATACATGCTGTTTTATACCTTGTGTACGCTATGCTACCGTCATCTGTATATGTGCATATCGCTATCCCATTACTTTCGTCACCTCACTGTATAAAGGGCGATCTGTTTTGAGGCCGATGCTGCAGCGTATATGTAACGTGGCGCGGCTTCGACGTGGGTATACAGGGTGGTCAGAAACCCTTGTAAGGCTTCTACAGGGTAAGTTTGTTGGGAAATAATTGTTAATAAAAAAATTCGATACGTTGCTCGTTTCCGAGCTAACTATTCAAGTTAGCCAATAAGGCCGTTGCGCGCGCAAATTCAAGCTGCCCATAAGATGCATTTAATGTCAGTTTTTCTCAGATAGTTGTTGATAGCGCACAAGACTGCTCAGCCTCTGTATGGGGCTCGATCCTTACTACAGTCTCACGTCCAATTTTTTTATCTTTTGTTCGATTTTAGGAAACCAACCGAAGAAAACGTTTGGCGACAACACCTTTGGTGGACCACTTGAATTTGCGCGCGCAATGGGGTGATTGACTAACTTCATTGCTAATTAATTCGGAAACGTCGCAATGTATCGAACTTTTTTCTTAACAGTTATTTCTAAGCACAGCCTACCCCGTAACACCCTTACAAGTTTTTCGGAAAACACCGACATGTAGGCAAGTGTTCGTTAGGATAGAGGTCAGGAGCGGAGGGCGTTGTAAAATGAAAAGTAATGAAGTGGAATGGACCCAGTTTATTCCTGTAACGATGATACATTGGTGCCTACGTAGGGCTGAGCAGCCCCAAGAGGGGTTGCCGTCTGCTCATCAGAGAGGCAGAGGCTAGAGGAGCGACTACTCGCCGGCCGCGGTGGTCTAGCGGTTCTAGGCGCTCAGTCCGGAACCGCGTGACTGCTACGGTCGCAGGTTCGAATCCTGCCTCGGGCATGGACGTGTGTGATGTCCTTAGGTTAGTTAGGTTTCAGTAGTTCTAAGTTCTAGGGGACTGATGACCACAGATGTTAAGTCCCATAGTGCTCAGAGCCATTTGAACCATTTGAAGCGACTACTCGGGGCCGAGGTCTGAAGCTAAGAGAGCGCGGAGCTGTTTCCAAGCCGCCCTCGCCGCTCCCGGCCGCGTCCCCACGTGATCACACGATTAGTCTCTGATTGGAGGATTGATTCCGCCAACGCGCCTTGCTAGTAGCGTACCCCCGTCAGCGCAACCAACCCGTGGGACTTGAGTCTGACCGAGGAGCACGTGGCAGGAATGTGCCGACCATGGTCTTCCGCCCAGCTCCTTCCACCACAGTATGCCCAACGAGCAACGGCCGAACATTGTTGTTGTTGTTGTTGTGGTCTTCAGTCCTGAGACTGGTTTGATGCAGCTCTCCATGCTACTCTATCCTGTGCAAGCTTTTTCATCTCCCAGTACCTACTGCAACCTACATCCTTCTGAATCTGCTTAGTGTATTCATCTCTTGGTCTCCCTCTACGATTTTTACCCTCCACGCTGCCCTCCAATACTAAATTGGTGATCCCTTGATGCCTCAGAACATGTCCTACCAACCGATCCCTTCTTCTGGTCAAGTTGTGCCACAAACTTCTCTTCTCCCCAATCCTATTCAATACTTCCTCATTAGTTATGTGATCTACCCATCTAATCTTCAGCATTCTTCTGTAGCACCACATTTCGAAAGCTTCTATTCTCTTCTTGTCCAAACTATTTATCGTCCATGTTTCACTTCCATACATGGCTACACTCCATACGAATACTTTCAGAAATGACTTCCTGACACTTAAATCAATACTGGATGTTAACAAATTTCTCTTCCTCAGAAACGCTTTCCTTGCCATTGCCAGCCTACATTTTATATCCTCTCTACTTCGACCATCATCAGTTATTTTGCTCCCCAAATAGCAAAACTCCTTTACTACTTTAAGTGCCTCATTTCCTAATCTAATTCCCTCAGCATCACCCGACTTAATTAGACTACATTCCATTATCCTTGTTTTGCTTTTGTTGATGTTCATCTTATATCTTCCTTTCAAGACACTGTCCATTCCATTCAACTGCTCTTCCAAGTCCTTTGCTGTCTCTGACAGAATTACAATGTCATCGGCGAACCTCAAAGTTTTTATTTCTTCTCCATGAATTTTAATACCTACCCCGAATTTTTCTTTTGTTTCCTTTACTGCTTGCTCAATATACAGATTGAACAACATCGGGGAGAGGCTACAACCCTGTCTTACTCCCTTCCCAACCACTGCTTCCCTTTCATGTCCCTCGACTCTTATAACTGCCATCTGGTTTCTGTACAAATTGTAAATAGCCTTTCGCTCCCTGTATTTTACCCCTGCCACCTTTAGAATTTGAAAGAGAGTATTCCAGTCAACATTGTCAAAAGCTTTCTCTACGGCCGAACATTATGCATGGAAAATTTATTTAATAAAATTTTGTCGGCAATGATCCCTCTTGGGGGGTCTCCTCCCTTCACACAAGGGACTAGTGTGGCATTCGTGTGTTAACGACTTTCGTGCGGTAAATGTGGGAACGTGAACTATGGCGACGTTATTACCAAATGCGTCCAGATAGAGCCAACGTACTGTTATTCTTCTTTTGCTACCGAATGACTTCCATCGGTAGAATCCATCGGTGAACCAAGAATGTGTATGGGGCAGCATGTCTGTCGAAAACCAGCGTTTTGGAATGGTGCGCCAAGGGTGCTGCTGCTTCATGATAACGCACGTCCCTGTATTTTCAGTAAAGCTAACAGCTCTGTTTTTATAAAGACTTTCGCCAGTTAATTTTATTTTTAAAAAGGCAGCAGTGCCTCACCTTAAATCTTCAATGTGCAGCTACTGCTCATCAGAGACGAGGTTATCCTCATTAGTGCCCAGGAAAGTTTGATAGACCGTTCGACTGTAAAGAGTGAATGTTCGCTGATGACGCTGTAGCGTACGGGAAGAGTTGTCGTTGAGTCAATGTAGGAGGGTAGAGGATGGCTTACACACAATTTCTGATTAGGATAATGAATGGCAGTGTGGTCTAAATCTGTATTCCGCAAACCATCCTGCGGCATGTGACGGAGGGTACTTTGTGTACCACTGTCACATCATTCACTCCCCCTCCGCCTCCACCCCTCTTCTTTCCTGGGGCCTAGCTCACGGGAAGAGCGATTGCCGATAAACCTCCCTTTGGGCTAATTTTATCCTCATGGTCTTTTCGCGAGATATACGTAAGAGGAGCAATAGATTTGTTGACTCTTCTAGGACCGTACGCTCTCGAGACTTCAACTTCCATCCACACCGTGATGCGGAACGCCTGTCTTGCAGCGTGTGCCACTGGAGTTGGTTATCATCTCTGTGACGCTTTCGTGCTTACTAAATGAATCTGTAACGAAATGCGCCATTCTTCTTTCGATCTTTTCCATTTTATCTATCAGTCCTATCTGAATGTTTTGTAAGCCACATCCTTTGTTCATGGCCTACATTTCCTGAGGATTCTTTTAAAGAATCTCAGTCAAGCATCAACCTTACTCGCGACTGATTGTATGTGATTGAAATCGCTCCGTACGCATACAATGAAGTATTTTATGGAAATAACTGCTTCCATTCATTGCTCTGCTGTTGTGTAATCACACAATAAATGTTCTTCCTGCCTATTTATTCGCAATGCGTTACATTTGTGTATGCTGAGGGTCAATTGCCACTCCCTGCACCCACTCCCTGCACCAAGAGTCGATCCTCTCCGGGGTTTCCTGCATTTCACTACAGTTTTCTAGCGTTGCGACTTCTGCATATGCAACAGCGTTTTCCGCGAGGAAAAGCCTCGTGGAACTTCCGACGTTGCCTATTTGGTCATCTGTACACAGGGTGAACATTAATAAAACCGAAAAACAGCAGGTACGTATTCCTGTCTAGAAATGGAGGTTCAAATGGTTCAAATGGCTCTGAGCACTATGGGACTCAACTGCTGAGGTCATTAGTCCCCTAGAACTTAGAACTAGTTAAACCTAACTAACCTAAGGACATCACAAACATCCATGCCCGAGGCAGGATTCGAACCTGCGACCGTAGCGGTCTTGCGGTTCCAGACTGCAGCGCCTTTAACCGCACGGCCACTTCGGCCGGCAGAAATGGAGGAAAAAAGGTCATATGAAAATGTGTTCGGAAATACATCGTTGCCACGGTAGATGGAGCTGACAAGTGAAAGTTTCTCTAACCACGTTCCGTGTGTTCCTTGTGTGTTGCACGCTGGTTATTGACGCAGCGTACTGTAAGCAGCAAAACAAGCCGATATGGTGTTTGTGTACGGCCAAGCATATGGAAATGGACGAAAAAAAATGGTTCTGAGCACTATGGGACTTAATATCCGTGGTCATCAGTCCCCTAGAACTTAGAACTACTTAAACCTAACTAAGGACATCACACACATCCATGCCCGAGGCAGGATTCGAACCTGCGACCGCAGCAGTCGCGCGGTTCCGGACTGAGCGCCTAGAACCGCTAGACCACCGTGGCCGGCGAAATGGACGAAAGGCAGCACGGCTGTACCCAAACAAGTACCCTCACAGACACCAACCACATCACCCTTTTTGGGCGTTTGTGTGATCATGATTCCTTTCAGACAGACGAACGTGCACGGAGGCGGCGTTCAACGGATTTGGAGGACCGGCTTCTACAGTATATTGAGACGAGCCCTAGAACAAGCTCCTGACAAGCGGAACGCCAACATGGTGTAAGCCTAAGTACGGTTACATCTATCCTACCTGACGATCACTACTATCCCTATCACCCGCAACGAGTGCAAGGATTATCAGCAGCGGATTCCCCTCTATGGGAAGGATTTTGGCGATGGTTTTTGCACTAGACCATCACAATAACGGGATCTCTGTCATCAGTTCTCTTTACCGACGAAGCAACCTTTACCAGAAAGGACATCATCAGTTTGCATAATCGTCATCTGTGGGCTACAGACACGGCACGCAGTCAGGGGAACTTTCATCCGTCAGAGCCATCTCCTTGACAACGATGCATTGCCCGACACACGTTCATAGGACCTTTTTACCTCCATTTCCGGTCAGGAATCCGTCCTTGCAGTTTGTCGATTTTATTAATATTCTCAATGTATATCGTGAAACGTAATGGTCCTATAACACTCCCTTGAGGCACGCCCGAAATCACCTCCACATTTGGAAACTTCTCTCCATTCAGAACGACAAGCTGTGTTCTGATTGCAAGGAACTTTTCAATCCAATCACACTGTTTGTCTGATATTCCGTACGCTAGTATTTTGTTCATTTGGCTGCAGTACTGAACTGTATTGAATGCCTTCCGGAAGTCAACGAACACGCATACACCTAGATGACTGTATTTACTGCTTTCTGTGTTTCGTGGACGAACAGAGCGACCTCACACGATCGTTGTTTTCGGAACCGATCTTGGTTCCTACAGAGGAGATTTTCGGCCTCCAGAAAAGTCCTAATACGCAAGAATAAAACATTTTCTAAAATTGTACAACTGACCGACGTCAGAGATATAGGCTTATAGTTTTGTGCGTCTGTTAGACGACCTTCCTTGAGGACGGGAATGACGTGCGCGTTTTTTGCTATCATCAGGAACACTTCGCTTCACCAAAGACCTATGGTACACTTCTGCTAGAAGAGATACAAGTTCTGTCACATGCTATCCCGTCAGGTCCAGTGGCCATCCATCCGTTGACCGATTTAAATTGCTTGTCTATCGCATGGTCATTTATTTCGATATCAGCCATTTTGTCGTTCGGGGGACGATTGAAAGGAGGCACTACAGTGTTATCTTCCTGTACGAAATAGTTTTGAAAACAGACTTTTAGTATTTCGGCCTTTTCTGTGTCGTCGTATCCTTTTCAATGCCATTATGGCCACGGAGTGTCTGGACAGACATTTCGACCCGTTTACTGATTTAATGTAAAACAAAAACTTCTTAAGATTTTCTGTAAAATCAGTAGGCAGAATTTTACTCTCGAATTTGTTGAATCATCCACGCGTGGGCCTCCTTGCGCTAATTTTGGCTTCGTTTAATTTTGTTTGTCCGTGAGACTTTGGCCTTATTTAAATTTACAGTGAAGCTCTCTGTGCTTTCGTAACAGTTTTTTAACACGGCTGTCAGATCACGGCGGATTTTTTCCATTGACCGTGGGTCGATGGAGATGTGTCGCCTGGTCCAGTAAATTACGTTTTTGTTACACCAGGTCAATGGTCGTCTCCACAAAAGTCGTCATCCACACGAACGGCGGCTGGAAATGTGCAGCTCACCAAGAGCCGGCCGCGGTGGTCTAGCGGTTCTAGGCGCTCAGTCCGGAACCGCGCGACTGCTACGGTCGCAGGTTCGAATCCTGCCTCGGGCATGGATGTGTGTGATGTCCTTAGGTTAGTTAGGTTTAAGTAGTTCTAAGTTCTAGGGGACTGATGACCACAGATGTTAAGTCCCATAGTGCTCAGAGCCATTTGAACCATTTATTTAGCTCACCAAGGACGCAGACTGGTGGGAGCAGTGTTATGCTGCAGGAGGCACTCTGCTGCACTCGCATTGCACCTGTGGTAATAATCGAAGACATGTTGACAGCTGTGGACCATCTGAGCCCTTTAATCCTTAATATCTTCCCCGCCGGCAATGTCATCTTCCAGCAGTATAATTGTCCATGTCGCAAAGCCAGAATCGTGCTACAGGAGCGTGATAGTTTACTCACGTTGATGTCTTAGCCACGAAATTCGTTTGACGTAAATCCAGTGGAACCCATTTGGGTCGGGACCGAGCGAGGTGGCGCAGTGGTTAGACACTGGACTCGCATTCGGGAGGACGTCGGTTCAATCCCGCGTCCGGCCACCCTGATTTAGGTTTTCCGTGATTTCCCTAAATCACTCCAGGCAAATGCCGGGATGGTTCCTCTCAAAGGGCACGGCCGACTTCCTTCCTCATCCTTCCCTAATCCGATGAGACCGATGACCTCGTTGTCTGGTCTCCTTCCCCAAACAACCCAAAACCCAACCCATTTGGGTCGCCGTCAGGCGCCATCACCGTGTACACAAATCAGCTGCCATTTGTTTAAGAAATTGTGGTCAATGTTCGTGACTGAGTGCTTTAAGGCAGCCATATGTGCCCCACCTTTAACACTAATAAAGAAAGATGGGAAGCATGAATTTAGCATATTCAGAAAACATAAGTGTACAGATTTAGTTATCAATGAGCGCTCTTGTCACGCACCGCGATACAAATGGGCATATTTTACTTCGATGGTATACAGGCTACTAAGATTGCCACTAAGCCAACAGGAAGCAGAAAAGGAGCTAAGTATTTTAAAACAAATTGCCGTAGCGAACGGATATACGTGTAAGGAGGTGATAAATATTTATAATAAGATAAAGAAGAGTCAAATGAAACAAATAGAAGGAAGTCAAGTCGCAGTTAAGAGGAACAACAAGAAAAAAATACGTGGCTCTCACTTACTGTAAAAGATCTACTGCCGGCCGGTGTGGACGAGCGGTTCTAGGCGCTTCAGTCCGGAACCGCGCTGTTGCTACAGTCGCAGGTTCGAATCCTGCCTCGGGCATGGATGTGTGTGATCTCCTTAGGTTAGTTAGGTTTAAGTAGTTCTAAGTTCTAGGGGACTGATGACCTCAGATGTTAAGTCCCATAGTGCTCAGAGCCATTTGAAGAACTATAGGTAAGACTGAAAGATGCTCTCGTAAATCCGACTTTAAAATAGGGTTCCGAAAAAATAACACTCTAAAATTGAAGCTCCAACACAAAATATGTAATAGTAGGAATAAATTTCAGGATTCAGGTGTTTATAAGATCAAATGTTATAACTGCTGGAAACAATGTATATGGCAGACTGGTAGGAACTTTGAAACCAGATTCAGGAAGCACAACTACTCTCAAAACAAAGCATCGTTTGGGGAGCATATGGCTGCCTTAAAGCACTCGGTCACGAACATTGACCGAAATTTAGACATCTTGCATAGAGCTCATAAGGGGTGGTTTCTTAACATTTTGGAAGAAAGTGAAATATACATCCACAAAAAGAAAGATCCGGATTTAATCCTCAAAGAGCAAAGCGAGTTCAATCATAATGCCTATTTTAGTATTTATGACGACTTACTGAGATGATCACTGTTGCATGTGGAGGTCCAGGCCGAGGGACGAGAGATGTTGCATGGTGGGGAAGCTAGAAGATGTGTGCAGTGCCTGGCGTCGTTGACGGGACCCTCCTGCGCGGCCCTCTTGTCAGACGACTGGGCGGATCGCGGTACAACACCGAAATGGCGGGAACCACGGAAGCAGACCATGGAGGAAAACAAGTCTACACCAGCGCCATGGATATAGAAATCGCCCTTTTTTCAGATCGTATAAAATGATAATTTTACTGTGTATTTTAATTTTGACAAGTGCAGATTTTAACCTTAACATCTACAGATTTTAAATACGTAATTTTTAGAGATAAAACTAAATTACAAAAATCTACTTAATACAATACGTGCATATGTAATGGAAAAAATGTAACACACGCCACCTGTCGGTAATAGTTTTATAATTAATATAAATGACGTGCATTTTGCCTACCAGTTTTATGTGACGCAGCATGTGAAGATTGCTGTGTGTGGACGGGTTACTCCTGTAACCGAAATTGCAGGTACGTGCTGGTACATTTGATGTTGATTGGTTAGGATGAAAAAGGTTTGAATTTGTGAAACAGTAAAAAAGTGTTATTATGGTTTCAGATCTGAAGATGGTTCTAGAGGAACCGAAACCGGTAATGTGAATAAACATTTTTGCAACCAAGTCGGAGTATAAGTAACATTGAATAATGCCTGTCACCTCAGTAATATACAATATGCACAACAAGGGTCTCCAAGACACTTCTTTGGGCCATGAACTTGATTACATTTATTGCTCTTTCTGACTTTGAGTAACCCGCTTAATGTGCAAACTCAGAACACTTATTGTCAAGAAAGTATGTGCAGTTCCGAAGATGCAGTCATTGTGTATATGAGCTGCAACTGTCAGCTTCTAGCGGCTATGACCTCTAACGAAAGAGGTTCGAGAAATGTTGCAATATGTTCCAAGAACAATAACAATAATAAAATTAATAACAAAAACTATATATACAAACGTGTCCAGCAACATAAAAATTTACGTAATTTTACCTTCATTATCTTTCTTCGTTAGAAGTACCTAGGAGGAAGCAATACAATGATAAACTCTCCTAGGAATGTTCGTCCTCCAAAGTTTGATAATAAATGACACCGTGAAGTAGAACGCCTCTCGTGTAACGTCTGCCTCCGGAGTTTGTTGATCACCCCCGTACTTACTAACTGAACCTGTAAGTAAAGACATAGCACTTCTTCTATTAACAGATCTCGTAAGAAATTCTAGATATTATATGGGTGTGACTGCGTCCACTGAATGTTCTGCAGTCGCGTAATCATATAGTTACGGCTCCTTCTGTTTATTTCACGCCACATCCAGCTAAAGGAGTCGTAACAGTACAAAAAGAAAGACGTCATGATAATGAGATCAACATACGAACTATGATTATTACATCCCAGTACACAAAATTGTAGAAGGACCCTAGGAATACGTATATGAAAAACTTCAGTAGGTAATGACCACGTCTGCTCGACACACACTCACTCCTTTACATATCAGGAAGTCATAATTTTTTCTATATCTTTGCCAGCATACATAGTTAGAAATCAGAATTATATACACTCCTGGAAATGGAAAAAGGAACACATTGACACCGGTGTGTCAGACCCACCATACTTGCTCCGGACACTGCGAGAGGGCTGTACAAGCAATGATCACACGCACGGCACAGCGGACAGACCAGGAACCGCGGTGTTGGCCGTCGAATGGCGCTAGCTGCGCAGCATTTGTGCACCGCCGCCGTCAGTGTCAGCCAGTTTGCCGTGGCATACGGAGCTCCATCGCAGTCTTTAACACTGGTAGCATGCCGCGACAGCTTGGACGTGAACCGTATGTGCAGTTGACGGACTTTGAGCGAGGGCGTATAGTGGGCATGCGGGAGGCCGGGTGGACGTACCGCCGAATTGCTCAACACGTGGGGCGTGAGGTCTCCACAGTACATCGATGTTGTCGCCAGTGGTCGGCGGAAGGTGCACGTGCCCGTCGACCTGGGACCGGACCGGAGCGACGCACGGATGCACGCCAAGACCGTAGGATCCTACGCAGTGCCGTAGGGGACCGCACCGCCACTTCCCAGCAAATTAGGGACACTGTTGCTCCTGGGGTATCGGCGAGGACCATTCGCAACCGTCTCCATGAAGCTGGGCTACGGTCCCGCACACCGTTAGGCCGTCTTCCGCTCACGCCCCAACATCGTGCAGCCCGCCTCCAGTGGTGTCGCGACAGGCGTGAATGGAGGGACGAATGGAGACGTGTCATCTTCAGCGATGAGAGTCGCTTCTGCCTTGGTGCCAATGATGGTCGTATGCGTGTTTGGCGCCGTGCAGGTGAGCGCCACAATCAGGACTGCATACGACCGAGGCACACAGGGCCAACACCCGGCATCATGGTGTGGGGAGCGATCTCCTACACTGGTCGTACACCACTGGTGATCGTCGAGGGGACACTGAATAATGCACGGTACATCCAAACCGTCATCGAACCATCGTTCTACCATTCCTAGACCGGCAAGGGAACTTGCTGTTCCAACAGGACAATGCACGTCCGCATGTATCCCGTGCCACCCAACGTGCTCTAGAAGGTGTAAGTCAACTACCCTGGCCAGCAAGATCTCCGGATCTGTCCCCCATTGAGCATGTTTGGGACTGGATGAAGCGTCGTCTCACGCGGTCTGCACGTCCAGCACGAACGCTGGTCCAACTGAGGCGCCAGGTGGAAATGGCATGGCAAGCCGTTCCACAGGACTACATCCAGCATCTCTACGATCGTCTCCATGGGAGAATAGCAGCCTGGATTGCTGCGAAAGGTGGATATACACTGTACTAGTGCCGACATTGTGCATGCTCTGTTGCCTGTGTATATGTGCCTGTGGTTCTGTCAGTGTGATCATGTGATGTATCTGACCCCAGGAATGTGTCAATAAAGTTTCCCCTTCCTGGGACAATGAATTCACGGTGTTCTTATTTCAATTTCCAGGAGTATATTAATGCCTTCAGCTTCTGACGGACGTTGATAAATATCAACGCAGACAGGTGAAAATGTGTGCCCCAGCCGGGACTCGAACCCAGGATCTTCTGCTTTCATGGCAGACGCTCAATCCATCTTTCTCTTTTTTCTTTCTTTTCATTTTGTTCTGTGTTGTTCGTTGTCACTGACGTCACAAGACATGCGTCAAGTTGATCGCTGATTGCTTTACTCAGTGTTTTTTATTACAGAGGGCGAGCAGCCCTCTGACCGAACACGCTGAGCTACCGTGCCGACGAAGACATTCTTACCAAGTCCCGTCAGAGTTCGGGTAATATGTGTGCATCTGCACAGAAGAAGGAGGTCATGGCCGGTATTGCCAGAAATATATATTTATATGGATATGGTGTCTGTTCTTTCGGACATGTTAGAAATCGGTGAGTGTATACAGCAGGTTACCTGCCTGTTCAAAATAGTATTCCGAACCTATATGGACCGGAGGCGTCTCGTTAATTGTGGTTAGTAAGGCAACACGTCATCCTGGCGTGCTGGTATGACACGTCGACAGTCCACGTTATAACTAATGGTGCAGCAACATCCAAATTATTTTTCGAATCCAATGTCTCAAAACAGTTTAGCTGAAATCGTGCCTGGAACCGTTGTGGCCTACCTACAGCACGCTATAGGCGAGGTTAGCTTCTTTCGATGAGTGGTCGTTTGCTGTTAAGCAGCGAGCGGATGAGCTAAGTTATGCGGGGTACTTTTACAGAGGTAAAGGTGATCAAACAGTGTTTTCATTGCAGTGGAGGTTTGAATCATTGGCACACGCTCTGCGCTTCTCTAATTGTATGTTTCTGATTCGTGTAAAGGGCTCTGATTTTGTGGATGCTATCTGTCGAACAAAAAATTACTGCAAACGATGTGTTAACTATTAAAATTGCGAGAAATAGTACGAATAAGGCAGCGTCATCTCAACAGCATGTGGATGAGGTTTCTTCCAGGGTTAGGTGGCTGCAATATTCAGTCCATGTGGGACGCATCACTACTTGTGTTAAATGTGCACTCTCCACTTGATGGAGTGTTACTTGCTGTAACCTGGTTAGAGCATTAATTAAGCGTAAGACAGTAAATACTGTATTTTTCGTCTGCAACATGTAAACTCCACAGCTCATAAATTAATATGTATCTGTTGTAAATCACAATAAATGTCTTTTTTTTTTTTTAAAGCAAGTTTACCCATAAATTTCATGATGCGTTATAAATCGATTAAGCAGTACTATTAGTGTGTGAATCGTATGCAACGACATTCAGACTATGCGGTGCTGACCGTTTTCGGAAATTCTTATTAAAAAGGTGAGGTAAACTGGTAAGCACGCTTGTGGAGTGTTTTAACCTCGGCCTTATATGATGTGCGCCGGCCGCGGTGGTCTTGCGGTTAAGGCGCTCAGTCCGAAACCGCGCGGCTGCTACGATCGCAGGTTCGAATCCTGCATCGGGCATGGTTGTGTGTGATGTCCTTAGGTTAGTTAGGTTTAAGTAGTTCTAAGTTCTAGGGGACTGATGACCACAGATGTTAAGTCCCATAGTGCTCAGAGCCATATATGATGTGCTTAGCGCGAGCTCTGAGGACTGTCTGGGGCCACGATCGAGTGAAAATAAGGAATGCACGTGGTGTGAGTGCATACGCTGGGATGGTTGCTTCCGCACATCAGAACGTTCAGAGATTAGTGTATAGTCATTTCTACATATTCTTAAGGGACTACGATTAGGAAGGTTTGACTTACGCTTGCGTCATGGATCAGGTGTCATGTGATATGCGTCATGCATCAGGTGTTATGTGTTAGCTGTTAAGAGTATTTGATACCTCATTGTGCTTGAAAAGTGTGTGAAATCTTACCTATAATACAATATCATTTTTGCTCAAATATTCGCCGGAGGTGATGCATTTTATTAACCTATACAGCCATGTTTGATGCGGTAATATTTAATTTGAAGCTGCGATGTTACCAAACGGTTTTCTACTGAATAGGAGCTCTCAAGCTAGTAGTTCATGTAAGCAAACCAGTTGCAACTGTAGCTGATGTTGCCAAAAAAAAATGTTCAAATGTGTGTGAAATCTTATGGGACTTAACTGCTAAGGTCATCAGTCCCTAAGCTTACACTCTACTTAACCTAAATTATCCTAAGGACAAACACACACACACATGCCCGAGGGAGGACTCGAACCTCCACCGGGACCAGCCGCACAGCCCATGACTGCAGCGCCCTAGACAGCTCGGCTAATCCCGAGCGGCTGTTGCCCACATTTTAGGTAATTGGGCTACGCACGGTTCTGTGTGAAATGAATAGCTTGATGTTTCACAGGGTCGAACTGCACACTTCTGCTTTCATGCCCAGCAGCCAACTCACTGTAAATGATAACCGCTAGCTGCGGTCCTGCACTCGGATCGTCTATGCATTGGCTATAACTGCGAATTAATAAAATACACAGAAATATGAAGTGAAAAAATGACTAACGTAATAAAAAGAGTTCTGTTCTAATGTCTATAATTGATGTAGGTGACAGAGAATTATGTTGAAAAATATTTATTCAAGAAAGAACATCTGAAATAATCAGAAAGTGGTCCTGCGATATAGAGGGAAAATGACCTTCTCAAATGCTGTGAAGTTGCGCTAATAGCGTTACGAACGTGGTAACAGAATCCCCAAGCTAAATAGTCATATAAGACGTGCTAAAACTATGTCCATTTAGTAATCACTATAGACGAAACATTCACCAACTCAAAATAATTCAAAGTTCAACACGAAAATTTACAGATTAACACACATGAAATAACGAGTAGAAACTCATACTCTGCCTATTCCCAATTCCGTAACGCAATCGGAAATGTTGAGGTGTTATAGCGGCCGTTCACCGTCTAGAATCAATCCCTTACTCGACAGAAAAATGCACTGTATCACCAGCAGGACTACCTTCTTCAAGATCCAAGGTAAAAGTGTGTTCAAGATCGAAACGAAAAGTACCAAGAATCACTCCTTTGAGAGCTTCACTCAAAAATGTGTCCAACGAATGCTCGCTCCGGGGGGTCTGCTGCGCCGTGCTCTCAGCCCCTGGATATGCTGGCTTAAAATACTGCCGTACAAACAAATGCATCTTCTTACCTCCTACCAATTCTAGGCCGCCATATAGCTCGCCTACATATGCGTAATGTTACAAAGCCTCATTGTGCTTTCGGAACATTTCAAAATCCATATACAGTAAGTAAGACGTGCAGGGGTGACATGACAAAGATGTCTTCTTATAGAGTTATGGTGCCAACTATTACACCAGGCTCTTTGACATCCTAAACAAAGTTTCACATCCTTCAGAGGACAAGCGCTCGCGAAGACTTCCGGAAAAATAATTGCTCTGATTGATTTAATAGTGGAAGAATATTCGACTAATGGGTAGTTCATATCGCAGAAGTAAGTAATTAATTATTTCCGTAGTTGTGTGCCAGTGCTTCGATTCCAAATCGATCACAGGAAAAAATCAACAGTCCTCAGCAAATCTCGTCTTACGTAGTCAGAGATTACATAGCAAAGTAGTATTCCATACCATAGAAAGTACACTGGTTAAAAATTTTATATAAACATTTCACCCCGACTCAGTAAACCAAACGCTCTGGCGGAGGAGATACCTGACCTGGCTGTCGAACGTCACCGCTGCTCAGATTTCCTCCCGACATAAATATCGTTATGGAGTGTTTTCTCACATCCCGCATGTTTGCCTTAAATTCTCCAGTTAATTCTATGTTATTGTTTCATCATAGGGCAACAGACACGTCCTCCAGGTATTACGCAAAGTGTGTAACTAGCTTCTTAGTCCAAAAATTACGAACACAAGGACTTATCTTGGCTGCTTACATTTTATTTTGCATTCAGAAAAAACAAACAACGATTAGAGTTACTGCTGAAAAGTTATACGCGTTGTACCTTGTATGAGGGCAGACTTTGCTACTGCTAAAGTGTTACAGTGCAAATTGCTCATTGAATGCAGAAGGCTGTTACAACTTCCAAAATAATGTTGTTTCACGAATTATTGCTTCCAACTAGTGAGCACTAACGAAAACCCTCAATATGTGTCAAGTGTTGCTTTTGTAAATATCGTAAATCCGTAGAAAATAGGTAATGTCCCTGATTTCCGCCTCCCGTATTGATGATCTTACTGTTTTGTTCACTGCATAAATTGGTTTCTAATACTTAATTCAGTTCACATAACTATAGAATTCACACCAATAAGTTCACTTGCTTGTCGTGTTTCTAAACATAGTAGACTCTCCAGAATGAGATTTTCACTCTGCAGCGGAGTGTGCGCTGATATGAAACTTCCTGGCAGATTAAAACTGTGTGCCCGACCGAGACTCGAACTCGGGACCTTTGCCTTTCGCGGGCAAGTGCCCTACCATCTGAGCTACCGAAGCACGACTCACGCCCGGTCCTCACAGCTATACTTCTGCCAGTATCTCGTCTCCTACCTTCCAAACTTTACAGGTTCGCAGGAGAGCTTCTGTAAAGTTTGGAAGGTAGGAGACGAGATATTGGCAGAAGTAAAGCTGTGAGGACCGGGCGTGAGTCGTGCTTCGGTAGCTCAGATGGTAGAGCACTTGCCCGCGAAAGGCAAAGGTCCCGAGTTCGAGTCTCGGTCGGGCACATAGTAGACTCTGATAGTGAAACTTGTTCTAGGACCTGTATTAGAAACTTCGTGCTATTTGAAGTATTTAGCGTATGACAGTGTAACAGATATCTATTCACACTCATGTTTTCATTTTTGTCTTTAAACTGAGGAATATCCGACCACAGCGAAACCTCCATGAGTACCGAAATTCAAATAGTACAATGTAAAAGTTCTTAGTGAGCGCGAAATAAAACACGTCGGTAGAACGTGCGTTACTCAATTTTTTAAACATAGTTGAACTTCTAAGACTTCGCAAAACCACCACATTGTATTTCTGTTAGTAGTGCATGCACATCTTTTGCTAACCACTCACTATTAGCTGTCATCAAGTAACGTACAAATGATTCATTATTACAGGTATAGTTACTAAATAAATATTTGCGTTATTTTCACACTTTAAAACAGTAAAATACAGAGGCAAGTCACTGCTCTTCTCGCTTTGTCAAGTCTTATAGACACAACATCAGTTAGAATACTGTCGTAGTGGCCCCTTATCAGTTAGAGGGCCGTCACAACAGACGAGAAAGTTGGGCTGCCGACCTCCTTTCAAGTCCTCATATCAAAATATCGCCAGTGAGTATAAACATCAACAGACCTTCCACTTAAACACGGCACTACTTCGTAAAAAGCCATGTAACAGAGCTCCACGAATTGGAACTGACGTGACTACAGTGCAGCACTCCACAGAATCGGCGTTATAAGCACGCCAGCAGTCAGACCGGCAGTGTGTACCTACAGCTAGGACAGCTCCGGCCAACACCTCGCCATGCATTGCTGCACGAAGAAAACCAAAATAAAGTGCAGGGCGGTAAAGCTTTTTTTCTGTCTAACAGCACAGAAACAACTGTTTCTCGAGTATCATGAGAAGTAAAATTGTCCCAGCTCATGTCCTTTGCCCCGTGGGGTAGCCGTACGGTCAGGGGCGTCTTGTCACGGTTCGTGCAGCTCCCCCCGTCGGAGGTTCGAGTCCTCCCTCGGACATGGGTGTGTGTGTTGTCCTTAGTGTAAGTTAATTTAATCAGTGTGTAAGCCTAGGGACCGATGACATCAGCAGTTTTGTCCCATAGTCCTTACCAAAAATTTCTAATTTTCATGTCCTTTTTAACCTATAATCGGTGTATAAATAATATCTGCCTAATAAGACTGTATGCTGTTAAGTAAACAGCCAATACAGACTCTCGTTATTACATTTTTAACTTTCTTTCTAACGCTTAATTATATGTCACCAAGACCCAGTGTCCATTCTAATGGACACTCATCAGCACCATGATTCTTCTTAACTCTAAAATTTTTGTGATTCAATCATTCTGTTTAACAGGTACATAAAATCTATTTCAAATAAATTCATGGCAATTTCCGCCAGGTCTCACGAGGTTATAGCTGCAAAACTGATTTCATCTGCAGGACCGCGGCAAACACCGCCTACTCCATATTGAGTTATAAAACCGGTGGGGAGCGCGTGTCCCCTCCACCACCGCCCATGATTTTCTAGGTATTAAAAAAAAATAAAAACAATATCAGCTTTAAGCGTTTAATGTATATGTAAGTCATAGAAGCAAGATCGTCTAAAAGGATTACTACAATCTAATTATGCGTGTCTCAGTGCCAATAACAACAGTATTAGCAATCTGTCACTGTATTCTGCATGTGGTGGTATCAATTACAATGCGGATAGTAGCAGTGTACGTTTCAATTGCAGGTGTGTGTATCTATTGATATTAACAGCTCAGACGTTAATTTCTGAACTGCTGACACACGGGTTTGTTGCAAAGGTAGGTGGGAGGAAATAACAACAGTGGTTTATTTACAGTCATTGCGTTGTAGTACAATATTTCGTAAACAGACGTCTCCTATAAACGTTACCTTTTGCCTGTACTACACCGAGTCCAATAGGAGTGACCACATACAGTGGAATAACGTTCGTAATTTCGGTCTCTACGGACTTGATGTGCTCGCCACTTACACTCTTTGGTACAGATGGAATACAGCTATTGATGCATTGTTCCAAATGGTCCACAGTTATGCCGTTGTTACGCAAAAGCTGGACAAATGTATAGTCAGCCCCTCTTACATACAGCATGGAAGTGAGCTGGTTAACCTATCTACCGCAAATGCTGGTGCACAGTATAGGTCATACACATTCAGAACACTCGAATGTTTTAGGTAAATGTACACGTCCACTGTCATTAGTTCGGGCATTCCCCCACCTTGCATATCAAGTACTGAAACCTTAGGACAAATCATAGGAACATCAATAGGAGTATGAGATGGATCGTACTCGTCCATCATTTTCTTAACTATATACTCCCTCATGTTGCATAGATAGTCCCACTCATCTTCTGAATACTGCACTTAAGCCCTGACACGTTGTGCATTTTCTACATATATAACTACTTCAGAATCATCGTCGGGTACTACGCCGATATTTACACGTTTAGAAACATTGGCAGTTAAACTACACGTATTGGTGAACAGCAGTATTCTGCAAGTCTCTCGTCCAGGCTGCACTACAGCATAGTCGAACGACACCAGGTTCGCAAGATCGGAAGACAGTGACTGTGGGAACATCTGAGCGTCCTCATTCAGCAATGGATCAGGCGCTTGTTGCAGCTGCCTGCTCGTTCCTACAGCATCGTCGGATGGCGCAGGACATCTTGTGGTCTGTGGCTGCGTGCCCTCATCTGTAACAGTAATAGTAACAAAGCCTTAAGTATAAAGACATACACATATAACAGCAGTAATATTAATAATAATAATAATAGTAATAATAGTAATAATTTGAGAAGAACTGACAAAACACCTTACCAATTGTCTTCTTCCTATTGGCTGGTTGATCGCTGCTACTGGTAGTGCTTCATGCTGAATGGCAAATGATGGCGCACCTGCAATCAACTTATTATAAAGGCGGGGAGCCTGCTTGCATAACAATGACTATGCATTAAAGAGGGGGCGGGGGGGGGGGGTGAGAAGGCCTGAATGCATGTGGCTAGATGTTAATGTTGATGTTAGCAAAACATGACATACATGCGAATTGCAGCCAGCTCTCGCTCTCATGAAAAGCGTGAAGACAGCACTGCTCTTCATGCTGACAAAACGCACGCCATTTGCTGCAGAGTGCAGCCGCTTGGGATGTCAGGAATGCTTCATGTGTTATAGTGGAAGTGGAAGATTAGGGAAGGTAAACCTTCCCTAGTGGATGTACACCATCACTAAAATGGTCAGTGAGAGCTTGCCATAAACTGAAAAAAAAACACATCCACTAGTGAAGGAGAACCATCACTGCACTTGGCTAGGGACAGTGTGCTGTACCATATTATCCACTAGCGAACGTGTACCATCGCTGCTCCCGGGTTATTAACAGTGCGTCCAACAATGCTATCACACATCAACATGAATGTAATTGTCGTCAGCTCGTTATTGTTATGTTATACACCAGTGCAGTTACGATTAACAGTAGCGCAGTTGGGTTTATAGTAGTGAGGCTGTGGTTGACAGTAGTGCAGTTATGGTTCACATCAGTGCAGCTATGGTTGAATCAGTGAAGTTCTGCGAACATCTTAGAGTGGAACGGGGAAATCTCGATTATAATTCTGTCATGGACAGAGAAAAGTACGAGTCACTTATCAGGAAGGCTAAACCGCTAAAATCTGGATGAAAGGACGACGACCACAAGGTTTTTTAAGAGATATGAAGTGCTGGAAGTGAACGGAGTTACCAAATTAATACAACCTGTAACTGAAGAAGGTAAGATTAAACACGATGTTTATGATGAAGAACTGTATGATATTCTGCATGATGCTCATGTAATGACTGGCCACGGTGGACGCGACCGAATGATGAAATGCTTGAAGTCAAAGTTCTGTAATATAACATACAGAGGTGACCAAATTTATTTTAGTTTTGGTGAGCCTTGTTTACAAAAGCAAAAGGACCAGAAAAAAGGAATAGTAGTGAAGACAATGCTGTTCAAGGAGCTAAATTTCAGATGTCAAGTTGATTTCATCGACTTCCAATCGCAACCAGATGGAGATTACAAATTCTTAATGGTTTATCAAGACCACCTCATTAAATTCGTTGTTCTCAGGCCACTGACGTCTAAAACAGCTGAAAAGGTATGCGATAACATTATTGACTTCTTACATTGTTAGGCGCTCCCTCAGTATTACAGTCTGACAATGGTAGAAGGTTCGTTAGCAAAATAATGAGCAGCTTAACTGAACCGTGGCTCGATTTTAAGATTGTCCGCGGTAAACCTAGACACAGTCAGAGCCAAAGCAGCGTAGAGCGAGCAAATCAAGACATAGAAAATATGCTAACTACATGGATGCAGGAGCACAACACCGCGGAATGGAGCCGTGCATTAAGATTTGTGCAGCTAATGAAGAATAACGCTGTACATTTTGGAATTAAAATATCTCCGTACGAAGCGATGTTTGACTGCCCTCCTAAATATGGTTTGTCTTCAACAACTTTGCTTCTTGAGGCATTGATGAACGTTCACTCTGAGGATGACCTTGAAAAGACAATGCTCAAAATAATTAGGGAATCAGGTGATATATCACACACAATAGACATATAGACATATAGTAACATATTTTATTCAGATATCGGTTACATTTGTGATTTGTGTGTGATACAGTACGATATTTTGCTGTCTCAACTCTTTACTTGAGGTTTACATGGCGTTTACGTAAAGTGAGGCACCATGGGGCTACCGTAATAGTGAAACAGTCATTCTCGTTGACCTCTAATATGGTGTGTGATCACCTCGGACGGCCAGTACAGTTACACACCTGCGTGGCAGGGACAGTATGAGGTTATCAATCAGCTCTTCAGGGATATTTGGACATTCTTCTATGAGTGCAATATCCATCTCTGCAACCGTTGTGGGAGGTGCTAATCCGGCTGCAATGCGTCTGTGAAGTGCATCCCAGACATGCTCAGTCGTGTTTCAGTCCGGTGAACAAGCTGGCCACTCCATTCTTTCAATTCCCTCAGCTTCAAGCATGTTGTCCACCAGTGCAGCTCTGTGGAGACGAGCGTTATAGTCCACCAGAAGAAATCCATCTCCTATGGCACCAGCGAAGGCCACAACGAAACGTCGAAAGATCTAGTCTCTGTACCTCTGAGCAGTCAAAGCGCCATTCTTAACTGCACAGAGGTCCGTACGTCCACCAATACTGACTCTTGCCCACACCATTCGTCCACCACCATGATATGGTGATGTTTTCTGCACATAAGCAGGATTGTTCCGAGTTCCACGTTCTCTCCAGATGAGGGAACGCCGATTGTCCGGCTGAACACAAAATCTTGACTCATCTGTGAACAGCACCCGGCACCTTTCTTTACGTTTCCAATTCTGATGTTCCTCCATTCAGTTTCTGCGGGCTAAACGGTGTAGTGATTTCAATGAGACACTCACCATAGGCCTCCTTGCGTAGAGACCACATTCCCGAAGGCGATTTCGGACTGTTTGTGCTGATATTGCGCGTCCTGCTGCTGCCTGGAGGGTGCATTGCAGCTGAGTTGCATTCAGCCTCCTGTCTCGACGGGCTGTTAACCGGATGTAACGGTCATCTCTTGCTGATGTTACCCGTGGAAGACCTTGGCCTTGCCTTCTTTAAACTGTTCCTGTTGTCTGAAATCGCGTCCAGATCCTGGAAATTACACCTTGGGACAATCCAATAGCTCCGGCCAACTTCCTCTGTGTCTGTCCCGCTTCCAACCGTCCTATGGCTCTCCATGCCATAGCTTCGTGTAAGTCACGTTGTTGTTGCATTGGACTACCTGCTCACTACACTGTCTGAACCCAAATGCTTGTGTAATTCGTTTGGTAGAGTAAACACAAGTCAACACCAACCACTCTACAGCAAATTTCCATTATTACCACTATCTCGGTGACCGTAATGTTGTTGTCTCCACTCCGTAGAACCGACAAAAAGACGTCGAACCATTTTTGGCCATTCTGTCGATGACAACACTCCAGATTCTTCCGATGACAACACATCAGAACCTAGATATCTCAACTGATCCCTTGACTAGTGTAAAATTAATCAAGTAAGTGTTAGCAATGGAACAGGGACTGAAACGTTGCAGGATAATGATCACAGCAAATCTCTATTGCAAGAGGATAACATACCAAGAGGAACAGAGGTTGAGAACAGAGAGGAATAAAGTATTCCTGACAATAATGTTTACCGCCTGACTCGTGCTATTAAAAAACACAGAAATGAAGAGAGCAAGTGCTTAGAAGAACAAGTGCAATGAATGTGGCAGTGTTCAGATCGATGCTTTCCAACAGTGGAAAAGGACTGTACTATGAGAGTTGCAGTTCACGACTTCGGTAGAGGAAGAGGAGATGCTAGATCGATCCTGGGTGTCGTCCTCGAGACAATGGCCTATGACTTCTACCGAATCGGGGCGAGAGATGGTGTGCTGAGCCAACTATACGCACGGTAATAAATTAATAAATTGTTTGTTTTTAAATAATTGTGGAAGGGATGATACGATATTCCACTGCGACTAGAACTACAACTACAACATTTAGTTTCAGATCCCAGTTCAGTACTTGCCCTCTAAGAATAATCTCAGAGGAGGACGTTCCAGCAGAAAGAAATGTTGCCCTGAGGACAGTTGCGACTTCTCAGTCGATGGGAAGCGGCCAGGGATTCTTCAAATGCAACCATCAGCAAAAGTGTCAGACTCTGAGATGCTTTTGCAAAAACAAAAACGTGTTGTGCAACTCACGGTGCCGTGGTGCACGTCCCTGCTGCAATAAATGAATTTTACATTATATGACTGTGTTTTCAAACTACAGATAATAAATGCAACTTTCGAAGTGCAACTGTTTTGTCATTACAGCCATGGTTCACATTTCTTGCCTCCTGGCAGTGAAGTATACATTCACTCGTGATAGTGCACTATCCCTAGTCAATGACTATTGTTTGACAGAATTGGAATCAGTAATCCACTTCAACTAAATGGGCCACTGAAGGTGTATTTTCACCGGTGATGGTATACTTTCCCTAAAACTTCCACGTCCACTATAACACATGCAAATTACAGGGGCGCTCGGGGTGGAGAGTGTGGGGGTGGGGGCGGGGGTGGAGGCTGGCCCTCATCTCCCTTCCCTCTTGCCGCCACCCCTCCTTGGCCTTGGCATGTCATTCCCACCTTGGAGATAAGGAAGTGCTGATGCTGCTGTCAGCGGAATATGACTTGCGCAGTTCAGCTGTAATATGACACTTCAGTAAGAAAGCACTGATAATGTAGCCAGCCCATTTTCTGCCAAAAGGTCCAGCGCCAAAATACTAAACCTTCCTTGTGAATCAGTCTATTGGAGAAAACCGTATCAAATTCCCTTCAGTAGTTCTTGAGATTAGCCTCCATGTAGAGACAGAAACTCGCGGCCGGGGAACTTCAATTTATAATATAAAGAAGAAGAAGACATTTAGGGTGTTCCTCCTAAGAGTCGGCAGGTGCAATTCCTCTCGTGTTTCGGCAGATAGTTTCAATTTCGTTTTTCCAGTTTGTAGCTCGAGTCAACTCAAATAAATAGTGCTCATTATGTCTTTCATGCCACTCCCAGCGACGACGGAAAGCGTCAGTTTATTTCCCGTTACGAACAAAATGATTACTGACGCGGAATTTTACGACTCCATGCTATAGATCGGTCCGAAATTACTCTAGCACGATATTCGTTTTATCGATATATGTTAACAGGGACAGTAAAACGCAAGGAACAGCGACTACTGCACATGCGGCTGAACAGCACTGCCAAATGGCGGTAGCAGTCAGTGTGGACTTGGGCTGTGCTGTCGCTGCTGTAGTACTGGTTATTCCTTCTGTTCCACTATATATGTATATATATATATATATATATATATATATATATATATATATATATGTGTGTGTGTGTGTGTGTGTGTGTGTGTGTGTGTGTTGATAAAACTAATATCGCACTCTATTAATCTGAGACCGCTCTATCGATTGAACACATGTAATTCTGGTTTAAAAATTCATGAACACATGTAATTCTGGTTTAAAAACTCATTTTATTTGTAACGGGATACAATCTGACACTTTCCATCGACAGTGGGAGTCCCACTTAAGACGCGATGAGCAGTATATCTGGGCTGTCTCGAGGTACGTATTCAAAAACAAAATTGCAAGTGTCTGCCGAAGCATCAGAGAAAACATGCCTTATGACTCTTAGGAGCGATAACCCGTATAGGTTCTGATCAAATTTCTCTGCTGCTTCCTCGCTAGATACCGGCTCATTTGTAGCTGACCAGGTCGTAGCTTCCGTCATTGCCACAAGATGTAACTCCAAACGCCAATTAAATATGGAACGGGTAAGAATACATACGTATGTTACACGCTTATCATTATTATAATTATAAATTATATACACATAATTTCCTCGTGAATCAGACTATCTGTTAGTGATAACTCTATCGAAATCCCTGCATTGATTCCTGAGATTAGCCTTCACATGTTTTTTTAATTATTTTAATTGAATCAACTTTGGGTACTTGGTAAAACGTTGTTTTTTCCATGTTTCACAATTTTATTATTAATGCTACTTCACAACCTAGGTTTAGAGTTATAAGCCCATTTTCAAGTAGATTACTGATTCCCAAAGATGATAATGCACAGATAAACATGACGACAAGGCAAAGATAATCATCTCAACTTCTTAAGGTATCGATCTATAGCTTAATGTGAAATTACGTCAATTACCATTTTTTAGCAAATTACATACGTCATTACACAATTCAGCAACTATACTAACATGACAGGACTAAAGTTATGCATCAGCCAAGAATTTTTTAACCACGATGGACTGGGGCCCAAAGTTTTGCGTCAATCCTGGGGTTATGAACCCATCTAAAAGATATGAATAATTGAACTGGGTTTGTTCGTTTAGTAATAGGTGTGGGTGATGTACACATCTATCTTTCATTTTCTAAAATTTCTAATTGGTTGAGTTTAGCCCCCTTTTCCTCTGTGTGTAAGACTTGAAAATCTATTATGCATTTGTGGTTATTTTTCAGGCAATGTTCTGCAAAGGCTGAATCAGGCATCTTTAATCACCAGCTTCTGTGGTTTTCTTTAAGCCGGTGCAGATTGACCTCCCTCTCTGTCTAATGTACCTAGACTGACACTCACGGCGTGTGATTTTATAAACCCCACTTTTTGTGATAGCTGGTTGTTTGTCTTTTGCATTGAATAAACAACTACCTATTGTCTGAGGGACATAGCAAAACGCAGAGAAACCATTTGCCTTCAAAATGTTACTTATGCTATTTGATGCTTTCCATATAAAAGGTAATCTGCACCATTTCTTTTCCAGTTTGTCTGCGTTTTTCATTGGGGATATTACGGACCGGCTTGCTTCTTCATATTTTTACCTAACATTTTTATCAAAGATGTTGAGGTTTAAATTCATTATTTATCACTATTGTTTTGTGTTAAGTTCCTGGGCAAAGTCTTCTTGGGACATGGGGATAGAAAAGATACGGTGGATCATGTGGTGGAATTCTGCATGTTTGTAGGTCGTAGGATGTTGGGAGGAAGCTGGGATAAATATGACAGTGAAGGAGACTTTTCTGTAAATTTTAAATTTATGGTTACTGCCTTACATTTTTAAGCTAATTTCCAAGAAATTTATGCTGCCCCTCCCCCCCTTCCCCAACTCCAGGTAGTTCCCGACTTGATAGACCACAAGTGTCCCGTATCAAACTGTTCGTCTCAACTTGCCACCTCAATATGCTACCTCAAATTGACCTACAAAATCTACGTAAGCTACAGCGCATGAGCGTCGAGCGAGTTTTTCAACATTCTCGCGTTCTCTTCACACAAACCATTAGTTCTAGAGAAAAAATGAATAGGATGTTTTTTGTAGGAACTTTAATGTAGTTTAATTTTGTACTGCGACACGTTTTCGCTGGAGGCTAGGGTTTTCGAGTTATTCAAGAAAAACGTACAAAAGTGATATTATATGTGTTCTACTTCGGAAACCATTCGAAATAGGACATACGTCCGTATGAAGTTTTTTGTTCAGAATCTCTAATACTCTCACGTATAGGAAGGTGTAAGTAGTTGAATGACGAATACTAACTTCACTTAACGAAAGTTTAATCGGCACTTGCACGAACAAGAGCGCGGAGCGAACTGCCCCGACCAGAACACATACGGAATACACTCCTGGAAATGGAAAAAAGAACACATTGACACCGGTGTGTCAGACCCACCATACTTGCTCCGGACACTGCGAGAGGGCTGTACAAGCAATGATCACACGCACGGCACAGCGGACACACCAGGAACCGCGGTGTTGGCCGTCGAATGGCGCTAGCTGCGCAGCATTTGTGCACCGCCGCCGTCAGTGTCAGCCAGTTTGCCGTGGCATACGGAGCTCCATCGCAGTCTTTAACACTGGTAGCATGCCGCGACAGCGTGGACGTGAACCGTATGTGCAGTTGACGGACTTCGAGCGAGGGCGTATAGTGGGCATGCGGGAGGCCGGGTGGACGTAACGCCGAATTGCTCAACACGTGGGGCGTGAGGTCTCCACAGTACATCGATGTTGTCGCCAGTGGTCGGCGGAAGGTGCACGTGCCCGTCGACCTGGGACCGGACCGCAGCGACGCACGGATGCACGCCAAGACCGTAGGATCCTACGCAGTGCCGTAGGGGACCGCACCGCCACTTCCCAGCAAATTAGGGACACTGTTGCTCCTGGGGTATCGGCGAGGACCATTCGCAACCGTCTCCATGAAGCTGGGCTACGGTCCCGCACACCGTTAGGCCGTCTTCCGCTCACGCCCCAACATCGTGCAGCCCGCCTCCAGTGGTGTCGCGACAGGCGTGAATGGAGGGACGAATGGAAACGTGTCGTCTTCAGCGATGAGAGTCGCTTCTGCCTTGGTGCCAATGATGGTCGTATGCGTGTTTGGCGCCGTGCAGGTGAGCGCCACAATCAGAACTGCATACGACCGAGGCACACAGGGCCAACACCCGGCATCATGGTGTGGGGAGCGATCTCCTATACTGGCTGTACACCACTGGTGATCGTCGAGGGGACACTGAATAGTGCACGGTACATCCAAACCGTCATCGAACCATCGTTCTACCATTCCTAGACCGGCAAGGGAACTTGCTGTTCCAACAGGACAATGCACGTCCGCATGTATCCCGTGCCACCCAACGTGCTCTAGAAGGTGTAAGTCAACTACCCTGGCCAGCAAGATCTCCGGATCTGTCCCCCATTGAGCATGTTTGGGACTGGATGAAGCGTCGTCTCACGCGGTCTGCACGTCCAGCACGAACGCTGGTCCATCTGAGGCGCCAGGTGGAAATGGCATGGCAAGCCGTTCCACAGGACTACATCCAGCATCTCTACGATCGTCTCCATCGGAGAATAGCAGCCTGCATTGCTGCGAAAGGTGGATATACACTGTACTAGTGCCGACATTGTGCATGCTCTGTTGCCTGTGTCTATGTGCCTGTGGTCCTGTGCTGTATCTGACCCCAGGAATGTGTCAATAAAGTTTCCCCTTCCTGGGACAATGAATTCACGGTGTTCTTATTTCCATTTCCAGGAGTGTATAAACGTCTTCAGAACATTCCAGTCAATGATTCTTGCCATTTGTGGACACTTCTAGGATGTAGTCGAACCGAATATAGAAATTAAAATTTTTCAGTTCAGGTGAGTTTTGAACTCACAGTCCTCCACGCAACAATACAGTATCGCAACCACTACAGTACGGCAACCGCACGACACAGTTACTTCTGCGACATTGCTCCCTCCTTAAGAGAACAGCGTCTGGGCGTTAGGTCGTCCTAGTCCGGGAACGAGTCATCGGTCCTCAATACTCCGACTCTCGATGACTGATGTTCGCCCTGGTGGTGATCTTCTTAGAACTTCCCATCCCCCTACGTTCTTTGTTATCTTTCCGCATGTTGCCTGTCGCTGGAGCTTCGAATTTACCATGAGTGGCAGGATCCTTATAGGGCTTCATTCGAAGGACGTGCACCGTATCTCTGATCTTTCGTCGTCTTGTGTCGGGGTCGAAATATTCAACTTCATAAGTAACATCAGACAATTGTCTTACAACCTTATAAGGTCCAAAATAGCACCTGGGGAGCTTCTCAGAGAGACCAACCTTCCGATCAGGAGTGAAGATCCAGACGAGGTCACCAGGCTGGTAGACAACAGGGCGGTGGCTCGCGTCATAGCTTCGGCGATCGTTTTCTTGGGCCTTCAGAGTGTGGAGTCGAGCTAACTGCCGAGCTTCCTCAGCTCTGGCTAGCACCTGGACGATGTAGTCGTCCACATCATCAGGATGTAACGGAAACACAGTGTCCACCGTCGTCGTCGCTTCAAGCCCATGTACCATGAAAAATGGCGTAAATCCTGTGGTGTTTCGTTTGGCGGTGTTGTAGGCAAACGTCACGAAGGGTAGCACCTCGTCCCAGTTGCTCTGCTCAACATCGCGACGACGAACATTGATAGCATGTCGGCCGAGGTCTTATTAAGGCGTTCAGTAAGCCCAATATATTGTGGATGGTAGGCAGTCGTCATGTGATGAGTAATGTTGCACCGACGGTTTATTTCTGTCACAAGATTCGATTGAAAAACTTTCCCTCGATCCGTTATTAACGACCTTGGGGCACCGTGTCTTAATACAATGTCTTCTACGATGAATTTGGCTGCCTCGAATGCTTCGGCTGTTTTCACGGATTTTGTAATGGCATAGCGCGTCAGATAATTAGTGCAAACAATAATCCATCTATTACCACTAATAGACGTTGGAAATCGTCCGAGCCGGCCGGTGTGGCCGTGCGGTTAAAGGCGCTTCAGTCTGGAACCGCGTGACCGCTACGGTCGCAGGTTCGAATCCTGCCTCGGGCATGGATGTGTGTGATGTCCTTAGGTTTAATTAGTTCTAAGTTCTAGGCGACTGATGACCTCAGAAGTTAAGTCGCATAGTGCTCAGAGCCATTTCAACCATTTTGAAATCGTCCGAGGAGGTCAATCCCAACACGCGGGAAAGGCGTTTCGGCTGGTGGAATCGGTATGAGTCGGCCAGGTGGTTTCTGAGGAGCTGCCTTCTCCTCAACACTCTCGACAGTGCGATACATAGTGACGGACACTCCTAAATAAACCTGGCCAGAAAAATCTCTTGAGGATCATACGCTATCGTATGTCTTAATAAATCCTAAATGTCCGGTCTCAGGTGTGTCAAGGAATTTCTGTGGAACATCTAAGCGCATCTGTTTAGGAATCACTGGTAGTCACCTCTTTCCAAACGCATCAAAGTTTTTCTTGCAAAGTAATCCATTAACTACCTTAAATTGTCGTTTCACATCCTCTGACCAATTTAAGACAAGCATAATTTTAGATCTCTTGGCGTCCTTCTTCTGCTCAGCAGAGAGATCCTGGAGTGCAGTGAGACAGTCACAATCTTCATGAAAGTCTTGATGGTCTTGCACAGGGTTTCTTCAGAGACAGTCGGCATCTTGGTGTTTCCTTCCAGTTTTGTACATTATGGTAATGTCATACTCTTGAAGACGTAGTGCCCTCCTGGCGAGTCATCCTGTTGGATCCTTGAGACCTGTCAACCAACAAAGTGAATGATGGTCTGTAACAACTGTGAATGGCCTTCCACAGAGATATTGTCGAAATTTGCACATAGCCCAGAGCACAGCAAGACATTCTCTTTCTGTAGTTGAGTAGCTTCTCTTAGCTTTTGTAAGTGTCCTAGAAGCATAGGCTATAACCTTCTCTTTTCCATCCGAAATCTGCACCAGAGCAGCACCGATCCCATACCCACTGGTATCTGTGTGTAGTTCTGTAGGTGCTCTCTTATCAAACAGACGAAGTACAGGGTCAGTCGTCAGAGCTTTTCGCAGCACAAAGAAAGAATCTTGTTGAGCACCACCCCAGATAAATTTAGCATCGGCTTTTAACAACTCTTAGGCAACGGCCTTGCCACAGTGGATACACCGGTTCCCGTCAGAGCACCGAAGTTAAGCACTGTCAGGTGTGGCCGGCACATGGATGGGTGACCATCCGCGCCGCCATGCGCTGTTGCTATTTTTTGGGGTGCACTCAGCCTCGTGACGCAAATTGGGGAGCTACTCGACCGAATAGTAGCGGCTCCAGTCATAGAAAACCATCGTAACGACCGGGAGAGTGGTGTGCTGACCACATGCCCCTCCTATCCGCATCCAAACTGAGGATGACACGGCGGTCGGATGGTCCCGATGGGCCACTTCTGGCCTGAAGATGGAGTGCTTTTTTTTTAACAGCTCTTGGAGTGGCCTAGGTTTGATACAAAAGTCTTTGATAAAATGACAGGAATAGGAAATTCCTTATAGCTCTCACCTTTTCTGGGTTTGGCCGCACACCTTTGTTTGACACAAGGTATTTTGATTTCTTTTGCTCCAAAGAGACACTTTCTTGGATTAAGTTTCAGTCTGGCTTGTTGGAGACACTTAAGAACTGCCCTCAGTCTTTTTATGTGTTCATCAAATGTCTCTGAGAACACTATGATGTCATCTAAATAACAAAGACACATCGTCCACTTCAGGTGCCTTAGAAGATTATCCATTATCCGTTCAAAAGTTGCTGGTACATTACACAAATCAAACGCCATTACTTTAAACTCATACAGACCCTCATGGGTGTTTAATGCAGTTTTCTCACGATCAGCCTCATCTAATTCGATTTGCCAGTATCCCAAGTACATGTTCATGGTTGAGAAAAACTTAGCCCCCTTCAGACAATCTAGTGTATCGTCAATTCGTGGAAGAGGATAAACGTCCTTTTTATTCATCTTATTAAGCTTCCTGTAATCAACACAAAAGCGCCAACTGCCATCCTTCTTCCTGACGACAACCACTGGTGACGACCATGGGCTCTGCGAAGGCTGAATTATGTCATTCTTCATCATTTTCTCTACCTCACCGCGAATTATTCGACGTTCTGTTGCTGACACACGGTATGCTCTCTGGCTTATTGGTTGATAGTCTCCAGTGCTAATCCGGTGTTTCACTGTCGATTTGTCTAATTTGCTCTTCACCTGTGGATTGAAGCATTCAGAGAACTCTTGAAGAACGGCAAGTAGCTTCTTCCGTTGTTCCTTTGTGAGATCTGGTGATAGTCGAGCTAGAAGATCTTGTCTCACAGTGGTAGAGCCAATTTCGCCCAATTTGGGAGGTTTCTATGACGCTCAGCTGTTCTGCAATTAACGGCTCAGCGTTTGCTATGCACATGCGGATCTGCCGTTCTCGGCGACAGTGAACTAGCCACGATTCACCGAATACGTTCTTAAACGAGACGACAGAGGCTGAGATGACCAAGTTATTCTTCAGTGGTGTGCTTCTCTTACATTCCACTACAAGATCCATGGGTTGATGCATGGCATGATACATGACAGCTACCTTTCTAGCGCTGACTGCTGGAATGATCACTTCATCCAGCACACACAGTCTCCACACACTCGGATGCGCATTTTCCTGTCCACAGTATCTCATCTCGCCTGGAATAATCTTCGAGCGACCACAATCTATAATTGCTTGAGGACCTTTCAAAAAGTCCCATCCGAGAATGGCATCATGACTACACTCTTGTATGACGATGAATTCTAAGGGCTGTGTATGGCCACTTATACCCACACGAATGACACATCTTCCTGTAGGTTTTACATATTTCAAATTAGCCACCTTCAGCAGAAATGTTTTGCTGTCGACGAATACGATTTTCTGCAACTACCGACGGTACTTCTCCGAAGACTGAATATGATGCTCCAGAGTCCACAAGAGCTTGGGCTGGTCGACCATCCATGAGGATATCGATGTAGTTTCCTATCATTTTTGTAGTCATCGACGGCAGAGAATTTTTCTCTTCGGCGGCCTCACCTCCAAGAAAGCTCGCACCCTTTAGTTTTCCAGGTTGCGGCGGCTAGGTGATCGGCTGGAGCTTCTAAACGGCGATGAAGACCTTGATCGGCGTGCTGAGGAGCGTCCTCTCCAGCGGCAAGCTTGCGGCGATGGTGACCTACGTCGGCCTGCACCCACATCTTCTTGTTCATTTTCTTCGTCCCGAAGTTGGCGTCGGCTAAGATCGGTCTGCTGTCTTCTAGCGCGGTCTTCATCAAATATCCGCCGCCTTTCTCGACAATAGCGCACCACATGTCCCGGTCGTCCGCAGTGGAAACATACTGGTTGGTTATCCTGGTCCTCCAGACATCAGTCTTCCTTAGTGCCCAAACAGGTTCCTCATGCGGAATTGTAGGAACATAACTCCGCCTGGGTCTCGGCTTTTTTTACCGTTTTAAAGGGAAATGAAGGACGAGATATTGGGTTCAATGTCTGTTCCAATTCCTCCCTTATGACCTCTTAAAGCGTCTCGGCTGTTTGCTCACTATCTGACGAAGAACACTTGTGAAATCAGTTTCTTCCTCCATCACAGACATCGATACGACGTTTGGAAGACGATCAAACTTCTTACGTGTAATTCTTTTTTGATGCATTGTCTCGATATACTGGCACAATTTTATGAAGTCGTCTGCTGTCGAAACCTCCTTCAGGAGTAGGGCTTGATACATGTCCTCAGCAACACCTTTCATGAGGTGTGCAACCTTATCTTCCTCCTTCATTCGAGGATCCATTATTTTACACAGCTCCAAGACGTCTTTAATGTAGGATGCTGTCGTCTCTCCTGCACGCTGTGCCCTGCACTTTAATTTATCTTCAGGCTTCCACTTCTGTCGTTTTGTGTCGCCGAAATACTTGTGCAGTTCCGCCTGGAATACTTCCCAGGTTGTGAAATTCACCTCGTTGTTCTCATACCATTGCTTGATAGTGCCCTCCAGATAGAAAAATACGTTAGCCAAACACACGGTGTCATCCCATTTGTTAAATTTGGCTATACGCTCATATACCTTCAGCCACTTGTTTGGATTTTGGCCATCGTCACCAAAGAACCCGGAAGGATATTTCATGTGGTGGCACACAGTTGTTGTCATCGTGACGTCCTCTTTTTCTTCTGTCTCCGATAGATTGCGATCTGTTGAATATGTCTCGAACTCGGGTTTCTCGCCACGTAAACGGCGGCTCTGTCGTGGCGTGATGGGAGCCACTGTGTCGTCGATAATGCGCGGTATCACAAGAATGCCCAGCGTCTCCACAAGAACAATGTCACGTAGAGGAAGGTGTAAGTAGATGAATGACGAACACTAACTTCACCTAACGAAGGTTTATTCAGCACTTGCACATACACTTCTAGAATGTAATCGAACCGAATATAGAAATTAATATTTTTCAGTTCAGGGGTGTTTTGAATTCATGATCGTCCATGCAACAATCTAGTATGGTAGCCACTACACTATGGCGACTGCACCACGCGGCTTCTTCTGCGACAATCACCCTTCAAAGCATGTAACTTTCCTCCTGACTCACCCTGTGTATCAATGCTTTTGCTGGACGTACCGATACCTATCTCTTCAGGAGCAGGACGAAAAGACCTGTTAGTATAATTCAGATTCCCTCCGAAACTAAAAGTGATATAATTTCCTGATAATAAAATTCCTCAACAGACTAGAAAGTTTTTCAGAAAATTGTTGGGAAATATAATTTCCGTTACCCCTTTGTTATTTTAGATTATAAGTGGAACTATATTGTTGAACTTGATTCATTTCTGCATTGCCAGTTTACATCACCACATTTTATGAATTTGATCAGGTATGCTTTGTAGACAACACAGGCCACGACGATTTCTTACTCCATTCTAATTCTGTCTAAACAAAAATAGTAATTACTATGAAGCGCCTCAATGGGTTAATTTTTCTTTTATCAGGTGTGCCAGGTGTAAACGAAACTTTCGTTTTCATCATTATCCAATAGACACTTTGCATGAATACGGGGTATAAACAAGGAATACTCTGTATGTCCACCTTTTTAGAGGTGGTTGCGGGACTCGGCTGTTCGATACAGGATACCAAATTAAACACCTTTCGCCGGCCGGAGTGGCCGAGCGGTTCTAGGCGCTACAGTCGGGCACCAACGACCGCTACGGTCGCAGGTTCGAATCCTGCCTTGGGCATGGATGTGTGTGATGTCCTTAGGTTAGTTAGGTTTAAGTATTTCTAAGTTCTAGGGGACTGATGACCTCATAAGTTAAGTTCCATAGTGCTCAGAGCCATTTGAACCATTTTTAAACACCTTTCAGCCGTCTAGTTTCCAAACTTGTTTTATTTGGCCACCAGTTTCAGCGTTTTACTAACCCCCTTCCGGTCGCTGACAGACGTATAGGAAGATTCTGTCTCCGTTCTGATCAAACCAGATGATGACTGAAGTGATTACTATAGCAAAAATCTACTAATACTCGTATTTCTGGCCCCTGTTTTGATCAGAAGCGAGGTAGAATCTTCTTACACATCGCTCAGGTGCCTGAAGATGGCTTACCAGGAAAGTACTTGGGCTCGAACAAACAGATCCGTATGAACGTATAGCTACAGGACCATTATGTACCTCTGAATGTGCTGGTGGGTGTAGTTTTTCTGCAAAAGTCTGCAGTCATGCTCTAGATATCACTGTAGATGTAATTATAGACGCCATACGCAATGCATCAATCTTAACTATAAATGTAAATGCGGAATGTCAATAAAATGCTCCGAGCAATACGAATGACTGCAAAACGCACAGTGAAGAAATGCAAGTTGATCGCATGGCGTATATGCACATTCTATATCAGTGTTGAACGCCACGTCAATGACACTTTTGAAGTTGTTCACTGGCTCGCCAATATCGTAGCCAGCGTTCTGCCACGCGTAACGAAGCATTGGTCTGTATACTCCCGCAGATAACTGATTGTAAATGACAGAATGCATATTCATGATTAAGAATCTGTCGTGCAATTTCGGCTGCATATTACTGGACCGTAGTTTAATGAAGTCTGTTATTCTCTTGGCTTATATTTTATATTGCCTGAAGAAATACACATCCAGAGGTGGTGCATATTTTGAAGTTTTAGGCGGGATGATTTTTAAATCTACATGTTTTCCGCCAGATGCTTCCAGTAGTACTCGTTCGTCCTTATGTCCAGACCAGGAGTCACAAAGTACTAATAACTTTCTCGACAAATGTGGATTCAAAACTGACAGAAAAAACGTCTTCAGATGTTATTTCGTCATCTTCCCACTCACACTTGCATCGACGACGCCATTTGGAGGGCACCGCGTTTCTATTTGCCTTGACAAGCGGGGTCCAAACTTTCCACTGGATTCTTGGAATCAAATATAGAGTTTGTCTGCCAATCATCCGTCCATTGATATAGCAACATCGATCGTGTAACTATGTGTTGCACAGTTAACTGATTGCATCATCGCGACAGTGTTTCTCTCCCCTTTCATGGATAGTGTTCTGTCACAAGAAAGCTCATAGTTGAACTGACTCTGATCACAGTTCCATACAGAACTAATATCGATGTTTTCTCTCGTGATATGCTCATTGACGTCAGCAACAAACGTTTGAGCTCTTTTAATCAGCTCTTCTTCGTCATCCTTATCTTTTCGTGCTTGGAGCATAGTGATACGGTGTGATGTTATCCTAAACTCCTTTTTCAAATTAGTAATAAACCCTAGTGAAGCTGTAAAGTTTGTAGACCCGAGATTTCTGGCTACGTCCAATGCCCAATGTTGTAAATGCCAATAATGAACGGCGGAACCGCATTCTCGCGCTCCTTGATGGTCTTGAATAGCAGTGTACGATTTCCTTTGAAAACTGTATTTCCTTCTCTTTTCTTTGTCACGTAATCCAGTATGTTTATAATGTTGCTTTTATACTTCAGTTTAGGGTATGTTTCCAGAAGCTTGTCGTATGTGTCGAAACCTCTTACGTAATAATCATCGTACATGTTCTCCAATATGTTGTCATCAAACGCCGTGATGATACTTGCAACTTTAACCTTCTTCTTGGGAGACGGTTGATATTCACTGTCACTGCTTCCATCGCCTCTTCCCGCACTTGCCGTAGCACTACCGTTTGCAATGAGTTGTTCGTCATTATCATCCCTATCATCATCATTACGTGTTAGTGTTACAACAGTATCTGTTTCTAACTTATGCTCATATTTCTGCACTATAATAGATACCAGAAAACATGCGAATGATTCGTCTTCTTCTTCGTAACTTCTTCTTCGTAACTTCATCTCAACTAATCGCAATACATTAGCAGGATTGATTACCAATCGCCGAGCCATCTGACGCTTCAATACACAAATAATGTCACAAAACGCAACTTCAGAGGCACACTGCACCGTCCCTACTGGTCCCGACTAGCGTACCGGCAGGTCAGTGTGCGATGCGGCATGGCATACGCAGAGGCCTCTAACGGACGACTGCAGAGTTTTGCAGATGCGGGAGTATAACTAGTACAATATGAGACCTTTGCATTATTTGTCACACGATTTTGGTGTATTTGTGTTTGTTCGAGCCCAAGTACTTTCCTGGTTAGTAAAACGCTGAAACTGGTAGTCAAATAAAACAAGTTTGGAAACCCGACGGCTGAAAGGTGTTTAATTTGACATCCTGAAACAAGGAAATGTTTCATTGTTAGCAAAATGTACAATATTGAAGTGATATCTCAACAAATGTGCTACAGAAATTTTACTTCCACTTGCGTGTGTTACTGACGGTGACAATGCTACATGAGTCAGGCAGAAAAATTTAGCCTAACATGGGCAGGTAATCCTGATTCATGGAAGCAGTGTGAAATGTAACATAATTTTCTTTCCTCTGCTAGTCACTTGGGTAACAGTTAAATCTGCAACAGCTTAGCTGTCGACAAAAACTGCCAGTTATTAAAAACATTAATAACTTGAGAATTGTTGGTATGGTTAAGTGCTTAAAAATTGCGTATGTGCACTTTGGACTTTGAGCTACACGGCGCTACGTCCTCTTGTCATGACTGCGTCTGCTTTTTCGCCGATTCGGCGCTAGGCTGGAAGGACTATACAAACCGCTGCTATAAGCGGTTCTTTATGAGGAAAAATGAGTTAACTTAAAACAGTTACTAAAAATAATCGCAGTGTGCCATAGAGCGCCATAGCAGCGGGACTCTTAATTCGGTGTATTCTTCGCGTGTGAAAAACTTCAGGGTAGGCTTCGACATGTCGAACTGGACAATTACCTTGTGAGACACGTCTCAGCTATGCTACGTGTTATTCAGTACCCAGTTACATCATCATAACAGCCGCAGCCAAGACTACAGCACACACACAAATCGTGTAGAATACTTTCATAAGTGTTTTAACCACTTGTGTATAGATATGGGTAACAGTAAGTTTAGTATTAGAGAGAATAACAACCTTGATGAATTGGCGATAGAGGTCGTGAATAGTGTACATATTTAAGCGATCGAAAGACAACTCACCCTTTTATGAGGGGACCGTCAAAGGTTTCGGATGTCGAATCATATATCAACACCCCAAGCTGCGAGGCATCGTAAGTAATAACACGGATGGTAAGGAACAGGGAAAAAAACAAATATAGTTAAGTAAAAATTCCTTTTTCTTGCAGCTGAGTGGAATTCATTCCAACAACAGCCACCTCATGTGGAAATAATGCTGTTTAATTAAATCCGCTGTTTGAGCACCTGTGGCAGTAAGCGTTCCAGTGTCAGTATGACATAGAATCAGGAGTTCTACCCTGTGGAAATATTTGAAAACCCTCAAAATGGTTCAAATGGCTCTAAGCACTATGGAACTTAATATCTGAGGTCATCAGTCCCATAGACTTACAACTACTTAAACCTAACTAACCTAAGGACATCACACACATCCATGCCCTAGGCAGGATTCGAACCTGCGACAGTAGCAGTAGTTCGGTTCCGGACTGAAGGGCCTAGAACCGCTCGGCCACAGCGGCGATCTGAAAACCGCCGATTTTGTGATACCGTAGTAATATTATCCATGGATGAATGTCGTCGACTATGTGATGCGTCAATCTAGATTTCAGCCTTGGTCCACGGCAACGTTCACTCTCCATCAGTTATAATGGATGACCATACAGTTTCTGTAGGGAACTTCCCCGGAACAATCAAAATATTTAACGACAGATGTGCATACTTCAACAGGAGCAGATTTCTAAGAGTGTAATGTATACCAGCTATGGAATACAGCACGAGTTAGAGTGTTGTCTAAGGTGGCGGTCATATGTACACCACTTCTATGAGACACTGTGGAGTAATGTGTTGGAGTTGGATCGCCAAACGCTCAACCCATCAGAAGAAACCATAGAACAACGCTACAATGCTGGCTGTTTGTCGATGGAGGTGAAAATGCGTGATGCAGCTTTACCAGATGTGGGCATAGAATTATGATCCCATTTTAGTTTGCCGGCCGGAGTGGCCGTGCGGTTCTAGGCGCTACAGTCTGGAGCCGAGCGGCCGCTACGGTCGCAGGTTCGAGTCCTGCCTCGGGCATGGATGTGTGTGATGTCCTTAGGTTAGTTAGGTTTAATTAGTTCGAAGTTCTAGGCGACTGATGACCTGAGAAGTTAAGTCGCATAGTGCTCAGAGCCATTTGAGCCATTTTAGTTTGTTTGTATATCCGGCTATAAGTACGTGTTAATAAAGTTTAAGATCCATATGTGTGTTATTCATTTCCCTATAAAACGATCTGTGTTCCAGTGTAAACGAACAGTTACCACCATGACAGTGGATGAAACAACCTCACCACAAATGTCTTGTAGTAAACGACTGGTTCTGCAATGAAGATGTTACGAACTTAAAGAAGGAGAAGAGGAATGGAGCACTACTTACCAATAATATACCTGATTTAATTATCAGGCCTTCAGATTGTGGGAAGGCTAATCTTGTTTTAACGATGGTAAAATATCCTGAGGCAGCCGACTTCGATTATTTTATATATTTTTTCAGAAACCCTGTTTCAGCCAAAATATCAGCTATTGCAGTAGACTTGCACGGCGTGAAGGGAGTAAAATACCACAAATATGGCGAAAGCAACGATATTCCACCATCTGAAAAAGTAAAGCCAAATGGTGTATTCATGTTTGAAGATGTCGCAGTGGAAAATCTGGATGAGATCCAGATATATTTCTACTTTGGCTGCCACATACAAGTCAGTATATTTTTACACTATACGATAATTATTACTTTGGATACGTCGAATCACAAGTGAATAAAGCACAGTTTTGGTGCTGCATATGTTTCTACTTTATCCTCTACAAGGCATTTCTGTGGTCTGGAATATGTACATATTTTTATTCATACCTTTAGTTTGCGTTTAGGATGTTGTAAATTCATGTTATAAACAGTTCTAGCACTTTCTGCTTTTCTATGATGTAGTAGCAATTTAAATTTATATTTACAGATATTGTGGATGTTGATCTACATGTTGTGTTCTAGTTCCTTTGATATAGCTGTTCTTCTTCTGTTAACCGCCACTTGAAATTTCGTTATTACACTTCACAACACTAGGAATTGTCCACATGTTTTGATTGTTCTTGGCTGTTGTTGCCAACTGTCACACATCACAGATACCATAAAAACACATTCACAATTTGATGATAACATTTGTCAGTTAACAACAAGGTCCATAACAAAACATCCACATGTGTGTTCAACTCCAAGTGATGCTAAGTGTGAAAACGAAATTTCAGATGACAGTTATCACAAGAACAGACATAACAAGGGAATTAGAACAAAACATGTAGATAAACATTCAAAAATTGGTAATCAGAATGCTGTGACGTTCTAACAGACACAGCCAGGCAAAAGCACCACAGGTACAAAGGTGCAAGCTTACGCCAGTGCCATAGCGACTCGCCACTTGCTCGAGTTCCACCAGAGCCACGGGCGACGCTGAAGATGAAGATTCGACTTCGCCTCGGCCGGCCAATTGAAGCCCGAGTACAATCCACCAATGACAGGAGGACAACGAACAGAAGCCTACTCGGCAGATATAAGAGCAGCTCTCGCCCAACTAGTTATATAGATCATCGCCCAGGGGTGACTTAGACAGGGAACGTCGTTTAGTGAACTCTTAGAAGCGAACGGACAGTTGTAAATTCCATTTGCTGTGTACTGTGAAATTTACCTACGATATTCTGCACTTAGTCATTGAGGGCCGTTTTTGTCTTTTATTACAAGCAGTGTTACAGACTTCATATTTCAACTAGTGACAAAGATAAGTAAACATTTTAACTCATTTGTGTGACTCCGTTATTAATTTCTTGGAGTATTGTAGAACCTTCGTTCTCCTATCCTGTTACCTGACCCTGGGGCATAGCTGTGTAATAGTGGCAGGGAGTAATTGTCTTAGTGGTGTACTGCACCAGAAGCAGTTTCACGAACTCACAAACTCGGCCTACGGTAACAACGGTGGCAACTCGGCCTGCGCAGCAGTAGCGATGAGGTCTTTACAGAGCTTGCGACGAGGGTTTACGAAACATAACTTTAAAGTATTATTACACAACAGAAAAGCGGGAAATGCAAGAACTGTTTAAAACCTATACATACAACGCCCTAAATGTAAACTAAACATTATAAACAAAAAATATGTACAAATTTTAGGCCGCTGAGACTGCTTTGCAAAGAAAAAAGGCGAAACGCGTATGGCACAAAAATTGTGTTTTATTCAATTGTGATTAGACGGTCCCAAAGTACTAATTATCGACATACCTTAATATTATTCACAACTGACGACGGATAGTGAAGATATCAATATATTTTATTTAAGACAGACATATTCAAGGACCCCACAGCAGTTGGTCTGGGACAACATAAACCTTGTTATCACTTTCAAACCGGATGATCTGAATTTAAAGCATATTCATCAAACACAGGTAGGAATTGACAATTCATTCATTGAATTCGTTACAATGTGTGGTTATTCTTGGAATTACTCACAGTATGGTTTTCTCGTTGTAGGTAATTCTAGGGAACTTAATGAGGGTTGGCATAGACGTAACTTTGATGAGATTATGTGCAAAAGGCAGTGTACCAAAATGTAACTGTGCCCGTATACTGTAGACTATTGATAAACTTTCATGTGTGTTGCATACTCATTCGGAAGGTGCAAAGCATATACGTCAACACATTGACAGTGCTAAATTAATGGAACTGGAAAGTCTTATCGAAGTGGTGGCTTGAAATGGTGAGGTGCTGAATGCCAGTATACAGCAATGTGAAGTATGTGTCAATGATAAAATTGAAAAAGTCAACACGAAACTAACGGATTTGCTAGGATATACCAAGGCTACAGCTAAGCTACTTGACTCCCATCACCAGTCGCCTCAGAGTATACGCAGGGTGATTCAATAATAACTGCACACACTTCGTGGGTGTAATATATGCATCAGACTAAGAGCAAAATGTCAAATAAAGTTTTGTCTGAAATTATTTCTGAGTTGTGATACATAATGCCATTTGTGGTAGGCATTACATCATGGGCCAGTACAGGCTTTTGGCAAAAAATGCCTTTGTTTACTTGACTTCGAAGTGGTCTGTTGTACTCTGTGGTGATGTTATAATGTAGCAGCACCAGAAGTAGTATGTACATTCATTCTGTCGGTAGTTCATGGACTGCAATCGTATTACAGAATCATTTGATGTGGTATACTGGAGAATTAGTTACTAGGACTTACGTGAATTGGGTGGTCTGCTTCATAATTTCCCACTCGCTACACAAACCAAAATTTGCATGAGGGTGCCCATGCACATGTCAGCCGGGAGGCAAGAGAGTATCTCAGAGTTACTTATCCCAGAAAGTGGATAGGTCGTGCAGGACCAGTTGTTTGGTCTAGCAGATATCTGGATCTTATGCCCTAGACTTCTACCTTTGGCACTTTCTCAAGAAGTCCGTATGGTGTTGCAACAGAGAGCGCTGCACAACTTCAGTAGCGAATTGAAAACGGCTGTGAAACTGTGCAGAATCTGATGAATGGAGCTTGTAACATTCCGAGAGCTGTAAGATGTCGAGCACGTCACTGTCTTTCTCTACATGGACATCATTTTGAA
Source organism: Schistocerca serialis cubense (assembly GCF_023864345.2). Classification (NCBI taxonomy): domain Eukaryota; kingdom Metazoa; phylum Arthropoda; class Insecta; order Orthoptera; family Acrididae; genus Schistocerca; species Schistocerca serialis. Next base: position 231,673,827 of record NC_064640.1, read on the forward strand.
CATGTGCTGGCGTAAATGTACAGTATGTATCTGTGTTAAATTTTGGATTCCTTCTTATCGTTGCTTTCTAAGAAGAATTAATTTTATGCATAACACTGAAATAAAGCAATTTCAGACATAACTTTATTTGTCATTCTACGCCTATTTTGATACAAACATCACTCCCACGAAGAGTGTAAAATCACTTTTGAATCACCCTGTATAAACTGTACGCTATCTCAAACGCGGCTTAGAATACAGCAGCATGTCGTCAACAACGCGTAAAGTTATTGAAGCGCGGAAGGCTACTCGACGGAAATTAGTATTGTTAAAATAAAGGCAGTTGTAAGCCAGTAACTTAGTCTGAAAAGGCTTTCACACACTATCGGTAGAGGCAGAAAAGAAGAAGAGGGAGTATATGCTATTACTGAATTCATTAATCATCACAGTAATATCGAATTAGACAGAACATATGAGGTCAGCAAAAAGAAACCATATGTGTTAGGTGAGCACTCAATACATTTAACAGAGAATGCAATACGAGTTGGGGATAAGGAATTTGAAAGGACGACTGGTTTACTAGATTTAATACTCTTAAAAACTTCAATCGCCAAAAAGAATTTCCCAAATATCACACATAACTAACACGCATAGGAAGGGTTACACGTCAACAGGACGAATTAAAGCCTCAAAGAATGACAAATAAAGGAATTTAATTAAATCAGCTTTGGCAGCTGCACACAGGATAGACAAAAAGTTCAGCATAAAAACTGAACAATCTACTTCTGGTGTACATATACTACCATAACTTGAATTAAATCATAGACTGATTACGACTACTTACAGTATCAACTACCATAGGGAATACAGGTCACGTGAATAAAATCAAATCAATCACATCAGAGTTTCAACAAAGGTGCATCATCAAGTAATTATGGAGACTGTTAAAGTGATCGCCGTAGGCTGCCACGAAAAACATTCAAATAAGGACACGGGATAATGCGAGGACCCAATGATTTACGGCAGGCTGATCTCGTAGATATGCGAGAATATTAATGATTGAATAAAGGCTTAAAGTACATTCTAATGGTCATAAACGCATATTCAAAATTCGCTTGTGCTCTACTTGTGAAGGTACAGACAGGGAAGAAGGTGAGCAGACAAGCGTCAAACCGGTCATGGAAGCGAAATTTAGAAAAGGTATATGAAAAAGCTTTTGGAACGAATGGAATAAACGACTACTCGACATTCTCTCATTTGAGAGCTATAATTGTATAACGGCTGAACAGGACCATTAAAAACCAGATGTGAATGCAGTTTAAACTTCAAGGGTCTTACATTCTTCCACGCATCATTGATGAGTATGATCGCACTACGCATCATACTATTAAGAAGAGACCTATTGATGTTCATGATAACGGGCCTCTAGATACAATATACAATCGTATTAAGATGGTAGATCCTTGCAACCAGAAGTTCAATGTAGGTTATTTAACACGTATTTCGAAATAAAACCTGTGTTTGAGAAGTTCTACCTACCGAACTGGTCAATGGTGGTACATTACTCTTCTAAAGTATTGCATGTCCCTGTAGAATTTTGAGAATTTTTACTGAACTTATAAAACGCCATTTGTCTTTGAAATTTCAAATATTTATTGAAGAAGGAAAGTCTACAACTGAGAAGGAATATTATAATGAAGGACAAAAGTGTTTATAATATTTTAATTGAAGGAAATATGTCAACAGTATGTACATATCTGTACACCGACATGCCATGTCACTGATGATATCGAAGTTCAATATCAAACATTTTGACGAAATATCCATTTAATTTGGTCATAGTGTAAAATATTGTATGTCACACGTGCATTATTCCGTAGTCATACCTCAAATTATATTAGTCTTTCGTTGGATCCCATTGGCCCTTACAAGAGCCTTCACTGTGTTAGGCAGGGAGTCGATCAATTTTCTAATGGTACTGATGTCAGTTTCACGGCGCCACACGTTCACACTCGTCTCCAACAGCTCCTGTTTTGTTGCAGGCTACTTCTGAACGACTTTCCCAACCAGTCGCCATAAATTCTCAGCTGGATTCACTTCTGGCGAATTTACCAACCATGGAACCTCTCTCATACCCAATTCATTCACGACAGAAATGATAGATTTGGATAATATGTAACGGCAGTAACCTTAGAAAATGTATTGTAAAGATAAAATAACCAAAACTGACTCATTTCATACGTGTCAAGGAGCCAGATTCTGTTGGAAAATCCACTGTGCTTCTGGGAAAGCATCATGTGCAGTGAACATCAAAGCGTGCCAAATCACAACTTTGTACTGATCACTATTCATTGTTCTCCAAACAAAGAACAGCCTTCCAGCACCTTGGTATGTCATTACTCCCCGCAGCATTACTGTTGGAGAGGGTTTCATGGTTTGCACAAGGCAGTCAGGATCCATCCTTTCATCGCGTTCACACCTGACAAGCTGCGGTCAGCCACTCACAAGGGAAAATCGGTTTTAGTCTGAAAGTACAACAATTCCTCACTGCTCTTTTGTTCAGTTTACTTGCAGTCCGGCCTCTACCAACCTCATGCACAAAGTATTTTCCAAACAACTGATGAGCTGGAGTCAGCTCTCGTTGCCTCTTGACATTGGTAGATTTTCCATATTTACTTTGGCCACCAGGTTCTGCAGATTTCGATTCACAGGTGAACTCGAGTTTAATCTCTTAGCAAGTTCATTGTTGTTTAGGCCTTCCTTGTATAAAATCTCGAAGCACTTTCCCTTTCTGGGGGTTAATTCAAGTGTTTTCACTATGACAGTAAATGCACACAATGAATAGTAGGAAGAAAATTAATGGATCCAGCAGTACTCTCAGATCAGAGGAATTACAGAAAAGGTCTGGACCGGACGTGTTCCTCTTAGAGCGACTCGTAAGACACTGAGGAAGCAAGGCATTACTGAAATGACTCAGCTTCTTTCCAACCACAATAGTTGGGTGAACGTTTCCAGTTTGCTAAATAAGAGGACACACAAACCTCAAACAACGACGTAGCGTGACATGAGTGCTAGGATATGCATCAGCAGAGGTGGAGGTGACAGTCTCGACAACCAATCACTTGAGCTTCAAATCCGTGGATACAGTTTTTGTGGGCCTGGAATGAAGTTGAAAAAGCGCCCAACTCATGACAATAAGGGAATCAATATACTGGACGATGCACGCTAGGAGCACGATACTGTTTATGCTACAAACAAAGATCGTCACATTGTGGACCAAATATTAGCTGATAAATCTAGACAGATATGTTGAAGAAAGGACTTTGGTATATAACAACGCATTTCTGCATTCGTGCTCGATAAGGCAATGCATGCAAAACTTATTAGGTTGCTGCATACGTTCGTAGCGTTTTTGTTTTACATGTTGATATTCCGGTTGCTAAGAGTTTACTTATCGATAGGTATTTTTTATTTGCAGTTTATGTCGCTATATGAGTTTACATATTAACATTTTGTCATTCGGAGATACTGAGAGAAGCTGTGGATGCTAGAAAATGTAGTGCCAAGTGGAGAAATCGCAGCATTTCCGACGTATTCTTCTGTTTGAGCTTAGTAGAGGTGTGACTGCAGCAAAGACAGCCAGAAACATTTGCACTGTGTATGGGGACAGTGCTACTGGACACAGCATGACAACAAAATCGTTTTCTGGTTTAAAGGAGGATCGTTTTGACATTAGTGACTCTCCTCTTTCAGGAAGACCTTCGGGGTTTGATGAAGATTGTTTAAAAGCAGTAATCCACAATGATTCGTGTCAGTATACTCGAGAAATTGTAAATGTGATGAACTGTAATCATTCCACCATCGTGCAACATCTGCATGCAATGGGAAAGATTCAAAAATCTGGTGTGTGGGTACAACATGCTCTAAACGAAAATGACAAAAATCGATTGGTGGTCATATGTGCATCTCTGCTTGCTCGTCATCAATTGGCTGGCAAACAACACTACCCATTCCTATCCTGTATCGTTACTGGTGACGAGAGATGGTGTCTTTACGCTCACATAAGGAAAAGAAAGGAATGACTGAGCCCAAACAAAGCAGCAGCTTGTAACACCGAACATGCAGGATCATGGCACCTGCTACCGATATATAACTTTTTTTTAATTGTATGTAAATATTTGTAATTTAAATGCTTTCTTTTAATAACTAAGGACATTACTTCACTGTATGTGTACAGTTAGGAAGAAGTCTGTTGACGTTTTATTGTATTTATCTGTGTTTTACTGTGAAACTAATAAGCTCTGGGAAAAAGCCAAAGGAATTGTTATTTGCATCGACTAGCAACGATAATAGCAGTGCTTGTGCGTTGTAAAATCTTTGGAAGGGAGTTGCGCAGAGCGCGCGGGGAGAGCGAGAGACGGGTTCCAGCGCTTGTAGTGTGCGGAAGTGTGGTGTTAACGCTCTCGCAGTAGAGAGTACCATTTTCGGCGGCATCATGTACGCACGCCGGCCAGATGGCTAGTAGCAGGATCACGGACAGTGGACGGGCGGAAGAGATTGTATTAATTACGATTGCCTGTCCCTGTAATTAGGTGTGGCTCCACATTATGCTACGCCGGCCGGAGTGGCCAAGCGGTTCTAGGCCCTACAGTCTGGAAACGCGCGACCACTACGGTCGCAGGTTCGAATCCTGTCTCGGACATGGATGTGTGTGATGTCCTTAGGTTCGTTAGGTTTAAGTAGTTCTAAGTTCTAGGGGACTGATGACCTAAGAAGTTAATTCTCATAGTGCTCAGAGCCACATTATGCTACCGTCTTCACCAACAGCAGCAGTTCCAGCAACACAGTTTCGTCGTCGGCTGCGGGTTTCGTCGTATGCACAGCGTTGAAGTAAGACTGTCCATTGGTAGAATAGTATTACCGGCTAACACATTAGCACGACTGAATGTGATTTGATTGATAAGATTTATTTAAATAATAATCAGTTAGATTCAGGGCGATTGTGTTCTCATTGCCCCCAGACATTGTTACCAAGCAGGACACTTGTTCCTTTTTCCTAATATGCTAATTGAGTGTCATAAGAAACAAACTGAATAGTTACAGCAAGTTTATTAATTAATAACTTCTCTTTTAAAAATTTTAGCCTCAGTCTACTTTCAATATGACTAAAGTAAAGCAATTTCATTTTTCAAGTTTTAGAATCAATCACTGGAAGAAATGCAAATCTAAAGAAATGCACAAATTAAGAGTGTGGAAGTTTTATTTATTTTACATATAGCTTGGAGCACATGGCTGTTTGATTTGGTAAGTATTCTAGTATTTAATTCTGTTCAAGTCAGTAAAAAAGGTTCAGCTGTTCAGACAATAATATGAAATCCAATTTGCAAAATAAGTAATGGCCAAGTAAAAAGTGCTTGTTTTTTTTCTAAATTTCTTTGATGACGTTATGCTGAGGTCACTGAAAGTCATTGTTCACATAACGAAGTTTAGTACTAACATATAGTTTAATTGCATATTTTCAAATCATTACTCGATTGCCTTTTTCAAAATGTAATGCCAAACATAATGTAAGAGTTACTTCTCAGTTTTCTTCGTCATTACATGCTCACTTAAAATTAGTGTAAAAAAAAAAACAAAAAAAGGGGCAACCTTTAGTTGCCACGTCAGTGTTTATTAATACATGTATTTCTTTCCCATCATCTTGTACAGGATTTTGGATGTATATTGCCCTAGTGGACTGGCAACCATTAATTACTTCCTTTTCGTTCATTAGGTTAACTTTTTGATTTATGATCAGTGGTACCCCTTTCTGTCCAGTGTTGTTCGTGAGTGAATGCACAAAATAACTTTCATTTCCCAAATTATTGCCCTGTTCGGTTTACTTACTTTTATTTTTAGTAGACTTTCCATCAGAAGTGTCGGTTGTACACTTTCCTCCTACTTATCGGTATCACTTCTTCGGAAATGATAGCCTTATACAATTAGAAAAACATCCATTAGGCATACACGCGATCCACGGTCATATTTTATATCGCAAGCAGGATAGGCCGATTAGTAAGAGGGAGGTTACAAGCTCTCCGTACAAAGTCGTACGTGTATCCACGAAAAGTAGTGTTATGCATCTGGAGGAACAGCGACGGTGCGGTGTACAGCGAATTGCTTCCCCAAGTTTCCACCATCACTGTTGACATTTATTGTCAACGACTGAAATGTGTTGCAGACTCAGTCGAAGAACAACGACCAGGTAGATGCGTGGAGTGATGCTACTCCACGTTAATGCCCTCCCGCATTCTGCTAGACTAACAAAAAACACTATACAGGAGTTGGATAGGGAAGTCATTCCGAAACCACCTTATTTACCTCATCTTGCACCCTCAGATTTTCACCTTTTCTGTTCTCTATCGCACAACCTTCAAGGAACTTCGTTTCTGAATGAAAACGCGCACCGAACATGGCTCAGCCAGGACCTCGCCTCAAAACCACGTGATTTCTACAATCACAGAATCAAAAAGTTACTCCACCGTTCTCAGAGTGTTGTCAATAGTGAAGGAGAATATATTCTTAATGAGTTAAGTGTCTGTTATTTGTGTTAGTCATGTTCGTTAAATTTATGGAGAAACGATAAGAACTTACGCATCAACAGAATAAATTGAGCGCTGGAATAACTTTCAAGCAAATTATGAATCCAGCTCTTCGTATACGAAAGAAGAAGAAAAGACTTACGGGATATTTAAACAAATGCATTCAATTAGCGGTGACAGCGACGAAAGATGCCTTGAGGCATAAATGAGGAGGGAAAAGTCGTATTAAAACGCCTAATTTCTGCAAGTACTTAAGAAATTTGGTGGGATAATTACGTTTCTAATCCTTGAATTTGCTGTGCTCTCAGCCATTCGTTCATTAGCAGGAGTAGCTACTCCCACAACACAAACAGCAGAATGCACAAAACGCAACATTAGCAGAAGTAGCCGCTCCCACAACTCAAACAGCAGAATGCATAAAGCGCAAAGAATCACCTACAGGAGGCTAAAAGACAAAATATGGCAATGGAAGCCATCGATATCGGCAGAGGGCAATATTTAAGACTGTATAGGAATTGGTTTGAGTTGTACACAAAAAAAAGCCCATAGTGATACAACCAGACACACCACTTACAAACTTAAATTCGTCTGAAAACTTGAAATACCAAGATTTGACAATATATTTATGTGAAATACATTCTCGAAGACGAAGTGGAAGTTCAAAGGATCTGTGATTGTCAGTTTAGATATTGCGAGGGGAAATGGTCACGTATGGTTAAAAAAACTAGAACACAATCTACAACTCCGATGCATGCCGCGATGTAAGACCACCAGATGAACTATATCGTTACTTCACCAATAAAAACCAGGTGTTGAACAGTTCTCAGTGCTACGAAGAGTTCATTTCATATCTCTGTGGTCATATATGCCTAATGTTTCTCCTGACGATTGCATAATAAGAAGCAATAGGCACTTAACTGCATCTGTCGAGGTCTATATGCAATGTCCTACACTCTGACCTTAGCCGGCCGCTGGTGGCCGAGCGGTTCTGGCGCTACAGTCTGGAACCGCGCGACCGCTACGGTCGCAGGTTCGAATCCTGCCTCGGGCATGGATGTGTGTGTTGTCCTTAGGTTAGTTAGGTTTAAGTAGTTCTAAGTTCTAGGGGACTTATGACCTCAGCAGTTGAGTCCCATAGTACTCAGAGCCATTTGAACCATTTTTTGAACCATCTGACCTTAAAAGAAAGTCCGTCTACATTAAAAGCGAACTGATTTCCTCCAATAGATCTAAGCAAGGGGCAGTGGAATGTTGCATAGCACCCATCTGGTTCTGGAAGAAACTTCAGCTCTGTGAGTTGACTGACAGATGATGAGGGCCGGGCTGATGTTCCGTGGATGAAGAACCGATTTGCCTATCTGCAAGCTGTTCAACTTGGGAGCAGGATGCCTCTGCCACCACGTCTGAGCAGTACAACTACCACCTTAATGGCTGTATGCTGGACCATGTTTCAGGCTGTCCTTCGTGTTGGGTCTTCCGCCTACATGTCCTCTCAACAACAGGTAACAGATCAATGCAGATTTACGGGGCTGAGTCTAAGTGTCAGGCAGCAGCGACCGGCCGAAACAGACGCACCAACAGGGAAGTAACCGATTTTGTGACTTTTACTGGTTCCTAACGAGGAGAAAATTCTATAATTTCATCTGTGTGCGTTGATACACTATGAGATCAAAAGTATCCTGACACCCCCAAAAACATACGATTTGATATGAGGTGCATCGTGCTGCCACCTACTGCCAGGTACTCCATAGCAGCGACCTCAGTGGTCATTACACATCGTGAGAGAGCAGAATAGGGCACTCCGCGGAACTCACGGACTTCGAAAGTGGTTAGGTGATTGGGTGTCACTTGTGTCATACATCTGTACGCGAGGTTTCCACATTCCTAAACATCCCTAGGTCCACTGTTTCCAATGTGATACTGAAGTGGAAACATGAAGGGACACGTACAGCACAAAGATGTACAGGCCGACCTCGTCTGTTGACTCACAGAGAACGCCGACAGTTGAAGAGGGTCGTAATGTGTTATAGGCAGACATCTATCCAGACCATCACACAGGAATTCCAAAATACATCAGTATCCACTGCAAGTACTATGACAATTAAGCAGGAGGTGAGAAAACTTGGATTTCATGGTCAAGCGGCTGCTCATAAGCCACACATCACGCCAGTAAATGCCAAACGACGCCTCGCTCGGTGTTAGGAGCGTTAACATTGGACGATTAAAAAGTGGAAAAACGTTGTGTGGAGTGACGAATCACGGTCCACAATGTGGCGATCCGATGGCGGGGTGTGGGTATGGCGAATACCCGGTGAACGTCATCTGCCAGCGTGTGTAGTGCCAACAGTAAAATTCGTAGGCGGTGGTGTTTTGGTGTGGTCGTGTTTTTCATGGAGGGGGCTTGCACCCCTTATTGTTTTGCGTGGCACTATCACAGCACAGGCCTACACTGATGTTCTAAGCACCTTCTTGCTTCCCACTGTTGATGAGCAATTTGGGGATGGCGATTGCATCTTTCAACACGATCGAGCAGCTGTTCATAACGCACGGCCTGTGGCGGAGAGGTTACACGACAACAACATCCCTGTTTTGGACTGGCCGGCACAGAGCCCTGACTGAATCCTATATAATACCTTTGGGACGTTTTGGAACGGCGACTTCGTGCCTGGTCTCACCGGCTGACATCGATACCTCTCCTCATTGCAGCACTCCGTGAAGAATGGGCTGTCATTCCCCAAGAAACATTCAACCACCTGATTGAACGTATGCCTGCGGAAGTGGAAGCTATCATCAAGGCTGGGGGTGGGTCAACACCATATTGAATTCCAGCATTACCGATGGAGGGCTCCACGAACTTGTAAGTCATTTTCAGCCAGGTGTGTGGATATTTTTGGTCACATAGTGTACTTCGTCGCATTGGAAATACCCGCGACCTTCCTCATTCCCATCCCCGGGGCATGGAATCAATATGTCGTTAAACCAAACTGCTATGGGAGTTATTACACCTGGTGTTGTGAAGTATTGTTACATACATAACTTGAAGATATCACAAGAACTAAATGTGCCACTGCACAAAGAAAGAGAGAGAGCTTTGTGGATGACGCAAGAACATTTAAACAATTACACGTTTTACTCTGAGGAAGAGCACCACCGCCACACCTGAACACGAACTCTAAAAAGATCATAACGCACTTGCGATACCATCCCTGAGACACTCCGCGCGCTTTTGTGAGAAATAACCCTGTCTTTGAGCACAGGATGCTTCAGAAGCTACTAAATCCGACCGCTGCACACTTACGAAACCTCCCTGAGACGCTTCACACAATTTTGTGGGAAACAGATCCCGAAACCGAAATCAGCTGCGATATCTGATTTTACACGCCAAAACGACGATATCTGGAAGTCGAAACAAATATCGCTGTAATTCTAAACAGGACACTCACCATTTTTCGAGTTTTAACTGCATGTCTGAAGGCACTACCAGAGAGAGCAAAATTTCTGAGTCCTACAGCTGCTGTGGTGTTCACCACTTTTCTGAGACGGTGAGTGTGTTTTGTTTTATATTTGCTACTGCTGAAGTCAGGGACGCTATTTTTCTCACATCTCGAAGCACACACTGGTGTCCAAGCACAGACGGGAAAATCAGAACAATTATGAGGGTAAGTCAATTATTATCGGCAAAGTACACTACTGGCCATTAAAATTGCTACACCAAGAAGATGACGTGCTACAGACGCGAAATTTAACCGACAGGAAGAAGATGCTGTGATATGCAAATGATTAGCTTTTCAGAACATTCACAAAAGGTTGGCGCTGGTGGCGACACCTACAACGTGCTGACGTAAGGATAGTTTCCAACCGATTTCTCATACACAAACAGCAGTTGACCGGCGTTGCCCGGTGAAACGTTGTTGTGATGCCTCGTGTAAGGAGGAGAAATGCGTACCATCACGTTTCCGACTTTGATAAAGGTCGGATTGTAGCCTATCGCGATTGCGGTTTATCGTATCGCGACATTGCTGCTCGCGTTTGTCGAGATCCAATGACTGTCAGCAGAATATGGAATCAGTGGGTTCAGGAGGGCAGTACGGAACGCCGTGCTGGATCCCAACGGCCTCGTATAACTAGCAGTCAAGATGACAGGCATCTTATCCACATGGCTGTAACGGATCGTGCAGCCACGTCTCGATCCCTGAGTCAACAGATGGGGACGTTGGCAAGACAACAACCATCTGCACGAACAGTTCGACGACGTTTGCAGGAGTATGGACTATCAGCTCGGAGTCCATGGCTGCGGCTACCCTTGACGCTGCACCACAGACAGGAGCGCCTGCGATGGTGTGCTCAACGACGAACCTGGGAGCACGAATGGCAAAACGTCATTTTTCGGATGAATCCAGCTTCTATTTACAGCATCATGATGGTCCCATCCGTGTTTGGCGACATCGCGGTGAACGCATATTGGAAGCGTGTATTCTTCATCGCCATACTGGCGTATCACCCGGCGTGATGGTATGGGGTGCCATTGGTTACACGTCTCGGTCACCTCTTGTTCGCACTGACGGCACTTTGAACAGTGGACGTTACATTTCAGATGTGTTACGTACGACCCGTGGCTCTACCCTTCATTCGATCCCTGTGAAACCCTACATTTCAGCAGGATAATGCACGACCGCATGTTGCAGGTCCTGTTCGGGCCTTTCTGGATACAGAAAATGTTCGACTGCTGCCCTGGCCAGCACATTCTCCAGATCTCTCACCAATTGAAAACGTCTGGTCAATGGTGGCCGAGCAACTGGCTCGTCACAATACGCCAGTAACTACTCTTGATGAACTGTGGTATCATGTTGAAGCTGCATGGGCAGCTGTAACTGTACACGCCATCCAAGCTCTGTTTGACTCAATGCCCAGGCGTATCAAGGCCGTTATTACGGCCAGAGGTGATTGTTCTGGTTACTGATTTCTCAGGATCTATGCACCCAAATTGCGTGAAAATGTAATCACATGTCAGTTCTATTATAATATATTTGTTCAATGAATACCCGTTTATCATCTGCATTTCTTCTTGGTGTAGCAATTTTAATGGCCAGTAGCGTAGTTATAAAATTTTATTGTAATCAAATAGGAAACTTACAACAATATCATTTTTCGACATAGCCTCCTTGCGTTTCAACGCACTTGGTCCATCGTTGTACAAGCTTCCTGATGCCCTCATAAAAGAAGGTTCTCGGTTGAGCTGCGAGCCAGGAATGCACCGCTTCTTTCACTACTTCGGCCGAGGCAAATCGACGGCCCCTTAATGTCTGTTCGACTGGACTGAACAAATGATCGTCAGAAGGGGCAAGATTGGGACTATGTGGAGGATGATCCAGTAACTCAAATTTGAGTTTCTGGAGTGTTTCAGCAGTGTGGACAGTAGTATGCGGACGGGCAGTGTCGTGCAACAACACACCTTTTGACAGCAATCCTCGGCGTTTGTTTCGAATTGCAGGCTTTAAACTGGCAGTAAGCATCTCACTGTACTGTACACTGTTTATTGTTGTGCCCTTTTCCCCATAATGTTCCAGTACTGGATCTTGTGCGTCCCAAAAAACCCTAAGCATCAGCTTTCCTGCGGACGGTTGGGTCTTGAACTTTTCCTTGCACGGCGAATTTGGATGTTTCAGATCCATACTGTACCGTTTACCTTCCGGCTGGTAATGATGGATCCATGTTTCGTCACCAACAATGACCCTGTCTGAGAAGTTGTCCCCTTCGTTACCATAGCTATCCAAATGTTTTTTGCAGATGTGCAAGCGCTTTTGTTTATGCAAGTGTGTGATTTGTATTGGGACCCATCTTGCACAAACTTTATGAAACCCAAGTCTGTTGTGGATGATTTAGTAGGCAGAACCGTGACTAATTTGCAGACGATGTGCCACTTCGTCAATAGTTAATCGTTTGTCTAAGAGAGTCATTTTACATGAACGCTCAATGATTTCTTCATTTGTGACGCTAAACGGCCTTCCGACTCCTTCATCGTGCGTGCCACTTGTGCGACTATTTCAAAATTTTTCAATCCATTCGTAGACATTCCGTTGTGACAAAACTCTGTTCCCCTACTGTACCGAAAGTCTTTGATGAATTTCGGCCCCCGATACGCCTTCCGACAGCAAAAAACGGATCACTGAACGTTGCGGTTCTTTGGTGTAAATAGACAGCGGAGCAACCATGATTAACAGCACGGTAGCGATAACGAAATTAACCTAGCAGCTTCAAAACTGCAAAGATATAGCAACAAATAAACAAAGCATGTGTCATCAACGTAGCCGGCCGTTGTGGCCGAGCGGTTCTAGGCGCTTCAGTCCGGAACAGCACTGCTACTACGGTCGCAGGTTCGAATCCTGCCTCGGGCATGGATGTGTGTGATGTCCTTAGGTTAATTAGGTTTAAGTAGTTCTAAGTCTAGGGGACTGATGACCTCAGATGTTAAGTCCCATAGTGCTCAGAGTCATTTGAAACATTTTTCATCAACATCAAATGACAGTACTACCAAATTAAACAAACAAATAACTAAATTGCGGATAATAATTGACTTACCCTCGTACACAAACAGAATTAGAAGCACTGTCCTACAGATGAGAAAAATGACTGGAATAAAAAGCCTTAATGGCGGATGAGCGACAGCATCCCGCCAGAGGTGGACGTGTGTCTGAGCGATGAAACAAAAAACACTTCACGTTACTCTCAGACGTAAAGAACTTTCCGTAGATAACTTTCCCCCGTCTTGTTCAAACCAATCAGTCCAGGCTCCTATGCCCCCCAGAAAGGATGTCTTCGGAACGCATCATTCTGATTATCTCTTACTGAATTTACCCGCCAAACTGCTGCTGCCGGTGTGGGAGCACTGACCTCCATTTTCTCCCTTTCAGCAACAAAACTGTTTTGTACAGATAGGGAAAAAATGTACAGCAGTCATATTGCACTGAAGTTGAACCCTGCAAAAGTGCTCAACAGATCATGAAATATGGAAACTAACGTCAAAGAAACTTCCTCAATCACCGAGCGAGGTGGTGCAGTGGCTAGCACGCTGGACTCGCATTCGGGAGGACGACGGTTCAATCCCGCGTCCGGCCATGCTGATTTAGGTTTTCCGTGATTTCCCTAAATCGCTCCAGGCAAATGCCGGGAAGGTTCCTTTGAAAGGGCACGGCCGACTTCCTTCCCTGTCCTTCCCTAATCCGATGAGACCGATGACCTCGCTGTCTGGTCTCGTCCACCAAACAACCCAACCCAACTTCCTCAATTATACTGCTCTGCTAACGTCGAGGAACGCTTGAATTTTTCGGTGTGAAACTAGCAAACTGCTGCTGCTGCCCGTGTGGGAGCAGTGTCCGAGATTTATTTCTGCAGACAGACAAAATACGAGAATTTAGTCGTTAAAACTATCTGTCAATATCGAAAAAAAACATACAGCAGCCATATTTCACTGACAGTTAAACCCTGCAAAAGTGATCTACAGATCATGAAATACGGAAACTACCGCCAGACACTTCCTCTATTACAGTGCTCTGAATCTTCTCAAATTTCCATGGAAAACACGCACAATAACGAAGGCTGCCCAACACATATTGAGTATTAGCTTGCTATTTACCCACATAGAGGGCAACAGTGTTAGGTCAGCTGCATTCTTGTACTCCAGCCCATTCAGTTTGGACAGCTCCAGTCGTAAGCCGGAAATGTCAATCGCACCGGCTACAGGCTACGGTCACAACACGCACTGTCGCACCCCAGACAGAATCGCCCTAGGAAACCAGCCACATATATTTTATCACTGTCCTTAAAATTAAATATTATGATTGTAGCCTCAATCTGACCACATTTGATAATGAGCAAAGTATCTGATATAACCCCTGCTGATGACTGTGATTCTAGAAATATGAATATGTTTGGCCTTCTTGCGACTGGACATAATTTTCCACGCAAAATACCCTTTCAGCCCCTTACTATCGCAATTTTCCACGTCAAATCCATACCTTCCTTACGACAGGACATAGTCATTGTTTTGGGAAATGTTGGAACATGACCACAGTACACATACTTTATAAGCATGCTGATCACACACAATCTATCACTATCCCTACATCCCTACCAAGTATACTACTTCCCCAATAACTGAGTACTGATCATACCAAACAATACTGAGTGAAAATTTGCGATGTATGGAGATGCCTTTTTTTTGCGAGTGATACCAGTGTGTCTTAGGAACAGAAACGTAATCAGGTCATAAGCCACCAGCTATTAAGAAAGCTCGATTGCAATGCCTATGTTACTACCAAAAGCAGTCTTGCTTCTACTGGCGCACACAAGTATCGCTAACGATATCCATGCTAAGAACTGTACAAGGTTTATAAATCGAAGTACGGTATAGCTTGTGAATGAAGTGGTCTTCCACACAAATACTGCAACATTGAATACAGATGGTGATCGCTGGGATGTGTGTTAACAGACCGAAGGAGCTGTGTGCAACCCGCGGGCGGTGAAAGGGTGTAATAAAAGCACCGAATTTAGAAAGAGATATTGCTAAGGAACGTGGTATGAATCCAGAATTTGCAACTCCCTCATGCCGTTGCTAGAAATTTCTCCAGTATTTGTAACGCATTCTATCCTGATGCCATCTCGCAGGTTCTGCGATAAATCCACTGGCTTATTGGAGAGGGAGGATGACGATTGATTGAGATTGATCACATACAGTAGACCGTATGCTATGCGATGAATCAGTTACAGGCCGGCCGTTGTGGCCGAGTGGTTCTAGGCGCTTCAGTCTGGAACCGCGCGACCGCTACGGTCGCAGGTTCGAATTCTGCCTCGGGTATGGATGTGTGTGATGTCCTTAGGTTAGTTAGGTTTAAGTAGTTCTAAGTTCTAGGGGACTGATCACCTCAAATAGTATTCAGAGCCATTTGAACCATTTGAATCAGTTACAAAATGCAATGCTTGATTTTGGTAGTGAGAAATGTACAAAATCCTATAAGCAATACACTGGCTTTTCATATCTATAGTGTTACGCTTTCTGGTATAAATGCTGTATGTGATTTGGTATCAAGTCTTTCCATTCAACCACATACAGTATATGTTCAAAAGTATCTGGATACCCCCAAAACAAACGTTTTTCATTATAAGTACATTGTGCTGCTACCTACTCTGCTGCCAGGTACTCCATATCAGCGACCTCAGTAGTCATTACACAAAGTGAGAGAGCAGAATGGGGCGCTATGTGGAACTCACGGTCCTCGAACATAGTCAGGTGATTTGATTTCACTTGTGTCACATGTCTGTACCGAGATTTCCGCACTCCTAAACACCCGTAGGTCCACTGTTTCGATGTTGTAGTGAAGTGGAAACGTGAAGGGACAGGTACAGGACAAATGCGTACAGGCCGACCTCGTATGTTGACTGACAAAGACTGCCGACAGTTGAAGAGGATCGTAATGTGTAATAGGCACACATTTATCCACACCATCACACAGGAATTCCAAACTGCATCAGGATCCACTGCAAGTACTATGATTGTTAGCCGGGAGGCCGGAAAACTTTAATTTCATGGTCGAGCGGCTGCTCATAAGCCACACATCATGCCGGTAAATGCGAAACGAAGCCTCGCTTGGTGTAACGAACGTAAACATTGGACGATTGAACAGTAGAAACACGTTGTGTGAAGGGACGAATCATGTTACATAACGTTGCGAAATGATGCCAGGGTATGGGTATGGCGAATGCCCGGTGAACGTCATCTGCTAGCGTGTGTAGTGCCAGCAGCAAATTTCGTAGGCGGTGGTGTTATGGTGTGATCGTGTTTTTCATGTTCTTTTGCGTGGCACTATCACAGCACAGGCCTAAATTGATGTTTTAAGCACCTTCTTACTTCCCACTGTTGAAGAGCAATTCGAGGATGGCGATTGCATCTTTCAACACGATCGAGCACCTGTTCATAACGCACGGCCTATGGCGGAGTGGTTACACGACAGTAACATCCCCGCAATGGACTGGCCTGCTCAGAGTCCTGACCTGAATTCTATAGAACAGCTTTGGGATGTTTTGGAACGCCAACTGCGTGCCAGGCCTCTCCGACCGACATCGATACCTCTCCTCAGTGCAGCACTCTGTGAAAAATGGGCTGCCAATCGTCAAGAAACCTTCCAGCACCTGATTGGACGTATTGCTGCAAAAGTGGAAGCTGTCATCAGGGCTAAGGGTGGGCCAACACCATATTGAATTCCAACATTGCCGATGGAGGGCGCCACGAACTTGTAAGTAATTTTCAGCCAGGTGTCCAGATACTTTTGATCACATAGTGTACCTGCGTTGGATTGTATGGAGGTGTCATTTCATGATTACAGCCACTAGTGAATCATATTCATGGCACTCTCGTATCTCAAAACGAGTCACCTTTTTCGAACCTGTCTTCTACAGTAAAACTCCAATCCGGTTTTCTAGGCGGCCCTATGCATCTTGTAACTGTTCCTAAGTCTCCACCCTGCCCTCCATGCAGCTTTGTGCATGTGATCGTTCCAATTTAAGTTGGAACTGAGCAGAAGTCAGAGAGCGCTGTACCTACCACCTTCTGCAACCCGTGTTGAAACAGGGCGATCATTGGAAATGGCAACATGTTGTCGTAGCTCCATCAACAGCGTGTGATACGTAAGGGCAACGCCAAACGAAGCTTTCTCCTGCAACATAAGGTAGTAGTAGAAAAAGACGGTACAGTAACTGGAAGGAGGATGAGGTTTTTGTTACCACATTGTGGTATGTGTGCAAATAACATACAGGTACTGCATTCCTAAGGAGATTTTCGCCCCTCAGGGTGCAATCACATATGTTACCCAAACATTCTCTCTATAATCGTTATTCTTACCATCCAACAGAGAGTGAAAATCTGCAAACTATAAAAACTCTGCAAACGTCATCTGGAAGAGAATTCATTAAGATTTTACCATGTCACTCTCTTCCGATATATATATATATTGAAAACAAATACGGTCTGCATGCTGACATCGAGCATATGCGCTGATCCCCATTAAATGTACAGATATTCATCCACTCAGTGATTGAAGTGTCCTGCAAAGGCCAGTGTAAAGTGTAATCACCTGTAGTGTAGGAGGACCATATCCCAAAGACTATCAGTCACAAGACACGGTCCCTGTGTTGTTGCTTGATACATAATTTTTTTCTGCTGTAACACGTCCAAGCAGCGTATGGCACAGCTTTATACACCGCCATGCAGTTTTGTTTGGTCCACCATGACTTCAAGGTTTATGTAAGGTTCTTCACTGACATTAACACATTTTGATCCATTGGGTCTGACTGAAACCTGTACATCACATAGTGTAAATTGTGCTGCTGCTTCCACGACACACACACACAGGATGATTTTAAATAAAAGACTGTCGCAACATATGAAAACTGGAAGAGTTTTGTGGCATTGTGGAGCGTTTCCATACAGCTGTCTGAAGTTGATTGACAGCCTCTACATTTAAATTCATCTATCACAGTGATGGAACAGAAGACGGCACAGTGTTACTTTTTGACGATTCCTCATTATGCAGCCATGTACCTGATCACTGTTTCGGTGCTAGCCACGATCACCCCATTAATAGTTACACACGCAATTGACTGCTTGCTTTGATGATTTCATGCAAAAAAGAGAACCATCTGTCTCTAAATTGACTTGCATCTGCATTAAAGGATGACAGAAAGTGGATGGAGGGATCGGTTGAGATGTGTTGTAATGAGGTGTGATATAGCGGTAGACAGATGATGCATTGTAGATAGAGGGGGTGATATTGCTGCAAGTCGTTTGAGCATTTTTTTCCATCTTTCTGTCAGGGTGTATCAGTTGTGTGGCATAACCTACATTTGTCTTGTATACAACTACGTGTTCTGTGTGTGACTTAGAGCACTATCCGCCAGTGATCGTAAACAGCAAACCTGTCAGTCAATTGAGGACTTCCAGTTTATATGTGATGATGATGAAAGATGTCCATCCTGTTTCGGCACCCACCTCTAGACGAACGAAGATTTATGCAATGCACTCCATTCCCCTGTCGCATCTTGAGCATCAATTTGATGATGATGATGATGATGTTTGCTTTGTAGGTCGCTCAACTGCGCGGTCATCAGGGCCTGTACACGTTCCCAGTCTGTACACAGTCCGGTCTAGCCAATTTCAGGACTGATGATGGAATGATAAGGACAAAACAAACACCCAGTCCTTGGGCAGAGAAAATCCCCCAACCCGGCCAGGAATCGAACCCGGGATCCTGTGAGCCAGAGTTTGCAACGCTAGCTGCTAAACCACGAGCTGTGGACGTATCAATTCGAATCTTCAGTTTCATAACTATGGTGATTCTAAATTAGTGACAGGTATTTGTGAGGTACCGCAATTCCCATGTATACATCTGCTTGACAGATGTCCTATTTACGGAGTTAGGGGTAGCATTAGTGCTGCTATGCATTTGACTTTTCTTTGTAAGGGCCTCTCGCCATTACTAACGTTCATTTTTTATAGGGCCGATGTGAGCATAGTTTAATTTCTGAACCTTGATCAGATTTGAACACTGGGCACTATACACCTCTGGAAAACTACATGGCGTATGTATCACACAGAATCGATGTTTCGTTTGGTGTGCAAGGTAGTACTTTTTACATTATACAGGTTGTCACCATAACTTATCGTAGACAAACCTGCAAAGACAATATACGTCTTGCGCTGGAAACATATTTCTTACATTGGAATATTGACAGCGTTGCATTCCACACGACTAATAGACCAGAAACTCAAAAAATGGCTCTGAGCACTATGGGACTTAACATCTTAGGTCATCAGCCCCCTAGAACTTAGAACTCCTTAAACCTAACTAACCTAAGGACATCACACACATCCATGCCCGAGGCAGGATTCGAACCTGCGACCGTAGCAGTCCCGCGGTTCCGGACTGTAGCGCCTAGACCAGAAACTGCATAGCTCTAACGTTATACCGTGTTTTAAGTGCAGAGCCTTCTAGCCTTAGGAATGCATGTGTTTATGTTCTCTGTTCCCAATACCTTGTTGTTACTGATCCCAGACACTAGAACAATACTTTGGAATTGATTGCGCAGTTGATTTATGTAAAATACTTCAAATTCCTTTCTTCTGGAGCTCCATCATGCGTAAAAACCGCAGGTTTCTTCTTATTAACCGCTTGTTACGTCATCACAACACTTTTATATACAATATAATATACACCGATTGACATGTGCGAATCTGCAGAAGTGGGTGCTGTGAGTAAGTTTGGTGTGGAACAGTTTTTACAGACTCGGGTTTCTCTGTTCCTTCACGAGATGTGGAATGTAGCAGTCTGCTTCTGATCAGCTGCAAATTTAATTGGTGAGAATGATGCAGGAAGTGTTGGACACAGACAACGCCAGCAGATGTGACTTTTCAAGCTTTCCCTGCAGAAGTGTTGTAAATAGTCTTCACGGGTTTGCCGCCGGATCACGTGCAAATTCCGCAGTATTTTCTCGGAGCAACTGTCCGACATCTTCAGGTGGTTCAACCTTGTTCGTGGCTAGGTACGACTGACGGTATCCGCACACTGACGCCCCGTTTTTAGAACACGCGCGGGAAGAATGCGAAGCCGCGGAAATCGCGCGTGAGCAGTGATTTGCCATATTCAAACTCCCTCTGCCGAAAATCTCAGAGCGGATCTCCCACGCGTGCCCTGTACGCTGCGTTTGTCATCACCAACGGTCGTACTACGCCAGTGTTATGACGGGCCTGTTATCGAATAATATTGATTTTCGCGTCGTGATTTAACAGCAGCCAATGCAGGGT
This sequence comes from Schistocerca serialis cubense, assembly GCF_023864345.2. NCBI lineage: Eukaryota > Metazoa > Arthropoda > Insecta > Orthoptera > Acrididae > Schistocerca > Schistocerca serialis. The sequence goes on from NC_064640.1 coordinate 231,694,239, forward strand.
TCCAGGTTGTGCTCAGTTGAAATCCCGTATCCTTGTTGATGAGATTATCAGCTGTACGGATATGTATTGCTTCCTTAGTGACGCAGTCCCAGAAAGATGATGCCGGGGATAAAATTTCCGTCTTTTCATAAATCATACGATGTCCTGTATTCAGGCAGTGTTCCGCAGTAGCCGACTTTTCCGGTTTACGAAGGCGTGTATGACGCTGATGTTCATCGCAGCGTTCTTGTATCGTGCGGTGTGTCTCGCCTATATATGCTGCCCTACACTGACAAGGAATCTTGTACACACCACATTTCCTCAGTCCAAGGTCATCATTAAGCGAACCCAACAGGTTTCTCAGTTTTGCAGATGGTTGAAAAACACACTTAATTCCGTGGCTTATGAGCAGCTGCTCGACCACGAAATTAAAGTTTTCTCACCTTCCAGCTAACAATCATAGTATGTGCAGTGGGTCCTGATGCTGTTTGGAATTCCTTTGTGGTGGTCTGGATTGATGTCTGCCTATTACACATTACAACCCTTTTCAGCTTTCGGCGGCCTCTGTCAGTCAACAGCGAAGTCGGCCTGTACTCTTTTGCGCTGTATCTGTCCCTTCACGTTTCCACTTCACTATCAAATCGGAAAAAGTGGACCTAGGTATGTTTAGAAGTGTGGAAGTCTCGCTTGCAAACGAAGGACACAAATGGCTCCCAATCACCTGACTACATTCGAAGTCCATGAGTTCTGTGGAGGGCCCCGTTCTGCTTTCTCACGCTGTCTCATGACCACTGAGGTCTCTGATATGGAGTACCTGTCAGTGGGCGGCAGCACAATGCACCTAATGTGGAAAATGTATGTTTTAGGGGGTGTCCGGATACTTTTCATCACATAGTGTATCTCTGTATTTGAATACGCGTGCCTACAACAGTACCTTTGGCGCTTCAGTTAAGTGTACGGTACCCGCAGAGTAGTGGAGAGGCAGTTTAGCAATGACACAGAAGCTGGGAAGCATGCTGCTGCGTCATTTATGGGTGCTGAAATTACAGAAAAACTGATAAAATTGGTAAAACTGATCGCACTGACAACGGTGATGCTTATTACAATATATTGACGGAGTCTTTCCCATCCCATCCGCCCACCGGTAAGCTGCTGATTACCACATCTTGACTGACTGAGATCACTTGTTTGAGATGGAGAAAGAGTCTTGGTGGAGGGGCAACACTTTCTGGGGATGGCTAGCACCAAAACTGTGGTCAGGTACATGACTGCAGTATGAGGAAACAATCCAAACCGAACACAGAGCCGTTGCTATCTCATCACTGTGAAAGATGAGTTTAAATGCAGCAGCTGTCAATCACCTTCGGACAGCTGTTGGGAAAAGCTCCACAACGCTGGAAAACTCTTCTAGTTTCCATATGCCATGACTGCCTTTTATTTAAAATAATTCTGTGTGTGTGTTGAAGCAGCAGCATAATTTACACCACGTGATGGTCAGCTTTCAGTCAGAGCCAATGGATCGAAACGTGTTAATGTCAGTTAAGAACCTGACACAGACATCGAAGTCGTGGTGAACTAAACAAAATGCATGGCGGTGTATAAACCTGTGTCATACGCTGCTTGGACGTGTTACAGAAAAAAAAAAGCAATGTATCAAGCAACAACACAGGGACCCTCCCTTATGACTGATAGTCTTTGGGATATGGTCCTCCTACAATACAGGTGATTTCGACCACCAAGTGGATCAATATCTGTATATTTAATGAGGATCAGCGCAAATGCTGCATGCCTGCATGCAGACGACACTTGTTTCACAAGCTGCGACATAGTCACAGATACAAACAGCGATCGAGGAACTGTCAAATATTTATTTATTCCAGTCTTTGATCACAATATGAAGTCCTTCGACGATGACCGGTTTCAATCAGTAATGATCATCTTCAGATCTACAATATAAAGCATATACGACTAGTGTGCAGTCTTTTTTTTTTCTCAAAACAATACAGTATTTCATATGATGATTTACTCTCATACAACTTGGAATATACAGACTAAATAATGTAAAGCGTACCTGTTCTGCACCATGTTCCAATGTGATAAAGCCGTAGTGGCATCGTCAAAACCTATAAATACACACAGCAAAGCATCGCCACGTTGAACTAAAATATAGTGTAAAATAAGCCACATCGTCCACACAGGCATTTTGCAACTGGCGTGACTGTACAAGACATACTGAAGTGCGCAAGCTACCAGAAATATGTTTGCCTATACGCTTTACAGATGTCGCTACTGTCGGCTTAGATGTTTTTTTCATTTACGTAAGGACCATAACATGATGAGAATACATTAGGTAAAATACATTTAGCAGACTTTTAAATTTTGATAACTATCATAGAAACTAATTGTGATAAAGTAAAAGACGAATATAATTAACCATATAAAATTATTTAAAGGAAGTATATAAAGACGATATGTCTGAGACTTTTATGATGACTTTACGGTCAAAAATAAAATATACGTAATACACTGCCTATAGCAACCTATAAATTGCCTATGAAAGATAAAATGTCTATATGACAAAATAACTGTACGGAAGAAAAGACAGGTCAGTGAACAGCATCCTCTGTTGGCTTGGCCACCAGGATGCTACATGTATTTTACCTAATGTATTTTCATCATATTATGGTTCTTACGTAAATGAAGAATACATCTAATCTCACAGTAGCGACATCTATGAAGCATATAAGCAAATATATTTCTGGTAGCTTCTGCGCTTCAGTATGTTTTGTACAGTAACGCCAGATGTAAAATGACTGTGTGGACGATGTGGCCTATTTTACACCATACTTTAGTTCAACGTGACGATGCTTTGCTGAGTGTATTTATTTGTTTTGACGATGCCATTATGGCTTTATCGCATTAGGACATGGTGCAGAACAAGTGTGCTTTACCTTATTTTATCTGTACATTCCAAGTTGTAAGAGAATACATAGTCATATGAAATACTTTATTGTTTTGGAAGATAGACTGCCCACTAGTTGTATATTTTTTATATTGTAGATATGAAGATGGTCAGTACTGATTGAAACTATTCATCGCCGAAGGACTTTATATTTTGATCAAATACATGAATAAATAAACATTTGGTATTTGTCTTCAATATATATATATATATATATATATATATATATATATATATATATATATATATATATATATATATATATCAGAACACAGGGACATCGTGAAATCTTATCGAATTCTCTTCCAGAAGACGTTTGCGGAGTTTTTATAGTTTGTAGCTTTTTATTATCTGTTGGATGGTACGAAAGGACGATGATAGAGAGAATGTTTGGGTAACATACGTGAATGTACTCTGAGGGGGTGCAGATCTCCTTTGGACTGCAGTACATGTATGTAGTCTGGAGACATACCACAATGCGGTAACAAAATCCTCATCCTCCTTCCAGTTCCTGTACTGTCTTTTTGTACTACTACCTCATTTGGCGTTGGCCTTACACATCATACACAGTTGGTGGAGTTATGACAACATGTTCCCATTTCCAACGAATGGGCAAACCATGGACCTTTCACATTAACTTAGGTCACTCTGTTTCTACACGGGTTGCGGAAGGTGGTAGATATAGCACTCTCTGACTTTCTCTCAGTTCCGACTTAAAGTGCATGGAGGGCGTGGCAGAGACTGAAGAACAGTTACAAGATGCGTATGGCTGCCTAGAAAACCGCATTGGAGTTTTACTGAAGCAGATAGATTCGAAAAAGGTGATTCGTTTCGAGGTATGAGAGTGCCAGTAATATCATTCACAAGTGGCTGTAATCATTAAATGAAATGTGACGAAGCAAGTTGGGATAATTTTAATTCCCTTCTTGTTTTGCCATCTTCCTCCTTAAAATTGTTTTGTTACTTTTAACCAATTATCATTAACATACTTGAATATAAACAGCCTTTTCGTAAAAGAGAAAGATTGGCCCTCAGTTTTAAAGTTGTTTCGCATTCTAAATTCTATTGTTAACATATAAAGAAGTATAAATTCTGTAATAATTATAAACATTTGGAAGACGAAATATTAGTAATCTTAAAGTGTTAGTTGGTTCTAGTCGGAAACATGTTAGCAAAACCAGCCCTGAGTTAATTCCAAAGTAATTCAACAGTTTTGTCAAAAGTATTGTTTGCATAACTAAAGTTGTTAATTTCATGATTTAAACAAATAATTCGGTCTGAACATTGTAGTAGAGGAAACTGTTAAAAAATGCAATTTTTCGATGTAATCAGTTAATTAAATGAGTTCAGTTTTAATTGTAATTTCTGTAAATTTAACTTTAAATAGTGTATAGTTTCATTACCTATTATTGTTATGATATATAAGGGCCCGGTTTTTGGATACGAGACAGTCAGTCCACGGCCGAGTTTCAGACGAGTAACTTTTGCTGGTTAGAACAACAACATAACAACAGTGCTTCAAATTAACAGTGTAATAAGTGTTAAACAATGAGGCCGTGTGTAAAAACAGTGACAGTGTCTGCTCCATACATGGCTGATTATTCTTCAAGAACTGTGAACTTTTGTGGTTAGGTTTTACTGCTCGTAGATGTTCAACACGGAACTATTGTAGCAGTACGTGGAGTTTCGCCTGCTAACTATTAATGAGGCTTATCGAAGGTTAAACAATAGTGCACTGGCCATATAACTGTGCAATACTGAGGGTCGTGCAAAGTGAACATTAAAGTACTGTAAAACATAACTGTGCGTCTATCGGCTACATCATTTAAAGTAGTCAGTGTCGGAATGGATAACCCATTTTTCAGCCAGTGTAGCAGCGCTGTACGAAGACACTGAGGAATAATCAACAAACGAAGAAATAAAAGCAGATGGAACCGCTACAATGTGGCGCCCTGGTGGGTGAAGATATTGTACATAACCACAATAAACGAGAACTTACGAAAATTCGACAGTGAAGGGAACATATGCTAGGGCCAACCAGCGCTGGGGTTTCATAACGACGAAGGTGCAGCAGCCAATCAACGAAAGAGTTCTATGGAAGCAGCCACTGATTACTGGAGCAGCCAAGCAGCACGCAGGTGAGCACAGCTGATGGACAGAAACAACAAACAAGGCGCTCCGCCGAGAGAATTACAACGCGCAGCAGACGAAAACTGGAGATGACTGCAACAACAGCGGCAGCAGAAGACAAGTAATTAAAAACAAGGTAATTCATTACAAAATCTTTTTTGTTATAAGTGATACATAATGGGTGACTTTAACGGACAAGACAGTGTAACTGAGAACAAAGCTGCAAAGGCTAAGTTTTTAAATATACAGAAAGACTTCATGGGGACTAATTCACGGGACAGCAACTGAGAACAAAGCTGCAAAGGCTAAGTTTTTAAATATACAGAAAGACTTCATGGGGACTAATTCACGGGACAGCAGTCGTAATGAAGATTTTGGAGCAATGTTAAGGTATATTATGAATAATATGAGTACGGAAGAAGACATTAAGAGTTTGAGGAAAGACATCAGAAGGTTGGGAAATAGTATAATGAAAGTAATACATAATACTAATGAGATATTAACGTTGAGTAGTAGATGTATAGAAGAAAGAGAGAAACTTTGTGATGGCAACTGTAGGAAGGAGAAGGTTCTCGAGAAACAATGTGCTGAAAGTAGGGTTAAACTTGAAAACCACATGATCGGATTAAAATTTATTCAGAAATTGAGGTAGAAACAAAGTGTGCAGTAGTGGTAGAGGAAAAACGGGGAAAAGTAAATGAAATTGTAGATTCAAAAGTTACTGAAATACAGAAAAAAAGTGGAAGAGGTACCAAATCTAGAGCATAGCATAACTGAAAGTGTGTCTAATACTGACTGTCAGTGTAACGATGATAGCATTGACAAATCCAGTAGTGATAATGATGAAATGCTGTAAGTAAAGAAAGAATGAAGGAGGATAATGTTAGGCCTAATGAAGTGTTAGGGTTTGAGAGTGATACTGAGGAAGAGGACCATGCTATCTCTTATCTGACTGTGTCTGATAATCATTTTGGTAAGCAGCATGATAGTTTTTCCAGGGAAATGATTAATGAGGATTTGTTGTATGAAGAAGATCATATGGTAAGTAAAAATGAAGTGTACCACCATGTAATAACTGCAAGTGTACAAGGTATATATGTTAAGTGCTTACTGGACAATGGTAGTGATTCAACTGGCATTTCACAGGCAAATTTTGACCATATTAGGAGCACAGAGGGTATAGTAGTGATGCATGTTCCTGGAATAATAATTATTGGTCTACCGATGAGCTATTAAAGAGTGTGAAACAAGAGATACCAGTGAGGGACATTACATATCCTATGCTGCCAATGTTAAATTATCGAAATTTGTGAAACTTTTTAAGACACCAATTTACAATTTTCCATTATTATTGAATGCCCCATTCTAGATACACTGAACTAGAATTATTACTAAAATTGTATTGTGGGGCATGATGTCTTTTTTTTTTCAAGCACTCAATTTTTTGACAGAATTTTGTAAATAAATGAACACAAAAACAAAACAACTCAGGATATTTTAATTATTCTAGTTCCATATGTATTGAATCTCACACTTGGTATGCTCTGAAAATTTCATGTCCTTATCATCAGTACTTTTTTAAGAAAATGGGTCATTTATTGCAAAAAATGTAGTTCAGAGATTCTGAGGTTTAAAACTTTTTTATTACCAATTCTTATACAGACTTACATTTCTGCGCCGGCCGAAGTGGCCGTGCGGTTAAAGGCGCTGCAGTCTGGAACCGCAAGACCGCTACGGTCGCAGGTTCGAATCCTGTCACGGGCAGGGATGTTTGTGATGTCCTTAGGTTAGTTAGGTTTAACTAGTTCTAAGTTCTAGGGGACTAATGACCTCAGCAGTTGCGTCCCATAGTGCTCAGAGCCATTTGAACCATTTTGAACTTACATTTCTGCGCCTTTTATGCACCAGAATTGCCCTGCTCATAGTCTGTGTCTTGTTCAGTGTCACAAAAGCCCAGGGCTTGCCTCCACCTTTTCTTTCTTCCTTCTTTTGTCATTTCCTGAGCAGCTAACTATGCTTCACATACACGAAGCTCATCCAGTTCCCCCAGTCCTTTAGCTGTGTTCTGTCCAAATCTTACCCCTAACTTCTGCAGAAATTCAATTCTTTCATAGTTCCCACCATAAAAGTTATTACTTCATCAGACACTGCTAACTTTAGAGTCATAAGGCCAGCAAATACATTTTTAGGAACACGGCACTACACAACCTTATTAAAGGACTCATTCACATTCTGGAACTTCCCATGTAAACGCTTCTTCAGTAGCTCAGGATTTGCCAGATCTCTGTAAATAGGTTTTAATTGCCATAATATTATTACTTTTACCACTGTCACTCATTTCTAAAGTTACTTTCCTTTTCGATGCACTAGGGGGTGTGGTCACTTCAGAAACATTATCGTGGTTTCCTTCACTGCTAACACACGTGTTTTCAAGTACTTCAGAAGAAAATGTAGGTCTCACATATCTGTTACCCGCAAATTTGCGTTTCTTGAAGTTACTTTTACGCTTAGTCATTTTATTTACGTATGAAAAGCAATAGAAGTTAGCTTACTACAAAAATAGCTGATAATCACATTACTTTCAACGAAAACTAGTATCAGAAACAAAGGACTGATTTGTTTATTCACAATGCCAACTTCTGAGACGTAGCAGTAAGCACAAACCAAAGCAATTCACAGAATTCACAGCCTTCTAGAGTGTGTAGTTCCCAAGACATCACTGCTCAATTGTGGCAGTATATGCGTAGCTGCAAAATTTGACAGTCACATGTCAACATTCAAAATATTATTTGAAGGTCTCACAATTGTCTGATTTTAATGTATTATATATCAAGATGTTCAGGAAAGTACAAAGTACATTATGGAGTAGAATACAGAAAATGTCAAATTTCAACGAATTTCACATACAATGTCCCCTTAACTGTGAAATTGAAAAAACAGCTGTTGAAAAACAATTTGTTGATGATTCATAATCTCAGCAGTGATTGTGCTGGTTAGAACAACAACAATGCTTCGAATTAACAGTGTAATAAGTGTTAAACAATTAAGGCGTGTCTAAAAACAGTGGCAGTGTCTGCTCCAAATGTACCTGATTATTCTTCAGGAACTGTGAACTTTGTGGTTAGATTTTACCGCCCGTTGATGTTCAACAAGAAACTATTGTAACAGTATGTGAAGTTTCGCCTGCTAACTATTAATGAGGCTTATCGGAGGTTAGACAGTAGTGCACTGACCATATAACTGTGTAATACTGAGGGTTGTGCAAAGTGAAAATAAAAGTACTTTAAAACGAAGCTGTGCATCTATCATCTACATCATTTAAAGCAGTAAGTGTCGGAGTCGACAACTCATTTTTGAGCCAGTGTAGCAACGCAGTACGAAGACGCCGAGGATATTCAACAAACGTCAAACAAGCGAAGAAATAAAAGCAGGTGGAACCGCTACATACATCTACATGGGATTCAGTGCATGTATGTGGTTGAATTGAAGACTTGATTCCCAATCACATACAGCATTTCTACCAGATAGCATAAGAATATAGATGTGAAAAGCCAGTGTACTGGTCATATGATTTTGTACATTTCTTGATACCACAATCTGGCGTTATTTTTTAAGTGATTCGTCACATAAAACACCATCTACTGTATGTGATCAGTCTCAATAAATCGTTATCTCCCTCGCCTATAGCCCAGTGGATATATCATATATCTCAGAACATGTGACATGGCATCGAGATAGAATGCATTACAAATACTGGAGAAATTTCTAGCAGCGGCATGAGGGAGCTGCAAACACCGGCTTCATACCACATTCATTAGAAAATCACTTTCTAAGTTCGGTGCTTTTATTACACCCTTTCACCGCCTGCAGGTTGCACACAACCTCTTCTGTCTGTTAATACACATCCCAGCGATCACCATCTATATTCAATGTTGCAGTATTTGTGTGGACGACCACTTCATTCACAAGCTATACCATACTTCGATTTATACACCTTGTATAGTTTTTAGCATGGATATCGTTAGCGATACTTGTGTGCGCCAGTAGAAGCAAGACCGCTTTTGATAGTAACATAGGCATTGCAATCGTGCTTTCTTAATAGCTGGTGGCTTATTAGATGACTACGTCTCTGTTCCTAAGACACACTGGTACCACTCGCAAGAAAAACAAATGAGGCATCTCCATCCATCACGGATTTTCACTAAATATTGTTTGGTATCAACAGCATTCAGTTATTGGCGAAATAGAATACTTGGTACGGATATGTGATAGATTGTCTGTGATCAGTAGGCTTATATAGTATGTGTACTGTGGTCACTGTTCCGACATTTACAAAAACAATGACTATGTCCTGTCGTAAGAAAGGTATGGATTTGACGTGGAAAATTGCGATAGTAAGGGGCTGAAAGGGTATTTTGCGTGGAAAATTATGTCCAGTCGCAAGAAGGCTATACATATTCATATTTCTAGAACCAGTCATCAGGAGGGGGTATATTAGATACTTTGCTCATTATCAAATGTGGTCAGATTGAGCCTACAATCATAATATTTAATTTTAAGGACAGTGATAAAATATATGTGGCTGGTGTACTAGGGTGATTCAGTCTGGGGTGCGGGAGTGCGTGTTGCAGCAGTAGCCTGTGGCTGGAACGACTGACATTTCCGTCTTACGACTGGAGCTGTCCAAACTGAATGGTCTGGAGTACAAGAATGCAGCTGACCTAATCCTGTCACACTCTAGGGGTGCGAATAGCGAACTAATACTCAGTATGTGTTGGGCAACCTTCGTCATTGTGCGAGTTCTCCGTGAGAATTTGAGATGATTCAATATGGGAGTGTGTTTGTGCCGGACAGCTGTTCCCTCCTATGTAAATTGTACGGAAATGGCTCTGAGCACTATGGGACTTAACATCTGAGGTCATCAGTCCCCTAGAACTTAGAACTACTTAAACCTAACTAACCTAAGGACATCACACACATCCATGCCCGAGGCAGGATTCGAACCTGCTACCGTAGCAGTCGCGCGGTTCCGGACTGAAGCGTCTAGAACCGTTCGGCCACAATGGCCGGCGGTTGACTGCTTCTACACATTTCCCTCTTTATTTGGTTGAGGCAACATAGATTGTGGTGTGTGTTGTGTGCATCTAGATGGTGGAAGACAGGTGGGAGAGATGTTTTCTGGTTCTCTAGACGTGAGTAAACCATAGTTGACTTTGTAAAGTAAAAGGGTGATTTCGAATCTGTTATATTACTGAGGTCGGTATTGATCAAAAAAAAATACGAGTGGATCTACCAGTTACCACTAGTTTTTGGAATTTTCATGTAAAGATCTTCGCAGACGGCCTAAGTTTCTAGTTGCTCAGTGGTTTGCAACATGTTGCACCTCGCTAAAGTTTGGGGTTTCTACAACAATAATTTCCACTCTCTATCTCGATAATTATACTATGCCAGCATACTGCTATGTGCGTGATTTCGAGATATCGCTTAAATAGTATGATATCGTGGCAAACCATCTGAAAATACATATGTTCTTGTAATCCCGGAGTATTGAGATGGGTGTAGAAAGGATGGCAAGCAAGCAAGCAGGTCGGGGCTGTAAACAGTAAAGTCTTTGTGCCGGGTGGAACCAGCCCATCGTTTGTACAACAGTCGGAGAGTGACCACTGTCCATGGAGGGCGCTCTGATCGTGCGTCGAGCCAGTGTGTGTGTGAGGCAGTTGCCTCGCGACCGTTGGCCGTGGTGGATAACTGACCGACCTCGTGGGAAATATCTAGTGTTGCGACTGTATGTATGCTGCATGAGCTTTTTTTTGGGGGGGGAGGGGGGGGAGGAATCTGTCGGTCTTTAGGTATATGTACTTTTGTCTGGCGGTTGATAGCTATTTGCAGCTTGCATAAGTGATGATTTTGTATGGTGCAGGATACGAATTGTGTATGCTAAATCAGTATGATTGTGATGATATAGCCCGGTTGGAGATTGGTTTGACATTGAAAAATTCAACGTTTCCTCGACAGTAGCAGAGTAGTGGAAGTGTTTTTGATTATAGTAATCAGAACGCTGCATTCATAAGACGTCCTTTGTGCGGTGCTAGGAGCCTCGGCAAGCTGATTTGAACAGGATGGGGGAAGTTATCTATGGAAAGTTCTGTGACATCTGAGAGTAACGTGATGTCTTCCTTGTTCGACTGCTCAGAGACATGTCCAGGCAGACCATCCACCTCTGGCGGGATGCTGCCCTCATTTGCCATTAAGGCATTTTATTTCAGCAATTTTTCTCGTCATTAGGACAGTGCTTCTAATTCTGTTTGTGTAACGTCCCTGACTTCAGCAGTAGCAAATATAAAACAAATCCCATTCGCTGTCTCAGAAAAATGGTGAACACCACAGCAGCTATAGGACTCAGAAATTTTTATCTCTGGCAGTGTCTTCAGATATGCAGCTAAATTCGAAAAGTGGTGATCGTCCTGTTTAGAGTTACAGCGATATTTATTTCGACTTCCAGATATCGTCGTTTTGGCGTGTAAAATCAGATATTGCAGCTGATATCGGTTTCAAGATCTTTTTCCCACAAAAGCGTGTGAAGTGTCTCAGTGAGGTTTCACAAATGTGCAGCGGTCTTTTTAAGTCTATGTTCAAGTGTGGCGTTATACACAACAAAATTGAAGCAAACCTTTTTGGAAGTGTATTTAGAGACTTATTCAATTGGCTTTAGTAGCTCCTGAAGGAGCTCGTGCTCACAACAATGGTATTTTCCACAAAGAAAGCGCTTGAAGTGTCTCAGGGGTGGTTTCAAAAGTGTGTCGTGATCTTTTAGAGTCTGTGTTCAAGTGTTGCGGTAGTGCTCTTCCTCAGAATAAAATGTGTAATTGTTTACATAATCTTTCATCATTTACAAAGCTCTGTCTCTTTCTTTGTGCAGTGGCACATTTAGTTCCTGTGATATTTTCAAGTTATGTATGTGACAATACTCCGCAAACCCAGATGTAATAACTCCTGAAGCATTTCGTTTTCACTGACATAGGGTATCTGTGCGCTGGGGATGGGAAGAAGGAAATCACAGGTATTTTCAATGCGACAGGAAGTACATGGCCACTCCTGTGGCTTCCGCGTGGCCGTACTGTAAGCTAAAGCATGGCCTCTGGGGGCAGGGAGCGCGCACACCAGAGTGAACGTCTTGCCTATTGGACTTCGAGAGACTGACTGAACTGTCAACGAAAGATCTACAGTTACAGCACACGTATTTATTAGGATGAGTTCCGAACTGTGACCTAGCCACATCCTGCTGTATCTTCATTATTTCGAGTATCGTATTCGTCTTCACCAAATATCGTTGCTATCGACACAGCCCTCAGATACATGATAACAGCTAATGTAAATGTTAAACTCCTTCTTCAGCACAGACATCACATCCACGGAGCACAGTAAACAATTACATCTGTTCTGATAGTCCAGTAGCTAGACACAGACTAACCCTTTTTCCCGCCATTTTCCCCAGACGGCCATCTTGGATTACGTCATGGGAGAGGGGAGCAGGAAGGCCAGAAGCGCCCTCTGGTGGTTGTGTTGTGAGCTAGGACAGCTGGACTCTGGACCTCATGGTGAATGCACTGTATGGAGCTACTTCCTATGACAATTCTATTGTTTAAATAAACAGTGCATAATTACATCTGTCCTGTCTGGTATCCCAGCACAGACTGAGTCCTTTTCCATCAATTTCCAGATGGGGGGAGAGGGCGGGCAATGCATACAAAATAAAGACTTGCGTCTGCCCTATCCAGCAGTCCAGCACAGACAGATTCCTTTTCCTGCCAATTTCCTGATGGTGGTGGAGAGGGGAGGGGCGACAAGAGGGGATTAGGTTAGTGGAGGTAGGCTAATTGACCTGTTTTCCGCCAAAATATGAACTTCCCGCCATGATGTCACTGTGACGTTGCCACATCTATGGCAACCATCTTGAATAAATTTTTCAGCAGTGTAGAGCAGGGTGGCTTCTCCCTTGCCCTGCAACTTATTAGAACAGTGAGTACTACACCAAAGATTGCGCAGCACTGCCACATTGTGGTAGCAGTCAGTGATCCCCAGGTCATGCTGTCGCTTATGGAGTACTGGTTATTCTTCGTATTTTATTGGCCATGTTAATACATATCGCTAAAACTAATGTTGTACTGAACTAATCTGAGACCGCTCTATAGAATGGGCATGTATAATTCTGGTTCAGAATTTATTTATTTATTTTGTAATAGAAAACAACCTGATGCTTTCCATTGAAAGTAAGTGTCGCAGGAAAGACGTGATGAGCAATATTTGTTTGTGCTCACTCGAGTTACACATTCAAAAACAAAAATGCAACTATATGCTGGAGCACCATAAGCAGCTGGTCAAGTTTTCTGCCGCTTGTCCACCAGATACTGCCTCCTCTGTAGCTGACCAGCTCGTAACTTCCATGATTGCCACGAGATGTAACTCAAAACGCCAATTATGTATGGAACAGATAACAATACACATATTACACGCTTATCGTTATTACATGAGTGTGGTTTGATCAGTTGGGTAAATTTCCGTGAAAGAATCTAACAGTTTGTTTGTTCGTTAATGCTTGGTAAGCTTGATTACTCCAAGGATTGTATGAAGAATTTCAACAATGTAAAGAAATTATTGTTGACAGCAGCATGAATTGGTCGGTGCATCGACTGCTATTGTAGATGGAGAAAACCGAGTTTCATGTTGTTGTTAAACATTTTGATTTGAAGGGTTGGACTGCCGCATAAAGCAAAAAAAAAAAAATTTGTAAAGTTCACGCGGACTCTGCACCATCATTGAAGACCATTTACTTTCGGATTAATGAATTTACAACGTGGCCGTACAAGCACCGAAGTCGCAGCGCCCTCCAGCTGTCCAGTTGAGGTCACCGCAAAGGGAACCATTGACAGAATCCCTGCATGGTAACGCAAGACCGACGAAAAAAAAATTGTGAGATGGCTGAGATTTTAGGCATCTCAACTGAGTGAGTGCATAATATTATGCAAGAAGAATTGGCTATGAAGAAGCTGGGTGCGAATGGGTGCAGCAACTGCTCAGTCACCCAAATGTGCGTCCAGCACAAAACTACAGCACAATCTCTGGCGGTGTTTAGCCGCAATCCGCAAGACTTTTTACGTCGATTAGTGATGTTTCATTAAATCTGGATCCTTCGTTAGACACCAGTCAAAACGGCAACCAAAACAATAGACACAAGTTAGCGAAAGTGCACCGAAGAAGTCAAAGACCATCTTCTCACATGCTAAAGTAAAGGCCATAGTTTTTTTGGGATTCCCAAGGAATAATCCTCATAGATTACTTGGAAAAAGGCCGAACCATAATTGTATCCTATTATGGGTCATTGTTGAAACATTTGAAACTTGCACTGGCTGAAGAAAGACCAGGTTTGTCACGCAAGTAAGTGCTCTTTCGCCATGAAAATGTTCCAACCCACGCATGAGCGATAACAATGGCTAAATTGCATAAAATGAGCTTTGAATTGGTCCCTCATCCACCCTATGTCACCAGACTTAGTCCCAAGTGACTTCTTCCTGTTCCCTAACTTGAATCTTTGGCTTTCTGGGAAGAAATTCTCATCAAATGAGTAAGTGAATGTTGCAGTAAACGAGAATTTGGCAGAGTTTGATAGAATCCATTTTCCCGATGGGATGAGAAAGCTGGAGGATCTCTGGACAAAGTATATATCTCACAAAGGAAACTATGTCGAGAGGTAAGGTGAGTTGTTCATTGAATACACATCTTTTTTCTTGCGTTTAGCAGACTTATCACACAACCGTCGTAATTACATAATACACTGAAGGGCCAAAGAAACTAGTATATGCTTGCGTATTCAAATACAGGTATACACAGGGTTATTCGAAATGACGGCCCCATTTTCAAAAATTCGTATGAATTCAAGTGCAATTCCAAAACGAACAAGCTTTATACCAATGAAAAGAAAAAGTTTCTAAGTTTTTGGAGGACCGCGGCGGGTGGGCGGTGATGGTTTCAGAAGCGGCTGGTAGAGTTAGAGCGGCAATAGAGCAATCATTCTGTTTAACTGTCAGTTGTGAGTGAGATGGCGAAGGTGAAGCACAAGGTTTTCTGCGTCCTTGAGTTCGCGAAAAGTGAGTCACAAGTTGTAGTGTATTTCGTATCAAATTCGGTATTCAACCACTAACTCGCAAAGGCATTAGCCGTTGGTTTAAGAAATGTGACCAGACTTGCAGTGCGTGCAAAGAAAAAAGAGCAGGCCGACCGTGTTTGTCAGAGGACGATGACCATCGGATTCAAGAATGTTTTGCGCGCAGTCGCAGTAAGTCTACTAATAGAGCCAGTCGAGAACTTGGAATACCCCAACCAACTGTATGGAAAGTTCCGAAGTGGCGTTTGCTGTACAAGTTCTACCGATTACAACTTGTTCAGGCTCTCAATCCATCTCGCATTTTGTGGTTATGTGCTAGCAAAAATGGAAGATGACGCATTTCTACAGCGTGTAATTTTTAGCGATGAAGTCAACAGACACAATGTTCGCATATGGCGATTAGAAAATCCGCATTCACCATTGCAACACGAAAGAGACTCACCGAAGATCAACGTGTTTTGTGCCGTATCCCATACAAAGGTTTATGGACCATTTTACTTTGCGGAAAAAATTGTAACAAGAATCATATACCTGGACATGCTGGAAGAATGGCTGTTCCCTCAGGTTACGGATAATTCCAAAGACTTCATTTTCCAGCAGGATGGATCTTTGCCCCATTGGCACCATGATGTACGAGGCTTTTTGAAGGACTCTCTTCCTCAGCACTGGATCAAAAAATGGTTCAAATGGCTCTGAGCACTATGGGACGTAACTTCTGAGATCATCAGTCCCCTAAAACTTAGAACTACTTAAACATAACTAACCTAAGGACATCACACGCATCCATGTCCGAGGCAGGATTCGAACCTGCGACCGTAGCGGTCGCGCGGTTCCAGACTGTAGAGCCTAGAACCGCTCGGCCACCCCGGCCGGCAGGTTCTCAAAAATTTGGTCCTCAATTAAGACCTATGTTTGATACTAGTAGACTTCTCTTGGCCAGGAATGACCTTTTTGCCAGTGCTAGCTGCTTTGTACGTCCACCTGACTCCGTCCGTCATGGCTTACGTTGCTACCAACGTAGCAGAATTCCTTAACTTCATCTACAAGGTGTGGCGCTCAAATCCGGACAAATTTCAACTTGAATTTCCCACCATATCGTAGTTCCGCCGGAGGTCGCGATTGGCGTTCTTGAAAGCCATTGGCATCCCGTAAACAGTCAGAACCTCAAAATGGCCGAGATGTTACGGATAAGTGCGCTCGTCCACTGCAATAGTTCGGTTCTTCGGGTAACCGAAATCAACTGTTTATGATATTGTTGCGAAGCGTAATACTTCGTAGAAGTCTTGGGTTCACGTCCTAGGTGTTGTGTCCAGTGAGGGTGATGTATGTCGCCACACATCATTTAAAAGGGACAAACTGTCACAAAAGAAGTATATCTGCAAGTTTTGACGAATGACGTAAAATCGTGGAGGGTAACTGTGGCCTCGGGGGAACAATATGTCTTTCAGCAGGAGTACTCCGGCTCATTCGAACCATTTAGTCTAAATCTGGCTCTCGGATAACGTTGACATGTTCTGGTCAAAAGAGTTCTGGCCCCCGAATACCCGGATTTGAACCTCTTCGACTACTGTGTTTGGAGTGTAGTGGAAAGAATGTCCCGTCTCTACGCACCGCTATGTAAGCAGCATTGGTGAATATGGACAGTGCTGTTTTAAAGAGTACATGCGATCACTTCAAGACGAGATTGGAGGCGGTCTTTGCGACTGAAGCTGGTTACATCGAGTAATGTTAGTTACTCTTGAAGGATACCAATACTTATATGTCAAAGGATTTTCATTTTCATTTGTATTTTGTTTCTATAAATTTGCTTCTTAAAAAAAGTTTCATTTGTCCGGGTTTAAGCGCCGCACCCTGTACTCCGTGATAACCAATTATCACTAAAAATGGCTTTGAGCACTATGGGACTTAACATCTGAGGTCATCAGTCCCCTAGAACTTAGAACTACTTAAATCTAACTAACCTAAGGACATCACACACATCCATGCCCGAAGCAGGATTCGAATCTGCGACCGTAGCGTATCACAAAATTTGTCACTATTCTCATCTCTACTATTTCTCATCACTTGCATCTTTCTTCAGTTTACTCTCAACCCACATTTTGTACTCATTACACTGTTCATTGCATTCAACAGACCCTGTAATTCTTCTTAACTTTTACTAAGGATAGGAACGTCATCAGCGAAGCTTATCGTTGATAGCCTTTCATCCTGAATTCTAATCCCACTCTTGAAGCTTAATTTTATTTCCGTTATCGCTTTCTCCATGCCTAGAATGAACAGTAAGGGCGGCAGATTGCATCTCTGTCTTACACCCTTTTTAATCCGACCATTTCGCTCTTCATCTCCCTTACCGTTCCCTGATGGTTCCTGACATATTGTATATTACCTGTCTTTCCCCATAGCTTACTCCTATTTTTCTCAGAATTTCGAATATCCTGCACCATTTTACATCGTCGAGCGCCTTTCCTACGTCGCAAAACCCTATGAGAGTGTCTTGATTTTTCTTCAGTCTTGCTTCCATTATGAAACGTACGTCAGAACTGTCTCTCTGGTGCCTTTACCTTTCCTATAGTCAAACTGACCATCATGATCATCATCTAACAGAGCCTCAATTTTCTTTTCCATTCCTCTGTCTATTATTCATTTCAGAAGCTTGGATGCATGAGCCGTTAAGCTCATCTGCTTTTGCTATCTTTAGAATTGTGTGGATGATATTTTTCCGAAAGTTTGGTGGTACATCGCCAGTCTCATAGATCCTGCACACCAGCCTGAATAGCCGTTTAGTTACCGCTTGCTTCAATGATTTTATAAATTCCTGTTGAATGTTTTCTACCCCTTATGACTTATTTCATCCAAAGGCTTCCAGAGCTCTTTTAAATTCTGATTCTATTAAGTCTTCCATATCTACTCCAGTTTCTTCTTCTGTCTTGAAATCAGATAAGTCCTAGAGGCCTCTAAGATACTCATTCCATGTATCCGCTCTCTCCTCTGCGTATAACAATGGATTTCGCATTGCACTCTTAATGTTGCCAACCTTGCTTTTAACTTGCCCGAGGGTTCTTTTGACGTTTCTATATGCTAATCAGTTCTCCCGACGATCATCTCTTT
This sequence comes from Schistocerca serialis cubense, assembly GCF_023864345.2. Lineage (NCBI taxonomy): Eukaryota > Metazoa > Arthropoda > Insecta > Orthoptera > Acrididae > Schistocerca > Schistocerca serialis. The sequence continues at coordinate 231,712,580 of NC_064640.1, forward strand.
TTCGACTGCCTCACACCTTTCCTGCACCAATTTCACCTTGGCTGTTTAGCGATTACTAAGGGGTTTCTAGTGTCGTATTCCTGTCTTTCCGTGAACATTTTTGCACCTTCTTCTTTCCTCGATCAGTTGAAGTTTTTCTTATAGTACCCAAGGTTTCTTTGCAGTTACCTTCCATGTACGTGTATTTGTCTGTCCAGTAATAGCGCGTAGCAACAAAAATCTCCATTGCGAGACTGTTCTTCAAATTATTGATTTTCGTCTGCTTCCAGTACAAGTCTCTGTTTGTGTTTCTGCTTGTTAAATTACCGTTAAAAGTTTTCGGTATTCTGAAATTAAGTTCGTTTCAAAGCATAAATAAGGGCCCAGTTTTGCACCCATAGCTAATTTTAAAAAATCTAGATAATTTTCTATATATGGTTTCCTACTAGGAACACAGTCCTGTAATGGAACTGTGAAGGTGCTTTAGGGCTCCAGGGCAATCGACGGTACTACAATCTTTTTTCGACGTCGTTGAATGATGTACGAAGTTTTTTTTCAAACTCTGTGTTCTGCCTTACGGCAGGTCTCGTCATGGGGGAAGCCTCGTCAGAGAGGTCCACTGCATGAGCGTCTAGGGAAGTGATTCCAGTGGTGGTTTCCCGTAGCCTTCCACTGGTGATGATGAAATGATAATGAGGACAACACAACACTTTGTCCCTGACCGGAGAAAATCTCCGACCCAGCTGGGAATCGAATCCGGGCCCCTTGGTGTGACAGACCGCCGCGCTGACCACTCAGCTATAGGGCGGACTATACGAAGATGAACCTGCTTAGAAATCAGTCCTCATTTCACTCAGGTCAAATATTCTGTAAGCATCTAACAATAGCGAAACGCCGGTCGGTGTGGCCCAGTCTGGAACCGCGCGACCGCTACGGTCGCAGGTTCGAATCCTGCCTCGGGCATGGATGTGTGTGATGTCCTTAGGTTGGTTATGTTTAAGTAGTTCTAAGTTCTAGGGGACTGATGACCTCAGACGTTAAGTCCCATAGTGCTCAGAGCCAATAATAGCGGCACTTTGGATCATACGAATACATTGCTTTAAAAATGCACTACACATTATTCCACTTGCATCTACATTTATATCTACACCAGCACTCTGTAATTCACACTTAGGTGGCTGGTAGGGGTTCTTCGAGCCACGTTCAGACTATTTCTCTATCATTCCACTCTCTAGCAGTGCGAGGGGAAAATGAACCCTTAAATCCTTCTGTGTGAGCTCTGATTTCCCTTATTCTATTGTGATGATCATTTCTCACTACACAGACTAGCGACAGTAAAATATTTTCACAGTCAGTGGATAAAGATGGTGATTGAAATTTCGTGAAAGGAAATTTCCACAACGGTAAACGCCTTTGTTTTGACGATTTCCACCTCAACTCACTTATCACATCACTGACAATTTCTCTCAAACAGTGACGATCAAGACAGAAATTTCATCAGTATAAAAGACTTTATATCACGTCGGAAGCTCTATGAATCTTTTTGCATACCATGCTGTTGTCCATAGTAAAATTTGTAATGCCAGACGTCTGTAGCGAAATGCAAGAAGAGCTGCGGAAGATGGATGATTGGTGCACGGGCTGGTGGTTGGCCGTGGAGGTAAATATATGTAACAAATTGCGCGTAAACAGGAGAAGAGATCTATCAGTGTTCGATTACGCTATTGGTAAAAACTCACTGGAAACAATAACAAGTATAAAATACATAAAACGACCTAAAGTGGAATGATCTCATAACACAAATTATAGGAAAAGGGGATGCTACGCTGAGATTCTTTGAACGAATCTTAAATAAACGTTTTTCATCAACGAAAGAAGTGACTTGTAAAGCACTTGTTCGATCGATTCTTCAATACTGTCCATCAGTCTGAAACTCTTACTAAATAGGATTAACGGAAGATGTCGAGAAAACCCAATGAAGAACATCATCATTCGTCATGTGATTGTTTAGCAGAGTCTAGAGCATTATGCCCGTCACACACTCCATCAGAGGCAGAGCAGGGGCCTGGCAAGAAAAATGGCTCTGAGCACAATGGGACTTAACATATGAGGTCATCAGTCCCCCTGAACACTTAAACCTAACTAACTTAAGGACATCACACTCATCCATGCCCGAGGCAGGATTCGAACCTGCGACCGTAGCGATCGCGCGGCTCCAGACTGAAGCGCCTAGAACCGCTCCGCCACTCCGGCCGGCGCTTGGCAGGACAACAAAGTTTCTGCAGGTCAACGCACACTGCCATTAGCAAAGGTACGGCAGACCTCAGTAGTGGCCCAGCGCTCGCCGAGCACAGAGCACTCTGCTATGTGCGCCGCAAATCTTTCTATGCAGTTCTATGCAGTCCGACTCTGATTCAGAACTCAGGCATGTTATTTTGTTGTACAGTGCCTATAAAACAGCAGTTTGAAAAGTTTCACACATTGGTAGAGGAAGACATAAGAGGAAAACTAAGTCACATGCGGGAGCTCATACCTACAATAGAAAAAGAAGCTATAACTTTAAGGCCTGTAATTGAAGTAAATTTTTTTTTCTCTCAATATTTATTTAAGTTCAGAAAACTAATTTCCATCATTACATGCATTAAAATGACAATCGTGATAACACTGTTTATAACGAACGTTGTGCTGGAAGTTCAAACTCCATATCAGGAGAGTAAGATATTGACGTGATGAACTATTTGCAGTATTGCATGACGATGTCCATAATTGATGTTGAACCACTGGTTTACCTAAAATACTCTCTTCCGTTTCAGATAGTATCCGAAACACTTTTATCTTTCGTGGCACCTGGCAGGTCTCAGGTATCTCTTTTGTGGATAAGTACAATGACATGAGAAATTAGTGTAAGCCGTCGTTTGCTTCATGCTGTGACCTCTTACGTAAAATGCTTCTTTTCTTGGCTCTCTCTTCGTACCTGTTAATAGTTTCAGGAATCATTTCATTGGCATCTGCTTTCTTCTTCTTCCTTTCCGAGAACAGCGTCCTCAGGTAGTCTTCTGTTTCGTTCCTCTGTGTGTCTGTCACGCCACCTCCTACACTATCATTTGCAACGCTCGTTGTAACGTTTCCCTTGTTCATCAGATTTGTTAGTGTGCTTCAGTTTGACATATATGGAACTGTAAATTCCATCTCATTTTGGTATGTCAGCGAGCGGTGTGAGATCGCTACTTGCCAACTCATATTTTCTGCCTACGGAGCTCTCCTCGATGACAGTCTAAGGTTTTTCCAGTGTTCTTTCGCCACTTCAGCTGCAATAAGAAACTCCTGAATTTAGTTTCTTATGGATTTGGTACCAAATTACATAAGAAATGTAAATAGTTATATTTTGGAATAGTATTTCCCCCAATCCGCTACTTGTATTAGAAACAGTCCATGAATTCTTGAACACTTACCATAAATGTGACAACATTTAATAAGTCGTTGCACACTCTGCATATGCCACATAAACAGGTCGTTGTCTTTCTTTCGTTTTAGGTATTTAACGACGGGGAACATATTTAAATGGTTAAATGGCCCTAAGCACTATGGGACTTAACATCTGAGGTCTCCTGTGTTAGACATAGAACTACTTAAACCTAGCTAACCCAGAGATATCAGACACATCCATGCCCGAGGCGGGATTCAAACCTGCGACCGTAGCAGCAGAGTGGTTCCAGACTGTAGCACCTAGAACCACACGGCCACTTCGGCCGGGCAGTGCAGTTTCCACAGCGGGTCTGTCTATGCAGTTAAAAGCCCTTTACGTTTTTATGGGTGACGAGCATTTCCGTTATTGAAATACTTAATGTGACCCTACCCTAAACGCCCCCGCCCCCCCATGAACCATGGACCTTGCCGTTGGTGGGGAGGCTTTCGTGCCTCAGCGATACAGATGGCCGTACCGTAGGTGCAACCACAACGGAGGGGTATCTGTTGAGAGGCCAGACAAACGTGTGGTTCCTGAAGAGGGGTAGCAGCCTTTACAGTAGTTGCAGGGGCAACAGTCTGGATGATTGACGGATATGGCCTTGTAACACTAACCAAAACGGCCTTGCTGTACTGGTACTGCTAACGACTAAAAGCAAGGGGAAATTTTTCCCGAGGGCATGCTGCTTTACTGTACGGTTAAATGATGATGGCGTCCTCTTGGGTAAAATATTCCGGAGGTAAAATAGTCCCCCATTCGGATCTCCGGGGTGGGACTACTCAAGAGGACGTCGTTATCAGGAGAAAGAAAACTGGCGTTCTACGGATCAGAGCGTGGAATGTCAGATCCCTTAATCGGGCAGATAGGTTAGAAAATTTAAAAAGGTAAATGGATTGGTTAAAGTTAGATATAGTGGGAATTAGTGAAGTTCGGTGGCAGGAGGAACAAGACTTTTGGTCAGGTGAATGTTGGGTTATAAATACAAAATCAAATAATGAATAAAAAATAGGAGTGCGGGTAAGCTACTACAAACAGCATAGTGAGCGCATTATTGTGGCCAAGATAGACACGAATCCCACGCCTACTACAGTAGTAGAAGTTTGTATGCCAACAAGCTCTGAAGATGATGAAGAAATTGATGTAATGTATGAGGAGATAAAAGAAATTATTTAGGTAGTGAAGGGAGACGAAAATTTAATAGTCGTGGGTGACTGGAATTCGAGAGTAGGAAAAGGGAGAGAAGGAAACATAGTAGGTGAACATGGATTGGGGGTAAGAAATGAAAGAGGAAGCCGTCTGGTAGAATTTTGCACAGAGCATAACTTAATCATAGCTAACACTTGGTTCAAGAATCATAAAAAAAGACTGTATACGTGGCAGAATCATGGAGATACTAGAACGTATCAGATAGATTATATAATGGTAAGACAGATTCAGGAACCAGGATTTAAATTGTAAGACATTTCCAGAGGCAGATGTGGACTCTGACCATAATCTATTGGTTATGAACTGTAGATTAAAACTGAAGAAACTGCAAAAAGGTGGGAATTTAAGGAGATGGGACCTGGATAAACTGAAAGAACCAGAGGTTGTACAGAGTTTCAGGGAGAGCATAAGGGAACAATTGACAGGAATGGGGGAAAGAAATACAGTAGAAGAAGAATGGGTTGCTTTGAGAGATGAAGTAGTGAAGGCAGCAGAGGACCTAGTAGGTAAAAAGACGAGGGCTAGTAGAAATCCTTGTGTAACGGAAGAAATATTGAATTTAATTGGTGAAAGGAGAAAATATAAAAATGCAGTAAATGAAGCAGGCAGAAAGGAATACAAACGTCTCAATAAATGAGATCGACAGGAAGTGCAAAATGGCTAAGCAGGGATGGCTAGAGGATAAATGTAAGGATGTAGAGGCTTATCTCACTAGGGGTAAGATAGATACTGCCTACAGGAAAATTAAAGAGACCTTTGGAGAAAAGAGAACCACTTGCATGAATATCAAGAGCTCAGATGGAAACCCAGTTCTAAGAAAAGAAGGGAAAGCAGAAAGGTGGAAGGAGTATATAGAGAGTTTGTACAAGGGCGATGTTCTGGAGGACAATATTATGGAAATGGAAGAGGACGTAGTTGAAGATGAAATGGGTGACACGATACGGCGTGAAGAGTTTGACACAGCACTGAAAGACCTGAGTCGAAACAAGGCCCCGGGAGTAGACAACATTCCATTAGAACTACTGACAGCCTCGGGAGAGCCAGTCCTGACAAAACTCTACCATCTGATGAGCAAGATGTATGAGACAGGCGAAATACCCTCAGACTTCAAGAAGAATATAATCCCGATCCCAAAGAAAGCAGGTGCTGACAGATGTGAAAATTACCGAACTATCAGTTTAATAAGTCACAGTTGCAAAATACTAACACAAATTCTTTACAGACGAATGGAAAAACTGGTAGAAGACGACCTCGGGGAATATCAGTTTGGATTCCGTAGAAATATTGGAACACGTGAGGCAGTACTGTGTCCACGACTTTTCTTAGAAGGAAGATTAAGGAAAGGCAAACCTACGTTTCTATCATTTGTAGACTTAGAGAAAGCTTTTGAAAATGTTGACTGGAATAATCTCTTTCAAATTCTAAAGGTTGCAGGGGTAAAATACGGGGATCGAAAGGATATTTACAATTTGTACAGAAACCAGACGGCAGTTATTAGAGTCGAGGGGCATGAAAGGGAAGCAGTAGTTGGGAAGGGAGTGAGACAGGGCTGTAGCTTCTCCCCGATGTTATTCAATCTGTATATTGAGCAAGCAGTAAAGGAAATAAAAGAAAAATCCGGAGTAGGTATTAAAATCCATGGAGAAGAAATAAAAACTTTGAGGTTCGCCGATGACATTGTAATTCTGTCAGATACAGCAAAGGACTTGGAAGAGCAGTTGAACGGAATGGACAGTGTCTTGAAAGGAGGATATAAGATGAACATCAACAAAAGCAAAACGAGGATAATGGAATGTAGTCGAATTAAGTCGGGTGATGCTGAGGGAATTGGATTAGGAAATGAGACACTTAAAGTAGTAAAGGAGTTTTGCTATTTGAGGAGCAAAATAACTGATGGTGGTCGAAGTAGAGAGGATATAAAATGTAGGCTGGCAATGGCAAGGAAAGCGTTTCTGAAGAAGGGAAATTTGTGAACATCGAGTATAGAGTTAAGTGTCAGGAAGTCGTTTCTGAAAGTATTTGTATGGAGTGTAGCCATGTATGGAAGTGAAACATGGACGATAAATAGTTCAGACAGGAAGAGAATAGAAGTTTCGAAATGTGGTGCTACAGAAGAATGCTGAAGATTAGATGGGTAGATCACATAACTAATGTGAAGGTATTGAATAGAATTGGGGAGAAGAGGAGTTTGTGGCACATCTTGACTAGAAGAAGGGACCAGTTAGTAGGACATGTTCTGAGGCATCAAGGGATGACAAATTTAGCATTGGAGGGCATCGTGGAGGGTAAAAATCGTAGAGGGAGACCAAACCAGTCTCAGATGCAATTCTACGGACGGATGACATTGGATTTCGCTGAATTATTCCAGAAACTGTGGCGATATTTTCAGGCGTAACTGCGGTTTGCTTGCGGCCAACATGCCCCACTAGATCATCAGTTACGCTGCCTGTTCGTTGAAATTTTGCGAAGAGCGTACGAATGGTTTTCGCATCGGGTCCTTTTGGAACATTAAATCGTGCTTGGAAACTTCGCCTTGTTGCCGTAGGACTCTCTTCTAACCTGTGGTACTCTAGCACCAGAAAAACGCGTTGTTCAATGGAGTACATGGTTTTAATCTCTTCCTTCGGTACGTTAACCTCCTTTCACGTTTCAATAGTGGAACTGATCGCTCTGGGCTTCGGATCACTATTTATACTAGGCATTACGTATGGCGATTACAGCGCCATCTGTTAGCAGCTTTTGTAACTATTATTTCAAACTGCTGTATAAACTTCTTACAGCTTTCACAATAAACATACCGTTTACTGCATTCCTCTATCGATCTTTGTTTTCGAGATATTTAATTTCGAAATCAGGGAGTCTTTTCCTGGACACCCTGTATATTCACAGAAACGAAGTTGGTTTTGTTTCTGTCAGTGGGTGCCAGATGAACCGTGAATGGTATAATGACCACGGCCAGACGTCTGAGTGATGGCCCCAGATTCCGAGGTGTGAGGTGTGTTATAGACACGATAGAAAACTTAATCCTTCGTGCAGAACTTCTTTGAAAAAGTTGGTGTCGGAAACAGGTTGGCGAGATTGAAAGACATGCAGCAGAGCGCGGTGGCGACGATCATGTAAGAGTTCTGTTGGCGAGGCGTTCTGAGCAGGCATAGTGTGATAGGTGCCCAACAACAACAAAGCGTTGTCCCTCGACTAAGAAGCACGAAGTTTGGACACCTGAGCCTTGAAGTACGAATGAAACTTCACTGTTCGACTGAGGAGAGTATGATGCAGTTCGAATATGTTGAATTGCATTTTGTTTGCTGAAATTTCGAGTAAGAAAATTGCAGACCATTGTCCAAAACAATTGTTTGTGGAAAACCTTCTAAACAAAAGACCGAAATGGGTGCTTTGAAAGTGCTAGCACTAGTAGGATGATTGCTGTATGCGTCGATGATTATGAGCCATCTTGTGTTCCAGAAAGGCCCAGCAAAGTCAATGCGGGTACATTGCCAAGGACGGTCCAATTGAAAACGTTTTGGCATGGTGCTGCTTGGTTATTCGCGCATGGCGGCAGCGGGTGGTAATATCTTCTATTTGTTCATCCTGAGCCATGTACATACAATGCTGGCGTGCTAGCTGCTTTGTTCGAACGATTCCCCAAAGTCCTCTACGCAAAAGTTTTAACACATGTTGTTGCAAAGATGTGGGAATCCAGACTTGTGTTTCTTCACCAGGAGAACGCAATAAAATTACGCCATTCTGAAGAAAAAGGCTTTTGCATATTGTATGGTATTTGAAATTTCTACATCGGGGGTTGATTTAGGATTATGAGGCCAATCCATCCGAATGTAATACTTGAGCAATCATAGTGACTGACTGTGTTTAGTAGCCTGTGGTATCCGCCAAGAATCAATGGGAGAAAGCTTGCAAGGTTTACAAGTCAAAATACTCAATTTGAAGACAATAAACTTCTCATGCGTCAAAATACAGATGAATTCCTATTGGTAAGTCAGACAGTATGTCTGTGTTTGCGTGCTGTACTGTAGATCGATAAAGAATTTCGTATTAACAACTGGAAAGAAGTAGTAACCAACATTGCAGTTTCTGTGCTGTACATCTTTCATCGGATGAGAAAGAGAAATCAGCAGCTTATAGTCAGTCACAGCTAAAAAAAATTGTACCTTACTGATAAAATTCTGTGGCACTTGAATTACGGCTAAAGCTTCTACTTCCAGTTGACTGTAGTCGACCTGGGGCTTGTTCAAGTGATGCAGGATGATCCGCGTTGAGAAACTTATGAGATAAAACAGCCTTATTCCGTATGAAGATGAATAAGCTGCAGGCACTCCTGGTTTGTGCAGAATGAAATGAATAAGACAGGCGACTGATCAAAGCAAGCTTCAATGTCTGAAAAGATTGTTCGCATTCTCCAGTTCATTTAAAGGAAACATTTTTACGCTCGAGGTGATGGCTGATGCAAAGGAGCATCTATTTGTGGAGCATCCAGAATGAATTTGAAGTTGGACATTAACCCCATGGTTGCTATCATGGGACTCTTAACTCATATACAAGTTTGGGGGCAGAATCACAATGTTATGCAAATCACGCCAAAGTTGGTTTGTATTGAATCTGCATAAAGTGCGTAATGCAGTCGTATAATGGTCCTGACATGAATCCTACGTGGGGTGGCTAGATCCTTGAAACGTCCCCTTTGAACAATTATACAGGACTGTGCTTATACTGACGCACAATATTTTTAGCGCAACGCAATCTGACTTTCAATAATCCCTACAAAAAAATGGCCCTGACTAACATTAAACTATACCTTTCACAAATCACTTACCTCACAAAAATCTTCGTTACTCAAGCTACTGCAATATAGCGAGCGCCACTACTGCCAGCTAAATAAAAGATTCAAACTACTCAAGGCACTAACTACTGATAGGCATAGTTAGCAAATGAAAGATTTTGATAGAGAAAAATCAATGTATTTACCTTAATATTGTTCAAAAGTCATAATATATATAGCAGTTCGTGACATCCAGTCTTACAAATTTCAAAACTCCGCCATTTCTCTCCTCACATCCGCCACTGCTGGCGGCTCACCTCCAACTGCGCAACGCTACGCGCTGTTCACATCCAGCTACCCAACACTACAATGGCAGAGAACAATGCAAACTAGCCACAGACTGCACACAGCACAGCCAGTATTTTCATACAGAGCGCTACGTGGCGTTACCAATAAAAAAACCTACACAGCCTACTTACATAGCCCCCATGCTCCCCACAACAAATTTTACAAATTGTTTTGGGCAGTGGCCAATACAGATTTGAAAAAAATTTTCATAATTACAGTAAGAAAGATATCAAATGCACACACTTATTAATACAATGTTGGTCAAAAGCTAAAATTTTCTCACAGTCCATAAAGACAGTCCTGATCATTCATCACAGTAAAACTGCCGTTTCTTTTCTCAAAGTCTGAGCAGTAAAAGACAATGCACACGGAAGTAGTGGATTTCCATGCAGTCTTGAAGAAGTAGTGTTGTCCTTCCAACGGAAAGACAGTGCTGACTCTCGACATGCAGGCAGGTAATGGGTCACAAAAGCGGAAACCCACAGCAGAGTCATTCGACGTTTTGAAGAATATTGGTAGGTAGGTCATCACAGAGTAGACCCACTGTAGTCCTGGTAGAGATTACGGTACTGGTGGGCCACCAGAGGTGCAGACCCACTGTAGTCCTGGTAGAGATTGTGGTATTGGTGGGCCATCAAAGATGCAGAACCACTGCAATCCTTGTAGAAATAATGGTATTGGTGGGCCATCCAAGATGCAGACCCACTGTAGTCCTTGTAGAAATAATGGTATTGGTGGATCATCAAAGGTGTAGACCCACTGTAGTCCTTGTAGAGATGGCCAGCAGCCATCTGCTGCGACTGTGCAGGTGCACAATCACCATCGAAGAGTCTTGCAGACAATATAGCAAGTCCATAACCACCACTTGTGCACTCACAAAGTTTTTGGAATTGTCCTTCGAACCAGCAATGCCGTTATCCAGACCCTTGCTGAATTATTAACACACGTGCAAACACTAACAGTCCCTACTTCTCACATATTGTCCATATACTATGACCAACAGAAACGTGTGCAGTGAAATGTAACTTACAAGTTACTTAATTTGATGAACTGGTATCAATTACAATTTTACAACATAAGAATACAATAACAAAGGTACAAAATACATCATTAAAAACATAATAATACAGATAACATTTGTAGTAATAGGGGCTTTACAAAAGAATAGAAATAAACATATACATCAGTGTTACAGGAATTATGACATAAGTAAATACATAAAAGATCAGAATAATTATTGAAACACAACTTCACACATGAGCATTAAAACAGAACAGAATTAATAATGTCTAACATCTTTACAAAGTAAATAACATATTATTAATGCAAATTATATTTGAGGATAACAGTATTCCTCATCATAGTTCATGTAGCTGAGTATTAGAAAAATTCTACAATATAAGTCTTATCAGGTAAACATATAAAGACAGGAAGAACATAAATACACAAGGGTCCACAGACACATAGTGGGATAACACAAGGAAAGGACTGGGTTTGTTTTACTGCAGTATTCTGCAAACGTAACTTTCTCTACTTCTCGGAGATCTCCCTTCGTTCTTCATTATTTCCAAAAATTCCTATCTATACCTGCTTTCTGTACTTTTCTCGTGTAACCTCTCAGTGCATTTCTTCAAATTCATCGCAACTCATTCTCTTATAGGCTACCCCCTCTTAAGCTAACTTAAATCTACTGAGCTCAGATGCATAAACTAAGGGACGAGGCAATGCAGCAGCACAAAACAATTAACGCAAACATCAATGACAAAAAATTCGAATTGGCAAAGCAATTGCACTATTACAACTAATATAAGGCACTGTGCAGCAAACAAGAAAAATAAATCCGTAGTAAAACTGGCTTAGCAGCGTAATACAAAGTCAAATTCAGTAACATTATGCCTGGCAAACAGCAGTAGCAAATGCAATAACTTATATCTAAACATGACAAAGCTCAAGCAGAAAAAATATCACAGTAAAAATGGCCATGTTTAATACCTATGTCACATCTTAACACTAGGGTGATGCATCACTGTAACTTGCTCTAGCAGACAAGTTACCAAGTCACTGACAAAAATTATGAATGCAATTCCTGTGAAGTGGAAATGTCTTTTTGTGCTCCCTCATTTTTTTGGAGTACATCCATCATAAAGTTATTTTTTACTGGATCTGTAGGCATAAAATATTTATATTAGTACATCTATAAAATTTTATTTTAACCAATGCTGCAGTGCAGCTAGGAACTAGATATTAAACAAAATAGGCAAAGCAAGGCGTGAAACGTCATTCACTAGCCATATGGCATTTCATAATGCAGTAAACAATCTTTCAACTAGCAAGACAATAGACATGAAATGTTTCTCATCATTTCATTTCAGTAAATAACATAAATTAAGAACTCTACAGTGTAATCATGTTTTCAAGTTTGAGGGTGTCGTATTTACGATGCTTCCTACAAAGGAATGTCAATAGCGAGGATAATGGCCTCTTTCTTTTTTTTCTCCACCTGTGCCTCTGAAAGGCACACACTAATGGCTTTTTTTCCAGTCGTCTGTCGCGCAGCTGGGTGCCCACGACGCATTATGTGAAGGTGGTCACTTAACTTTCTTACCGAAATATTTACGACACCAGTTTGCATTACAGTCACAGTCTCATATAAAAAAATTCACAGGTCGAGAATTTGCGTTGCAAATGTGTAGAAACAAAATCCTATGAATATAACAGTGTTCAAAAAGTTTTCGTCGGCATTGTGATACATTCGCGCATTTTCACACATTTCATAACTCTTAAAGTACGATTCTTGGTTTCCAACATCCTTTTCCACAAATCAGAGTCCCTAACCACTACTCCTTATTCCTTACCTTATTACACATGTACATATTCGTCGACACTTCTTCAATATTTCATCATAACAGATATGTAGCATAATCAAATAACTCATATAGCATCAGCTTATTAATCATAAACATACCTCAGCAGCATAATACACATCGTCGTCGTAATAATAACATCATAACACCTCAGTCAAATCTCAAAAACGTCGTAGCTTTCTGCAATAATTTCAAAACCTAAAAAAATTCTCTGCTCATTTCAATAGTGTCATCTACCTCAAACGTACTTTAAAATCGTGATCCCATACAAAATACATCATTCAAAGCTCTCATAACATCACAATGGTTCCGAAAAAATATGAACAGTTCACAAAGTACAGACAAAATACAATTTCGTAAGTGTGAAGTCATCCAACTGTGTAATTGCGTAAACATGTGTCACTGATTTTGTAAAAAAAAATTTTGTCTCTCTCAGTTAAATGATCATATAGCTGTGTAATTTATGTGTTAGAGAAATATGGTACCGTTCTGTAAAGTTGTATAAGCAGCTGGATGTGAACAGCGCATAGCGTTGTGCAGTTGGAGGTGAGCCGCCATCAGTGGTGGATGTGGGGAGAGAAATGGCGGAGTTTTGAAATTTGTAAGACTGGATGTCATGAACTGCCATATATATTATGACTTTTGAACAATATTAAGGTAAATACATTGTTTTTTCTCTATCAAAATCTTTCATTTGCTAACTATGCCTATCAGTAGTTAGTGCCTTGAGTAGTTCGAATCTTTTATTTACCTGGCAGTAGTGGCGCTCGCTATATTGCAGTAGCTTGAGTAACGAAGATTTTTGTGAGGTAAGTGATTTGTGAAAGATATAGTTTAATGTTAGTCAGGGCCATTTTTTTGTAGGGATTATTGAAAGTCAGATTGCGTTGCGCTAAAAATATTGTGTGTCAGTATAAGCACAGTCTTGTATAATTGTTCAAAGGGGATGTTTCATATGGTTTTCCAGCTGTGTTGCAGCATTGGATTTATAAAATAAACTTAAATGCATTTGCTAACGTGAACACTTTCTGTCAACGGATCTATTAAATAATTATTTTATGATCCACATTCTTCGAAAAAGGAGCTCTTGGAATGGAAAGAACAATAAGAAGGGACTAATAACAGTAACTGCATATATAATTTTCTTTTCAAGTACTTGGTAATTTTTTATAGAATTAGTTTTTGTGGTGCACCACTTTAATTACATGGACATTAAGATGTGAATATACATTTCCCTTGCTGCATTATTGTCTTTAGTGTAATATTTTTTTTGTTTGAGTTATGTCATGTTTAGATATAAGTTATTGCATTTGCTGCTACTGTTTGCCAGGCATAGTGCTACTAAATTTCACTTTACATTACTCTGTTAAGCCAGTTTTACTACTGATTTATTTTTCTTGTTGCTGCACATTGGCTCATATTAATTATAATTTTGCATTTTATCTGCTAATTTAGATTTACTGCTGCTTGCTTTGCAAAATGGCATTTTTTTGTCATTGCTGTTTGTGTTAATTGTTTTGTGCTGCTGCATTGCCTCATCCCTTAGTTTAGCATCTGAGCTCAGTAGATTTAAGTTAGCTTAAGAGGGGGTAGACTATATAAGAAACTAACTATAATGAATTGGAAGAAATGCATTGAGAAGCTATAAGAAAATGGTTTGGCAAAAAAAGTACTGTACAGTGGAGAAAAACTATTTTTTTTTTGAGGATGTGAACAAAATACAGAAAGCATGTTTGGATAGGACTTTTTGGAAATAATGAAGAACGAAGGAAGATCTCCAAGAAGTAAAGAAAGTTTTGTCTGCAAAATACTGCAGTAAAACAAACCCAGTCGTTTCCTTGTGTAAACCCACTATGTGTTTGTGTACTCTTGTGTATTTGTCTTTTTCCTGTCTTTATGTGTTTAGCTAATAGGAGTTATGATGTAGAATTTTTCTGATAATATGTTATTTTCTTTGTAAAGATGTTTGGACATTATTTATTCTGTTCTGTTTTAATGCTCATGTGTGAAGTTGAAGGGACTGTTAGTGTTTGCACGTGTGTTACTAATTCAGCAAGGGACTGGATAACAGCATTGCTGGTTCGAAGGACAATTCCAAAAACTTTGTGAGTGCACAAGTGGTGGTTTATGGACTTGCTATATTGTCCGCAAGTCTCTTCTATGGTGATTGTGCACCTGCACAGTTGCAACAGATGGCTGCTGGCCGTCTCTACAAGGACTACAGTGGGTCTACACCTTTGATGACTCACCAGTACCATTATTTCTACAAGGACTGCAGTGGGTCTGCACCTCTGGTGGCCCACCAATACCGTAATCTCTACCAGGACTACAGTGGGTCTGCTCTGTGATGACCTACCTACCAATATTCTTCAAAACGTCGAATGACTCTGCTGTGGGTTTCCTCTGTTGTGGCCCATTACCTGTCAGCATGTCAAGAGTCAGCACTGCCTTTCCGTTGTAAGGACAACACTACTTCTTCAAGACTGCATGGAAATCCACTACTTCCGTGTGCATTGTCTTTTACTGCTCAGACTTTGAGAAAAGAAACGGCAGTTTTACTGTGATGAATGATCAGGACTGTCTTTATGGACTGTGAGAAAATTTTAGCTTTTGACCAACATTGTATTAATAAGTGTGTGCATTTGATATCTTTCTTACTGTAATTATGAAATTTTTTTTCAAATCTGTATTGGCCACTGCCCAAAACAATTTGTAAAATTTGTTGTGGGGAGCATGGGGGCTATGTAAGTAGGCTGTGTAGGTTTTTTTATTGGTAACGCCACGTAGCGCTCTGTATGAAAATACTGGCTCTGCTGTGTGCATTCTGTGGCTAGTTTCCATTGTTGTCTGCCATTGTAGTGTTGGGCAGCTGGATGTGAACAGCGTGGAGCGTTGCGCAGTTGGAGGTGAGCCGCCAGCAGTGGTGGATGTGGGGAGAGAGATGGCGGAGTTTTGAAATTTGTAAGACTGGATGTCATGAACTGCTATATATATTGTGACTTTTGAACAATATTAAGGTAAATACATTGATTTTTCTCTATCAAAATCTTTCATTTGCTAACTATGCCTATCAGTAGTTAGTGCCTTGAGTAGTTTGAATCTTTTATTTAGCTGGCAGTAGTGGCGCTCGCTGTATTGCAGTAGCTTGAGTAACGAAGATTTTTGTGAGGTAAGTGATTTGTGAAAGGTATAGTTTAATGTTAGTCAGGGCCATTTTTTTGTAGGGATTATTGAAAGTCAGATTGCGTTGCACTAAAAATATTGTGTGTCAGTATAAGCACTGTCTTTTATAATTGTTCAAAGGGGACGTTTCATCCTCACATAATTTATTCATTAAAGTAATTGATCACAGTCCTGTTCCAAAAATGATGATGGGAAAGGACTCTGGTGAGTGTGACTGCTTAACAAATAAAGGCTGTCCTAAAAATTTACAGTTAAATTTATTTTCCTTCAATGGAACACAATATTTATCATGAATTTGTGCAAGGAACAACCACGTTTATTAACATAAGCCAAACGTTTAAATAGCCCTCGCTTGATACAGGTGTTGACAAGAACCTAGTACAAACGACACTGCATGGAACATGGAATCTAGTGTGCTTCTCTGCTACGAGAAAGGGGAGCAAAGAGAACAGGTGAAATGTATAATATCGATAAACAAGAGGGTAATCATGTGCAGTACCACGATATCACCTAGGCAGGCAAAGTGGTTCTACTGATGCCACCACCGTGAAATCTCAGTTCGAAGACTGGGCAGCTAAAAAATCAATTGAAACCCTATATGCAGGACCTGCGTATATTACCGGCAGTACGGCGCAAGGTGACTTGCTGACGATGGCTGCTACTCGTAGTCTGCACCGTTGCATGCAGATGAGCTCCGCCATGGAGACCAATCGAAGCGCGAGGGTGAAAAATCTGTGTTTGTCCAACCGCCGAGGCAAGTAAAACTGCAAATGAAATTACTCTGCCGTACGGGCGGCAAATTACGCGACCGACTCCTGCAGAAGCCAGGAGCCAACTCCCCTTCAAGTTCTCTTTCGCCTCGCGCGCAGAGAGCACGCGCTCCGCTATGCCAGAACTCGGTAAATAGTTGCCGATAAACAAACTTTTCACCGAATGCCGCCTTACAAATAATTGGTCTACGCACCCACTACCATACTCTGTCAACCTAAGCACCAATACCATTGTTTCCTGCCTATTTCCGACAGTGACGGCAAAGGATTGCTGACGTGACAGTAGAGCAGCTTATCACAGGCTGGTTTGATGGGGCAGGTGAGTGCTGCGGTAGCTCTACATGGAGGCACCAGCAACCCCGACAGGCTGCCGCTGACTCCCGCCTGCAAATTCTCCGTGTCGCCGCACATTCTACCAGCCCCTTATTTTCTCTATGCTTGACCTACTATTTTTAATGACGTTGTAGTCGATGTACTTCTTAATATCGCTTTTGGAAGAAGCAAACCAGGTGTAAATCTCACAGTATTCTAGTGATGATCTGGTAACGCAAATTTAGAATAAGTAGAACATTATATAAAGTTTATTGTGTGGTCGAGTGACACCCACGCCTCGTTCTTCCAGGCTGGTTTGATGGGCGTTAGTAAGTGTATGAAGAGGCCAGAGGGCCTGCCGTCTTACAATGTAGAATGTCAGTTTGCCAAGATCAGTTTGGAGTTCTCATGCATTTTTTACATTTACATTTACATTTGTATTCATTTACGGGAAAAATCATTCTTGTGTGACTTCTAAACGCTTAGTCAAGGGACGAGCGCCGCGGTTGTCTATTACATGTCACAAATATTTAATTCATTATTGAAAATTGAAAATTTCTGTAGATTACGCTTGAGTCCTGCATGAGTTAAAATTAGAAGTAGAGACTTCCGTATTTCTGAGATCGTATTCCGGTGGTTGTACAGAGACAATGATGTCATTTAAATAATTTGAACAGGACGGAACTTCCGACGTTACCTATTCAAGGAAGCGATGAAATAATGCGGAGCAGAGGCGCTTCCGAATGAAATGCACTGGTATTCTTTCGTACGATATTGCAGTGCCTGTGTTATTCTGATTACGATGCAAGGTTTTTTGGACATGCATTCATGTCCAAAGGAACTTTGCACCGTAATCAGAATAATACAGGCTCTGCAATATCGTATTTCTCTGCCGATACCGGCCAAGTGATTTTCAAGACAATGTCTAACCTGTACGGGAATATACACAATGGGTGTACGACTCGAGGTCGTAGACGCGTGGTTGACGACATATGGAAGTTTGGGTCTGGCCGTTAGTCGTGCACGGACAGCCAAATGGTAAGTCGACCGCTCGCGATAAGCGGTAAACGCGGGTTCGAGTCCCGGTGCGGTGCAAATGTTCACTGTCGTCATTCCATTCTACAGCTGATGGTTGTCATTATTCGCAATTGCGAACACATTTAGGGGTTCATTCAGGCCGACGTGCGTGTTAACTACTACATTACTTTTTCTTCCTCGTCCAGGAGTAGTTGAAGATAAACATCTGCCAAATCAATTTTTCAAAAGAGTCATTCACCTGTTAAGCGACGCATAAGCTCGTCAATGCGTTGAAGCGCCAACGAATCAGTCACTAAGCGTTAACTGTGGTTTTACAAATGGTACAAAGTCTGGTTTTAACGTTCGCTTTTCTTGTGATCACAACAGAAGATGCCCACTGAATAGCATGGGTGCCGCTGCTGTCGTGGTGTCGTCTTGTCACCGTTCTATTGGCTGACGTCGTCTCACAGCCTTCTCTGTTGTTTCGTTCAGACCGACGTGCCGGCGCTTGTTGTTACGCCAGAACATTCCTCCCCCCCCCTCCGCCCACCCCTCCCCGTCCCCCTCAAGGCGACGGACCATCGTCCTGTAGGGAGCGCGACAACGGCGGGGTAGGCCGGAGGGTGGACGCTGCGCTGGACCGGAAGCTATGGCTGCAGGGGACGTCAAGCTTCCGATCGAAACCCACCATCCGGCCATCGCTCTGGCGGAAACGTCCCCTGGAAAACGACCAGAAGGGTACGCGTCCACCTCTGGAGGCCAATAACCAGATGGGGAAGGCGTCAGCGGCTGCGTTGTGGGCGGGTCCAGTTCCATCGGTAGGACGAGAAGAGGCGGAGGAGGCGAAGGCTCCGTCTCCTTGGGGTCTCCCACGGTGTCGTGATGACACCCTCTGGCGGCTGCTGTGACCACGCTGTCCTCTGGATCCGCGAATCTGGCGGAAGAGACACAGAAAGATCATCGTGCACTGGCGAAGCTGATTGTGATGTCGGTGTGCATGCCGTCTGGACCTGAAATAAAATACATGCAAGCGCCAAGTCGACGGACGATCTCGCCTCGCGCCCACCGTTTGCTGCGGCTAAAAACCCCGTAAAGGACAATATCATGCGGCGCGAAGCGATGCTTGCGGCCTTCCTTCGGCGCCAGATGCTGAGGAGGCTGGAGCAGGTGGAGCAGTGTTCTACGGCGACGACAGTGAAGCAATTCCGCTGGCGAAGGCCCATCTCGTGGGTGCGAATGATAGGAGGCGAGAAACAGTTGCAATGCTTGATCCCTGGTGTGTGCGGAGTGAAATTTGCCCATCTGCTGCTTGAAGGTACTGACTAAACGTTCCGCTTCGCCGTTTGACTGTGGATGGAAAACTGCACTAGTTAGATACTGTATGCCATTTCGCTCACAGAATGTTTCACATTCAGTTGACGTGAACTGAGGGCCGTTGTCTGACACTATTACCTTCGAGGAAAAAAATAGAGGACAACACCTGAATTGTACGTGACGTTGTCGAGTTCATTGGCACAGCAAAAGGAAACTTTGTATTCGAGTCAACCACAATCAACCAACGAGTGTTCCAAAAAGTCGTGCAAAATCTATGTTCATACGTTGCCATTGCGACTTAGGCCAAGCAGAGAATTTTTGTGGCGAACCGGACTAATTTTCCGCACTTGCGTGACACTGTGACGTCATCTGTTCTATTTGGGTGTCCATACCCTGCCAAGGACAGAGTCGACGCGGTAACTGTTTCGCACGAACAGTCCCCCAGTGTCGTTGGTGAAGTAACTGCAACACTTCTTTTTGCAAAGCTTTAGGGGACAACACACGCGACTGTCCACTGTCATTTTGTACAAGACTCACACCTTTCTGTATAGCGAGGCTACGCCGACGTGCAAATTATCGAAAATGGTTCAAATGGCTCTGAGCACTATGGGACTTAACTTCTGAGGTCATCAGTCCCCTAGAACTTAGAACTACTTAAACCTAACCAACCTAAGGACATCAGACACATCCATGCCCGAGGCAGGATTCGAACCTGCGACCGTAGCGGTCGCGCGGTTCCATACTGTAGTGCCTAGAACCGCTCGGCCACAACGACCGGCTGCAAATTATCGGCGCACTACAGAGTTGCTTATGCTATGCAAGGAACGAGGCCAAGGTGTGCGAATGTATGTTAGCAAAATGTTCAAATCTGAATCAGCTTCACTGGCCTGTGAAAGCTTCAGCGTAAAAGATTGAAGCAATTCAGAATTCCGAGCATCGATGTGAAAACAAGATGCAGCAGAAGCATCGGAAGAAGTGAAAGTGCGTCCGCATTACCATGTTGAGCTATCAGACGATACACAATCTTGTGCTGCTATTGAGACAACAACAAAGCCCATCTTTGCAATTTTTGGGCAGTTCGTACAGGAACCGGTTTCGTCGGATGAAACAAGAACTGCTAAGGCTTGTGATCCGTTGCTAAGTAGAATTTTATGCCATATAACTAGTGGTGGATTTTGGTGACACCATTCACAATAGCCAAAACCTCTTTCCCAATTTGTGAATAGTTACACTGAGCTTTGGACAAGACTTTTGATGCGAAGCCAATAGGCCTGTCTTTATCTCCAATTCCGTGCGAAAGCACTGCACTGATTCCGTAAGAGGAAGCGTCAACTTGCAATACAACGGGTTTGTAAGGATCAAAGTCAACTAATCATCGATCACTGGGCAATGCATCTTCAATTTCTTGAAAAGCTACTTGGCATTCATCTGTCCAAACAAAGGGGACATTCACGCGACGCAAGCTATGCAGTGGGGCTGCGATTTGTACAGCTTTCGGTATGAACCGAAGACGGACTGCAATTCCGTGACATTGCGAGGAACTAGAAAATCTCGTATGGCTAACAAATGCGACTGAAGAGGATGTGCACCTTGACTGTTTATGACATGACCGAGATACTGCAACTCAGGTTCAAAAAAATCACACTTGTCTACACTTTAATCTTGCTTCAGATAATACACGAAACAAAGCACGCAAATTTGCAATATGGTCTTCAGATGTACGACCTGCTACGACAATATCGTCCAAATAGTTCGAATAGTTTGGTACTTGCGCAGTCAGCTGTTCGAAATACCGTTTGAAAATGGCGGGTGCGAAAGCACTGCCAAAAGGCAATCGCAAATATTTACACAAACCCAAATGACTATTTACTACACACACTTTTTGAGATTCTTCATCGAGCGGTATTTGGAGATACGCGTCGCGCAAATCAGATTTTGAAAGGTAGTAACCACCGGTTAATCTGTCCATGAGATCCTCTGATAGGGGAAATGGATAAGTATCAATAATAGTTTTTGTGGGTGGCCTATAGACTTAAGAGTCAACACAGAGACGAATGCGACCTGAAGGTTTCGTGAGCAAAACCAGTCGACTTGCCCATTGACTAGCTTCTACGGGCACAATAGCTCCGCTGTCTTACAATTCCTGAAGTTAAGCAGCGACTTTGTCCTGTAATGCAATGGGAACAGTTCTGGTCTGGAAAAATTTCGGTTGAGCATTGTCTTTCAGAGTAATATGTGCAACAAAATTGTTAGCCTTGTCTGAAACTTCAGAAAATACTTCCAGGAATTCATTTAGCAAGCTAGCTACACTGTCTTTTACATGGAACGCAGGCACTGACAACACATTGTCCTGAACGTTAAAGACAAATAAATCAAATGAATCAAGACCAAATATGTTCTCACAATTGCGTGATTGTAGCACTGTAAATGTCACTGTTTATCTATGTGAGTGATACGTAGCAGGCAAAGCACGTTTTCCGATAACAGGAATGTCTTGTCCATTATAACAAGCCAGTTGCGTGCTAGTTTTAGACAGGTGTGGGGAGCCTAACGGATCATATGTGTGAAGATTTAGCAATGTGACAGAAGCACCCGTGTCCAACTGAAATCCAACATATTTCCCACAAAGAAGTAAATGAACAAAAAGTTTGTTCGACTAGCGTACCACTGAAGAAACTGCACGTTTGCCAGTTTTGCTAACGCCTGTTGCAGACTTCGAATATATTGCATTAATGTCATTGGCCATGTGGCTAGATTTTCGTTCCATTACAAATATATGGATTGTGCATGTCCTTTCCTGCGACAAGCGTAACACTGAGTCTGTCGGGTAGGGTAGTATTGGTGTTTGTGCCGTGAATAACACCAAGAGCAAGACTTAATTCTATTTGAATGTGTAGCCACCTGTTTAGCGGGCTCCTACCGTGGTGTTGTTTACTCGGCGTGGTGAGTGCCATCGGCCGCTGCTGAATGGGCCGGTCGCAAACAAGGGACTCAACCCAACAAATGGCTGGCTGCTCAGATTTATCAGTGGACAAGGCACCTGAATAGTACTGATCTAGTATTTTCACTACCTGCTGAAATGATGAGCCTGACTGTTTCAAAATCTGTTCTTTGAGTTTGACATCAGTTTTTTTTTTTTTTGGCCTTTGAGTGTGTACTCAATTTAGCCATCGGCAACACAGTGACAATGTACACATAATTGAATAAACAAATACAGAAATGATGCATATTTACAAGAATAAAAAGCTTAACTGTTACAGTTTTGTACTCAATTTTTTAAAAATTTGAATTGAATTGAAAAATAATTAAAAGTGTCTTGGCTTACAATTCACACCAATTCTGAAATATCTTCATCAGCAATACATATTTATAATTGACGTACACCATTAAAACCTACATATTGTGACCAGCACTCTTGATGAAGTTAACGATCACTTTATATAGTCGAACGTCTTTAGTACACAAAAGAGAAGAAGCTGATTGAGGAAGATGGTAGCCCATACTCAGCAATATCTTCAAAAAGACCAACCGTTCACGGTCAAATTTGGGGCACATAAATAAGATGTGGTTGACATCAGCTTCCGACTCAGGATCGCACTCACATGCTGGTGAACTGTAAACGTTGATCCGATGTAGATGCTGTGGGAAAGAGGCATGATTGAAGCGGAGTCTTATGATGGTAGAAATCGTGGATCGGTCCAGATGTGTCCTCATGAACCACGGCTGTGAAGGAATCCGAGGTTGTAGCACTGCGTCATAACCGCCTTTTGTCTGTTGAGAAACGTTCCACATTTCCTGCCATTGTTGTCTTGCGTGATCCTTGACTGCACGTAAGTGGTCTGTATAAGGAAGCTTCAGATCCAGGACGGTGCCTGACGTTGCCGCTTGTTTGGCTAATGCATCGACTTCATCATTATAAACGATACCAGAGTGGGAAGGTACCCACAACAAATGGATCGTCCGGCCCGTGCGTGCGCTGCGAATATATTCAGATATCACATCCAAGATATAACAGTTGGTCGTTTTGTTCCATCGACTGTACTGAATGTTTTTAAGAACGCTTTGCGAGTCAGATACTATCAATATCTTGGGGAAAGAAGTGCTAGAGACAAACTTAAGTGCTTCCAAAACTGCCACTGTCTCCACCGTAAAAATAGAAGTGCTCGTAGGCAGTTTGACATCAGGTATATTGTATATGAGTGCATCACGCAACATAACATCTGAATATAAAGCACTACAAGCACATCTGAATTTACATTTCCTCGTCATAACTTGCAGATCTGTTACCCACCCACAATAAGTTTGTTCTTGATGTTTTTTACAATTAAAGAATTGATACCTAGGTGCTACCACATTCACTTGTTGGTCATTATAATTAGTTAGCGAATATACAACCTGGTCTTACGAAAGTTCACTCGCTGTGGTGTTAGGGAATAATTTCTGAATGAGACGAAACACTGCACTTCCTATCGTTGACAGAAAGTAAGGTAGTTTCACAGTCTCTGGTATGTTGTGAGCAATTACGTGTGCTTCAAACTTTTGCAACCACTCCAACCATTCCTCTTCTTATTCATGAAACTGGGGAAAAGGCGGTATAGGTGCAGGTGTTGCTGTAGGTGGTGCTTGTTCCATCGGGAGCACATCGTTGGCCAGTAGCTGCTGCACCGTGCTGAGCAGTGCAGATATTTGCTGAGTATGGAATTGAAATATCTGCGTTAACTGTGTTGCATCTTACACTGGCGGCCGTGGCGCATGAGCATGGGGTGGGATAGGTGGGGGGAGGGGCGTTTTGGAAGAGAGAATTGCAAGAAACACACAAGGCAAGCAAGAAAAATAAGTTCAAAAGCAAGGAAATTTCTGCAACGCCCACCTGAAAACACTATTAGCAAAAGAGGCGAGTTAACACCCCTGCAAAGTAAAGACAAGGGAGAACTAAGGCGCCAGCAAAACACAAAAGAAAATTCCAAGGCACTGAGGCGTGGGGTTTGACCTATCGAAGAAACTGATAAAGGTTGGAAAATGTATTATGTAAACTTCCCACCAAGTCTGTCCTTTGAGACTGTCTTTCTTTGATGTCTAAGTGTACTGTAATTCGTTTTCTGTAGTACAATGATCTGATGAAGAGTTTTCTTATACTTATCAATCAACTACAGGACAATCAGTGAAAGATATTTCCTATGAATGTCGTACTGCTTTAGTCAAATGTCCACTGTCTGTACCATGTTGTAAGATTCGAGTAAATACATTAACATTTTTTATCTCTTGAGAATCAGGCACAAAGATTATACTGAAAATTGCTTTTGAGCTCGGGAGAGGAAATTGCAAACCATCATTCATGTGGATAAACAAAATTACATTTTTCATTCTTGTAGGTTGAAGCTACGCTGAACACTGACCATCCTTCTGTGTCTTATTACTCAGCATGTGGCATTTGTTCATACAATATGTGAATGTTTCTGTGGAAAGAAAAAGATAAAAACATCAGGACGCAGACCTGGAGAGTGCTCAGCTACGTGATATACATACATACAGCATATGACAATTTATCAGTGAGGAGACACATGTATATACATCAGTGATTGGTTGTACTACGTGACTGCTGCAGCCGCAGTTGAACTAATCATTGATGAACGCTCATACGTAAATTCCTGAGAGCTTTCTCAGAGGCAGCATCAGTCAAAATCCTTTCCACATATCTTTCATTTGCACCCTGTCTCTGCTCCACACTCATTTCGGTAGGTGGTAACTCAACCATCTCTATAAGATAACCTGCAACATCTACAAATAGTACTTAGATAATGTACACACACACACACACACTAAAGAGTAATAACTGTGGTGTGTAAATGGAGGATTATCACGAGCTCCATGTTGCAGCTGTGATTCACCTCCATACCAACCCGACATTTCAACAGTAACATATATGAAATGACGCATAAGGTGACATGCATATATATGGGGGGGTGGGGGGGTGGGGGGGGGGGAGGGTGCGGGTGAGGAATGAATCAATAATGCTCACAAACTTGGACATTTCGTGTGGATGGAATGGGAGTGTGGCAGCGCATTTTCAAATGTTTATGCGAATGCTAGTTGATACACTTCCTCACTATTCATACTCAAATCAGTTGTATATAAAAAGTATACATGAAGCGATTCCTAATATATTAGAATATTCACCAGGGAATAAAGTACTTAAAAATTAATTCCTGCCAATGAGTTCTTACACTATCACAGCACGCCATACTGACATGTATATAGACGATAATTTTCACTTCCAGGGACAGCCCCATATATAGCTACAATATTTCTTCCTTTCTCCCTATGAACAGCCACACTCAGCGTCCATAGCGTATCACGCAGCGTCTCTCTTTACAAAGGAGCCGCTGCTTTTTCAAACATGACAATCACAACTGTCTTACCGTCACTGTGATGGTGAATACACCTCAGACTGTAACAACTATACATATCTCCTGTAACTTCTTTGTCTGCTTCTGCTTAATGTGGTATCTTTGTCGCCACATTCGTTCAGCCTTTTTGTAAATGTTTAATCACATTTCCTGTCACTTTATGTCACTGTAATTTATGTACCCGTGGAATTTTAAAAATTATGTGCTGTAAAAATACCAAGATGTCGAAATAGTATATTTAGAAATGGCTTATGCATAGGAAATGTAGGGTTGTACTGCAGGGAAGTCCCGCCGCTACGAATAGGAAAGGTGGATTTTACGTTGGAACCATAAGGAATCTTTGTGGCACAGGTGGTGTATGGTTAACATGCATACTTTCAAATCTCGTGTGTTGAAGGTTAAGGCAGCAAGACTGAGTAATAATGTTTCGGGTTGTGGAAGAGTACTGACTAATTATTCGTGGCATTTATTGGTTGGCTCTGAATCACAAAAATCCGGCCACAAAAAATAATTGAGCTGCTCGGGGGAACACAACGGTAAGCGCCATTGCTGTGTGTTTTGCGGTAGATGGCTAATTACACCACCTGTGGGATGCACAATGCAGTGAACTTACTAGTAGTTCAAAATTCACTCAACAGATGTCAGGGCGGAGCTTAATCGTAAGCGCAACTGTCCGCCTGTTTCGGAAACGTAATGG
Source organism: Schistocerca serialis cubense (assembly GCF_023864345.2). Classification (NCBI taxonomy): domain Eukaryota; kingdom Metazoa; phylum Arthropoda; class Insecta; order Orthoptera; family Acrididae; genus Schistocerca; species Schistocerca serialis. Next base: position 231,738,917 of record NC_064640.1, read on the forward strand.
TAAGTGACAGAGAGAATGGCGGCAAGTAAAAACATCTCCCAGATTATGGCAACAGTGAACATGGCAGAGGAATATACTTCCAATGATACTAATATCTTCGAGAGGGATCCTGAATACATTCCTAACGATTCAGATGACTCAGAGGTATGTTATTTTGTAAATATACTGTCTTTAGTACGTTTCACGAACATAATGGTAAGTGCATGTACATACCATTATGTTCCTGAAGTACGTTAATTTTGAGGTTATTTTAGAACGGCTACATGTTTTTGGCTAAGTGGTATGTGAATGCGCATTTCTCATTTATATTGTTACGTGTAATAATAATAATGGTAACGGTAATAGTAGTTTTTGTTGTTATACAGGTTAATAGCGAATCAGATCATATTGCCCAAAACAACGAACAGTGTATCGCTCCTGCAGAAACCATTCAGGAAGTGGCCCTCGAACAGACAATGAGGTCGTCTCGGAAAAGGCTGAGAGTCGATTCTCAACGCAGAATTAAACAGAAGAGGCGTAATTTGGGCGAAGAGTATGTTTCTCGTACAGGAGCAACTGTAAGTAAAACAACTGTGGGAGCTAATTGACAGTGCCCTCGTAAATGTTTCGAAGCCGAAAAGCAGCTGAAGAAAATTTCCGGAGAAACTGCACTATTTCCTACAGCGTAAAAGTTAGTGGCAGTGATATAAAAGTATGCAAGAAAGCTTTTCTTGCCATTCATGGTCTACATAACAATCGCGGTCGTGTCAAAAATATACAGAAGAAAATCGCATCCGGATCGACCACGCCACCCCAGGACAAACGGGCCAAGCATACCGTGCGTCCGCATGCTTACTCTTAAACTAGTGTTAGCCATGTCAGGGAACATAGCGACAAAATACGAGAGTCATTACAGACGCACAAACAGTCGTGCCAGATTGTGCTTGGGCACAGATGCAACAATCGCCTCCTGTTACGAGCACTATAAGAATGTTTTCTGCAAGGAGATGTCCTATGAGCCTGTATCTGTAGGCAAGTACAGGCGAATTTTCACTGAAGAGTATAACATAGGAATAAAGTCACCAAAGAATGATACATGTAAGACTTGTGACATGCTCAAAGTGCAAATTGAGAGCACTAATGCACCCCTCCCCCCAACTGAAAGTAAGTCTGAAGCATCAATTGGAATTACACCAACGTCGGGCAGAAGCAGGCCAAGCTAACATTGCCATCCAGACAAAACGACCAGAAGCAGACAGTAATCTACATGTTGTAACTTTTGACTTGCAGCAGACTCTCCCAGTTAAGTTGTGGTCCAGCTTTTTACAAAAGGGAGATTTGGTTGTATAATCTCAATGTTGATGATTGTGTCAAGAAGAAAGGGCGCTGCTTTTTGTGGAAGTAGACTACTGCTGCCCGTGGATCAGAGGAAATTTGGAGCTGCCTTTTGCTTTACTTTGAGGAAAACGTCATAAAAGGAGAGATTCTCATTGCGATATCTAATAACTGCTGTGGCCAAAATAAGAACTGGAACATGGTACTGCTTTGCAAATATCTAATTTCAACTGGTAGATTTCGTGTGATTGAACACCACTTCCCCGTGAGCGGGCACACAATGTTGCCGTCCGATAGAGATTTCGCGACAATTGAAAATTACGTTCGCCGACAAGTACAAGATGTGAACAGTCCAGATCAGTGGTGCGAGATCATCAAGAAGTCGGCTAAGAAGAATCCATTGCTTGTATATAATATGAAAAGACAGGATTTCTATTAAATACGACACTCTAAAGAAACGTTTGTCTTCAGAAAGAAGACAGTTGATGGTCGAGATGTCAAACTAAGGGAAGTATGTAAGTGGAAGGTGACCTAAGAATATCGATCATCTTTATTCATCAGCGTGACATTTTGTCATGATATTTGGCATAAATTAAGCTTCAGGAGACGTGGAAGACAAGGACCAGTTCCTACGCTTCGACTTAAATACAATGGGCCAAGCCTTTATTGAAAAGAAGAAAGTTGCTGACGCCCTGTCACTCCTAAATTACATACCTCCTGTCCACCATGGATTTTTCCTGTCACTAAAGCCAACAGTTTTTGATGAAAAAGACATTAGTAATGAGAGTGATGAATGATTTTGCAGCTTCAGTAAAGTGTTGGAGACTTACTGTAAATTTTAATATGTAATGTTCTATCACTGTTGTTGTTGCGGTCTTCAGTCCTGAGACTGGTTTGATGCAGCTCTCCATGCTACTCTATCCTGTGCAAGCTTCTTCATCTCCCAGTACCTACTGCAGCCTACATCCTTCTGAATCTGTTTAGTGTATTCATCTCTTGGTCTCCCTCTACGATTTTTACCCTCCACGCTGCCCGCCAATACTAAATTGGTGATCCCTTGATGCCTCAGAACATGTCCTACCAACTGATCCCTTCTTCTAGTTAAGTTGTGCCACAAACTTCTCTTCTCTCCAATCCTATTCAATACCTCCTCATTAGTTATATGACCTACCCATCTAATCTTCAGCATTCTTCTATAGCACCACATTTCGAAAGCTTCTATTCTCTTCTTGTCCAAACTAGTTATCGTCCATGTTTCACTTCCATACATGGCTACGCTCCATACAAATACTTTCAGAAACGACTTCCTGACACTTAAATCAATACTCGATGTTAACAAATTTCTCTTCTTCAGAAACGCTTTCCTTCCCATTGCCAGTCTACATTTTATATCCTCTCTACTTTGACCATCATCAGTTATTTTGCTCCCCAGATAGCAAAACTCCTTTACTACCTTAATTGTCTCATTTCCTAATCTAATTCCCTCAGCATCACCTGACTACATTCCATTATTCTCGTTTTGCTTTTGTTGATGTTCATCTTATACCCTCCTTTCATGACACTGTCCATTCCGTTCAACTGCTCTTCCAAGTCCTTTTCTGTCTCGAGACAGAATTACAATGTCATCGGCGAACCTCAAAGTTTTTATTTCTTCTCCATCGATTTTAATACATACTCCGAAATTTTCTTTTGTTTCCTTCAATGCTTGCTCAATATACAGATTGAATAACATCGGGGAGAGGCTACGACCCTGTCTCATTCCCTTCCCAACCACTGCTTCCCTTTCATGTCTCTCGACTCTTATAACTGCCATCTGGTTTCTGTACAAATTGTAAATAGCCTTTATCTTCCTGTATTTTACCCCTGCCACGTTCAGAATTTGAAAGAGAGTATTCCAGTCAACATTGTCTAAAGCTTTCTCTAAGTCTAAAAATGTTAGAAACGTAGGTTTGCCTTTCCTTAATCTAACTTCTAAGATAAGTCGTGGGGTCAGTATTGCCTCACGTGTTCCAACATTTCTATGGAATCCAAACTGATCTTCCCCGAGGTCGGCTTCTACCAGTTTTTCCATTCGTCTGTAGAGAATACGCGTTAGTATTTTGCATCCGTGACTTGTTAAATTGATTGTTCGGTAAATTTCACATCTGTCAGCACCTGCTTTCTTTGGGATCGGGATTATATTCTTCTTGAAGTCTGAGGGTATTTCGCCTGTCTCATACGTCTTGCTCACCAGATGGTAGAGTTTTGTCAGGACTGTCTCTCCCAAGGCCTTCAGTAGTTCTAATGGAATGTTGTCTACTCCCGGGGCCTTGTTTCGACTCAGGTCTTTCAGTGCTCTGTCAAACTCTTCACGCAGTATCGTATCTCCCATTTCATCTTCATCTACATCCTCTTCCATTTCCATAACATTGTCCTCAAGTACATTGCCCTTGTATAGGCCCTCTATATACTCCCTCCACCTTTCTGCTTTCCCTTCTTTGCTTAGAACTGGGTTTCCATCTGAGCTCTTGATATTCATGCAAGTGGTTCTCTTTTCTCCAAAGGTCTCTTTAATTTTCCTGTAGGCAGTATCTATCTTAGCCCTCATGAGATAAGTCTCTACATCCTTACATTTATCCTCTAGCCATCCCTGCTTAGCCATTTTGCACTTCCTGACGATCTCATTTTTGAGACGTTTGTATTCCTTTTTGCCTGCTTCATTTACTGCATTTTTATATTTTCTCCTTTCATCAATTAAATTCAATATTTCTTCCGTTACACAAGGATTTCTACTAGCCCTCGTCTTTTTACCTACTAGGTCCTCTGCTGCCTTCACTACTTCATTTCTCAAAGCTACCCATTCTTCTTCTGCTGTATTTCTTTCCCACATTCCTGTCAATTGTTCCCTTATGCTCTCCCTGAAACTCTGTACAACCTCTGGTTTAGTCAGTTTATCCAGGTCCCATCTCCTTAAATTCCCACCTTTTTGCAGTTTCTTCAGTTTTAATCTACATCACTATGTGTTGTTAATGGTGTATGGTAATGTAATAATTCTTGTATATTTCATTTGTCTTAGTCAGTTCTGAGTTTCATTTATGTCTGTATAGTAGAAGATAGATGTTAGAACCACTACAGAATAAAAGGACTGTTCAAAAAAAATTATTCAGATTTGCGGATCAATTGAAACTTTAGATGCGCTGTATCTCGAAACTGTGATTTTGGCGCTTACCATTTTGTTCGCCCAAGAAGATCAATTTCGAGAGCTTTTATACATCAAGATCCATGAGTAAGTTTGCTACCTTTACTTTGGCCACAGAAAATCGACACCGTCACCACCTGCACCTAAAGTAAAAGTTTGGTATTGTAAATGTCTGCACAGATCAGTTATTTGCTTTACATGCTAATAAGTATCATTTCTATATGTGAATATTTTAGATCAGGCTTTACCATGATTCCTATTAATATCGAATAAAACACGCTTACTGTTAGCAGCCACTGGTTAATTATATCCACAATGCGTTTAGATGGTTTAAACCTCTATCATCAGGTCGGTTTACATGTATTATTATGACATATGTATGTGTTGTGTTACGATTTTGGGGTAACTTGTGGCACTGTCTAGTGGAGAAACAAAAAAACTATTTCAGAACATGGTTATTGGGAAGTTTATGACTAAAACTAATTGTACATCTAAAGCTGAAAATAGAAACGTAAAACAGAATACCACCAGTGCACACAGGCCCCTTTATCGTAACACATCACATGTGATCTGTCATGTTTTTTAAACGAAGATGGTGTCCTCAAGTACTAGGTGCAAAAACATATAGCAAAACAGAAACATCATCTCGAAGTGCATAGGATCTCGAAGTACAAAAGATATATACCATAACAACATTATTATTTGGAATAAGTTTTAAAGGACTGTGGAGATATCTGTTTGAGTCTCTGAATACCTGCGTTGGAATAAATATTTCAAGACGTATACAAATCCTTTCCAATCAAGTTTATACAGCTTGAATTTCATACTCATTTTATACTCGTTTATATAATCAAGTGACATACTGCGAACTTTAAGTACAATAAATACGTTGCCAGTAGCGGTAAAATTATATTATATATTTTATACATAAATGACAGTTTTGATGTGACTCAGAGATAGGGGTGAAAAATCGAGGCACAGGAGGACAGAGAGTGATATATATTCAGATACAGGCTGAAAAGGAGTGATTGGAGGAGGGCAAACTTTACCAGAGCACAGGGTTCTTAAGATTATATCTCTTACATGTAGTGACTAAGTAGTGTGTATTGGAGGAATATTAGTGATACTCAAGCATATTACAGGCGTTGTAATCAATGAGGTCTTCACATTCGTGGAGGGCAATATGGAAGAGTTAATGGAGATGTTGGAGGTAGTACCTCAAGGACGAGGTTAATGGCATACTATTGGAGACACAGGAGGTGGAGGAGGAGGAGGTTGAGGAGGAGAAGGTAGAGTAGAAAGAGACACATGTACACTTTTCTCATGCTATTTGTAGATTCTCACCCCGAATTCTTTATAAAATTGTCATTTCTTACACACACACACACACACACACACACACACACACACACACACACGACTCACACACACACACACACATATCACATGCCTGAGCACTCTCAAATCATGTCATTGATATAGAATACAGCGTCCTAATGTTTTTATTTTTTGCCTTCCCCTGATACTTTTACATGCTGTAAGAAAAAACCCTGTATGCTGCGTAATGAAGCATAAGATGATGGTCTATGTCAGCGTAGCTCTAACCAACACAAATAAAAAAAGGTTTTTGTGTTTATCCATCTGAAAGATTGTTTGTTATTTACATTTCTGCAAAGAATCTTCCAACGTGCTAAGAGGTTGAGTTTTTTGTATGACAGTGGCAGGAAGTACCTACAGAAAAAATATGTCTTACTAACTACCATTAACGCATCCAGCCATTTGTAGTAATTCTGGTGGTAGAGGAATCATTCTACCTATAGACATAAATATATAGCTATAAACGGGAAGCCTACTGGCGCAGACAACATGGGTTTTATACATACACTATGTGCTCAAATGTATCCCGTCCTCTGGCTGAAAATGACGTCCAAGTTCGTGGCTGCTCCATCGGTAATTCTCGAATTCAGTATTGTGTTGGCCCACCCTTAGCCTTGATGACAGCTTCCATTCTCGCAAGGATACGTTCAGTCAGGTGCTGGAAGGTTTCCTGGGGAATGGGACACCGTTCTTCACGGAGTGCTGCACTGAGGACAGGTATCGATGTCGGTCCGTGAGGCCTGGCACGAAGTCGGCGTTCCAAAACATCCCAAACGTGTCCTATAGGATTCAGGTCATGACTTTGTGCAGGCCAGTCCATTTCGGGAATGATATTGTCGTGTAACCACTCCCTCACAGGCCGTGCATTATGAACAGGTGCTCGATCGTGTTGAAAGATGCAATCGACATCCTCGAATTGCTTTTCAACAGTGGGAAGCAAGAAAATGCTTAAGACATCACTGTAGTCTTGCTTCTGTGATAGTGCCACGCAAAATAACAGGGGGTGGAAGCCACCTCCATGAAAAACACGACCAACCATAACACCATCGGCTCCGAATTTTACTGTTGACACTACACAAGCTGGCAGATGACATTCACATCTTGCCATCGGATCGCCACACTGTGCACCGTGATTCGTCGCTCCACACAACGTTTTTCCACTGTTCAGTCGTCCAATATTTACTGGTCTCACACCAAGCGAGGCGTCGTTTGACATTTACCGGCGTAATGTGTGGCTTATTAGCAGCCACTCGACCATGAAATCCAAGTTTTCTCACCTCCCGCCTAACTGACACAGTACTTGCAGTGGATCCTTATGCACTTTGGGATTCCTGCCTATTACACATTACGACCCTCTTCAAGCGTCGGCGGTCTCTGTTAGTCAACAGACGAGGTTGGCCTGTACGCTTTTGTGCTGTATGTGTCCCTTCACGTTTCCACGTCACTATCATCGGAAACAGTGGACCTAGGAATGTTTAGGTGTGGAAATCTCTCGTACAGACGCACGACACAAGTGACACCCAATCACGTGATCGCACTTGGAGTTCGTGATTTCCACGGAGCGCCCCATTCTGTTCTCTCACGATGTCTAATGATTACTGAGCTCGCTGAAATCTGGCAGTACGCTGCAACACAATACATCTAATATGAAAAACGTATGTTTTTGGGGGTGTCCGGATACTTTTGATTACATAGTGTAGGTATTATATATAGCTATATTTTTAGCTGGGGAAACGTTTTTTCTCCCTCAGCCCAGGATCTTGTTAAAGTGTCATAACACAACTCGGAATTCTGTATCGAGATGGGTACACATCAAACTTGTATTGTAAGGCTGCAAAACACTTCTGTAGTTCACTACAGAGCATGATTGGAATTCTCAACAGGAAAGATATGGTTGAGGACTTGATATTACGTATATATTTCAGCAGCAGCGAGGTTTGGTAGAATTTACGATATCAGTTAATAAACATGGTGGTATTTGTTTAACATTTATAGCAAAGGAAGGTGGTCATACAATGCTGTGCTCACAGAGAATGTGAGTGAGTGGTATATATTCACACAACTGGCAATCGAACTGTCCAAATCGAGCATTCTAACGCGAAACTATTACCACTGCACTAACGTTTTTTATGTATGATTCGCCAACGTGTCGGCTTACTAAAAAGGGCTTGAGGATTAGTTTTGTATTACGTGTACAGGTTTGAGAGTGACGGTGGACGATCACCAACAACTTTTTTGCCAATGGAACCGTCCCAGATTCCCAAAGGGAGGGGCGGGGGAAAAGTGGGCAGGGGTCGCAACTCGAAGCCTGGTGACCATGTCCCGTTCCCTCCCTCAGGAACCACGGAAAGCGTAGAAACGAGGGGTAGTAGAGGTACAAAACCTACCAATGAGACAAGGGTCTTTTTTATTCTTTATTTTTTTATTTTGTTAAAATCACTACCACAAGTAGCAGGAGGAGGGTGCGTCAATCTGCACGCTCTGTGGGACTATCGATGCATATTTTCTCGGAGAAGAACATTCCAATAACCAGAGAATAATCAGTACTAAAAGTGGAAAATGCGTGGATGAACCGCTCATTGTAGTAAAACCCAATTCTCACCATCACCAAAGAAGAAGTGAACAGCGTGTCCACAACTCCACTTCACGGAGTTCGTCTCCGTTTGTGGAAAGTATCCAGAGTCCTGAAAGAGGAGCAGGTGAGGAGGTATCTGATCAGAAGTTGTACAGTACTGAAGGCCAGCATCTGTCGCACCAAGAACCAAACACCTGTTGCCAATTCGCAGAACAGGCAGTGCTCGTCCGAGTCCAAAACAAGCGACACACATTGGTGTGTCTCCCAGGTGAATCACGTGAAGGCATGATCGGCATATTTGCTTCCCGTTGACCATTAGGTACCATCCAGATTGGAAGTCACTGGAAAGCTACGGTGCGTGCTCCGATCTGCAGACGGCATTCCAGACTTCCCCTCAACGACATTCAGTTTCCTGCTCCGCTGGAGATAACCATAGATCGTCTTCATGGATATCAAGCGCATTTGATAGTGCGTTATGGACATAGCTCAGTTTGAGTGAAAAAAAAACGGAAGTAAAAAGAGGGTGGCGAGACGTCTGAAAGCTGGATGGGTGCAGAGAGAGCATGGTGAAAAGGCCTCCAACAACATGCTGGTAAGACACGTAGGACAGCGGCGCCACAGCACCGTTTGAGAGCTGATGAAATGGGCTATCACTCTGTCAGGGACATAAAACAGATCTAAAGTGCCCCTGCACCACAGGGAAGTGAGGGACTCATACCAAACATTGAACAGCAAGCCATAGCAAACATATGACCTCTATGTAGCTAGCATGCGGCGGACCATGGATGGCAGAATGAAGAGTGTCTTTTCTAGAATACGTGACACCAAATAAACGTTATTGCGTCCATTGCAGAAGAGCATTGCTTCCCGTTGACCATTAGGTACCATCCAGATTGGAAGTCACTGGAAAGCTACGGTGCGTGCTCCGATCTGCAGACGGCATTCCAGTCGATGTGATGTGGAGATACTTCCCCTCAACGACATTCAGCGACATGGGACTAAGAACATCACACACGTCAATGCCCGAGGCAGGATTCGAACCTGCGACCGTAGCGCAGCAACAGACATGGCCACCGAAAAGACATACCAGACAGGCGTTGATCCCAGCTCGTAATTGAGACAGTAGGCGCCAGCAGTTGAGAGCAATCGTACACCACAGATCACACATGAAATCGAGTCTTAAGCGTCAGATAGTAGTATACACAAGCAATTGACCAGCACTGTCAAGCCCCCGCACCTATAGCCATAGCTCTTGATTTGTGAATGCTAAGACAGCTATCAGAAGCTTCACTGCAGGTGGTAATCCACGCCAAGGACTCCATGACCTCAGCACAGCTACAAAGAACGAGGACGAGATCGACTGCATATGCAGTGCAGCGACAGAAAAATGGTTCAAATGGCTCTAAGCACTATGGGACTTAACATCTGAGGTCATCAGTCCCCTAGACTCAGAACTACTTAAACCTAACTAACCTAAGAACATCACACACATCAATGCACGAGGCAGGATTCGAACCTGCGACCGTAGCGCAGCAACAGACATGGCCACCGAAAAGACATACCAGACAGGCGTTGAAGGAGGCCACAGAGTAATAGTTCATGGAAAAAGTGTACAACAGTGCAGAGAATGGGCAGCCTTCACACACTGAGTGACAGATCAAGATGGGAGGAGCGAGACAGGAACTGTGGAGTACACAGGACGTCGCTCCATGAAGGAGATGCATTATGACACCGATGGCAGTATCAGGGTGTCTCATACTGTAGAGCACCCCCCCCCCCCCCCAAGTAGCCGTGATCCAGCCAAAAGAAAGCCTGGCTGAAGTCAAGAGTGGCCAAAAGACCAGCCACAGGACGAGCCTGAGCAAGAGCGATTATGTCCCGATAATGACAGAGGGCAACGTGGATGTTATTGGCATCGCCCAAACAGCTTTGATAAGGAAAACCACGTAGCAGACCGTCTGTTTAAGCTGTGCAGCCAATAGCTGAGTATAGATCTTCGTGTCGCTGTTGAGCAACATCAAGGGGTGATTATCGCATATCCATGATGAACCCTCAGGCTTGTGAATGTGAATGAGGAGACCATCTAGGAAACTATTGGGGATCTGCACGATAAGCGACATAATGTGTCGACAAATTTCCCCCCACACTGACGACAGTAGGGGAGGAAATATCCGATAAAACTCTGCTGAGAGGCCATCGGGGTTGGGTGACTTGTTTGTAGAACCAATCATGATAACACCATGGGCTTCGTTCTCCATGACATCGACAAGCAGATCTTTCATTGCTTCCTCAGGCCCTGAAGCAAAGGATAATCGGGAGATTACCACAATATTGGCGGGGTGGTGACGTTATGCAGAGTAGAATGTAATCTAATGCGTGTATAGGGCTGAGTCTGCGTTAGATATCTAAACACCATCCGTTATCAGTCACAAAAACATTAATCAGAGTCCTCCAATGGTGGTGCAGTTTCACTAAAACGTGGTAGACAGATGGACGCAACTGTGCTATCACATCCTGTGTGCACGTCCTGAAGTTGTTATAGAGAGAGAGAGAGAGCAGTGAATTGTGCCTTGGCACCATTCGCCATTGCCTGATGCTCTGGCGAGTACAGCATCGTAGTACATTCCCAGAGTGTAGTGAAATAGAAACCCTGGGTTCATTGCCGCCATGCCGCAATCTCCCTTATGTAACCAATCATTTCATTCCCAGGCTTGTTTATTTCTGGTAACTCTTCAATCATTAAATGTCTACAACATACAGCACATTTGTTATAAGTGAATTTCTTGAACAGTTCTGTAACTATCAGGAATCCCACAAGGAGCTTACCTTACTGCGTTTGCAAGGTTTGGCGGAAGTGCGTGTTTATATTTTTTTTGTCTTGAACTTAATATTAATTTTAAAGTTATTTTACCATATAGATTTTCTAAATTAATTGATGATTTGGATTTTGCAATAATTAAAGAAGGACAAATCAAATTGAATTATAAAGGAATGAAGAAACTTAAAAATAGAAATAATGAATTTCATGATTTAGAGTTCATCAATGTGATTTTTAAAAATAATGTACTTTGTTAAATAATGCATTTTAATTAATTTACTTCCCTTCACAATTTGATTTTTCTAAATAATGTAATTTTTTAGCTAATGCATTTTTAATTTATTTACTTATGTTCACAGTTAAGATTTTTTAAAAATAACTTACTTTTTTAACTAATACATGATATTCTGCTGCAAATCGTATTGTATTTTAGGTAAATCACTCAGTTATTATGATTAGTTGTATTATTGTACAAATAGGTATTTCTATAATCGGTTGATTTTACGAAATACACTGAATTTTTAAATTTTTTTTAAATCAGTTGTTTTATATATATAAAATACAGAATTTATTTTAACATTATCTTAGTGTCCTGGAACATAGAAAAATAATCTGCTCGTGCTGCTGGAGGAACGGAACGCCCCACAACAAGAACCTTTCACCAACCTTCTGACCAGTATGTGAGCACATTGCATAGGAACTGTCTGTAGGCATCATACACTCTATTAAGAACCCTCGCCCGCCTTTAATAATGTGCAGGCGACCATCATAAATTGCAGTGAATTCAGTGTAATCATTTGTCTCTGAGTAACACTGTCAGATCTGTTTGTCTCATTGCGTATGTCTTTGTTACCTTCTGTACTACACTGTAGCAGTGCTTTCTATGTATGGTCCAAATCTCTTTGAGCTTTGTTGCTTGGCCGTGACACATCATGCCACAGTTACTTTCGTCCTTAAGTTTTGCACACCACTGTATACTCGTAATATCCAAGCAGTCACCCTAAACCCCTATTTCCTACGACACCTAACGGTGGTCTCTTAGAGAAGGGGCCTTCAAACTACGGCCTGCGGGCCAACACCGGCCCATGAACACCAGCAATCCGGTTCGCGGTGATGAATCAGATGTGCATGGCATCTGGCCTGTCGCAACATTTTTTATACAGTCGAACCTTGCTTATCGAGCACCTCCGATAACGAGCAATTCAGCCAACAAGTAGAAGAAAACTTAAGAAACTGACTCGTTTAATGAATGATGTTCTACGTAAAGATTTTGTTTAGTGTTTTTTCAGTCTTTAATAACCATTTCAAGAATCACTTTCTGCCTGGATCATTCTTTCTGGCCAGTTAAATGAACACTAAGTCACACGCTCTATTATAAACTACCGTTCTGTAAAATAGTAGCTCCAACAATGTTGTATTCAGTCAGCTGCAATGATCGCATTGCGCTTCGTGCCACAACTGTTGTCGCCCGTACACTGCTAACGCTTCCGCCACGATATTGCAAATTCTCTGCAATGATGTTACATGATATTTTCTTAGCAGGTGCATGTTAATCCTTTCCATTACAGAATCTGTTTATGAATTCCAATTCTGATTTGTCATCATTAACTAAGATGAATTCATTAAAAATGCCCATATGGCAGTAGCTATGCTCGCTACGAATTTAATTCATCATTTTCTATGTCTCTTTTTTGACAAATTTTGAAGCACATACATAAAAAATATCTGTAAACAACTTTCTTCTAAAATATTATGTACTCTACTACAAATAAAAAATACAGTACTGTGCTACAAACCTGTGTGTACCTATTTTTCAGACTGGAATGGATTGACACATTCTACAAAGATTCCTACAGAAAAAGTGTTTCACTTAACGAGTGGTCATTACAAGTTAGATACAGGACAGAATCATGCTCATCAAGCGAAATAACACTGTACAATGTAAAATTTAAAATTCAAATAAGTCAAGCAAAATATGTACAATAATCATTTGTTTTTATTTCATTACCAATGAAGACACACGTTAATTGGCATATGTAACATAATTAAACATTTAACTGTAATCAAGTATATGAGATATCCCGGAAATGTATCGTACATAATTGATGTACATAGGCAGTTCCCATAATGAAATTAAGCACTGTAATTACGCAAAATTTTTGGTAACATTTGTAGCAAGCAGCCATCTTATAATCTATACAAAATCAGTGAGAAAACAGTCTACATCGCGATGGTACATTATTAAAATGACCGGTTTTGGTCTAGGCTTAGGTCATTTCAGACATCTCCATCAGCCGAAGCTGACGATGCATAGAACAGCCAGTTGACCTCAGTCGCTAAAATTGCTGTGAAAAGATTTCCTAAGCCTAGACCGAAACCGATCATTTTAATTAAGTGCCGTCGCGATCTAGACTGTTTTCTCACTGATTTTATATTGTAATTATGATTACTGCGATTTATGTAGCTGTAACTTCCCTCTTATGATTGTTTGCAGTTGTCGATCCAGTTTACTACAAGAAATTATCAGCAGAGCGTTGAAATGTACATCAGTTAGTTTAGATTCTTTGTATATTTCATTTTGGAGAATATTTTTTAACAGCGGTAGTTAGTGCTGAAAGTTGGAAAAGAACAGGAGCAAACTTATGCGATTAAATAAAAATTATAAAATTCCGTCAATGAAGAATTTAAATACTTATCTTTATAAAAATTGCTACATTTTGAATGAACCATTTCCATTTGAAATTCTGGGGCAAGACTTTTTATAACGGCATTAAAAAATTTTTGAAAAGTTTGATATCTTTGGAAACTATATCAAAATCTGAAAAACGAGACTCAAAATTGATTATTAAACCACTCGAAATTTCAACTGCGAAATCAACCTTAAATAGAGTCTCTGATTTCTGACTGAATGTTTGGCATGTATTGAACGGTGTGTAACATTTCTCATTCAAATAGACTGAAACAGAACGATGTTTTGTCGAAAGAATTTAATATGAGTGTACTAACAAGCAGTTGCTGGTTTTCGCCTTATAATTTTCAGTTAAGTTCGTTCATATGTTTAGTTAAATACACTCCTGGAAATGGAAAAAAGAACACATTGACACCGGTGTGTCAGACCCACCATACTTGCTCCGGACACTGCGAGAGGGCTGTACAAGCAATGATCACACGCACGGCACAGCGGACACACCAGGAACAGCGGTGTTGGCCGTCGAATGGCGCTAGCTGCGCAGCATTTGTGCACCGCCGCCGTCAGTGTCAGCCAGTTTGCCGTGGCATACGGAGCTCCATCGCAGTCTTTAACACTGGTAGCATGCCGCGACAGCGTGGACGTGAACCGTATGTGCAGTTGACGGACTTTGAGCGAGGGCGTATAGTGGGCATGCGGGAGGCCGGGTGGACGTACCGCCGAATTGCTCAACACGTGGGGCGTGAGGTCTCCACAGTACATCTATGTTGTCGCCAGTGGTCGGCGGAAGGTGCACGTGCCCGTCGACCTGGGACCGGACCGCAGCGACGCACGGATGCACGCCAAGACCGTAGGATCCTACGCAGTGCCGTAGGGGACCGCACCGCCACTTCCCAGCAAATTAGGGACACTGTTGCTCCTGGGGTATCGGCGAGGACCATTCGCAACCGTCTCCATGAAGCTGGGCTACGGTCCCGCACACCGTTAGGCCGTCTTCCGCTCACGCCCCAACATCGTGCAGCCCACCTCCAGTGGTGTCGCGACAGGCGTGAATGGAAGGACGAATGGAGACGTGTCGTCTTCAGCGATGAGAGTCGCCTCTGCCTTGGTGCCAATGATGGTCGTATGCGTGTTTGGCGCCGTGCAGGTGAGCGCCACAATCAGGACTGCATACGACCGAGGCACACAGGGCCAACACCCGGCATCATGGTGTGGGGAGCGATCTCCTACACTGGCCGTACACCACTGGTGATCGTCGAGGGGACACTGAATAGTGCACGGTACATCCAAACCGTCATCGAACCCATCGTTCTACCATTCCTAGACCGGCAAGGGAACTTGCTGTTCCAACAGGACAATGCACGTCCGCATGTATCCCGTGCCACCCAACGTGCTCTAGAAGGTGTAAGTCAACTACCCTGGCCAGCAAGATCTCCGGATCTGTCCCCCATTGAGCATGTTTGGGACTGGATGAAGCGTCGTCTCACGCGGTCTGCACGTCCAGCACGAACGCTGGTCCAGCTGAGGCGCCAGGTGGAAATGGCATGGCAAGCCGTTCCACAGGACTACATCCAGCATCTCTACGATCGTCTCCATGGGAGAATAGCAGCCTGCATTGCTGCGAAAGGTGGATATACACTGTACTAGTGCCGACATTGTGCATGCTCTGTTGCCTGTGTCTATGTGCCTGTGGTTCTGTCAGTGTGATCATGTGATGTGTCTGACCCCAGGAATGTGTCAATAAAATTTCCCCTTCCTGGGACAATGAATTCACGGTGTTCTTATTTCAATTTCCAGGAGTGTATGTATACGATGTTAACTTTCATAACCACTCATTGTTTTGTAATTTAGCCAGAAGACGATTCCCTTAGTCAAAAATTCCGATTGTTGTTCGGATCTCAAAAAATTGCGTCAGAGTTTTTCCACAGCTAAGCCAGCGTACTGCTGTATAATCTGGTAAGCTATTTTCTTTAGTCTCCTTAACAAACCACAGAACTGACGGTAATTGAGAGCATGTGATCTTACATAATAACTGCTGACATGATTGGTTTTAAAACTTCTGAGATATCCAAGTTTTTTCTGCACAAAAACAGTTTATAAATGATGCAATGCACGATTAATGGTTGTGATCCACTGACATTTTCTGGCATCTGGGACACAAGAGCTACGACACCATCATTTTTTCCACATACGTTTTTGCCACCATCAGTTGTAATATACATTACGATTCCACTGTAGATTTTTTTCTGAACAGTATTTTCTAGTCTAAAAATTTCTTCTCCTGTGGTCTTGCCATGAAGGCTATCGACGCCAAGAAGCTCTTTATTGACTTCATAATTTTTGTTTATCCCTCAAATAAACATTAATACCTGTGCGGTATCTGAAATACACACACACACACACACACACACACACACACACACAATTGCCTTATTACTTGACTCAGTCACCAAATATTGATGCCCCCTGCGCTTTTAAATTTCTGCACTCATTACCTATCTTCCGCTTCTTTTCTATATTTACACAAATCCACAACAAAAGGGATGTAACTGCATATCAAAATTATGCCAATTAATAGTATTAAGAGCAATGGTTCCGAGTAAAAAGTTACACTGGATTTATATTCAAGCAAATTTAGATTAAATCTAATACTCACCATCAAACACACAGTATCATCACTAAGCAACTGTAGTACAGTCTCACTGTATTTTGCTTTTCGGATCGCACATGTTGCCGCTTCCCCCAAGATGGCGCTGTACTGCTGCACTTAACTTGTCTAATCCGTGGAAGACTTCACTGCAACACATTCAGCATTATCGGAAGTAGCCTTAACGATACGTAAAGCGCAGCACATGCATCGGCTATTACCAAGACAATGAAATGACCTGAACAATTGTCCGTAAGTGTCAACAGAAATTGCGAAATGGATTCCACCCCCACTCCCTATGCCACAGATATTTCAACCCCCGTTTAGTGCTGAAACGAAAATTGCGCGTAATACAGCACTACAGTATGTTGGTATGATGAACTGTAGTGTGTCCAACTGTTTCTGAGCCACGCCAGCGGTAACCACGATTGCCACAGCGTGGCGAGAAATGTAGCGGTGGGAAGATATCCCCTAGTGCTGATACCGTATGCAGGTCGCGCTACCTTCTGACTACTTTCCGTGGCGTTAATGATACAAGTAACAGAGTTTCGTGAAAGTGCGTTACAATCACTTTCTACGAGTGTTATTTGTTTGTAGCAATGTATATGAAATGAAATTAAGGCCACAGCTCAAGGTCAAGCAATAAGAGGAGTTCCAAGTAATATTAGGGTACTAGACCTAAAGAAAACTTAAACAGACTGTCTCTTGGTCTAGGCCCTTGGGACTTAGTGAAAGCGCCAGTGTGGCCCTTAGGCTAAAATATTTTGGGACACCTGTCTTATATGGCTTCAACTGCTGCAATGTTCTGTGGAGTCACAACTCGTTGTGCCTGACCTGGACGATGAGCATCTTCCACTGAAATCACATATTTGCGAAATTCCTACTCCATTCGTAGACTTGCTGCTGTACCAAAAATGCATCACCGTACTGAACCTTCATCCATCGATGAATTTCAATAGGTTTCACACCTTCACTACGCAAAAACCGAATAACAGAACGCTGATCTCCCTTCGTGCAAGTCGTAAGTGAGGTGGCTATCTTTATACTGATTCTGCGACGGTATGTGTGCATCTGCACTATGCTGCCAGCTACAGGCCATTCTGCACGCTGTTTGTAGCATGCTTACCAACTTATAGGATAACGGCGCGAAATTTCGATTTGTTATTACAAATTTTAAATTTTCATTTGACCCACCCTCGTAGTATGCCCAGAGGTTGGTTCGGGTAACCCGGTTCACCAAAACGCGAACTCAGCCATCGAAGTGTAACCTCACAGGGGTGGTCGCCATTTGGCGACATACAAGAAATACGTATGGCAGCGGACGCAGAGAGCAATACCCGCCACACCTTTTTCTCAGAAGTTTAACTGCCATTACAAAGTATATCCGTAATCTTTTCGGTACAATTATAGAGGTGCTCATTTTTAGCTCCTTCTTTGTTACATTTGTATTATACTTTGACTATCAGTTTGTCTTGAGACTCCTTTCGTTGACGTTTGAACCTCTCATGTTGTATACAATATAATGTGATATGAGCTACATAACCTCATTGGTTTTCTTGTTGCACTATAGTGACTTGTTTCGCATGTGACAGCCTGTTACAAATGTCTTTCTGGAAGGAAATATGCTGAATTTATCAGTTTGAAATATACTCCTAAATGTTTAGCTGCAATATTCTAGCTGTATACTGAATATGTATAACAATATCAAGCTAATCATATTTGACGCTAACATGGAGAAGTTGAAGATCAGTAAAATACTTCCCCTCAGGAAGTCGTAAGGAAATCCGTAGTTTTAAGTTGGTATTCAGCGCTTTTAGTGGCAAGCCAATCTTCTGTGCCATAAAACGCGCCTGTTTGAAGCTACCATCAAGTGCACTTCCGTCTTCAGAGCCTCCAACTTTGAGATCATTGTAGATGAAACGTTTGATCAACTTGAAAAGTAATTAGCAAAAAAAAAAAAAAAAAGGTCTCGTTTTGGAAATAAATGCAAATGGGTGACTCTACACCTATGATTTCAGGCCTTGCCTATTCCACAAATTTTGCTGGGTACTGTTGAGGAAGCTTTAGGCAGCAGATGAGATAAGGTCGAAAACTTGTCAGTGTGTTATAAAAGCTAGATCGCAAAGGATATCTGTTGTCGACGAGGGTGCATCGTGCGAAGTTATCCAGGACTCTAACTCTGTTGGCCGGCCGGAGTGGCCGAGCGGTTAAAGGCGCGACAGTCTGGAACCGCACGACCGCTACGGTCGCAGGTTCGAATCCTGCCTCGGGCATGGATGTGTGTGATGTCCTTAGGTTAGTTAGGTTTAAGTAGTTCTAAGTTCTAGGGGACTTATGACCACAGCAGTTGAGTCCCATAGTGCTCAGAGCCATTTGAACCATTTTTTTCTAACTCTGTTATACTTCCTGTGGATTATGGAAATGTGACATTTACAGTACGATTTATAGGTTTCTGAGTGGTGTCACGCGTCATAGAATGGAGAAAAAGCGCATTAACCAAGTGTTAAAGAATACTTCTACGCTTCTTATCGCCTTCCTCTTCACTGACGTGATTGCGGCAAGTTGAAAACAGCGCGATGTGATACTGCTGGCGCTGTATGGATTC
Organism: Schistocerca serialis cubense; assembly: GCF_023864345.2. NCBI lineage: Eukaryota > Metazoa > Arthropoda > Insecta > Orthoptera > Acrididae > Schistocerca > Schistocerca serialis. The sequence goes on from NC_064640.1 coordinate 231,758,120, forward strand.
GCAAAAACACGTGACAGTGATGTTTGTCTGTCACTAATACTAAGTAATATTGGATATCCAATTTAATTTGTATCCCAATGCTTAGCCTCGTTATTAAGCCAATTTGCAGGAAAGCGTCGTCATTACATGCAGCAGACTTTATTTATTATTTTACTTATTTATTTATTGCCAAATTATAGACATCTTACCTGATGTTTGGAAACAGGTCGTAAATCTGACGGTTTTCGTTTTCATCTTTCTTGTCGTTTTCTTTTCTTTTGTTTTCATCTACAACATTTTACAAAGAATAAAACTTTTTAAATAACAATAATTTAAGGTTCAAATGGCTCTGAGTACTATGGGACTTAACATCTGTGGTCATCAGTCCCCTAGAACTTAGAACTACTTAAACCTAACTAACCTAAGGACATCACACACATCCATGCCCGAGGCAGGATTCGAACCTGCGACCGTAGAAGTCCCGCGGTTCCGGACTGAGCGCCTAGAACCGCTAGACCACCGCGGCCGGCCAAGGTTGAAATATAAATAAAATTTTGTTGTTTTAAGAAGAATGTGAAAAGATGATAGGATAAAGGAGAGATCTGTTAGTGCCGTCACCGATTGTGGCTGGCGGTAAATACCTCAGAATGGTTTCTTCGAGCTGTTGACCGCCAGTCACAACAAAAATGTTTCGTTAGTAGTAGAGAAACAGTATTGTTAATCCTATGTATTGCTAATGCTATGTATTATTAATCCTATGTATTAACTTTAGGTACTCATCCGTGTACAGCGTTTGGTGCTTTCTTGGCTAGATCTCCAACACCTTATGCTGTTACATCTTGTCTTCCTCCTCCTGTTCCTTTTCAGTGGCACAGTTTACGCTGTTTCTGAGAGTCGCTGGCTACCCTCCGTAAATTGTTGTTAACTTGCAAATAGGCATGTTTGTTAAGTCGTGTCCGTAGCTACTCTTCATGTTTTGTTTCTGAAATACTGTTTTTCGATACTTTTAGCTGTGCCCAGAGTTCTTCGTCTCTTATTGCTGTCTATATTTCTATGTCTGTTTCTATGTATTCAAAGGATAGTATATGTCTATTTTTCACGTATTGCCCGCAGAAGAAGACAGTGTATTCTGGGAACCTTCTTCCCCACATACGCATGTAAGTATGTGTCTCAGGCTCAAGCGGTTTAAGTGAATGCGATTTGGTCCGTATCCGGCTAAGAAATGTACCACACCGCGGCTGGGATCGATAAGTTTCATTCTCAACCGTTCCCTTACGTCAGGGACGAAGTCATGCAGTCTGCGCCCCTTATCACTTACATCTCACTCTCCTTGCTATGTATGCAAACGCCAACTTTTAAGGTGACATGTCTGTATCGGTGCACCAGGTATTGTGTGCACCTTATCTAGTCTCCCCATTATTAACCAGTACCTTTCAGCTCTTATTTGATCGTTAAATCTATGGGACATATTCCCCAATTTTAACTGAAGGATTCCTTTGGAGTGATCTTTTCAGTGATGTGTATGTCGTTTTGTTTTCGCCTATACTGAGTTTGTTGTTGTGACACCATTGTGTAACTGCTGCTGAGAATTTTTCCGGGTTTTATGGCCGTGGTCCATGGAACTCTTCAATTCCTGACGTTTCGTCCAAGGCTACATTGGACATCTGAGTCGAGAAGCCCAGATGTCTCAAACTTTGAAACATCGCGGACCAGCAGAGGTTATCGACTGCCCCGACAATTTCAATCATTATTGCCATGGCGTTTTTCTGTGTTGTAGTGTTAACTATCTGTAGGGCATAGTTGATGGCATCATCTGTTGATCTGTCAGTTCTGAAGCTGAACTGGTGTTGGCTCAGTGTCTACGTCAGAGGTCACCAAACTTTTGTCGCAGCGGGCCTGATAACTGACAAAATGACGAACGTGAGCCGCATCATAATTCTGTACTATATCTAGATACAATCATTTAAAACTGAAAATGACGAGTTTAAGGCATACAACAGCCAGGAGGTCTCTTATTATTCTAAAAATAATATTTAAGATCTCCTTATGTTCTAAAAGTGCCGGCCGGGGTGGCCGAGCGGTTCTAGGCGCTACAGTCTGGAACCACGCGACCGCTACGGTCGCAGGTTCGAATCTGCCTCGGGCATGGATGTTTGTGATGTCCTTAGGTTAGTTAGGTTTAAGTAGTTCTAAGTTCTATGGGACTGATGACCTCAGAAGTTAAGTCCCATAGTGCACAGAGACATTTGAACCATTTTTTTTTGTTCTAAAAGTAATATTTAAATGTAAACTGTATCACAATGTTTCGCGTACCATACGTTTGATGAAGCACATTTAAGTACCGTCGGCGGGCCGGGTGAACTGACGTCGCGGGCCAGATTCTATGTGATATCATATCTCACCGAGATTCTTTTTATACTCCTTACTGGCAGTAATTTTAATAGAGGATATATGTTTTAGTTCAATCATGCGATTACATCGAGTTATTTACTAAAGAGTATATGATCAAACTGACTGTACCACTACGTGTAGACTTTTGTTGCCCGTATTGGCCAGTTTATCTATGCAAGATTTCAAGGGAAAGTCTCTGGAATCTATGTTGGTCTGATGTAGTCAACAAGAACTTTGAGAGTGTACCTGCTCTCACGATCCCACACAGTCTTACATCAGGCCACAGTCACATCCAAATGCCCCAGGTATCTGGATATTACACGATTAGACCGTCTGGCCAAATGGAGACCCACGATGGGGTCTCTTTCAAACTCTGTCACGTGCTGATAACGCTGTATCACACGTGTATATGACATTTTCATGTCCGTCACAGTGATCACTCAACATGAGATTTTTCCTCGCCCCTTGTATATCCTACCAGGCCTGGTAACAATAATAAACATGAACAACTCTTATGCACTCTCATGACCAATCCACCTGAAACAGAGAATTGCATCTCTAGCTATTTACATTCCCGCTGATGGTGTAAGTGTACAGAGCTACACTGTCATCATGCCTCCTGGCTGCCTCACTTCGTTTGGAAGCCGATATATATACAGGGTGTCTCACCCAACTCTTCCACCTCAAATATCTCTGGAACAACAATATATATTCAAAAACGGTTTTCACCAGCATGAACGTACGGTAGGGGCTTAGGAAACCAAATACTATGCGAAATTTTAAAACGTAAACAAATACTATTTTCAAGACAAACTTTCATATTTTTAAGCCGGCCGAAGTGACCGTGCGGTTAAAGGCGCTGCAGTCTGGAACCGCAAGACCGCTACGGTCGCAGGTTCGAATCCTGCCTCGGGCATGGATGTTTGTGATGTCCTTAGGTTGGTTAGGTTTAACTAGTTCTAAGTTCTAGGGGACTAATGACCTCAGCAGTTAAGTCCCATAGTGCTCAGAGCCATTTGAACCATTTTTTTATATTTTTAAATGGACACCCCTTATTATGTAGAATGCAATAAGTAGGATGAAGAATCACAAAAATAATGGCGTTGGTTGCATCGCAATGCGTCAATTACATCCCGAGAAATTGCGAAGCGAAGTTGACGCTTGAAATAAATGAAGCGCACGTCCTGAGACTCAAGCGTGCACCTCACGCTGCCGGTAATCGTGATGTGATTGAAGTACTACGTCAGTGGAGTGTTAGTGTATGGAGTGGTATTGAATGACAACACATGATTGGTCCATATTTCATTAATGACACTCCCAAAGGGGGATAGTTTAGCCCCTTCTTCAGCTGTAGCTTACTTGAACCGCTCCACCTCTTATGACGAGTCAAATAATGCGGTATCAGAATGGTGGATGTCCTGCCCATAGTGTTTATTGTTGACAATGACAAATGACAACCAGAGGTACAGTTAGTGGTAACACACTTGGTTTCACGTTTCTAAACCTCCTAAGTTCTAAAATATGTGGCTTGTAAAGAATAGCAACGGCGTCACAGTTTCTGACATAATGTGTCGCATGTACTACTGTGCTCTGAGCAGGGGTTGCCTGCGCTGGCGCCTGTATCCTGCCGTAAACATACCAATATCACCACGGCAAGCTCTACATTCAGTGTACAAGTGTCTGTCTCCTAATCTGGTCTGCTGAACTGCTCTCATATTGTAACGTAATTCACATACCTTGTCACATTAAAACTTGTTTTCTTGTGGCTTGTTACATTTACCGTCATCTAGTCGATGTGCCGGCCTTCAGTAATGAAGAAAATCTAGATATTATTTTAATTTATGGCGAATGTCACAGAAATGCAACCGCAGCTGTGACACTATGCTGAACGCTACCCAGAGCCGCTGTGTCCGTCACGTCGAACCATTGGCAACATCTGCAAGACACTCACGAAAACAGGAAGCTGGGTTCCGACAAAACGTCGACGTACAACGCCAGCGACTGACAAAGTAAACTAAATTGCAGTTCTGGCTGCTGTAGCGCACAATCCTCAGATGGGTGTACGAGAAATTGCACGAGATGTAGGAATAATCCACAGTAGTGTGTTCAGAAACTTGCATCGGCATCGGTTTCATCCGTTCCATATCTCACTGCACCAAGAACTGTATGGGGATGACTTTGAATCCCGCATTGGTTCAAATGGCTCTGAGCACTATGAGACTTAACATCTGAGGTTATCAGTCCCCTGTAATTTAGAACTACTTAAACCTAACTAACCTAAGGACATCACACACATCCATGCCCGAGGCAGGATTCGAACCGGCGACCGTAGCGGTCGCGCGGTTCCAGACTGAGGCGCCTAGAACCACTCGGCCACAACGGACGACGGAATCCCGCATTGTATTCTGTCGTTTTGCATTTCAGCAGTTGCAAGGTAATCCAGTATTCCACAGCATTGCGTTGTTTACGGGCGAGGCTTCGTTTACAAATCATGGTAATGTGAATCTGCGGAACATGCACTACTGGTCCGTGCAAAATTCCCACTGGATTCGCCGAGTTGGCCGGCCGTTGTGGCCGAGCGGTTCTAGTCGCTTCAGTCTGGAACCACGCGACCGCTACTGTCGCAGGTCCGAATCCTGCCTCGGGCGTGGATGTGTGTGGTGTCCTTAGGTTAGTTAGGTTTAAGTAGTTCTAAGTTCTAGGGGACGGATGACCTCAGATGTTAAGTCCCATAGTGTTCAGAGCCATTTGAAACGTTTGATTCGCCAAGTTGCTCATCAACGACAGTTGAGTGTCAATGTTTGGTGCGGTATCATTGCCAACTGTATTGTACGTCCCTATTTTTATCGTGCACACAGTGCAAAAGTTGCCAGAGACGTTCTAGCTGCGACATTTCCAAATAGGTGGATGGGGCGGGGAGGTACTGTGCGATGGTCAGCACGGTCCCCGACTTGACGCTATTAGACTACTTTCTCTGTGTCGCAGTGAGAGACAGAGTGTATCAAGAACCCCCAACGACAGTAGACGAGATGCAACATCGAATAACTGCGGCGTGTGCAGCAATATCTGTAGAAAATCTACAATCTGTGCAACACTCTCCCGTTACCCGTCTGCAAACGTGTATTTATGTAAACGGAGGGCACTTCGAACATATGTTGACGTGACACAGTTTCACTGGTCAAGATGTGTGTGTATTTTCTTTGCTAAATGTAATGCACAACAGTACAGTTTCTGTGGGCGACAGGGCACTAGTAAATGTGTTTAGCATAGTGAATTCAAGTGTGTTACCTCTAATTGTAGCTCTGATAGTCATTTCGCTAGAATAAACATACATTTACAATTTGATAAACGTAACTTTGCGTTGGACGTGTTACATGTTTATTTTTGTGGATTTTGCATACCTTCCCATTGCGTGAGCCGCTGACACAGGCAGCGTGAAGTGCACGCTTGGGTCTCAGGACGTGCGCTAGCTATGCGCTTCATTTATTTCAAGCGTCAACTTCGCTTATAAATTTCTCGGGATGTAATTGACGTATTGCGATGCATCCAACGCTATTATGTCTGAGATTTTTCATGGTATTGATTGCAAACGAAATAATAGGGGGTGTCCATTTAAAAATACAAAAGTTTGTGTCGAAAATAGTATTTGTTTACGTTTTAAAATTTCGCATAGTATTTGGTTTCCTAAGCCCCTGCCGTACGTTCATGCTGGTGAAAACCGTTTTTGAATATCTATTGTTGTTCCAGAGATATTTGAGGTGGCAGAGTTAGGTGAGACTTGTATAAATATATTGTAATACAGATGGTGCCAAAAGCAACTTTTTAGCATCGGTTGCCATTAAATAAATAAACAAAATTATGTATTCCATATCTTGTTGTTCTTATTTGCAAAGGGGAAAACCAAGCCTTGAATCACAAGCCACATCACAGTAACTTAAAGAAGAATGATTTTATTTAAATAAACTGGAGTAATAATGCAGTGAAAAAGGTATTCCAGGTGGATTATAACTAGTGGTATTGATAAAGGAAGTTGTATTATTATTGGAAACTTTTCAAAATACGATATCTCGTTAGCGACTCACACTAGAATACTGGACCAAGCACAACTGACATTCTAATTTACTCTACACTAGGTTTGTTAATGTCAATAGACATTATTCCACTTCAAAAGGTGTATGTTTCCACAAGAAATTCACTTTCTGAGTATTACAGAAACTTGTTGAGTGGATAACAATACAAGCTTCTGCCTAGCAATCTATTCTGTGAAAATCGCACGTCAACAGCACTTTCCGTTTCCGCAATATTCGCAGCGCAAGTCTTGATATATATATATATATATATATATATATATAGTTAGTTTAGCGTATTATGTACGAATGTGTGCTTTGTGGAAGGCTTGTGCTAAATTTAATTTAATTTACCGTCCAATTTGTGTTTCATTCCCACGGAATTAGAAAAAAAAAAATATATATATATATTATAACCCGCTAGCCGAGCCTCAGATACAGGGCGGGTCGCAGGTGGCAGATAGCGAACGATCCATCAGATATGGTGGACAGCTGCGAATAAGGGGAAACCCAAATAAGCAGTCCCGGACCGAGGCGGCAGCATCACGAGGGCGTGGGAGGGTGACTTTTGGCAAGGGTCACACTCATTCAAAAACCACAGAACCCGAAGACGTTGCTGTGTCATGGCGAGTAAGTGCCGCCATTACAATAAGCACTGTCAACACCCAAATCCAGGACGCGTCTGAAGTGGGAACCATCGGCATCCTGGTCAGCGTCTGTTCACACAATGTGCGGCTGGTCATAATGCGCCAGGAACTAACAATCCCTGGTTCTAAACACCCAGTGGAAACACTGGACCAACTTGATTACAAGCAAGTATGACTCGTGCAAGTAATAACAACATTACCCCAGGTGGTAACCAATCCACCCATCAACAGATGGCAACCAGGAATTCGGATTCTGGGGAACCTGGACTTACACGATTACATCAGAGAAAGTCGGAGCTCTCTGGCAAACTTCCACTTAAAACACCTACATACATTGGAACCTTTAACATAAATACATTAATCCAACCAGGAAAACTTCTAAACCTTACAACAGAACTTGAAAAGCAAAAGATAGTAATACTAGCTTTACAGGAGACACGTTTTACAGATGAAGAAACATCAGATTATGGCAACTATCGCATCTTTAAGAGCAAGACGGATAAACGAATCGGAAGACGAGCCCCCCATCTCGGGATGGCGTTTATCATACACAAGAGCGTGCTCAGCTCCATCAAGGAAGTTACTCCCGTAAATAATAGGATAATGACGATGCGTTTACAATGTGCCAGCAAAACATACACAATGGTTAATGTTCATGCTCCCACAAACGGAGACAACAAGAAAAACCCCATAGAAACAGAAAAGTTCTGGGAAAATTTGGAGAATATAATGGCCAAGATTCCAAAAGATGATACAAAAGTTCTACTCGGCGATTTTAATGCCCAAATTGGTAGAGAGAAAATCCACCAAAAAACCGTAGGCAAATATCCTGCACATAAATTTACCAATAAAAATGGTACAAGGCTCGTCGAACTATGTAAGCAGAATAACCTGAAGATAATGTCAACATCTCTAAGAAAATGTCCAAGAAAACAAAAGACATGGAGATCTCCTATACAACAAATTGGCGAGTTTCAAATAGATCATGTGGCGATTTCATACCCAGTACAAAAAGAAATTTACGACGTCCAAGTACGCAGAGGAGCAAACATTGATTCAGACCATTACCTAACTAGAATTAAAATCAAGTTTACAGCACGAAGAAGTCATCAGAAGAAAACAGAAATACAGAAATATGACACCAAGAAGATTAAAGAATCTAAAGTAAAAGAAGAATGGGAGAAGGAAAAGGCAAACACATGGGAAGAATTTCATTCTAAAATCACGCGAATAGCTAAGGAAACTATTCCCTTGAAAAAGATATTCAAACACCCTTGGTGGGATTCAGACTGTGAAAATGCATTGGAAAGGAGAAAAAAGGCATTTCAAGAATATAACAGTAAAAAATCACAAGAAAGTCTACATTTATTTAACGAGGTTAGAAAACAGGTTTCAAAATCTATTAGGCAAGCAAAAAGGAAGTACACAAAGGCACAACTGGATGCCATAGAAGAAAATTTCCAAAACTATAATACAAGAGACTTCTACAGAACTTTCGCAGATAAAATACGAGGATATATCCCTCAAAATTTATGTTTCAGAAAACCAGATGGTAAATTAGCCCTAACAAACCAGGAAAACTGTCAAGTATTGGCTCAATATTTTTCTAACCTACTAAATTGCCCAGAACCTAGTTTAAGGTTTCCCAAAGAAATCAGTGCCAACGCTCAACCGGATTCATTACCACCAACACAGGAAGAAATCAAATGTCACATTAAAAACTTAAAAAATAATAGAACATCTGGCGAAGATGGCATTGTTGCAGAGCTATTAAAAAACCTAGGACCAAAGACGTTGCAAGAGCTCACAAAAATAATAACAAAAATATGGGAAACAGAAAAATTACCAGAGGATTGGAAATGTGCCCTTATTCACCCGTTACATAAAAAAGGAGACAGAACAAATGTCAATAACTACAGGGGAATCTCACTTTTACAAGTCACCTACAAAATTCTCTCAACATGCCTGCTGAAAAGAACACAAGAGCAGCTGGAACGCCAAATTGGTGATTATCAAGCAGGCTTCCGCCCCGGTCGCTCATGCATAGAACAAATATTTAATTTAAAGACAATATTAAAACACAAAGCAATTAGAAATGCCCCCATAATTTGTACATTTGTAGATTTTAAGAAAGCCTATGACTCAATTGACCGGCAATCTTTGTTTAACATTTTAGAGGAACTTGGACTTGACTCCAAAACACTAAGGCTTATCAAAGAATCACTGACAGACACTGTATCTAAAGTTAAATTCAGGGGAGAAATCTCTGAACCTTTTCTCATAAAAACTGGAGTACGTCAAGGTGACGGGCTATCTCCACTTCTGTTTAATATAGTCCTGGATAAAGTCATTAAGGAATGGGAAAAAGAATTAAAAAATCAATCCTACTGGAAACCAATCCATCTTGGTAGAACCAAAGACAACGTGGAGATATCTTGTTTAGCATTCGCGGACGACTTGGCCATACTTGCAGATGATGAAGAAATCGCCACCAAACAAATAGAGATCCTTAAGGAATGCGCGGATAAAGTAGGTTTACAAATTTCGTTTCAAAAGACAGAATTTTTCTGTACGAAATTCCATATACACAGTTTGAACACAAAATATGGAAAAATAAATAGAGTAAAACATTTTAAATACCTAGGTGAAATTTTGGAGCCAACCGGAGGAGAGAAAGTTGCACAGAAGATCAGACAACAGAAAATGAAGAGAGCATATGGTATGACACATGAAATATACAATAAAAAATGCATCTCCTCGAACACAAAAATCAGACACTACTGCGCAGTAATTAAGCCAGCAGCACTATATGCTAGTGAAACGCTCACACTCCACACAAAATGTGATTTAGAAAAAATACTAAAAGAAGAACGCAAAATTATGAGAAAGATTTTAGGTCCAAAATTAACAGAAGAAGGATACCGGATACAATCAAGAAGAACCACAGAAACTATATCAAACCTGGCAGCTGACATAAGAAGGCGAAGATTAAAATTTTATGGACATGTCACTAGACTTTCCCCCACACGACTCACCAACAGAATTCTCACTTACATAGAAAAAGTCAAATCAACAACACCATGGATTAGCCAAGTAAAATTAGATTTACAAAAAGCAAATATTGAACTTAAAGATGTCAAAGATAGAAAAACTTTTAGAAATAAGGTGGAAAAGTGGATTGTATTGTCGGAGAAGGAAGCACTAAAGAGACCAGGAACAAAGTAAGTATTATAACGGCTGCATGTGAGCTGCTACATGGTTCTATGAATGTTAAGAGCAGTGTAGCCAACTATTGTGTAGAGCTTCGAATACGGGTACGCTGGGTCAGAGGGGCATTAGTGGCCACCACTGGTCAGCACCCATTGTGAGGTTGGTACAGGTAGGAACCGCTTAAGCTCTCTGAGCCCTTCCGGCCATATGTGGACCCCGGACGGGAGAGACGATTCGGTTACTCTTCCCGAGGACGCCGGTGAGTACGGATGCTCTGACTAGCATCTGTTTGTTGAGTTGAAATGTGTGAGAGTTTTGAGTTTCCGGTAGTCACTCTGGTATGTGACGTTGATAATCATGCCGCACCAAACAAATTTAATCACGGAACAGTGTTAATTTCAGTAGCATTCAGTTTATTCCATGAGATACGTTGTGCACTTGTAACTTGCCGTGGACGACCGGTGCCACCACGTGGAGCTTTAGTTAGTTTAGTGTATTATATACGAATGTGTTGTGTGCTTTGTGGAATGCTTGTGCTAAATTTTATTTAATTTACCGTCCAATTTGTGTTTCATTCCCACGGAATTAGTAGCCCGTTCTCTGGTGCACCAAGTGTGTTTCTTTGTACACCGTAAGGCTCCAGTTCGACGCAAACACCTGTCGTGTTCGAATTGAAGCCTCAATTTCATGACGGAGTAGATGTGTTATTGTTTGGTAAACTTACATACGAAATTACTAAGTTGTACGGAATTTTAGAAGTAGACTTTGTTCTCTGAAATTGACTGTTAAAGGCAGTCGCGCTATGACTCAGTGAGCTTACACGTGGAATGGGGAAGCTTTTATCTAAATTCTATTTCTCGTTGTGTGAGTGATCAATGTGAACGTGGTGTGTGTGATCTTGATACGTCGTATCCAATTATTTAGCAGTCTTGCCCCACACGTGTCGGTCCATATGCTGCGCGGTATAATGTACTGTGTGTCGATATGCACGCGCGCATTCCAAGTTACTGTATTTTAACTGCTGTGTGTGTGTCTGTGTGTGTGTTACTTTTAACGACTAAATAAATGTGAATTATTGCTTAATTCTTTGTTATTACATCTCAGAGCGCCATTCCGTTCCCTAGTCAGGATCCTTAAAATCAGTCAGTTTGCATCTCCTCTTAGCAATGTTTCAGTGAAATTTACCCTGATTATTGTATATCCAATATATGTGTTGGTATTTAATTAAACCATCGAATGATCTGTGAGGTGGCGCCTTTTTATCAGTTTAATTACTTAATATTTAAATAAATTTGGCCCCCTAATTAAAAATTTTGTGTTAGGTACTTGTTGTAGGCAAACAAACGTAGCCTCTACTTGCAGAGTTATTCTTGGTGGATCTTACCAGTACCTTGCTACGGTAAAAGACGACAGGTATTATTCAATATATATATATATATATATATATATATATATATATATATATATATATATATATATAAGGCTGAACACTGATAAAACCGACAAATTCCAGAGATAGATTACTGACCGTCCTGACTGGAAATAGAGGAAAGGTCCTATGTACACGTGTCTGGAAATGCATCGCTGTCACGGTAGATGGCGCTGACGAATAACAGTTCCTCTGAGCATGTTCCATGTCTCCCTTGTGTGTTGCATGCTGTCTGACTGACGCACTGTACTGTACAAACGCCAAAAAGGGTTTGAAATGTTGTGTGATGTGGTTGGTGTCTGTCAGGATACTTGCTTTGGTGCAGGTGTGCTGCCTCTCGACCGTTTTCATCTGCTTGGCCATACACAAACACCATCTCAGTTTGTTCCCAACATGAATACCGGACCAGTCTACTGTTTACAGTACACTACATGAATCACACAGCCTGCATGCAACACACAAGGAACACACGGCACATGGTTTGAAGAACTGTCATTTGTCAATGCCGTCTACTGTGGCAACGTTGCATTTCCATTCATAGGACCTTTTCTCCTCCATTTAGACATTTAAATGTCTTGAAAACTACACATCAGATCAAAAATTCATAATTATAATGTCTTTGCCTTGGAGGGGGACATCCAACGATATCACACTTGACCCCCCAATCCCATCCCACGCATTCATAATGGAAGGCAACTTTGAAATCTTCAATGAGAAAGTAGGGGTTTCGACCTCAATTTTGATATCAAATTGATATGCAAATTAATTAAATTGGTCAATTAATTACCTGCCACCCTCACCCCCAGATAATATCACGTTTTTTCCCCAGCCAGCACATGGATCCCTGCACCCTCCCCCCTCCCTTCCCCACCCTCTCCCCCACCTACCCTATTGGCGGGAATTCCGAATCATGGTGTGAATTCTGAAATTTCACGGTAAAATCGAATTTTCGCTGTAAAATTCAATTGACAATCCAGAGAACGTAATATTAATGGAAACTGTTGATGGAGATTGTTTATAAAACGGGGCTAGGAGGTAGAAAGCGAAAAAAATTCAGAGGACGGGAAATCGGGGGAATTACGCAATGCAGAAGACATAATTTGCATTTCGTAGAACAGGGATACTCTTATTTATCTTGTAATCACATCGTACACTGCGGCCACTCCATCGGGTGCTATATGTGGCTTGCCATGCCACGCGGCCGTGGCTGCCTGAAAAGAGGTGTCGCCCATGCAGCAGTCTGTTGTTGGAAGAGCAGTCGCTCGCAAATGGCGAGTTTCGGCTGGAAGAAAAACAGCTCAGTGTCCTACTTGAGAGTTTTGAGGAACATAGTTCATTCTCTAAACGAATGATGCCAAAAATTATGCTCTGCTTCCTTCACACACTACGTTTTATGCAGGCGCCACTCCAGAAACTCGTTGAAACTCTACCTTGGGACAATATACATATAACTCGATCTACATGCCCTGATGAGGAAAATATTCAGCTTGTGACTAGGAGAGGAGTATTCCCTTATGAATATCTGGATAGTAAGGCAAAACTTTATGAAACTAGGCTACCTGACGTATCTGGATTTACCAGTACTCTCTTAGGCGATGCCATAACTGGTGCAGAATATGAGTATGCTGTGAATGTTTGGGGGAAATTCAACATTTCCAGTTTGGGTGAATTCGGAAGACTATGCATAGACACTGACGTGTGCTTGCTTGCAGATGTTTTTGAAAAATTCCGGAGTGTATACTTGGCCACGTACTCTCTAGACCCCACCTTTTATTACATAGCACCTGGGTTGTTCTGAGACGCAATGCTCAAGAAAACGAGGCGCAGCATCGAACTTTTGACTGATGCTGATATGGTCCTTTTCTTTGAGCATGGGATCCGTGGAGATCTTTGCCAGTGTGTCCATACACACGCCAAGACAAATAATCCACGTATGGGTATGAGGTTCAATACATCCCTCGATTCTTGTTGTATTCTATATTTGGATGTGAATAACTTATACGGGCACACCATGATGCTTCCATTGCTGGTTGGTGGGTTTCAGTGGATTCCCAAAAACGAATTAGTGTGATTAGGTGAAAAAATAGTGGGTCTGGAGACTGATTCTGATGTCGGGTATGTGGTAGAGGCAGACCTCATATATCCTGTTAGTGTGCACGAAATGACAAGCGACTTGCCGTTGTGTCCATAGCAACGAGTCACACAACGAAGCACTATCCCTAAACTGGTGGCCACTGTTGGACACAAACAGAGGTACATAATTTATCATCGTAATCTCCAGCATTGTCTCAGCTTAGGGAGGAAGATAGGCAGAATCATGCAGGCCGTCTCTTCCAATCAGTGAATTAATCACCGAAAAGAGAGCAGGCGCAACTAGTGATTTCGAAAAACATTTTTATAAATTAATGAATTATTCCATTTTCGGTAAAACCATGCAGAACGTAAGAAATGAACGATATATTTTGATGAGGACCGACTGGGAGGGGCCATGGATCGTAAAGAGAGTGCATCGCTAGACCAAATTTTAAGCAGCTTACTGTTTTCAAAGAGACCTTCGTTGCTGTGGAGATGTCGAAGGTTTCAGTAGAGTTTATGAAACCTATCTATTTGCGGATGTGTGCACTGGATATCACCAAACTCCACATGTACCGATTCCACTATGAGTTTGCTGAAACTAATTTTGTGGAATCAAAGTTACATTGTATGGAAACAGATAGCTTCATCTATTGGTTGAGGAACTGCAATCCATATGAGGTAGTTAAGTGTCATGTTAATGAATTTGACACATCGGGATATGCAGCCGATAATCCTTGCAGTATTGTTTCTTAGAACAAGAAGGTTATCAGCTTAATAAAGGGTGAGGCGCATGGATTGCCGATTTTGGAGTTTGTGGATCTAAGATCCAAAATGTATGCGTATCATACAATAGATGGTGGCACCCAGAAGCTTGCTAAGGGTGTAAGACATATGTCATCATGTGTCCTCACAGTCGACGACTACTAGCAGTGCCTGTACAGTGGTGGTCGTGGTGCTCCACTGGAATCTCCGCATATGATACAGCAAACTAGTATTCGATTGCGAGGTCATGAGGTATATACAAGTCAGAGTGAAATTACAAAGAAATCGAGACCATTAGCTGCTTACAGGTGTTGATAAATATCAACGGGGACAATTGAAAATGTGTGCCCCGACCAGGACTCGAACCCGGGATCTTCTGCTTACATGGCAGAGGCTCTATCCGACTGAGCCATCGAGGACACAGATGAGATTGCGACTGCATGACTTATCTCCGGCACGCTCCCCTGAGACCAACATTTCCAACTTACTGTCCACACACTACATTTGTAGTGCCCCTGCCCACTATACTCATTACTTACGGCAGTCAGTCTACCGATTCCCGTTTGTTTGAGCAATGTGAGTGCATCTGCACTGAAGATGGTGGGCGGTGGAATGGGCTCTTTCCTTGGCTCAGAGGGTGAGGTGTGAGTGAAACATTGGTGGTCTCACTAACAGTCATTTATTGAGACATAAGACCATTTAAACAAACAGACTAATACAAAGTGTTTTAACTCACTCAGTACCTTGCGGTGGCGGAGAGTAGGAGTCGTAGCGTGCAGATTCCGATGACAGCTGCTGCGGCGACGGCTCGTGTGGCAGCGGCAGTGGCGTATCGTACCCGTGACTCACTGTGGCGGCGGCGTGGCCTTCTCCTTGTGCATTCACTTGTTGCGTTATTAATAAGTGGCTACGGTGAGGCGTGGAGTGCTCTGTCCCGGAATCGAACTAAAGACTCTCAGGTTCGGCGTCTTCTGGCGGAATTCATCAACATCTAGGTTCGCAGGTGACCCATTTGGCGAGGTCGCAGTCCCTTCGTCCTCACCAGCCCTCTGGGTAAGTGCCACACGAACTTCTTTATGGTAACATCTGGGATGACATCTTCTGTGTTGACCTATTGCGTGGTACCGACATCTTCTGTCGAGCAGCTTAGCGGCTAAGTCGTTGTAACGAAGTATGACGTCCGCTGATTAACCATTGGTCCGTCCATCCAGGCGACGTTTCTTTGTCTCTTCTTTCTCCCCTCGAAGGACTCTTCGTGCCCGTTTGTCAGAGATATTTATTCAGTGTTTTCGCCAAATTCGCCAAGTTTCTGGAGCGTCGACTGAGTCTTCGGTCATTGATCTATGCTTCTCACGTTGGGCAGAAATGTTTTGCCTCTACCTTGGTCGGGCATTGCCCCGTCGTCCTCCTGCGCATCGCCAAATACGTAATTCACTTGAATTCAGTATGCTGACAGTTCCTGGAGCAATAGTTAATCACACGGTCATGTAGAGCTAGAGCATGTGCTGCAGTGTATTCCAGGAAATTTGGTGAGGATTCAAATTCGATTTGTATATCTGAAAGGTGGCAAGCCACTCTCGCACTGTGACTAGTCCGTCGGTCAGATTAATATTTATATTTTTGGTCATGATCTCCGTGTTCCTCAGTAATACATTTGGTATGTGTGGCTTATGAATTTTTTACATGAGGAAACTGTGAGCAGAATGTTCTTATAACTGCACGTGTAGCATGTAGAGAACTTGTAACCGAGGGGCCATAGTGAAGGCGACAGAGAACAGGGAGAAAGATGGATTGTGGGCCATAAATGTTGTGTCCAGCGAACTGGCTGTGCGATTGATTAGGGGAAGCGGCACTCTGTGAATTGTACTTGCAGAGGGCCCTCAGCGCGGGGCACGCCACTCTTCCTATTCAGGGTCAGAATAGGAGGGCTCTGCTGGCTCGCAAAATATTTTACCCGGGTCAAGCGACAGTCTGTTGTGAAGGAAGTCAGGTAGCGAAAAGTGGGTGGAGGAAGCCATTTAGGAGAGAGTACTGTAATCTGAGATTTTGTACAAATGGCTGGGTGGTCATAAAACTATAAGCATTCTAATGCTATAAGCTGGGGCAATAGGGTCAGAGCGGCGGGTGGAGGTGTTCAGTAGATGCAGTACTGTAACTCCCCTGACGCGGGAAGTCGGCAGATTCTTTTAACGAGTGGAAAAGAACATATATTTTACAGGCACGACTGTCTGGGAAGCTTAATAGTCTTCTTTCAGAAATTGTAAATGGTCGGCCTGGAAAGATTGGATCTCTTCTTAAATGAGGGACTCTGTTCCCGTCTAAGTAGAGTTTTTTTGCCGTAATATGGCCATGCTTACTGTGAGAACGACGCCTCCCTCTGGATTGGCTACCAGGCCAGCAAAACAGTCAAGATGAGAGATTCAATGAGTTTCTTTCTTTTTTTTCTTTTTTTTTAATTCGGCTCCTGTACCCGGCTTGGAGGATTGTGATAGTCATTCTTTGCCTTCTTCATGTTCTAGCCCTCCCCTGGTGGAGAACTTCTCGTCTTACCCTAGTGGGGGAGACTTGTGGTATGCAGCTTCTGGTGAACTAAGAGCCAGTGGCAGTTTACACCTGTAGCGACAGTGGAACTGCATATTATCTCAGACACGAGGGTGAACTTATTAGTCCTGAGTCGGCCGTCTGACGTTTGACAATTCCAGCACGCGCTGTCGTTAAATTGGTTCCCCCGACCAGCGAACGGGTGCGCCGCACACTGAAATTCTGCCGAGATTTCAGTACTTTGATAGGTAAGTTTCCCGGGTCCTAATAATCAGAACGCCAGCCCACATAGTTTGCAAGTTTTCATGGGCTCGTCAGAACATTGCAGCTGCCGCCGCGCTCCTCCTCAAGCCGACAGCGAGCCGTTTTCTGCTGTCGCCTGAATCAAGGTGAAAGGGTAAAGTGTTGCTGCATCCGTGTGGGCTCGTTAAATGATATTCACCGCTCCCTATTATCCGTGAACCATAATCTGTGGTTTATCTGGTCGTAATTGATTCCATTTTAATAGAATTTGGTCTCACAGTGAATTCATGTAAACAAAGTCTGGTTGCATTGTAAAAGGGATTAATTCAGGGGTGAAATTGTATAGTTTCCACCCTAATTAATGCTTTGCCAATCCAACATTTCCTGGTTATACACTGAAGAGCCAAAGAAACTGGTACACCTGCCTAATAGAACGCAGAAGTGACGCAACACGACGTGGCATGGACTCGACTAACGTCTGAAGTAATGCTGGAGGGAACTGAGGCCATAAATTCTGCAGGGTGTCCATAAATCCGTAAGAGTACGAGGGACTGGAGATCTCTTCTGAACAGCACGTTGCAAGGCATCCCGAACATGCTCAATAATGTTCATGTCTGGGGAGTCTGGTGGCCAGCAGAAATGTTTAAACTCAGAAGAGTGTTTCTGGAGCCACTCTGTAGCAATTCTGGACGTGTGTGGTGTCGCATTGTCACGCTGGAATTGCCCAAGTCCGTCGGAATGCAAATTGGACATGAATGGACGCAGGTCATCAGACTGGATGTTTACGTACGTGTCACCTGTCAGAGTCGTATCTAGACATATCAGGGGTCCCATATCACTTCGAACCGAGCGAGGTGGGGCAGTGGCTGGCACACTGGACTCGCATTCCGGAGGACGACCGTTCAATCCCGCGTCCGGCCATCCTGATTTAGGTTTTCCTTGATTTCCCTAAATCGCTCCAGGCAAATGCCGGGGTGGTTCCTTTGAAAGGGCACGGCCGACTTCCTTCCCCGTCCTTCCCTAATCCAATGAGACCGATGACCTCGCTGTCTGGTCTCCTTTCCGAAACAACCCAACCCATATCACTTCAGCTGCACACGCCCCACACCATTACTGAGCCTCCACCAGCTTGAACAGTCCCCTACTGACGGGCAGGGTCCATGGATTCATGAGTTTGTCTCCATATCTGTACACGTCCATCCACTCGATACAATATGAAAAGAGACTCGTCCGACCAGGCAACTTGTTTCCAGTCGTCAACAGCCCAATGTCAGTGTTGATGGGCCCAGGCGAGGCTTAAAGCTTTGTGTCGTGCAGTCGTCAAGGGTACACGAATGGGCCTTCGGCTCCGAAAGCCCATATCGATGATGTTTCGTTGAATGGTTCGCACGCTGACACTTGTTGATGGCCCAGCACTGAAATCTGTAGCAGTTTGCGGGATGGTTGCATTTCTGTCACGTTACGATTCTCTTCAGTCGCCGTTGGTCCCATTCTTGCAGGTCTTTTTCGGCTGCAGCGATGTCGAAGATTTGGTGTTTTACCGGATTCCTGATATTCACGGTACATTCGTGTAATGACCGTACTGAAAAATCACCACTTCCTCGCTGCCTCGGAGATGCTGTGTCCCATCGGTCGTGCGCCGACTATAACACCACGTTCAAACTCACTTAAAACTTGACAACCTGCCACTTTAGCAGCAGTAACCAATGTAACAATTACACCAGACACTTGTTGTCTCATATAGGTGATGCCGACCGCAGCGCCGTGTTCTGCCTGTTTGCAAATCTTTGTATTTGAATACACATGCCTATACCAGTTTCTTTGACGATTCAGTGTAAAAGTATGAATAGAAAGTTGTAAACTTTAAAAATAAGCACTCGTAAACTTAAATACACCACTGTTCTCATTCATACTCTCCCTTCATTCATTGTTATTATTTTATTGTGGTTATACATGGATACACCAGCAATTCTGAATACTATCGTACTAAATTAGATAATTTGATGATTAATTTGAGTTCTGAAAGTGACAGCAGGTAAACGCAACAAAAGTGACATTCAATAGTTACATATATAAAAATTAACGTTGTAGCTCACGATTTGAAAATCGTTGAGAAGATAATACTTTTCAGTATGTAAAGATAATAACATTTAGCATCACTTGAACATATATTTATGATAAAGCAAGCGACATCTTACGCATCTATTGGTCCTGATTTAACTATCTCATTCAGCTTAGAACAGTCGATTACTTTGATTGGTGCCAGCTCCTTCAATTTCCGTGGAGTGAGTAAGCATCATTCCTCTTCAGCACGTTCATAATAAGAGGCACGGAACCTTGCATACATGTCTGATGCTAGACAGTATCTCTAAATTGTCATACAAATAGAATTCTGAATTCAAGTAGATTCTGGCATTAGTTAAATTACAGTTGCCAAATACAGTGAAATCATTTGCTAAATTCCCCCTTCTATTGGTCTGAAGTGCAAGTATGATGAATCTCGGTGTTTCCAGTTGTACGGATATTTTAATAGCCTATGTTTGTCTGCTTGCTGTCGGTAACACTGGATACTCAAAAACCTCCCATTAATGGCAGATATGTACCGATATTCAGAACTTTTAAAAGCCTCAAACGCTCCTCGTCTGCCACAATCATATGTGGCATTTTAGATACAGTTTCTTTGATGATGATCGGGTTCTCCTCCTGCACTCCTTGAATGTACGAGTTGATATCCATTACACCCCATACCCGAAAAAAGTTCTCGTTTAGCATTGACAGTAATTCGCTGCATGTCCTCAAAGTACCCCATAAGCATTTTTAGAGGTATGCATGCAGTAAATCGGTGGTACTCTTTTGCAGTTATGCCCACAGGCTCGTCTATGAACCATCCTGCATATTCTAAACCATTCAAATCCGAGGTTGATGATGAGACATATGTTTTAAGGGTTGATGCTATGTCTACATTACGTGTACGATCAATCTCTACACCATTACGTTCATATAGTATTTCGTGGAACAGGAATGCTAAAGCATTACGTGTAGGCTTTGATCCCACTGTATGACTAACATCCTTTTTCTTAAATGATCCATCCAAACATATGAAACTGCTGCATGGAAGAGTTAAAGCGTCTTGGTGCTGGATGACAATCCCAATTTGATTGCTTTTGTTAAATGTCGTTGAAGCATGAGGATTATGCGAGAAGTATTCAAAAAATGGTTCAAATGGCCCTAAGCACTATGGGACTTAACATCTGAGGTCGTCAGTCCCCTACACTTAGAAACTACTTAAACCTACCTAACCTAAGGACATCACACGCATCCATGCCCGAGGCAGGATTCGAACCTGCGACCGTAGCAGCAGCGCGGTTCTGGACTGAAGCGCCTAGAACCGCTCGGCCACGGCGGCCGGCCGAGAAGTATTCCTGTCGCATGACTCGCTCATCATATTCCACTGGGTGAAATATTTTGAGCGACGACGTCACTGCGAGGTTTCAAGCCTATTGATTTAAGAAACACGTAGTTCGCACGTGTTATCACCGTGCGGTTCTGTTGCGCAGTGCTGTGCGGTGCTCTGTGGTGCGCTGGTTTTATACCTTACGCCCACCATGCCTTAGATGTAGTACAATGATTTCCCTACCACGAAAGTCAACAAGTTGGTTATTCTGGTCCACAATACGCAGCTCCAGGTAGCCCAATGTCTGAACTGTGACTGGAAGGTGTATAGCCTTGGTGGGACTCTCGAAAATCTTATACCCTGTTCCAACTGATGGGAAGAATCCGTAGACTGAATGATTCAATCTATAGTTGAAATATGAGTCCGTTGCAACATTGCAGTCAACACGGATTGTACTGACAGAGAGAATATCCACTGTCTGATCAGACTTGTAAAATTTACTGGGATCCGTCTTCAAAACATGTCCCTTTGTGAAACCCTGTAGTGGTCCTAATGAATCTTTCTGCTTAAAGTCAGTCGATGCATTCAACGTCCTTATTTCAGATTTTCGTGTACTGATTTTTAAACGGAGCTCAATCCCTTTTTCAGACTGTTTTCAAACTTCGTTTAAATCGTCAGTATCGTATGCATCAGGTTCAGTTTCCACAACTGAGTTTTTACCATCAATTTCCAGATGCAGTTTATTGTCAGCCTCTGTGATATTTCGGATGGTGTTGTGTCTCCAGTCCAGTCAGCACGATACTCTTATCTCCAATGCTTAAATCAGTTGGTGGGAAATAATACATTCGTAATACAGACTATCTTTTAAAGTCAGAGTGTACGACATTGCATCTAAACATCAACTGGTGAATGGATGTTTAATGCCCTTCCATATATATCATTCGTAAACGGCAGGGGAACATGACGCATAGATGACCACACAGGAGTGTATTGAAGTCTTCGTAGCTTCGAAAATTGTTGACCACTTGTCTTCTGCCTGTGAAGTATCATTGTAATTTTCTGGATGTTGCAGGTCGCCGAATGACGAAATAGTAGACGTTATATGTATTTCTTTTTTCAACATATGCTACCCAGTGAGTTCCAGGTCCTCCTGCTACATCTAGATTCACAATTCCGCATTCTCCTGATTTCCACATAGTCTTCGGTAATGTACTCATCATAAACACACCTCGGAATCTCGGTATGTTGAAGATCTTCTTAAGGAACTTAACCAGATCTATATTTGTAAGCGCTCTGTCTGGTAGGACTGCTAAGGCGCTTGTTTTTTTGTTTATGAAGATACCTAGTCCTTTCTTGTATTGTTTCAAATATAGTCCTTTCCCGATGGCTGCTGCCTCCACCATGCGGTTATGTCTTCGTGCTTCCTGCAGTTGCTCCTGAAAGATTTGTGCATTCTTGATTGTCCTAGCAATAGCTGTAGCACCCCAGCCAGTGAATTGGGTATTTGTAAGACGCTGGGTGGTTTAATAGATATTCTTTTTCTCGCTCCTTTCCGCTTCAGGGCGCCTTTAGCTGCATACATCGCTGTCAGGATGCAGTTTTGCATGCACCCTTTGCTTGTCTTCCTCTTCCTTAGCATCCGACGTGCAGCGTTCATAACTTG
Source organism: Schistocerca serialis cubense (assembly GCF_023864345.2). NCBI lineage: Eukaryota > Metazoa > Arthropoda > Insecta > Orthoptera > Acrididae > Schistocerca > Schistocerca serialis. Next base: position 231,780,522 of record NC_064640.1, read on the forward strand.
GCTGAACTTCTTCACACCCAAGCCAACGTAACTTTACCACGCATAGTTTTTTTGAACTGTAAATGCTGCAATGCGTTGACATACACCAATATCCCTTCTCGCACACACTACCTTAGCTTTATCAGTTAAAATTCGATCGGCGGTGTGACGATCTGTATTTGCTGCGTATGCGATGTCGTCTTCCATACACGCTTCGTCGAGTAGATTTATCCTCTTATCACCGCGTGCCAATTGTTTTTGAAGTTTTGTTACAGGCCCACAGTAATTATATCGAGGAACGTGTAATTCAGCTGGTATTTTGTCGAGAATACCTCCTCTAATGTGTCTCCTATCATACATGTTATCCCACTGAGGTGGTTGTGGCCTGCTCACCCTGTTATATAGCAGGTCGCCAACTTCGATCCAGCTGTTTTGTGATGCACGAAAACCAAGCCGTTTAACTAACGCTCTATTCGCTCGACACCGTGTGACCCTCTCTACGAGGTATAAATCTGTTTCTGAGCCCTTCTGTAATTTTTCTGTGTGAAGGCAGCCAGCAGTTTCGATACCACTGCTGTCCTTGAAAAGGTAGGTTCTAGGATTCGTTCTCTCCATTTTGGAAACTGTGAATACCTCGGTTGACCAGTTTGGCATGTATGACTTCTCAAATGCTGTCCTGTGTTTTTAATTACGTACTAAATCACCTACATTGAATTGCTATTTGCCTGGATCTAGCATTTTAATACGATTGTATACTGTACCTGGAAGTCTATTATCACTAACATCGATTGGTCTCATTTTTATTGTGCGATGTCTGGTTCGATTATACTGTGCAATTATTTGCGGGAAAATATCGGTCATTTTTGTGAGCCTCGAAGATTGAATCACATCCACATTTGGGCTTTCACTGCTCTCTTCAGACGTTCCACGATACTGGCGTTGAGGTGGGTGAACGTCGAGTAGTGATGTATTCCACACTGCCCCATCAGTCTTGAAATATCTATTGTGAAACTCGCCACCGTGATCTGTTTGAAAGTTGTCTGGACTTTGATTCGTCCCCGTCTGCAGCAATTGCTCAAACACATGCACGGTATCCTTCCCTGTTTTTGCTTTCACGGATAATGCCCAAGCAAATTTAGAATAACTATCAATTATCATTAAAATATATTTTAAGCAATTATTCACACGTGAATATTCCCTCATGTCAACAAGATCTGCCTTACACAGGTCGTCCAAAACTTTAATTGGAACATATCTATGAGCGTATGTTTTGTGTGCTGGTTTTTGCAGTTCTCGAACTACAGACTCCATACTTACTCGATGATACCTCTCTCTCTGTGCTCAGAAATTATTGAAACAACTTCATTTGAATGAGCTACATTACCAACAGTAGCTGATGCCATGAGCAGTCGTACCCAATCTGTTAGCTCATTGGGGTCGTCATATTGTACATACTGTGGGAGTCGATTGCTCCCTCTTTTATGCCGAATGTCAATACCATCCCTGCTGCTACTTTTTTTACCCTCCATTATAGGTTTTGTAATGGATTTTTATTTCAGATTGCTTTGGCTTTTCCCACTCTTATGCAGCTTAGTCAAATGTAACATTCCACAATACATTCCAGATCTAAAGCGAATAATTTACTGTTATTGTGGGTCTTAGGAAAATAAGGTTCAGTAGACCGGGTGTTCTCTGAAACCATCATCCATCTGTATTGTGTTCTCAGTTAAACTTACAGGCTGCGTACCCAGCATGTATGGTTTTACTCTGCTGATACCAAATATTCTGTCGATTCTAGCATCACTGTGACGCTTAATGAGACCGAAAGTGACATCATCATCATCGCGTAATTCTGCTGAGAGTTGACTGAGAGATTCTGTACCCGGCTTAAAGGTTTCTCATAGTGTTTACTCCTGCTTCAAATGCCCTAACCTAAGCAGCTGTAATTTCTCTCTAATGACCTTTCCTGCCTTGATGACTTTATGCTTAGTCGATATCTCGTTGTATACTAATTGGACTTCTGTGCAGTGTGAGGTTTTATACATCCACTCTTCTTCTTCTTCTTATGCCGCTCCTCCTCCTCAGTAACAGCTATTTTCTTTTCAGTTAAGTCGCCTACTTTCTTTTCAATTACATTAACCTGTTCATACATTGTCCCCTTCTCAATAATAATTTCCCCTTCAGTTAAGTCGTTCACTTTCCTTTCGATTGCATTAACCCGATCATTCAGTCTCAAAAGGGTATGACAATATGTCTCTAGTACTTCGCGTAAACCTCCAAATTTAAGGTCGAGAGTTTGAAATTTGGCGTCCATGTACAAGCGAATTTTTTGTCTATGCACAGCCATCCTATCAGATCGAACTCCTGGCATGCGTGCGAATTTATCCATGGTGATGCATTTACTGATGTACTCATCTCTTTCCACAGCTATATGTATAGAAACTCCTGGAAGTTCCGTCTATACCTACCGTTACTCAGTTTTCTTGTTTTATCTATAACGAGAAACCCATTCCAGTAACCTACACATATCTTCACAAAATCATTGAACGACATACCGGTTCGTACATGAGCCTGGTAGATGTGTTTTTAGTTCAGATTGTCCTGTTTGAATGCTACAATTAGGTTTTCGTTATCCTTCACCAGCTGTTTTGGGATTGTAGAATATGTCTGACTCAGATACAATAGAATGAGATTTTCACTCTGCAGCGGAGTGTGCGCTGATATGAAACTTCCTGGCAGATTAAAACTGTGTGCCCGACCGAGACTCGAACTCGGGACCTTTGCCTTTCGCGGGCAAGAGCTCTACCATCTGAGCTACCGAAGCACCGCTCACGCCCGGTACTCACAGCTTTACTTCTGCCAGTATCTCGTCTCCTACCTTCCAAACTTTACAGAAGCTCTCCTGCGAACCTTGCAGAACTCAGATACAATACATCACAAACATAAGGCGACCAAAACAGAAATATTATCGAATTAGATCTTGGTTTTCCACAGCAACATTGTCAAACATGAACACTGTGTTTGGCTTTACTTTTTCCGGTGGAGGGATATCACTGTTCTCACTGAATGTCGCGTATGTCACACTATCTACAGCCTGCAATATCTCCTGAAATAATTGGTATTTCGGCTGAAACAGTGTTTTTGAAATTACACATACATGCTCAAAGCAGACTCCATATATATATTTCGTATGGCTAATAGAATACAGCAGTAAGTAAGTAGTAACACAAACAACGTTTAAAAACAATGAATGGTCAATGTTACAGGCAACAAACAATTATTAGATCTAAAAAAGGAAGTAAAACACAAAATACACAAAAATACATAGAAATTATAGTAATAGTATCTAGTAATAGGTTTTTCAGAAGGAGAAGAGTAGACCAGACTCATGGTTGTATGTCCAAGTCCCTCAGCCAGCCAGAATAATCTCCCTCCAGGAGGTGCAGCTCCTGCATTGTGCCAGGGAATCTCCTCGTAGGGCAGTCCATTGCTATATGATGTAGAGTTTGTGGATTCCCACAGTCACAGTTGGGTGAGTCAGTCTGTCCCCATTTGTGCTTCCAGTAATTACATCTACCATAGCCTGTTCGGATACGATTTAAAGTTGTCCAAGATTTTCTGGGAAGACCGAAGCCCTCGGGCCGTACGGTTGGGTTCAAAAAAAATGGCTCTGAGCACTATGGGACTCAACTGCTGTGGTCATTAGTCCCCTAGAACTTAGAACTACTTAAACCTAACTAACCTAAGGACATCACAGATATTCATGCTCGAGGCAGGATTCGAACCTTCGACCGTAGCAGTCGCGCTGCTCCGGACTGAGCGCCTAGAACCGCTAGACCACCGCGGCCGGCCGTACGGTTGGGTCCGAGACTAAGTTAAGGTGATCAGGGTTAGACATATCCCATTCCCGACGCCAGGCTTCGTCGATATCATAATTCTCCTCGATCATCTGTTGCCCTAATCTCCATGATGGCTTACGGGACTTGAGCCTGTGGCTGGGATTCTTGCAGTCTTCGTGTAAGGGTAGGTCACGGTTGTTAGCGCACTTTTGCCATTCCCTTTTCAGTGCAGATCTTCGCCTTAGATGAGGTGGGGATATGTTAGCCAGTACCGGGAGCCATTGGTGGGGCGTCGGTTTAATAGTGCCTGAGATGAGCCTCATGGTGTCGTTTAGCTGGGTGTCCACCGTTGCTGTATGAGTGCTGTTTAGCCAGACCGGAGCGCAGTATTCAGCCACCGAATATACTGGTGCAAGAGCAGATGTTCTGAGAACTGTGGCGCTTGCTCCCCAGCTACTTCCAGTGAGTTTGTGTAGGACATTATTTCTGGTTTTGATTTTTGCTGCGCATTTGTATAAGTGCTCCTTGTACGTCAGAGATCGGTCCAATGTAATTCCCAGATACTTTGGGAGGGGATTGTAGTTAAGCAGCTGGCCTCTGAACTCTACGTGGGGTGCATAGTTTGCCTATCTGTTGTTGAGGTGGAAACAGGAGACTTGGGTTTTAGAAGTATTAGGTCTGAGCCTCCATGTTTCGAAATATTCATCCATTTTGATAAGGTCTTCCTCAATGATTCTTTCGGAATTGTGGAAGTCTTGATGTTGATATGTGAGCGCAATATCGTCTGCATAGATAAACTTCTTAGAAGATGTCTCTGGTAGGTCTGATATTAGTAGCTAGATATGTTAGTAGCGACATGAGAAGATTTATCTTGCCGCATTTGGATGGACCCTCAATTGTTCCACGTATGTTGTCGGGAAGGAGTGCGCCATTCTTCTTCCCGTCTTCTTGGATGCCGTCACAGCTCCAATCGCTTACAACAAAGTCTTGATGCTTCACCCACCCTGCCATCATACCGACTACGTAAGGTACTGGCGTGCAAGGGTTATTTATAGAAAGTAATGAACGCTATGCCCTTCCATGATACCGGCTATGTCAGGTACTGGCGTGCAATAGGCTTTTGCAGAGAATTTAGTTAAATGACGTAATTTTCAGCTGTTGTATGATTGCAGTGAAAATACCCGGTAGCAATAGCTTTAGTATTAGTAATATAATGAGAGGTAAGAAAAAAACACATATGTAGTTATATACACTCCTGGAAATGGAAAAAAGAACACATTGACACCGGTGTGTCAGACCCACCATACTTGCTCCGGACACTGCCAGAGGGCTGTACAAGCAATGATCACACGCACGGCACAGCGGACACACCAGGAACCCCGGTGTTGGCCGTCGAATAGCGCTAGCTGCGCAGCATTTGTGCATCGCCGCCGTCAGTGTCAGCCAGTTTGCCGTGGCATACGGAGCTCCATCGCAGTCTTTAACACCGGTAGCATGCCGCGTTAGCGTGGACGTGAACCGTATGTGCAGTTGACGGACTTTGAGCGAGGGCGTATAGTGGGCATGCGGGAGGCCGGGTGGACGTACCGCCGAATTGCTCAACACGTGGGGCGTGAGGTCTCCACAGTACATCGATGTTGTCGCCAGTGGTCGGCGGAAGGTGCACGTGCCCGTCGACCTGGGACCGGACCGCAGCGACGCACGGATGCACGCCAAGACCGTAGGATCCTACGCAGTGCCGTAGGGGACCGCACCGCCACTTCCCAGCAAATTAGGGACACTGTTGCTCCTGGGGTATCGGCGAGGACCATTCGCAACCGTCTCCATGAAGCTGGGCTACGGTCCCGCACACCGTTAGGCCGTCTTCCGCTCACGCCCCAACATCGTGCAGCCCGCCTCCAGTGGTGTCGCGACAGGCGTGAATGGAGGGACGAATGGAGACGTGTCGTCTTCAGCGATGAGAGTCGCTTCTGCCTTGGTGCCAATGATGGTCGTATGCGTGTTTGGCGCCGTGCAGGTGAGCGCCACAATCAGGACTGCATACGACCGAGGCACACAGGGCCAACACCCGGCATCATGGTGTGGGGAGCGATCTCCTACACTGGCCGTACACCACTGGTGATCGTCGAGGGGACACTGAATAGTGCACGGTACATCCAAACCGTCATCGAACCCATCGTTCTACCATTCCTAGACCGGCAAGGGAACTTGCTGTTCCAACAGGACAATGCACGTCCGCATGTATCCCGTGCCACCCAACGTGCTCTAGAAGGTGTAAGTCAACTACCCTGGCCAGCAAGATCTCCGGATCTGTCCCCCATTGAGCATGTTTGGGACTGGATGAAGCGTCGTCTCACGCGGTCTGCACGTCCAGCACGAACGCTGGTCCAGCTGAGGCGCCAGGTGGAAATGGCATGGCAAGCCGTTCCACAGGACTACATCCAGCATCTCTACGATCGTCTCCATGGGAGAATAGCAGCCTGCATTGCTGCGAAAGGTGGATATACACTGTACTAGTGCCGACATTGTGCATGCTCTGTTGCCTGTGTCTATGTGCCTGTGGTTCTGTCAGTGTGATCATGTGATGTATCTGACCCCAGGAATGTGTCAATAAAGTTTCCCCTTCCTGGGTCAATGAATTCACGGTGTTCTTATTTCAATTTCCAGGAGTGTACATTTTATACAGTAATCGTACATTGGGGTGCACTACATCAACAGGTCCTTTCTTTATCTGAACACCAGTACAGAAGATAGAAAATAAAGCCTTCTTGTAATCTCAGAAGTCAGCATGTATATCTCTCAAACTTATTGGCAGCACATTAGTTTCCGTTGGCACCATATTGACCCACTGTTTAAAGTCGTCCACATGGACACTGTTCAAATGGTTCAAATGGCTCTGAGCACTATGCGACTTAACTTCTGAGGTCATCAGTCGCTTAGAACTTAGAACTAATTAAACCTAACTAACCTAAGGACATCACACACATCCATGCCCGAGGCAGGATTCGAACCTGCGACGGAGCGGTCGCTCGGCTCCAGACTGTAGTGCCTAGAACCGCACGGCCACTCCGGCCGGCGACACTGTTCACATGGAGATACTCTGTAATGTCCCTATACACAGCTTTAACACTAGACACCCATCTGTTCAGTCTTTCCGACACAGTGGATAGCACCATCTAAGGACGGAACATTTGTCCAGCGGTGGAATGCTGTAGATAAATGGATGTGTCACCCGATTTCACACGGACACAGAGTCAGTGCACACTGTTGTAATAGGTAGAGTTAGAACAGCACAGTAACAGTGCGGAAGGCGGCACGAATGATACTCAGCAGTCAAATACAGCTTGATGTAGGCGTTTTCACGGCACAAATCATCCCACATGGTTCAAATGGCTCTGAGCACTATGGGAGGTCATCAGTCACTTAGAACTACTTAAACCTAGCTAACCTAAGGACATCACACACATCCATGCCTGAGGCAGGATTCGTACCTGCGACCGTAGCGGTCGCGTGGTTCCAGACTGTAGTGCCTAGAACCGCTCGGCCACCCCGTCCGGAACAATTCATCCCATTCCACCTCCGTAAACTGCACTTTAACACTTTTAGCTGGATTCTCGATCTCTATCACAACACACCAGTCTCTATCTGCGGATACTTCTATACCAATGTGTAAACGCTTCGAACCACTAGTGGTTAAATTGTACACTGAAGTGAAAAGTAGCGGTCCACACCGCGTGACTGGTATCTTCTGATCCACTACATCCTCACTTTGTCCACGCAGCATCACTGAAATATTCTGTGATGGCGCGTATGGTGGTTTCCAGTACCAACATCCATCATATTGATTAGGACCCCCCCCCTGCACTTCTGCAAGTCATGGGCTGGCTGGTTATCTTCAACCGACAAAGACCGCTCATTGTCCTACTACAACAAGCTGACTAGGCGCTCCACAGGACCCCAGGATGCTGCTGTTCCCGACGGGCTGGGACACATCACTGCTGTAGACTCAGACAGGCTGGAGGACATCGCATCCACTAATGAGCAAAGAAGAAAAACGGTTACAAGCAATAATAGCAGCACAAAGACTTCATCTTCCTCACACGACAGTAAACACAGGCACTAACAGAGGGGTATTTAGTATTCTACGGCTTCTTCCTATTCTGCTGCTGCTGTGGCTGGGCAGCGCTGGACGACCTCGGCTGGCAAATGGTTCAAATGGCTCTGAGCACTATGGGACTTAACATCTGTGGTCATCAGTCCCCTAGAACTTAGAACTACTTAAACCTAACTAACCTAAGGACATCACACACATCCATGCCCGAGGCAGGATTCGAACCTGCGACCGTAGCAGTCGCGCGGTTCCGGACTGAGCGCCTAGAACCGCTAGACCACCGCAGCCGGCCTCGGCTGGCACTTCATGCTGACTGACGGATGGCAGCTGAGGCTGCAGAGCTGCTGGGCCCACCTTATATCCCCAATGTGATCGGATGCTACGTCCCTATTGGCTACTAGTAATTTCAAGAGTCTCTCGTGGCATAACAGTGAACTAGCCCAGTGGCTTGATCCTCTGGATCGGAGGCAGACGTCGCTTGTGAGATGGAAACCTGACTGTGAATTTCAAAAATAGCAAGCAGATATAGCAACGGCATCGGTCTGCATGACTTGCAGAATGCATATTGATACCATTCTCCTGCATAGCCATTATCTGATGGACAGTATTCCTCCTTTTCTTCAAGTACTCATCCAATATACACTCCTGGAAATGGAAAAAAGAACACATTGACACCGGTGTGTCAGACCCACCATACTTGCTCCGGACACTGCCAGAGGGCTGTACAAGCAATGATCACACGCACGGCACAGCGGACACACCAGGAACCGCGGTGTTGGCCGTCGAATGGCGCTAGCTGCGCAGCATTTGTGCACCGCCGCCATCAGTGTCAGCCAGTTTGCCGTGGCATACGGAGCTCCATCGCAGTCTTTAACACTGGTAGCATGCCGCGACAGCGTGGACGTGAACCGTATGTGCAGTTGACGGACTTTGAGCGAGGGCGTATAGTGCGCATGCGGGAGGCCGGGTGGACGTACCGCCGAATTGCTCAACACGTGGGGCGTGAGGTCTCCACAGTACATCGATGTTGTCGCCAGTGGTCGGCGGAAGGTGCACGTGCCCGTCGACCTGGGACCGGACCGCAGCGACGCACGGATGCACGCCAAGACCGTAGGATCCTACGCAGTGCCGTAGGGGACCGCACCGTCACTTCCCAGCAAATTAGGGACACTGTTGCTCCTGGGGTATCGGCGAGGACCATTCGCAACCGTCTCCATGAAGCTGGGCTACGGTCCCGCACACCGTTAGGCCGTCTTCCGCTCACGCCCCAACATCGTGCAGCCCGCCTCCAGTGGTGTCGCGACAGGCGTGAATGGAGGGACGAATGGAGACGTGTCGTCTTCAGCGATGAGAGTCGCTTCTGCCTTGGTGCCTATGACGGTCGTATGCGTGTTTGTCGCCGTGCAGGTGAGCGCCACAATCAGGACTGCATACGACCGAGGGACACAGGGCCAACACCCGGCACCATGGTGTGGGGAGCGATCTCCTACACTGGCCGTACACCTATGGTGATCGTCGAGGGGACACTGAATAGTGCACGGTACATCCAAACCGTCATCGAACCCATCGTTCTACCATTCCTAGACTGGCAAGGGAACTTGCTGTTCCAACAGGACAATGCACGTCCGCATGTATCCCGTGCCACCTAACGTGCTCTAGAAGGTGTAAGTCAACTACCCTGGCCAGCAAGATCTCCGGATCTGTCCCCCATTGAGCATGTTTGGGACTGGATGAAGCGTCGTCTCACGCGGTCTGCACGTCCAGCACGAACGCTGGTCCAACTGAGGCGCCAGGTGGAAATGGCATGGCAAGCCGTTCCACAGGACTACATCCAACATCTCTACGATCGTCTCCATGGGAGAATAGCAGCCTGCATTGCTGCGAAAGGTGGATATACACTGTTCTAGTGCCGACATTGTGCATGCTCTGTTGCCTGTGTCTATGTGCCTGTGGTTCTGTCAGTGTGATCATGTGATGTATCTGACCCCAGGAATGTGTCAATACAGTTTCCCCTTCCTGGGACAATGAATTCACGGTGTTCTTATTTCAATTTCCAGGAGTGTAACTACTTTCATTCTGATTGTAGGAGGCTATGGGTATTGTCCTCGGATGTATGCTTACAGGAAACATGGGTGTTAAGCTCCTCCCAGTCAGACACCAGCAGCTCTTCAATAGGAGGTGCATTCAAGTTCTAAGACCTCCGATTTTTTTTCTAATTAACTACTCACCCAAAATCGATGAAACTGGCGTTACTTCTCGACGTAATCGCCCTGCAGACGTACACATTTTTCACAACGCTGACGCCATGATTCCATGGCAGCGGCGAAGGCTTCTTTAGGAGTCTGTTTTGACCACTGGAAAATCGCTGAGGCAATAGCAGCATGGCTGGTGAATGTGCGGCCACGGAGAGTGTCTTTCATTGTTGGAAAAACCCAAAAGTCACTAGGAGCCAGGTCAGGTGAGTAGGGAGCATGAGGAATCACTTCAAAGTTGTTATCACGAAGAAACTGTTGCGTAACGTTAGCTCGATATGCGGGTGCGTTGTCTTGGTGAAACAGCACACGCGCGGCCCTTCCCGGACGTTTTTGTTGCAGTGCAGGAAGGAATTTGTTCCTCAAAACATTTTCGTAGGATGCACCTGTTACCGTAGTGCCCTTTGGAACGCAATGGGTAAGGATTACGCCATCGCTGTCCCAGAACATGGACACCATCATTTTTTCAGCACTGGCGGTTACCCGAAATTTTTTTGGTGGCGGCGAATCTGTGTGCTTCCATTGAGGTGACTGGCACTTTATTTCTGGATTGAAAAATGGCATCCACGTCTCATCCACTGTCACAACCGACGAAAAGGAAGTCCCATTCATGCTGTCGTTGCGCATCAACATTGCTTGGCAACATTCCACATGGGCAGCCATGTGGTCGTCCGTCAGCATCCGTAGCACCCACCTGGATGACACTTTTCGCATTTTCAAGTCGTCATGCAAGATTGTGTGCACAGAAACCACAGAAATGCCAACTCTGGAGACGATCTGTTCAACAGTCATTCGGCGATCCCCCAAAACAATTCTCTCCACTTTCTCAATCATGTCGTCAGACCTGCTTGTGCGAGCCCAAGGTTGTTTCGGTTTGTTGTCGCACGATGTTCTGCCTTCATTAAACTGTCGCACCCACGAACGCAGTTTCGACACATCCATAACTCCATCACCACATGTCTCCTTCAACTGTCAATGAATTTCAATTGGTTTCACACCACGCAAATTCAGAAAACGAATGATTGCACGCTGTTCAAGTAAGGAAAACGTCGCCATTTTAAGTATTTAAAGCAGTTCTCATTCTCGCCGCTGGCGGTAAAATTCCATCTGCCGTACGGTGCTGACATCTCTGGGACGTATTGACAATGAACGTGGCCTCATTTTAAAACTATGTGCATGTTTCTATCTCTTTCCAGTCCGGAGAAAAAAAATCGGAGGCCTTAGAACTTGAATGCACCTCGTAGAACACATTCTGCACAGCAGCGAGGATGGCGAGCGAGTGATGATGGGATGGGAGGATGGGTTGGTGGGGGGGGGGGGGAAGTGGATGGAGATGAGCAGTTGGAGCTCTTCAATGGTATATATTACGTGTATGAATATACTTCCAATCAAACGAATTAGCATCAACTGCCTGTCTCTTCCATGCGAAATATCCCGCCAGTTTGCACATCCACATGAGCATGTATCGGTTGCGACATGCATCTTGGTTCCACCCTTCCGCATTGCCACAACCTGCTGAAGCGAATTCTTCTGCTTATTTCTCCTACACTCTTCGATTATCATAGTCTTCCATCCCCTGTGTAGTGAACTGTGGCTACAGTCCTCCCTGGAATTCATACATGTAATACAGCCATTGAAAGCTGCTCTATCCTTCACATTCATCTCGATCAAACACATCATGATGCTTCCACACTTACAGCTCAGCAGAGGCTGAAATTCTCCCTTCGTGGTCACATGAGCGGAGAAAGAAAAATTCCCACCCAAATTTGAGTTTCCCGGCAATTTCTTTCGGATAGGGTGGGGGGTGTGACGTCATCATAGCCCTGGGACAAAGAAATTTCCGCCATGTTTTTAATTATCGCCATTTTTTTTAATTTCCCGCCAAAATTCGATATTCCTGCCAACAGGGTAGATTGGGGAGGTGGAGATGGAGGGGTTGGGGAGGGGGAGGAAGCTGGGGAAAACATATGGCGTCATCCGCAGGTAGGGGTGGGGAATAGGGGTGCGGGAATGAGGCAGGGTAATTAATTGATCAACTTAATTAATTTTTATATCAATTTGATAAGAAAATTATGGGTAGAGTCCCGTCACTCTACTACTAGGGCACCCCAGTTTTTATTGCAGATTACGATTCGCCGGAAAAATGTACACACGTTTCGTCTGAATCAGTTTCTTCGTTCCGCCACAGATGGAGCTGTAGTCGGAGGAATAGAACTGGTTACACAATCGTAATTTTAGACATGCTACTCAACGGCCCTTGAATATCCAGTGGCACATGGGACCCCACCTCCATGCTGCGAGAGGAGGACAGCCCTGTATTTCAGACTTCTAATAGAAAATCCCATTCACAACGTTGTATTCTTCCTATATATTGAACACGGGACTGACTACTCTACACACCACTGTGGCCATGGGTCGAGGCGAACACTACTGTACATTTCCAATTAGAGTAAGTGTTTAGTGGTAGTACCACCAACTTCAACACACTTAGTGATCTGCTTTTCAAATGACTATATACAGGAAAGAGGCATATCTGTGGGAATATCAGCACAGGCGTTTCTGATGCGGTCTACCATATATTCTCGGCCTGTTGGCACTTACTGGAACATCGTATCTTTTAAACATCCCCACAGAAAGAAATCCGTCAACCTCAAATCCGGCGATTAGCAGGCGAATTAATAGGGCTACCTATGCCAATCCACTGACCAGTGTAAACAGGTCTAATACCTCATGTGGTTCAGTTGTTCAGTTGCGTAATGCGCTGGGCAACTGTCATGCTAAAACCACATACTTTGTCGAACGACCAGGGCAACATCCTACAATAGTACCGGTAGTTCCTGTTCCATAAACGTTCGATATTTTCCTCCATTCAACGTGCCGTCGATAAAATACGGACCAATGACTTTTTTCCCCATGATGCAACACCATATGTTAACCGACCAAGAACGTTGACGGTCAGCTTGCCTTAACCAGCTAGGATTGTCTACACTCCAGTAATGCAAATTATGCCGGTTAACACTGCCATGGTTTGTGGATGTAGACTCATCAGAAAAAAAGTATCTCGGTAAAGAAGGTAGTGGTCGTTTGTAGTTGTTAACGTGCCCATTCACAAAACACTACCCAATTATGCAAATCGGCACCATGAATTTCTTGATGCAGTGACACGTGGTATGGGTGATATTTATGACGATGCAGTATTGTGACAATATTAGCTACGGACATACCGTGATCGCCGTGTAATTGCCGGACGCTTATCCGTGGTTTGTGGTGCACTGGCGCTAGTGCAGCTGCTCATTAGCTTCTCCTGCAACACGTTTCCTTCGTTTCCTTTTGCCGATCTGTACGCTACCATCAGAAATAAAGGCGTTCATAACTTTGGAAAAGAACGATGAGAGGGAGCTATCTCTGGAAAACGCTCGGCCTACAAGGCAACAGCAGCCTCAACATTTCTCCTACATTCAGGAGCATTTAAATTTTTTCATCTGTGGTTGCTACAGTCATCGTCCACGTGCACGTCTGTTCTTCAAATGATAGGTAGGTGTTCAGACAACAAACACTGCGCAAGTATTGTCATGTTTAGGGCCACTATTTGCTCTACGTCTGCACGATACTTGAGCTCCGGTCGCAGGTACAGTCTGTTATGGCTCAAAATTGCTCTGAGCACTATGGGACTTAACTGCTGAGATCATCAGTCCGCTAGAACTTAGAACTACTTAAACCTAACTAACCTAAGGACATCACACACATCCATGCCCGAGGCAGGATTCAAACCTGCGACCGTAGAAGTCGAGCGGTTCCTGACTGTAGCGCCTAGAACCGCTCGGCAACTCCGACCGGCAGTCTGTTATGATACGTCGTAGTTCGCTACAAGGCCACGGTGGCGCATCGAGTAGTCACCTGTTCGATATGTCGGAGGAATACAGCGTTACGATTGTGGTTTCCAATAAGAAGTTGTGATATACTGGACTGTCCTACCCTCGCAGCACAGTGGTTGGGTCCCATGGGCCACTGGATATTCAAGGGTCGTTCAGTAGCATGTCGTTAATTACAACTGTACCCATTTCTATTCTTCCGATTACAGCTCCATCTGTGGCGAAAAGAAGAAAATGCTTCAGACTGAACGTGTGTAAATTTTGCCGTAGAATCGTAATCTGCAGTAAGAAACGGGGGTTCCCACTGAAGATTTCAGAGCTGACCCCCGCCACCCACCCGTGGGATGGTGTGGAAGGTTGAGTGTGGTCTCGTTGGATGTCCCCTTCCTAGACAAACAAATTGGAATTATAACTTTTTTTGATCTGATGTGTATTTGCGTTCTGTGAGCGAGTGCAGGTAGTGCCATCAGTATCACTATGAGTGAGTGCGATCCGTGTGAATGTAACTGTGGTCACAAAAGACGTGTAAATATTTACTGTTCGTGAATTTCGCCTGCGTATGACAGTTGTTCTCTGCTGCCCGGGTCTTGGTGTGGTTCGGAGCTTCGGATCAGCGCAGCCTACATCAGCAGCAGCAGCAGCCCTTGTACCAGCTGACACGCCGCCGGGCACCGGGGACATCGCCTTCCGCGGCGAACGCGGCGTGTGACGTCGGCAACTGTGGAAACAATAGACGCGTCAGCAGCAACTGCTTAGGCTCGTTCAAGTGAGATGCTACAAACAAAATAGGCCACGAAAACGTCAACCAGCATTTGACTTATTATTGCCCTGTGCGATCCCTTTACGCTATAGCCATAGAAACTAGAAAAAATGGCTCTGAGCACTATGCGACTTAACTTCTGAGGTCATTAGTCGCCTAGAACTTAGAACTAATTAAACCTAATTAACCTAAGGACATCACACACATCCACGCCCGAGGCAGGATTCGAACCTGCGACCGTAGCGGTCGCTCGGCTCCAGACTGTAGCGCCTAGAACCGCACGGCCACTCCGACCGGCAGAAACTAGAAAGAGGCGCGGCAATTTATAACTTTATGTAGGCTGTTGTAGGTGCTATAGCTTTTTACCGAAGCGTAATAACTAACCTTTAGTAACAGAGACATGCAGCGATCGCCTATCTCACGCTGTGAAATATATAGGACGTGTGCAATAGGTTCCCAAATGACCAACAGGTCCTTGTTCGCGTAAACAACACGAGCACTAGGAGCGACGAAAATCGCCAAAGCTGGCGTTCCCAGCCGTGAACATTGCCGATGTGAATAGTACCCCCACTAGAGGCCGTAGGAACAGTCTAGACGATACCTCGACGAACAGATTAACACAAGGGATACCGCATAGATACCCTTGGGGTAATCTAACACCCAAACGAAGAACCATGGAGACTCGACTGACAGGGGCTGTAAAGAGATACTGACAGGGTTTCTTTTTTTTTTTAATTTGTGGTAAGGTCTTATGGGACCAAACCGCTGAGGTCATCGGTCCCTAAGCTTACGCACTACTTAATCTAACTTAAACTAACTTACGCTAAGGACAACACACACCCATACCCGAAGGAGGACTCGAAACTCCGACGGGGGGAGCCAAAAAATTGCACCCAGTGTTGTAAGGAGGTAGAAGTTGCACCTGTCTACAACAAGGGTAGCAGAGGCGTGGCCTGCACTATTTTCTAGATTTGGGGAAATGCAGTCTCCTAGACTACCGCAATAATGAAGTTATAGAATGGCGCGCAGGTCATCAGACCCATGTTGTTAACAAGATGTAAATTTGTTCTGAGTTGGAAGAATCTGCTTCTGGGCATACTGTCCAAGAATAATTGCATTTTCAATGTTGTGTCCTAATACATTCTGACTCTAGGAAATTTTAGAGTTCCCCGTTGTATGAAGCCCAAACAAGAATTGGAGTTCCGCTGGTGTAGTTTGTTTGAAATTGCTAATTGTTCCACTCTGCAAGTCATATGGGTTTGTCATATCAGCCATAGTAGTACTAAACAGATCATTGGCAATGTAGTTGCTGAAATAAGTTGAAGGAGAAAGTATTTCCTGTTCTTCAATACATTGTTCCCATTCGTAATATGAATTCAGTATAGAGAGAGGACGATGACGCCACTTGATGTCCTTTTTTTCTGACAAAATGTATTTTACATCACTGAGCTCATTGCTGGTAAGTGGATCACTGTCTTGAATATCACTATCGTTGTTATCATTGTCACTGCACACACCACTTTCATTATTTGCAGTTGACTCATCACTGGTTTCTCCCCTATTTATTTTGTCAGACCCCACTCTCACTTCCTTCTCTCTTGAAGTACAGTAGGATTCTACATCAGGAACTGATTCTTCGCCGGCCGAAGTGGCCGTGCGGTTAAAGGCACTGCAGTCTGGAACCTCAAGACCTCTACGGTCGCAGGTTCGAATCCTGCCTCGGGCATGGATGTTTGTGATGTCCTTAGGTTAGTTAGGTTTAACTAGTTCTAAGTTCTAGGGGACTAATGACCTCAGCAGTTGAGTCCCATAGTGCTCAGAGCCATTTTTGAACTGATTCTTCATGTGCTGATAAATCGAAATCTCACACCTCTCAATTCAGTAGCATCTCTAAAATGGCATCTGCATCTCGCTCAGTGTTGAAATACTGTTTCTTCGACATGATGCACAGAACTTAAATATTCACAAATTATTAAATCAGTAGTGGTATTTCCCTAAAATAATAATTTACAGTAGACCTAACGACATTGTCATCAACTGGAGCTTCAATGCTATGTCTATTTTCCTAATTATTGTTCATAACGATACCTAGTAATATAATATACTTCATATGATTTTAATAAATCCCAGTCAAAACTCATACAATCGTCAGGAAGGAAACACAAGATACTCAATGTTATGTAAAACATTGTTCTTGAGACCTCATGGCTACAACTGTACACACAGAAAAACATTGCTTCTTTTTGTTGACTAAAACAAATGACTTTGAAATATTGATTGTTGTGATAAATAAATCGAACATTCTACAATGTTCATGCAAAACAACAATACTGGTGCTCAACTATACTGTGGGTTATAGCTTACCAAAGACTACCAGGTACTTTCAAGGCCACAAACTGCTCTGCACTGCTACATTAATCTGTTGATATGTTTATAGCACTGCACAACAGATGGCAGCACTTGTGCTCGGTGAAAAGAATGAACATTCACAAATGTGTACATAAGCTCCCATTTGAGGAAAAATATTTCTATTGCAGTTAAGGCGTCGTGAAAATTAATCTACACAATTGTAACCACAGGGTCTGAGAGGGTTAAATGCAAGATGATAACTAAAACTTCAAATTCGAAAATGACAGCTGATACACACACTGACAGCGTCGCGCCGCGTTCACCTGGGCGGCGCCCCATTTCACGCAGCGGGTGGCGTCTGGCCGGTGGCCGGTAGCCGCTGCAGCGCGAGGAAACGCTCGAGCGTAAGCTGTTCTGATCGCGACGCAGCCACGAGCTGTCATGCGGAATTGTTCCAGGGAGTATTTGTTATTACTGGTGGGTAGGCAGCTAACCCTCTGACCAAACACGCTGAACTACCGTGCCGGCGCCCTCTGACCGAACACGCTGAGCTACCGTGGCGGCGTCCCACTAGACCACAGGCTGACACCACGCGACAACTTCTAGTAGTGAGCACTTCCTCCTGACAGTTCCACATTTTACCATGTTGCCAGATTGTGCAGATGGCCGGACTTAGCGTTGTGAGGGGCGGTCGGTTTTATTGGCCACCTTAAGTGAACGATTCGGATTTAGTCTCTGTGGCGGCCGGCCGGCAGTCAGTTTTTATGTCAAAGACTGTACATACCCGTTTTCTTCCATAATTTAAGCGGGCTGACATTCACTGACTTGTTGAGCGCTTGGCTGATTTCGTCATCGTGAAAAATCAGGTTAGTTTCCTACTTGAGACAGCTGAGAAATATATTTCATTCTACGAACGAATGACGCCAAAAGTTACGGTCTGCCTCCTTGACTCGCTCCGATTTATGCAGGTACCACTCCAGAAACTTGTTGAAACTATCCCTATGGAGTATATGAATATCATTCCAGCTGCTTTTCCTGACGAGGAAAAGCTTCAACTTGTTTTCCACACGAGTATCTGGATAGTATAGAGAAACTCAACGAGACCAGGCTACCTGAGATAACAGCATTCTCCAGCAACTTTACAGGCGATACCATGTCAGATGCAAAGGATGAACATGTTGTGAATGTCTAGTGGAAATTTAACATCTCTGCTTTAGAAGAGTATGCTCAGCTTTACATGGACACAGACATGCGCATCATTGCGGACGTTTTCGAGGAATTCCGGAATTTTTTCATGACCACATATTCTCTGGGTCTCACCTCTTATTACACAGCACCTGAGTTTTTCCGGACCCTGTCCTCAAGAAAACTAAGCGCAGAATCTAACTTATGACCAGTGCTGATATGCTTCTTTTCTTTGAGCTGGGAACCCGTCGGGAACTTTGCCAATGTATCCATAGGTACACCAAGGCAAACAACCCACGCATGGGTGACTGGTTCAACACATCCCTTGATTCGAGTTACATCAAGTACTTGGATGTCAATAATTTGTACAGCACATGATGCAAAAGTATTTGCCGATTGGGAAGTTTTTATGGGTGCCCGAAACAGAATGCAAGGGATTGGGTGGAAAAATCGAAGGTATGGCGGCTGACGCTGATGTGGGCTATGTGGTGAAGGCAGAACTCACATACCCTATTAGTTTGCATGAGCCGCACGCCGATTTGCCACTGTGTCCAGAGCAATTATTTCCGTGAGCGGGCTGCACCCCAAAACTCGTGCCAATGCCGGGGAATAGGCGGAGATGCATTATTGATTATCGTGATCTCCAGCAGTGTCTCAGATTGGGGATGGAGTTGGTTAGAATCACCAGGGCTATCCCCTTCAACCAATCTCTCTGGTTGAAGGAGTATATTGATTTGAATACGACACTGAGGGCATCCACGACGTGTGACTTCGAGAAGGATTGTTATAAATTAGCGAATTTTCGGTAAAACAAGGCAAAATCTGAGGGAAGGGAGTGAAATTTTCATAAGGACCGAAGTGGATGGGCGTTGGGGCGTAAGAAAATGCACCGCCAGACCAAATTTTGAACGGATCACAATATTCAGTGAGAACTTTCTTGCTGTGTAGATAGCGAAGGTTGCATTAGAGTTCACGAAACCTATTTATGTGCGGATGTGCATACTAGAACTATCCAAACTCCACATGCACCGCTTTCATTATGAGTTTGCGAAATCTCATTTCGCTAATCCTAAATTACTTAATATGAATACAGATAGTTTCATCCACTGAGTGAAGAAGCGCAATCCATATGAAGTTATAAGGTACCAAAATAATGAATTCGACATGTCCTCATACATGGCCGATAATCCTTATGGTATTGTTCCACAGAACAAGAAGTTTATCGGCCTTATGAAGGACGAGGCAAATGGATTGCCGATTCTGGAGTATGCAGGTCTGCGGGCAAAAATGTGTGCATATCACACATTGGAAGGTACCACCCAGAGGTAGGCTAAGGGGTTATGTCGTGTGACATCGAGAGCCCTCTGTGTCGAAGGCTATTTGCAGTGCCTGTACAGCAATGTTGGCAGTGCTCCGCCACAGCCACAGCACAAGTTGCTGCAAACTAGTATTCGATTGTGCTGCAATCTTAATTTGGCATGTCGCCTCATGGCATTAAAGGGTCATTTGCGACGACGGGATTGAAACCTTCCTGTACTCACATTATTTGCTTCTTGCAAGAAAAGCAATGGGGGACTGACTGTTGTGAGAGGGAGAGAATGAGACTGGGTGGACTGTATACGCATTTGTAGATATATATGCACACCATGCATGCTAAAAAAAATTGTATAAATATATAGACGTACATCATCTGCACCAATGAGACTGGGTGTACTGTGTACGCATTTGTAAATATATATACACACCATGCAAGCTAAAAAAAATGTATAAATATATAGATGTACATCATCTGCTCCAATGAAAAAAAGTATAAAATTGCACGTCAGATGACACACCAATGTAAATATCGTATCTAGCACGTCATGTGCCATGTACATTTGTAAACAGAATATCTTTTAAGTTTCACCTGCCGCTAGCTATACAAGTCAGATAAGTTTTTAAGTGAACACAGTCTATCATAGTCTATCAAAATTATTGTTGTTCACCCATGTAACTGCTACTACTGTGACTGTTATAGTGTAAGAATAAAAGCATCTCTGTGTTAGTTATTAGCATAAATTTATATACATCGGAAAATTGTAAATATTTCAAGCAGTAAATTTTTTTATTGTTATAAAAAGTATTATGCGAAAAAATTCAAATTTTAATCTCAAGAATCAAATTGTAATTTCAAGAATTGAACTTTAATCTCAAGAACTAAATTGTGTCTCAAGAACTGAAATGTAGTCTGAAGAACCAAACTGTATCTCAAAAATCAAACTGTGTCTGTGAGAATTGAATAAATGAAAAAATTTGTTGCCACATGTCTTCGTTTTTCTTATTTACAAAGGAAAAAAAACCTATTGTATATATAAAGGATGTACAGGACAAAAATAACACTAGTTTCGAACATGAAGGTGCACTTTAACATGGAAGATATCAAAATATATAGAATGGTTGCATGGGTTTACACCTATCGTGCAGCATGAATTGGCTTATGGGAGCAGCAGGTTGTGAGCACATCCGCTTCCTAAGACATGCAGCAAACATGTCTAAATTATATCTCCTGTGCTTGGAAAAAATCGCTGACATAGTATCTGGACAAAGTTGCATAATATATAACTATCAAAGTGGGAACAGAGTAAAATCAGTAAGAAGAAGTATACACTTATCGTGAGGAAAAAATTCAATTATTTGTCATCCAACTTAAACGTAATTTTCCATTTTCATAAGCAGACACAACACTACTTCCACACGTCATCTTCTTCGTCTTGAGTTGGTGGAGAGTAGGACACCCGTAGAATTGAAGGTCTTGAATGGCAGCAAACTTGAAAATTCGACATATCCACGCGATCTCCTCCCCGATTTTGACGTAGATGATGGTATCTGTGTGGTAGAATAATCGAAGCGACGTCACCATATCCTTATAGGGTATGTCAGAATCATCCCAGTGACTTCCATGGTAGAAATGTGTTAACCACTTTGCACTCCTCATTTTTTAGCACACTTCAGATTCTTGAAAGACCTTGGTGATGCAATGCTTGTGGAAAATGTCTCTATTGCGCCGGCGTCTTCTGTGTATGCTATGAATGCAACATCTTCAAATATGAACCGTAAACGCTCATCATCATGGAAACCCTGAGAGTCTGCAATGATGTTCACACTCTGAGACGCCATTGTGGAATGCTCTGGATATGTCGCAGCACCTGTTTGTTTATACAGCTCGTTAATCATTTGGTCATGTAGATGGCTGGGTTGATTTGGAGGAGGAGACCAAACTGCGAGGTCATCGGTCTCATCGGATTAGGGAAGGAAGTTGGCCGTGCCCTTTCAAAGGAACCATCTCGGCATTTGCCTGAAGCAATTTAGGGAAATCACGGGAAACCTAAATCACGATGGCCAGATGGGGGATTGAACCGTCGTCCTCCCGAATGCGAGTCCAGTGTGCTAACCACTGCCGGCCGCGGTGGTCTCGCGGTTAAGGCGCTCAGTCCGGAACCGCGCGACTGCTACGGTCGCAGGTTCGAATCCTGCCTCGGGCATGGATGTGTGTGCTGTCCTTAGGTTAATTAGGTTTAAGTAGTTCTAAGTTCTAGGGGACTGATGACCACAGCTGTTAAGTCCCATAGTGCTCAGAGCCATTTGAACCATTTTTTTGCTAACCACTGCGCCACCTCGCTCGGTGGTCATGTAGAACTAGAGCATACGCTGCAGTGTGTTCTGTGAAATTTGCTGAAGATCCAAATTCAGTTCGTACATTTTTATGTCCAGATTTAATTATCTCATTCTGTTTTGAGCACGCTATTACGATGATTAGCGCCACTCCTTGAGTTTCCGAGGGCTGAGTAGACATCCTTCCTCTTCATAGTATGAAACAAGGAATCTCGCATGTATTTCATTTGCTGGACTGTATAAATTTTCATTCCACTGCAGGTGCAAATTATCATACGGGTAGAATTCGGAGTTCAGGTAGACTCTGGCGTTAGTAAACCTGCAGTTATCAAATTTGGTGGAATATTTCTTATATTCCCTCTTCTATTTGTCTGAAATGCAAGTATGATAAACCTGGGTGTCTCCCGTTGGGCGGAGGTTTTAATAGATTGCGTTTGTCTGCTTGCAGTTGGTAGCACTGGGTACTCGAATACCTCCTATGAACGGAAAGACAACTGTAGAAATACACCTTCAGAACTTTTAGAAGCTTCAAATGTTGGTCATCCTATACAGGATGTGTGGCATTTTCCGAATTATTTTATTGATGGTGATCTCGTTCTCCTTGAATGTATGAGTTGTCATCCATTGCAGTATGTACCAGAATAAGTTCCTGTTTAGCATTCAGACCAATTTGTCACATGTCCTCAAAGTATCCCATAAGCAATTTTAAAGGCATACATGCAGTAAATCTCTTTTACTAAATGGTTCAAATGGCTCTGAGCACTATGGGACTTAACTGCTGAGGTCATCAGTCCCCTAGAACTTAGAACTACTTAAACCTAACCAACCTAAGGACATCCCACACATCTATGCCCGAGGCAGGATTCGAACCTGCGACGGTAGCGGTCGCGCGGTTCCAGACTGAAGCACTTTGAACCGCTCGGCTCTCTTTTACTCTTCCGCTGTTATATCCAGTTGCTCGCCAATCAACCATCCAACATTTTCTACATCGTTCGAATCTGAAGAAGAAGCAGAGACATACAGTTGAAGAGTTGGTGTTATGCCTACTTTGCGAGTATGGTTAATCTCGATCCCTTTAACTTCATATCGTATCTCATGAAACAGTACACACAATACATGTAAGATTCGATGCCACTGTAGCAATACCATCCCTTTTCGCAAATGATCCATAAGGATATACGAAACTCTTGCAGAAAGATTAAAGTGTTTTGGTGTTAGATGACAAACCTAATTTTATCGTTCTTGTTAAATGTGGTTGAAGCATAAGGTTTATGTGAGAAGTATTCGCGGCGTTCAAATTCGTCGTATTCTACTGGGCTAGTTACATCGGACGACGTCATTGGGTGGCTTCAGATCTACTGATTTAAGAAACTCATAGTTCGCAAGTGATTTCACCTTGCTATTCTGTTGTGAAGTGTCGCGCTGTGCATTGAACACTTTGGTTTTATACGTTACGTCCGTCCTGTCTTCATTGACAATACGGGGCTACTGCGATCAGTGACTGATTGAAGCTCGCCGCCTATGCTTCTGGTCCGGGAAGTTAGAGGCCATCGCTTCTCCTCCTACAGATTCCTGCTCGTTGGAGGCCGCCGCTGCCTGTTCTGTGTCTCTGCACGTTCAGGGTAACTGCTGGTTACACTTCAGATGTACCTGTACAATCATTTTCTCACCACAAAAGTCGACAAGTTGATTATCCTGGACACAATACGTTCCAGATAGTAAACAGCTTTGGTAGGGGTCTCAACGATCTTATACCCTCACCAGCTGCGACATAGTCGCAAATATGAACAGTGAACCAATACTGTCAAACGGTCTTTATTCCAGTCTTTGATCACAATATCAATTCCCTTGACGATGACCAGTTTCAGTTAATATTCATCATCTTCAGATCTAACATATAAAAATACATACACCTAAGTGAGCAGTCTGTCTTTCAACACAATACAGCATTACATATCACAACATACTGTCATACAACCAGGGAAATATACAAATAAAATACGGCAGCGTGTACCTGTTCTACACCATGTCCTAATGTGATAAGGCCGTTATGGAATCGTCAAAACATATAAATATACTCAGCGCAGCATCGTCACATAGATCTCAAACATGGTGTAAAATAGTCCACATCGTCCACACAGTCATTTTGCAACTGGCTACTGAAGTGCAGTAGCTACTAAAAATCTGTTCACCTACATCCATCATACATGTCGCTACTGTGAGCTTAGGTGTAGTCATCATTTACGTAAGAAACATAATCTGATAAAACACATAGCTAAAATACATGTAGCAGACATTTAAATATTGATAACTATTATAGAAACAAATTGTGATACAGTAAAAGACGAATACAGTTACCCATATAAAATTATTAAAAGGAACTATACAGAGTGGTCCATTGGTCGTGACTGGACCAAATATCTCACGAAATAAGCGTCAAACGAAAAAACTACAAAATACGAAACTTGTCTAGCTTGAAGGGGGAAACCATATGGTGCTATGGTTAGCACACCAGATGGCGCTGCCATAGGCCAAACGGATATCAGCTTCGTTTTTTAAAATAGGAACCCCCATATTTTTACATATTCGTGTACTACGTAAAGAAATATGAATGTTTTAGTTGGACCACTTTTTTCGCTTTGTGATACATTGCGCTGTAACAGTCACAAACATATGGCTCACAATTTTAGACGAACAGTTGGTAACAGGTAGGTTTCTTAAATTAAAATACAGAACGTAGGTCCGTTTGAACATTTTATTTCGTTTGTTCCATTGTGATACCTGTACACTTGACAGCAAAAAAAACTGGGTCACTGCCGAATACAACCAACATAATGTAGCTGTGTTGCAGGTCCTCTAAACACCAAAACCCAGTGGGGTAGAGTCGTTTGACTACACACAATGGGTACCGCTCAAAGGCCTTTATGGCAGTCAGTCTAAGCGTCAACTAATATCGTCATAGAAAACATATTAGAAACCACGTTCGCCGCACGGAATTAGCCGAGCGGTCTGAGGCGCTGCAGTCATGGACTGTGCGGCTGGTCCTGGTTGTGGTTCGAGTCCTCCCTCGGGCATGGTTGTGTGTGTTTGTCCTTGGGTTAAGTTAGGTTAAGGAGTGTGTAAGCTTAGGGACTGATGACCTTGGCAGTTAAGTGCAATAAGATTTCACACACATTTGAACATTTTTGAGAAAACACGTTCTTAGCGATGAGACATCCCGTAACACTCTGAGAAAACGGATTATTTTACACATATCGTACGGTAATCCTTAGTCAAAATTAAATACTTGAGACAATGTATGGAGTTACAAAGCTGTACGGCAATTGGAAAAAAGTTTTTCGCTCTCGAAAAGGTTTTCCATCCACGTGCTGAACGTCGCTCAACAGCGAGTGGCTCTGGAAACTGGATATTGGACGAACCAGTAAAAAAACGCGATTGACTGCAATAAGCACTCTACGGAAATCTCAACATTAACAGCGAATCACCAGTAATATCATTGTTCTCGTAACACATCAACAGCTACGTGTACACTAATTTCAACTTTAAATGACATGACCAACGTCGTCGTTCTGGACCTGGATTCAAACCCAGCACCTATAGCCATTGCTAACTAAGCTATGCTTTGTTTGTGACTTATTGAGACCCAATCACTGAAGTATAGACGTGAAGTATAGACGTTTGCACCAGTATCAGTTATCAATTCAGATCCTGAAAATAAATGAGGAAAATGTTTGTACTGAACTGGGAATCCTGTCATAACAGTTACCTTCCTGGGAACTGCCCCCAGCGACGTTTAATATGGTGTCATTCACAAGGATCAAGGTATGCTCATGTTTAAAATTGAAATGCCATCATGGCCGGCCGCGGTGGCCGAGCGGTTCTAGGCGCTTCAGTTCGGAACCGCGCGACTGCTACGGTAGCAGGTTCGAATCCTGCCTCGGGCATGGATGTGTGTGATGTCCTTAGGTTACTTAGGTTGAAGTAGTTCTAAGTTCTAGGGGACCGATGTCCTCAGATGTTAAGTCCCATAGTGCTCAGAGCCATTTGAACCATTTTTGAAATATCATCATGTAAAGCTTGTGACAGGGATGCGAAACCAGCATCTAATTGGACTGTTAACGAAGTACGTAAAATCAGAAGTTAAATATCAAATGTTTTCACCAATAGCGAGATTTTGGAACTTTAAATGACGATAGAATTGTTTTTGCCTGACTGGGATTCGAACCCAGCATCTAGCGCCGTCGTTTTCTAGCCAGGAACAGACGATAAGTAGCTATTGTCGGTTCACCAGTAGTGAGATGTGCGCATGTTTAGCTAGACATCAGGTGACGAAAATTCTGTGCTGAATGGAATTCAAACCCCGCACACATGGTCATGAAGACACTCTAACTATCAAATTCTTTTCCAATAATAGCTAGGAGTGGCATGTTTGTACTTTCAATAATGTGATGGAAAATACTCTGCTGGCTAGAAGTTGAATCCACAACATATCGTCGTTGGTGATCACAACGAACACAACGTCAAACCCAAGTCCGTTTTCGCCAGTAGGATGGAGAGGAATGTTTGAACTTGAAAAGATGTAAGGAAACGGTTAATCTTGTAATGTTGTGATAAAAAGCTCATCATGTGGCTGTGAGTTGAAACGAACACGTTAAAACTGACAACGCACAAAGAGACGTTGAAAATGCAACTATTTTTCACTAGTAGTTCGGAGTGCACATGCTAGGGCTTGAAATGAAATGATGAATATTTTGTGCTGCTCAGGATTCGAAACCAGATAGGTGCCTTTCGAGGAGGCCTAGAAGAGTTTGTAATCTTGGGGAACACAGTGAAATCGAATTCGAATCCCAGTCCAGCACCACAATTTTCAACGTCTCAGTTTCAAATAAAGTAAGAGCCTTGTGAGCTTACATGGCCATTGGTTCATTAAATGAAACACGTTTTCTAGTTTACGACGGCTTGCTGGTGACAGAGTCTCCGCCTTCCGGGGTTTCTCCATCTGTCACAGCTCAAACGAATGCCGCTCTGCCCCAGCCGGCAGCGAAGGGATGTTATCTTTACTGCGGATATTGAACTACGGAGCTTACTGGCGTTCTGCACTTGGCATTACTAGGGGTGAAGGAGAGTTATTTGTGTGTGTTAAAAATCTACGCCTGACGTGAGATGTGAACCTACACCTTTTACACATCAATACAAGATTAATCCACCACACCACAGAACCCCCCGCCAAGCACATAATTATGAGCTGCAGAGTATTAATTTAGATGAAGATGCAGGTGTCAAGGGACGGGTAACAGGAAGGAGGGCGGGGTCTGGGAATGGATAGAAGTGCAGAAGTACAAAATATAAGCGTGAAAAGCTTGCAAAGTATTGCTTACTTAGATGTGTGCCACAGTTCGTTTTATCTTAGGACCGAGAGATAACGAAGGACTGTTTTCAGAAATAAGAATGGGGTATAGGGAAGGGGAGATCAAAGAATACGGTTTCATAGGTGTTGAGAGGAATGATAGAGAGTAAAGACAGCAACAATTAAAAGAGAAAACGTAGCGTCAATGGAAACCGCTAGAATTGTTTATAAAGTTTTGGGGGAACGGAATAGAAGGGCACTTGCGGCGATAGTGTCAGAGAGAGAGAGAGTGTGAGAGAGAATAGAGGAGATATTAACAATGAGTAAACATAATATGAAATCGTTTGCGTATTGTGTGGAGGACGGAGGGTGTATTCATGGATGGAGGAGAAGAGAGAGATGTATCTGAAATAACAAAAACTACTGTGACAGAGTCCATCTACGCTGATTAGTTTGTAAGTATCTAGACAGGGTATAAATGAAATCAAAATAGAATATTTAATTGTATATTCAAAAGAAACCCACTTGAAATAAAAAGACAGCTCAAAGGAAAACTAACCCATATTGTATCTTTTCTTTTGCCATAGGATCTTCCACTATCTCCTAATGAGGAAAAATGACGAAAAAGAAGACATAACAAAACATTTTAAGGACTCTAATATTTTATCCAGAATCCTTCATTATTTTGTACTTCTATCATGCGTCTTGGCATAGAATGTATAAGCCGTCGGACGTAGCAAAATGGTTCAAATGGCTCTGAGCACTATGGGACTCAACTGCTGAGGTCATTAGTCCCCTAGAACTTAGAACTAGTTAAACCTAACTAACCTAAGGACATCACAAACATCCATGCCCGAGGCAGGATTCGAACCTGCGACCGTAGCGGTCTTGCGGTTCCAGACTGCAGCGCCTTTAACCGCACGGCCACTTCGGCCGACGGACGTAGCAACCTGAAGAAGCAACTTCCTCCCAGGCTTCCAGGACGCAGTCCCAAAGAGCGTCCGCAGTAGTTTGTTTGTTTCGTGGCCAGTTCTCTGTTAATGTTCTGGCGACCTCAGCCCATATGTTTTCCATGAGCTTCATATCAGCCGCCCGTGGCGGCCAGTCCATGACGTTGACGCCAATCGTAGAGAGTCGCTACTGAACGAATGCGGACTTGTGAATGGGAGAATTGTCCTCTTGCAATGTGACGTCCCCTTCTGCGTACAGCATTCGCACTGACGGAAGCATCACATTTTCCAATATGTGGGCATACTGCACGCTGTCCAGAGTTCCTTCTATCCTGTGAAGTATTCCCGCCCCTCTCGCAGAAATCCAACCTCAGCAGGTAACAGATAGCCGGCCACTTCTTTTCGTCGTGGTTATATATTCGCGTCGATGGCGAGTCCCTTGCGGCCTGTAAACGATTCGTGGACCGTCGTTACTGGTGAAAAACACCTTCTCATCAGTGAAAATTACGTTGCCCCACGACTCCCTCAGATGGAACTCCGCAAATGCTAGCCGGTATAAAACGTTGTCTTCGCTGAGCTCTTGCTTCACGGCGGATCGTCGTGCTTGCAGTCCAGCGTCCCTCAGCCTTCGGCGAATCGTGTCACTGGAGCCGGGGAAGGTGGTCTCCCGCCGCAATTGCTTCGTGTTCAGAAAGGGATTTTCTCTGCTCCTAGACACTAGGTCCCTCTCTTCCTACTGTGAGCTCACTCTCTTCCTGCCTGAGCCAGGAGCCCTGTTGGTGGTGCCTCTTTCAAGGCAGATCCTCCATCATCTCGTTGCAGTGGTATGTGGTACGCCATACCGTCTGCCTGCTTCTCTGATGGAACATCCTCCTTCTTCAATGAGAGCGACGACTCTATCTCGAATAGACCTCTCCCAGTGAGCCATTACTGCAGACAGCCTGATGTGCATTTTTGCTTGCCGCTCTTATACTTATGCTAGGAGAGGAGGTAAACATATTTACGTCAAACGGAGCGGCAGAGGCAGAGGCATGCGGCCCAGCCGTGCTGGCTCGTCCCGGGCTGTTGGCCCACCAACGCCACGGCCAACTCGCTCTCTTCCGTCTCGCCTCGGCCAGCCTGGCTGGCCCGTAGCTCGCGAGCCGCGGCTAGTACAGACCCGGGCCGCAAGGCCACGATTACCCCTTGAAGGATCAAAATTTACACCTAACCTACCAAAGTCTGTAGTAAAAACTAATGCAGCTACAGCTGTAACGCTATAACATGTGCAGGCACACCTACAGTTGACGATTCATTCAAATATTTGACGAACAATACGTTCAAAAATACACTCATTTTAAACATAGCTACCACAAAGTATTTCACTTTGCTAGCAATAGCATGACGCAGGAAACTATTCTTTCTTGTAAGCGCTCTGCATTAGATGTAGCCTTAAGAAAACGTGTATTCAAACACGACAACTAAGCGGAATGTAAAAGTAAACAGGTTTGGCGGCAGCGTCTCCAAATAATAGTATATACGTGGTATATAATACACGTTTTGTGCACTTATAACATGTACTCAGTGTCTCTGAAACAATATGTGCTGCACGACGAAAATTACTTTCTGCTGAGGCACTTCATTTACATCTCAATGATACACGACTAATAGAGAACATTGCTCTTTACGGCAGTCAATCCACTTGTAAATTAACACCATGATATCGCAGATATTAGGCAACACGTTACTATGGATGAGAAAGGCTTTAAGGTTTGCAACTAAACATGCTACTCCTAGCTACTACTGAATAAGAATTTGATTATTAACATGTCTTCATAACCATGTGTGCGTCGTTCGACTCTCAGTCAGCATAGACGTTTTCGTCGCCTTATTTCTAGTTAAACGTGCGCACATCTCGCTAATGGTGAACCAACATTGGACATTTCTCGTCTGTTCCTGGTTAGACAACGACGGCGGTAGGCGCCGGGTTCGAATCCCGGTCAGGCAATACAACTTCAATCGTCATTTAAGGTTCCAACCTCACAACTGGTGACAAACTGTGATATCTACATTCTGATTTTACGTACTTATTCAACAATTCGATTAGGTGCTGGGTTCGCACCCTTGTCACCAGCATTACATGATGGCATTTCAATTTTAAACATGTGCATCCTTTGTTCCTTGACAATGCAACAATATACAACGTCTTTCGAGGTTAATAACCAAGAAGGTAATTGTCATGTTAGGGTTCCTGGTTTCGCACAGACATTATCGTCATTTACGTTCAAGTTGAGAACTGATAAGTGATACTGGTGCAAACGTCAATATTTGACATCTCTTTCTGCCTAGTGATCGAGTCTCGATAAGGCACAAAGCTTTGCTTGGTTAGCAATGGCTTTATGTTCTGGGTTTGCATCCGGATCCAGGACGAAGACGTTGGTCATGTCATTTAAAGTACAACTTTGTGTATAAGTAACTTTTGATGAATAATATGAACAATGATATTACTTGTGATTCGCTGTTAATGTTGGGATTTCCGTAGATTGCTTGCCGCCGTTGATCACGTTTTTCTTTTAACTGCTTAATATTACATAAAGTTGATACGAAACCACTCCCCTTTGAACGTTGAACGACGTTCAGAATGTGTTGGGTAATCCTTTTAGACAGCAAAGAACTTGTTTCCAATTGCCATGCAACTTTATAAATCCATATACTGTCTCAAATATTTAGTTGTGCCTAAGGATTACTGAACGATTTATGTGACAAAAGTAGTTGTCCCATTACGTTTGAAATGTCACTTATTGTAATTAAGTTTAGTTTACAAACGTTAAGGACTGTCTGATCTCTTCTGTACTATCGACAGACTGTCATAAAGACCAGTGTTCTCTAGTAGTCTCTAGCGGTACCCATTATGTATCTTACAACGACTGTACTGTGGAGGGTTGCGACGATGTACAACACAGATATGCTTTGTTGGTTGCATACATACAGGTGCAGCCTGCACGTTGTAATTAAGGCGTGACCCACCTTTTTGCTGTCGAGTGTACCTTTGTGAACTTATCATTTCTGAGAATGCATGCTGTTACAGCGTGATTACCTGTAAATACCACATTAATGCAATAAATGCTCAAACTGATGTCCGTCAACCTCAATGCATTTGGCAATACGTGTCACGACATTCCTCTTAACAGCGAGTAGTTCGCCTTCCGTAATGTTCCCACATGCATTGACAATGCGCTGACGCATGTTGTCAGGCGTTGTCAGCGGATCACGATGGCAAATATCCTTCAACTTTCCCCACAGAAAGAAATCCGGGAACGTCAGATCCGGTGAACGTGAGGCCCATGGTATGGTGCTTCGACGAACAGTCCACCTGCCATGAAATATGCTATTCAATACCGCTTCAACCGCACGCGAGCTATGTGCCGGACATCTGTCTTGTTGGAAGTACATCACCATTCTGTCATGCAGTGAAACATCTTGTAGTGACATCGGTAGAGCATTACGCAGGAAATCAGCATACATTGCACCATTTAGATTGCCATCGATATAATGTGGGCCAATTATCCTTTCTCCCATAATGTCGCACCATACATTAACCCGCCAAGGTCGCTGATGTTCCACTTGTCGCAGCCAACGTGGATTTTCCGTTGCCCAATAGTGCATTTAATGCCGGTTTACGTTACCGCTGTTGGTAAATGACGCTTCGTCGCTAAATAAAAAATCTGTCATCGTTCCGTAATTTCTCTTGTGCCCAGTGGCAGAACTGTACACGACGTTCAAAGTCGTCGCCATGCAATTCCTGGTGCGTAGAAATATGGTGCGGGTGCAATCGATGTTGATGTAGCATTCTCAACACCGACGTTTTTGATATTCCCGATTCTCGTGCAGTTTGTCTGCTACAGATGTGCGGATTAGCCGCGACAGAAGCTAAAACACCTACTTGGGCATCATCATTTGTTGTAAGTCGTGGTTGACGTTTCACATGTGGCTGAACGCTTCCTGTTTCCTTAAATAACGTAACTAACGGTCCGGACACTTGGATGATGTCGTCCAGGATACCGAGCAGCATACATAGCACACGACCGTTGGGAATTTTGATCACAATAGCCATACATCAACACGATATCGACCTTTTCCGCAATTGGTAAACGGTCCATTTTAACACGGGTAATGTATCACGAAGCAAATACCGTCCGCACTGGCGGAATGTTACGTGATACCTCGTACTTATACGTTTTTGACTATTACAGCACCATCTATCACAAAGCGAAAAAATTGGTCCAACTAAAAGATTCATATTTCTTTACGTACTACACGAATATGTAATAAAAATGGGTGTTCCTATTTAAAAAAACGCAGTTGATATCCGTTTGTTCTATGGCAGCGCCATCTAGCGGGCCAACCATAGCGCCATCTGATTCCCCCCTTCAAGCTAGACAATTTTCGTTATTTGTAGTTTTTTTGTTTGACGCTTATTTCGTGAGATATTTGGCCTGGTCACTATCAATGGACCACTCTGTATAAAGATAATAGATCTGACACTTTTATGGTGAATTTACGGTCAAAAATAAAATATACGTAATACAGTTCGTGTAGCAAGCTATAAATTACCTATGAAAGATAAAATGTCTATATGACAAAATAACTGAAGAAAAGACAGACCAATGATCAGCGCTCTCTGTTGGGTCGGCTACCAGGATGTTACGTAGGCGCTCAGCGATCGTAAGAACGTAACCACTAGAGGGCTTTTCATACATCGTGATATGTCTCCCACAGAAAACGTTTATACAACATGTTAACAGTCAATAAATAAAATTATATAATCTGGCCATACAATCCGTGAATAGGTAGGATATAATCAGTTACAGGATTAGAGCGACAAATGTATGGAAGTAAGGCAAATGCATACTGTTCTCAACATAAATCATCAAGCAAGGCTAGGTATAAATACGCGAAGCATTAAATGGTTATCGTCGGCTGAAGAGCGGCGGATTGTGCCGCTGACAGCCCTCCCCTGCCCATATGTGGCAGGGGAATGAAATCACAATAAAGGGGAAAAAATGGTTATCGTAGCCTCACAAGGGCCAACCACTTCGCTTCACACCTTTCTGAGGTCTTTTCCATCACTGATGATCCCCACTTCGATTATTCTCTTTTCCCAACCATTATTGAACGCGCCGATATCTCGATCGCTCCACTTGCTCCTAGTCTCCAGTACTTGGGGCATTTGCCCCCTCTGACATCAACACTCCAATCACAGCACAAGACATTCAACTTCTCCTCCAGTCCAAACACAACACGGCCCCTGGTCACGACTGTGTCACCTACCGCACCATTACAGAAAGCCCCTGTAATTTTTCCTCCTATCTACGTAATTCTATAGCTCTCAATTCGTTCGAGCAATCAATCATTCATGATAGGTAACGCAGTCATAGTTCAGTCACTCAAAATTACTCTGAAATTTTACTTGTTAGAATGAAATCAGGCGATGATTCTTCTTCTCTGCAGGCTCGTGCTTTGCGGCAGTCTGCTAATATGTACAAATAAAATGCCTCGTAATTTTGGGAGCGTTGTATAATCAGTCAGGAAATCTCATATCAAACGGATAATTGGCTTTGATGAAGTTTAACCTTCCGAAGAAGTAATGGAGCTCTTGGATTATTAAATGCAGGTTCGTATCCAGTCTTTAGGAAGTTCCCTTCTGATTAACAACTACCAATCTATCGATAAATATCATTAATTCTCAAATTTTAAATACACATCTTTTATTTGAAGGAGCAATCTATATATATTTCCTTTTTAATCGTACAGTTTCGTCTCAGTTATCTTCTGTCATAAATCTCAATAATCAGATTACAGTTCTTCCAAACCAAGCTCAGGCTAATCGGCACGAAGACAATCTCGGAAGCTCCCCACCTTTTTTTTTTTTTTTTTTTTTTTTTTCTAACAACCACCAGAGAGAATACTACAAAGAATACTTATGCGCTCATGGCATAGCTATTGTATGAACTACTTTTCGCATGGATTCTGCGAGTATGAAGATAGAAAATTAGTAAACATCATTCAAGGGTAGAATTGTATCTGAATAATTCATCGAATATAAAGAGATATTACACCCCTTCTCCTTCGTGACTATCCTTGCCCATCTCTATAACGTCATCCTATCTATCACCTCCTACCCTGACCTGTGGAAGACTTCCCGCATCCTCTTATTCCTCAAACCCAACAAACTCCCTTGCATCGCCTCTTCCTATCGTCCCATCTGCCTCACCTCTGTTTTCAGTAAGGTCTTCGAATCTACCCTCTCCTGCTGTATCTATCAGCGCCTTAATCAACACCACCCTTACCCATTGTGGATTCGAACCCTCCTCCTCCACCGAAGACCGACTCCTTAACCTCGTTTGCCTTCTCTCCCCCCAGCTTAACTCCTGTTACTCCGCCATTTTTGTTTCCCTCGACCTCCAAAATGCCTATGATCGTGTATGGAATCCCGGTCTCCTCTTTAAACTCCAAACCCATGCCCTGACTATCAATTTTGTCCATCTGGTCGCTTCCTTCCTCTCCCGCCATCCTTCCTATGTCACCCTCCACAACACCAACTCCTGTATCTTTTATCCCACTGCTGGCGTCCCCCAGGGCTCTGTCCTCTCCCCTCTCCTCTATCTCCTGTACACCACTGATATGCCCAAGCCCCCCCCACCTGTCCACCTTCTCCAATATGCTGATGACACCGCCTTCCTGGCTCTCTATCCTACACTTCAACGGTCCCAACTCACCCTCCAAACCCACCTTGACCAGTTCACCACTTGGTGTAACCAGCTGTTCATTTGTCTCGAACCCTCCAAAACCCAGGCAATCATCATAGGCCGCACCACCCGCTCCATCCATCTCCATGACTTCTACCTCACCCTTTATGGTCATCCCATCCAGCTTACCTCCACCCTCACATACTTTGGTCTCACTCTCGACCGTCACCTCATCTGGCCCCTCACCTCCAGCAGAAAGCCCATTCCTGCCTCCACCTCCTGAAACTCCTGTCTGGCTGGACGTGGGAGTTACATCCTTCCACCATCCTCCACACCTACAAATCCCTCATCCATCCTATCCTCTGTTACGCCAGCATTGCCTGGATCTACACACCCACCTGCTTTTACAAGGCCCTCCAGATCCTCAGACACTATGCACTCCACCTTGCCTTCTGTATCCACCTTCCTTCCACCACACGGCTCCTGTATGACTTCATCCCCTTCCCCCATCTCCTCCTTTTCCTCCAACATCTCCACATCCTTTACACTGTCCACAGGCTTGATCCCCCCACCTAGTTACCTCCTTCCTCTCCACCCCCCACCTTTTGCTGCGCCTCTATTGCTGTATTTCTCCACCTCCACACCCTCCATCTCCTTCTTCAGGGCAATTTGCAGAACCTCCCCCTCCTTGATGTTGAACTTCGCCATGACATCTACCCTTCCCTCCAACTGTAGCCTGGCCTCGCTCCGTCCCCTCCCCAGGGCCCCCCTTTTCCTCTTCCCTTCCTCTTCCAGAGTGGATTTTCCTTCTTTCCCCTCCTGAGTTCCTGCACCCCTCCTCAGCTGTGTCCCTCCCACGTCCTTCCCTCCCCAGCCCTCTTCGACGCGCCACACCCGTCTCCCACCCCTCTACCCCACCCTCCCTTACTCACCTCTCCCTCAGCTCCATGCCCCTGGCAGATTCTGTGTATTGCTTATCATTGTGCTATGTCAGTGTTGTGTTTGGTGCTGTTCTCCTGTGCGTCAGGAGCTGTGATTTTAATTGTGTGCTGGACTTCTACATAGTGTTACTGTCAGTGATCGTTAAGTGTTATGCCGTCCATCGATACTTTTATGCTGCAGCCATGCTTCGCCTTGGGTTCTTTTAATTGCCTCAGTGGGAGGTTTTTTGTTCACAATAGTTTTTTAGGGTTCTTATCTGCATTTTACTGTGGCCCCCCTTTTGTCTGTTCTCTTCCATTACGTTCCCCCTTTTTTCTCCTTTGTAATTTTAAATGTCTTCTGTTGTATCATTATTTTCTTTTGGCTGAAGAGCAGTGCATATGCTGCTGCCAGCCCGCCCCAGTTGGGAAATTGAAACACAATAAAGGGAAAAAATGGTTATCGTGGTACATTATCAAGCAAAGCAAAGTAGGCGATGGGCACAAAATCGCGTGGTCCATTGAGTACCCTAGAGGGCTCATGCTTTTTGGCCTTGTAAATTTCCAACTCCTCCAACAAGTCGAGAGCGTGACCCTTCTCTGCTCTGTGTAGAATACGCATACAACTCTCAATGTTGCTACAGTGTGGCCAGTTTCTGCCAAATGCATTCCCAATGCAGTTTTGTTACGTGCCTGCAAATGCTCCCTAAATCTTATTTTAAAAGAACGGCCAGTTTGACCGATATAAAATTTATCGCAACTACTGCAAACGATCTTGTAAACCTCACAACCAAAGTTAACTTATAACTGTTTTACTTTCAATGGCAAAATATATCAACAAGAAGATGGTCTTGGGATGGGTAACAGTTTGGCTGGTACGTTAGCAGGCATTTTTATGAACGACTTTGAATGTAAGTTCTTTGCTGAGTTACCACGACTGAAAGGCAAGACTATATATTATAAACGTAATGTCAATGACATCTTGTTACTGTTAGAGGGGGGACGAGATTGAGGTTAACGCATTTGCTCAAGCCATAGGCAGCATGCACCAAAAAGAGCGTTTACTACAGAAATAGAAAAAGTAGGCTCCATTTACTATGTAAACCTTACTATTAAGAAGGTTGATAACACACATAAATTTTCGACTTTCAGAAAGTCTACATGCACAGATACTATCATCAGTGCCAGTTCATGCTATCCGCCACGATATAAAAGGGCCTCTTTCACCTCTATGATCCACCAACTCTTTCGATTACCATTGGCCGACAATGAAATACGCCAAGAACTTAGTATATTAAGGCAAATTGCAGTAGCCAACGGTTTCTCAGCAAATGATGTTATGGGCCCGTACAATAGGATAAAAAAAAAACAGAAAGTAAATAGTAGGTAGACCCGCAATCATCCAGAAAAAAGAAATAAAGAAAACCTGAAAACTGTTCAAATGAAATTTTACGGTAAAAAGTCACAACAAGTACGAAAGTGTTTCAGCAAATCTAAGGTTAGACGTGGTTTTCAAGTTAACAACACTCTGAAACTCCGTGTAAAACGTAATTTGAGTAATGATTCTGATAAATTGGATGGTTCTGCGGTTTACAAGATCGTTTGTAGCAGCTGTGACAAATTTTATATCAGTCAAACTGGCCATTCCTTTAAAATAAGGCAGGCACATAACAAAACTGCATTGAGAATGCATTTGGCGGAAACTGGCCACACTGTAGGCAACGTTGAGAGTTGTACACGTATTCTACACAGAGTAGAGAAAACTCGCACTATCGACGTGTTGGATGAACTGGAGATGTGCAAGATCAAAAAGCATGAGCATACTAGGGTGCTCAAGCGATTTTGCGCCCATCGACTACTTTGCTTTGTTTGATAACATACTACGACAACCATTTTTTTTTTTTCGTTTATTGTATTTCAATTCCCCATCGGGGTGGGCTGGTAGCAGCATATGCGCTGCTCTTCAGCCGAAAGACATAGAACAAACAATAGAAGACATTTAAAAATAACAAAGGAGAAAACATGGTGAACATAGATATAAAAAGGGGGAACATCATGGAAGACAATAGAAAAAATAGGGGTGACTGTAAAGTGGAGATAAAAACCGTAAAAAAGTAGCGCACGCAAAAAACCACACACTGGGACAATTAAAAGAACACAAGGCGTAGTATGACCGGAGCATAAAAGTATCGACAGATTGCGTAGCACATAACAAACACTGACAGTAACACTAAGTACAAGGCCAGCACACAACAAAATCACACCTCTCGATGCACAGGAGAAACAGCACTAAACACAAAACTGAC
Source organism: Schistocerca serialis cubense (assembly GCF_023864345.2). Lineage (NCBI taxonomy): Eukaryota > Metazoa > Arthropoda > Insecta > Orthoptera > Acrididae > Schistocerca > Schistocerca serialis. The sequence continues at coordinate 231,818,771 of NC_064640.1, forward strand.
GTGGCACACTGACGATGATCAGAATGGAGGATCTGCCAGGCACAAGGATATGAGGGAGAAGAAAAGGAGGAAGGGAGGGGAAGAGAGGGGGGAGATAGGCGGGTGGCACATCAAAGAGGGTAGGTAGGGAGGGACGTGGGAGGGAAAGAGGCAAGGATGGGGTGCAGGGTCTCAGGGGGGAGGGGAAGGAGGAAAATCTGCTCTGGGAGAAGGAGGGGAGAGGAAAAGGGGGCCCTGGGGAGGGTAGGAACAAGGCCAGATGATAGTTGGAAGAAAGGGTATATGTCACGGCGAAGTTCATTATCCGGGAGGGGGAGTCACTGGAAATTGTCCTGATGAAGGAGATGGAGGTTGTGGAGGTGGAGAGAGAGAGGCATACAGCGATAGAGGCGCTGCAACGAGGGTGGAGAAGAAGGAGGAAACCAGGGGGTGGGGGGATCAAGCCTGCGGACAATGTATAGGATGTGGAGATGTTGGAGGAACAGGAGGAGGTGGGGGAAGGGGATGATTTCATACAGGAGCCGTGTGGGGGAAGGAAGGCAGATACGGAAGGCAAGGTGGAGCACATGGCGTTCGAGGATTTGGAGGGCCTTGTAAAAGGTAGAGATCCAGGCAACGCTGGCATAACCGAGGATAGGACAGATGAGGGATTCGTAGGTGTGGAGGATGGTGGAAGGATGCAATCCCCATGTCCGGCCAGACAGAAGTTTCAGGAGGCGGAGGCGGGAATGGGCTTTCTGCTGGATGGTCTGGAGTTGTGGCGTCCAGGTGAGGTGACAGTGCGACAATCATTTAATGCCTCACTTATTCGAGAAACATTTAATGCCTCACGTATTTATACCTAGCCTTGCTTGATGATTTATGTTGAGAACAGTATGCATTTGCCTTACTTCCATACATTTGTCACTCTAATCCTGTAACCGATTACATCCCACCTATTCATGATTGTATGGACAGACTATACAATTTTATTTATTGACTGTTAATAAGTTGTATAAACGTTTTCTATGGGAGACATATCACGATGTATGAAAAGCCCTTTAGTGGTTAAGTTCTTACGATTGCTACGGGCCTACGTAACATCCTGGAGGCTGATGCAACTGAGAGCATTGATCATTGATCTGTCTTCTATGTGTGTTATGTTTGTGAAATCTTATGGGACTTAACTGCTAAGGTCATCAGTCCCTAAGCTTACACATTACTTAACCTAAACTGTCCTAAGGACAAACACACACACACCCATGCCCAAGGGAGGACTCAAACATCCGCCGGGATCAGCCGTACAGTCCATGACTGTGATCTGTCTTTTCTTCAGTTATTTTGTCGTATAGACATTTTAACTTTCATAGGTAATTTATAGCTTGCTACAGGCAATATATTACGTATATTTTATTTTTTGACCGTAAATTCACCATAAAAGTGTCAGACCTGTTATCTTTATATATTTCCTTTTAATAATTAAATATGGGTAACTGTATTCATCTTTTACTGTATCACAATTGGTTTCCATAATAGTTATCAATATTTAAATGTCTGCTACATGTATTTTAGCTATGTGTTTTTATCAGATTATGTTTCTTACGTAAATGATGACTACTCCTAAGCCCATAGTAGCGACATGTATGAAGGATGTAGGTAATCAGATTTTTGGTAGCTACTGTACTTCAGTAGCCAGTTGCAAAATAACTGTGTGGACGATGTGGCCTATTTTACACCATATTTTAGATCTATGTGACGATGCTGTGCTGAGTATAGTTATATGTTTTTACGATCCATTTATGGTCTTATCACATTAGGACATGGTGTAGAACACGTACATGTTGCCGTATTTTATGTGTACATTTCCCTGGTTGTATGATAGTATATTGTGATATGTAATGCTCTATTGTGTTGAAAGACAGACTGCTCACTAGGTGTATATATTTTTTAAATTGTAGATCTGAAGATGATCAATATTGACTGAAACCGGTCATCGTCAAAGGAATTAATATTGTGATCAAAGACTGGAATAAAAAAACATTTGATCGGCGTTCTGTATTTCGATTCACAAGGGTAGAGGGGGAAGTTGCTATGGTGTGCGTCCTTCACGTCCACTCTATACTACAACGGGGAAAGGGGAGGGGTCACTGTGAATTGTGTCCAAATCACTCCACGCTTTCACGCAGCTACCAGGCTGCCATTATCTGGTTTGTCCTGTAGAACAAACAAAAAGAGTGCCTCAGACTGCGTTTACTTAATAACTAAGGGAGGGTCACAATGAAATGGGGATATGTACGTTGTACCTCTCACTCGTTACTGAAACGAAGTTAACAGAACGGTTTTCTGTTTCAATCTCATGGTTACTTTACTGTAGTTAAATCGGTAAACAAATGGCTCAATACGCCATTAATCACGTACTAAAGAAAAATTTATGTCCAAGACATACAATCATGAAACCTTTAAATCTCAAATTATTATGTTTGGACCGGAGCACTGAACCAATGCTCAGTACATTCCTGACATATCTGTATTTATTTACGGGTTGAATCATCGTCAGCTATCTCATTCTTAGAGACGGTATGAGTATATTTAATTATTAGTTGTCATTTTTAGCTTCTCGGTACATTTGAGTAACTTGTGGTAATAGGAGTACAATTGCTGAGTGCTCAAAAGACACTATGATTAGCCGATTACTAAATTAACTTATTGGTCCATCGCTGCTGTGTCAGTTCCACATTTCATTGAAGTTGAATTATGCTGAGCTATTAATAATGTTTCACGTCTGCATTTATGTTATTCAATTACGTTGCTAGTGTATGTACTTATGTAATACTCACTCTATTAAAATTTAAAGCACAGGATAGCACATATATTTCATTTCTATGGTGTACTGCAGCTGATCAGTTTGCTCACGTGGCAATCCATTTCCACTCGATCGGATGTTGAAACCACAGGTAGTCTCTCTCTATTACCACTAAAGTGCATTAAGTACTCATGGATCTGCGTTATGCTAAATTCCTTAAACCTATAGGACACCATGAGCTGCTTTGTCTCACCTAACATATAGGTACCTACGGTCGCATTCACGACTCCAACTCATAACCTTAATACGTGTAGGCGTGTCGTAGCACACATTACACCAAAATAATGGCCAGCTCCAACCTCATAAATACTTCAAGGACGTGTCCTCATGTCTCGACAACAAACACTGTTCAACTTCGTTATTATTGCCCTTTCTTGCTATACAAGGTGAGTTCATCATTACAATTTTTCTGCATATATTCCATAACACTAAGCAATCACTTCTACGATTCACAGTTAGCTCTAATGCAGACAGTAGGTCTCATTGCCATTTCAGCTCCTTGCATATCTTTTTAATATTACTGTGGAGCCATTTTCCATAAAACAACACTTTGTACTCATAATATTACCAAGGTTCTTCCTAAAACGAACATACACATACTTGTTACTCAGATATATTTACGTCTTCATTACTTCATACCCCTCTATTGTTTACTTGTCACTATTAGGTTTGTCACATCCAGTAGTTTCTTCACTAATCAGTGGATAGAATGGTTACAGAACTCATGGTTTGTTACTGGCAATATTTGCAAAATCTGTTATGGGAAGAAGAATTCGAAAGGAAAGATAAAGGATGAGTGAGACCTGAAATGGGGAAAGAAGATCTCACACCTGGGACTGCACTGCTGCCACACCACGTAGAGGTTACAGAACAACCTCCTTCCTACAGAATTCATTCACTACCTATGAATTTCTTTAGGTCAATCACGTTTCTGGGACCTAATACTTTTTTTTACTCTTCGGGTACTCCAGCCTATACGCATTTGCATGCTGTTTTCCTATAATCCTGAAAGGTCCTTGGTATACAAACATGAATTTCTTTGTTTCTGTATTAATTTTCTTAGACTTTTCGTTGGTTTTGATAAGGAATAACTGACCTATCTCAAACCTTGTAGGTACAGCTCTCGTGTCATTGGGCATTTTCCTTTCCAATGTTCATTTCCTTATATTTGCCCTAGCCCTTAGCTTCTTCTCGTCGGTGGATATTTGCGTTAGAAGAGGGAATTCGACCATATCTGCAATCACATTATGCTGTTCTTGGCCAAACATCAGTTCGCAAGGTGCAAAACCAGTTGCATCATGCCTTATGTTGTTAATCACATTCTCAAAATACTTAATCTGCTCGGCCCAACCTGAGTGTTTCCTAGCACAATAAGTCCTGCAAAGCCTATTCAATTCCCGCATAATACTTTCACTTATATTTCCTTGAGGGAAATACGCAGATATTTTCAGATGTTTCACTCCAACCTTATCCAGACACTCTTTAAATCTATCAGATGTAAACTGAGGCCCATTTTCTGACAGCAGACTCTTCGGAACGCCAATATTCACGAAGAAATCTTTTTCCAATTTCTCTAGCAACGTCTTTGCATTCGCTCTTTTAATTGGGTATAGCTTAACGTATTTACTAAACCCATCTACAACAACAAAAACATGGGTGCATCCACCTCGCGAAGAAGGAAGAGGGCCGAACAGATCACAAACTAGTAAATATAGGGTTTCAGTTCGCTCTACTGAATGCATATCCCCTTGTATTCTTGTGTTAGCAGCACGTACTTTCTGGCACACAAGATGCTGGACGCTTGGCAGCACGGCGGTACATGTCGTCAAACACACCTTTCTCCTTCAATTTGGCAATGCACTTCTTTTCACCGTAGTGTCCATACCTCAGGTGTACATAGCTGATTAGTAAGTCTACATGTTGTGAGGGAAAGCACAGCTTCCACTCTGAAACACCTACCTTTTTCTTCTAAACAGAATACCTTTATGCAAACAGTAGTATTGCGAAACCTTAGGATAGTTCGCATCTCTTAAATAGCTCTTTACTAACTTCAGCTGGTCATCTGCATTCCGCTCACGTCTCAAGTTCTTAATTACCCTCCTTAATGCATTCTCTTCCTTTACTTCAAGCAACGCAAACATTCGTACTTCACTTATGTCTGTTGCTGTAATTCCCGCGTCATCACAGAGCTCCGCACTTCTAGATAACCCATCAGCTACCAGATGATCTTTTCCTTGGATATATCTAACCTCAAGGTCAAACTGCTGGAGATACAATGCCCATCTTACCAAACGTGCATTCCTCAACTTACAGGTCTTTAAAAAGGTCAACGCCTTATGGTCACTATAAACAATTACCTTATGACCTAGTAAATACTGCTCAAACTTCTGCACCCCAAATACAATGGCCAATGCTTCCATTTCTGAAATGCCATAATTTCTCTCTGCTGCCTGTAGAGATCGACTTGCAAAAGCGATAGTTCTGTGCACGTCTTGTTCGTTCTCTACTTCTACTTGGAATACCTCCACGGCTATACCGTAGCCACTTGCATCCACAGACATACAGAACGGTTTTTCAAAATCAGGGTAATGTAAAATAGGACTATTAATTAAAGATTGTTTAAGCTCCTCGAACGCCTGTTGGCATTCTATTGTCCAAACACAAGGGGTATTCTTTTTCAACAGGAGGTGAAGACAGGGCGCATTAAAAGCCTGACCACTAACAAAACGCTTATAGAAGCCGAAAAGACCGAACATCGATCTCAACTGCTTCTTGTTTCTGGGAGCCTCAAATTTTTCAATGACCGCTAGCTTGCCTGGGTCGGGCAAAATACCTTCTCCACTTATCATATATCCCAAGAAACATACCTCCTCTTTAACGCACTCTGTCTTTTCAATCTTTAGTTTCATTCCACCCCTCTCAATAGCCTCTAACACTTCTTCTAACAAAACTATATGCTCTTCCCAAGTGGGTGTTGCTAGTAAATGATCATCTACATTCTACGTAGATCGTGATTTTATTAATTACGGCTGGTCCTAATACATGGCACGTCACACGTACGAAGGCACAAACAGAGATATTAAGTCCGAAAGGGCCCACACGGTATTGGCAACAAACTCCTTCGTACAAGAAAGCTGTGTACTTCCTTGAACTTTCCGCCAGTGCAAATTCCAATACCCACATGTGATGTCCATAGACGTTAAGAATTTAACTCCACGGAACTTTTGCAACAACTCGTCCATGTTCTGCGGTCTGTCACTTTCCCTTATCACTATTTCATTCAAGTAACGAGCGTCCAAGACCAATCTGACACTCCCGTCTCTTTTTGGTACAACGACAAGAGGATTATTGTACTCACTGACCGCTTTTTCAATCACCCTCCACTCTAACATTCTCTGTATTTCATCCCCGACCACTTCCTTCCGACCTACGTGTATTGGGTATGGCTTCCTGAAAAATACTTGGCCAGGTTGTACCTTCAATTGACATTCATAGCCTTTGACCACGCCAGGTCCACTTGAAAATACCTTATGATTGCCTTTTTAAAACCTGCCTCAGTTCTTCTTTCTGACTAGTTGAGATCTTGTCAATTTCTTGTAATTTAGCTTCTATTTTGTCCGATATAATTGCTTCTTCTTCTGCTGCTGTGTTCAACCTACCTTTACTAAGATCAACATCTTCGTTCCAATACCTTCTATTTTTCAGAACTCGTATAGGCATTAGTTACTATGTGTTCGTCAATAAATTGTACCGTAATTACTCCGGTTATTGGCAAGACCATTTTTAACTGGCTTCTTTCAAAGCCAACAACGCCTTGATACTTTGACAAGAAATCTATGCCAATTAGAACCTCGATACTGAGACTGTTTACTATTAAGCATGGATGATCAATTACATTACCATTAACAATAAAGGGCAGCAAAGCTTCTTGCTTTACCGTTTTTGACACGTTGCTAGTAGCACCAATTATTCTCAGTCCTGATACCCTCATTACTGTAAGCTTATCTTTACCAGGTAAGGCATTAAAGAAGGACTGAGACAACGCACTCACCTCACTGCCACTGTCTAAGAGACAACGTACATTGATACCAAATATATTTACTAGTATTATAGGGTGGCTTATTCTAGGTTGTACACGTGGTTCTGCAAATTCATCCAAAAGTTCCTTTTGGATTTGTCTCCAGCTAAAGTGATCGACATCTGTCTTCCCTAGACTCAGATCAAGGTGTGTAGGGGTTTCCTAAAGCACATTTTCAGCTGCCTTTTCCAGTCGGTCTACTAATTTCAAACCAAAACACTGCACGACTTCATTACATTTAGTTTGCTGAACGTGACCCAAATTATTGTGGTCGGAGCGACTCTGCGCCTCCAAACCGGGCATAACACTAGTTACAGCAAAACCACTTTCATTATTACCGTCGGGTTACTTCTCAAGTGTCAACTGGTCACAGCCACTAGGTTCATCGACCCACAACAGGCTATCCTCTACATTTTCTTTTACCTCCTGCCCTAAATCTATCAGCACAGTGTCAACATCCTGCACAGGCACTTTAGATAGTAGCACATCATTCTCATCGTAGATATAAGTATGAATTTCTTCTGCTTCTTCACCTGACAATTCAGTACTTTGTAGCTCTACCCTAACATTACGTTGCTGCGCCTTCTCTTGCTCTTCCCGCTTATAAAGCGTCTCTAACACGATATCAGTTAAATACTGTGAGTGGTTTAATATTTCTGTTGTATCATTGGAGGCTACCGACTTATCACCTGAATGCTCGGTTTGAGTATTTTGATCTGTGCGCCGTAATTACTAGCTTAGGGAAAGTAACCCCCTGGTGAGCGCCAGTGTCCTCATAGACGGGAACTAGTTTTCCTGCCTCTGCCAACTACTGTTTCCCTTATTGACATTATTGTTAACTGGAACACTGTTGTTTACCTGCACATTTCAAAATTACTATCAACAGGTCGCCATTGTTGGTTATTGTTATTATATCTCCATTTCCTACTTTCCTTAGGATGGCTATCACCTGATGTTCGGATGTTTACATTGCCATTCTGCTCATTCTTAAAATTAATATTAGTGCTATTACTACACTCCTGGAAATGGAAAAAAGAACACATTGACACCGGTGTGTCAGACCCACCATACTTGCTCCGGACACTGCGAGAGGGCTGTACAAGCAATGATCACACGCACGGCACAGCGGACACACCAGGAACCGCGGTGTTGGCCGTCGAATGGCGCTAGCTGCGCAGCATTTGTGCACCGCCGCCGTCAGTGTCAGCCAGTTTGCCGTGGCATACGGAGCTCCATCGCAGTCTTTAACACTGGTAGCATGCCGCGACAGCGTGGACGTGAACCGTATGTGCAGCTGACGGACTTTGAGCGAGGGCGTATAGTGGGCATGCGGGAGGCCGGGTGGACGTACCGCCGAATTGCTCAACACGTGGGGCGTGAGGTCTCCACAGTACATCGATGTTGTCGCCAGTGGTCGGCGGAAGGTGCACGTGCCCGTCGACCTGGGACCGGACCGCAGCGACGCACGGATGCACGCCAAGACCGTAGGATCCTACGCAGTGCCGTAGGGGACCGCACCTCCACTTCCCAGCAAATTAGGGACACTGTTGCTCCTGGGGTATCGGCGAGGACCATTCGCAACCGTCTCCATGAAGCTGGGCTACGGTCCCGCACACCGTTAGGCCGTCTTCCGCTCACGCCCCAACATCGTGCAGCCCGCCTCCAGTGGTGTCGCGACAGGCGTGAATGGAGGGACGAATGGAGACGTGTCGTCTTCAGCGATGAGAGTCGCTTCTGCCTTGGTGCCAATGATGGTCGTATGCGTGTTTGGCGCCGTGCAGGTGAGCGCCACAATCAGGACTGCATACGACCGAGGCACACAGGGCCAACACCCGGCATCATGGTGTGGGGAGCGATCTCCTACACTGGCCGTACACCACTGGTGATCGTCGAGGGGACACTGAATAGTGCACGGTACATCCAAACCGTCATCGAACCCATCGTTCTACCATTCCTAGACCGGCAAGGGAACTTGCTGTTCCAACAGGACAATGCACGTTCGCATGTATCCCGTGCCACCCAACGTGCTCTAGAAGGTGTAAGTCAACTACCCTGGCCAGCAAGATCTCCGGATCTGTCCCCCATTGAGCATGTTTGGGACTGGATGAAGCGTCGTCTCACGCGGTCTGCACGTCCAGCACGAACGCTGGTCCAACTGAGGCGCCAGGTGGAAATGGCATGGCAAGCCGTTCCACAGGACTACATCCAGCATCTCTACGATCGTCTCCATGGGAGAATAGCAGCCTGCATTGCTGCGAAAGGTGGATATACACTGTACTAGTGCCGACATTGTGCATGCTCTGTTGCCTGTGTCTATGTGCCTGTGGTTCTGTCAGTGTGATCATGTGATGTATCTGACCCCAGGAATGTGTCAATAAAGTTTCCCCTTCCTGGGACAATGAATTCACGGTGTTCTTATTTCAATTTCCAGGAGTGTACCTTTTCCAGGAGTGTACCTTTCGCAGCAATGCAGGCTGCTATTCTCCCATGGAGACGATCGTAGAGATGCTGGATGTAGTCCTGTGGAACGGCTTGCCATGCCATTTCCACCTGGCGCCTCAGTTGGACCAGCGTTCGTGCTGGACGTGCAGACCGCGTGAGACGACGCTTCATCCAGTCCCAAACATGCTCAATGGGGGACAGATCCGGAGATCTTGCTGGCCAGGGTAGTTGACTTACACCTTCTAGAGCACGTTGGGTGGCACGGGATACATGCGGACGTGCATTGTCCTGTTGGAACAGCAAGTTCCCTTGCCGGTCTAGGAATGGTAGAACGATGGGTTCGATGACGGTTTGGATGTACCGTGCACTATTCAGTGTCCCCTCGACGATCACCAGTGGTGTACGGCCAGTGTAGGAGATCGCTCCCCACACCATGATGCCGGGTGTTGGCCCTGTGTGCCTCGGTCGTATGCAGTCCTGATTGTGGCGCTCACCTGCACGGCGCCAAACACGCATACGACCATCATTGGCACCAAGGCAGAAGCGACTCTCATCGCTGAAGACGACACGTCTCCATTCGTCCCTCCATTCACGCCTGTCGCGACACCACTGGAGGCGGGCTGCACGATGTTGGGGCGTGAGCGGAAGACGGCCTAACGGTGTGCGGGACCGTAGCCCAGCTTCATGGAGACGGTTGCGAATGGTCCTCGCCGATACCCCAGGAGCAACAGTGTCCCTAATTTGCTGGGAAGTGGAGGTGCGGTCCCCTACGGCACTGCGTAGGATCCTACGGTCTTGGCGTGCATCCGTGCGTCGCTGCGGTCCGGTCCCAGGTCGACGGGCACGTGCACCTTCCGCCGACCACTGGCGACAACATCGATGTACTGTGGAGACCTCACGCCCCACGTGTTGAGCAATTCGGCGGTACGTCCACCCGGCCTCCCGCATGCCCACTATACGCCCTCGCTCAAAGTCCGTCAGCTGCACATACGGTTCACGTCCACGCTGTCGCGGCATGCTACCAGTGTTAAAGACTGCGATGGAGCTCCGTATGCCACGGCAAACTGGCTGACACTGACGGCGGCGGTGCACAAATGCTGCGCAGCTAGCGCCATTCGACGGCCAACACCGCGGTTCCTGGTGTGTCCGCTGTGCCGTGCGTGTGATCATTGCTTGTACAGCCCTCTCGCAGTGTCCGGAGCAAGTATGGTGGGTCTGACACACCGGTGTCAATGTGTTCTTTTTTCCATTTCCAGGAGTGTATTATTACGTACCTGCTCCTCACTGGCAGCAACATTCTCTACTCGTTCCAAATATTCAATGAAACGTTCAAAATTGTCTCTAGGGGCGGATAAGATTCTAGTTTGCCAATCCCATGGCAATTTAGCTGCAAGACCTAGTATTATGATTTCAGGTTTCAGCTTTGGCGTCAAATGTGACAGACGTGAAATCCAAGATCTGGCAAATTCTTTGATAGATTCCCTGCCTGCATTGAAGCGTTTCCCACTCCAAAATTCTCTCAACACCTCATTCTGCTTATGACTAGACCAGTATTCATTAGTGAAAGCTGTCTTAAATTCCGCTAATGTGCTACACTTCAGCATGACATCAGCTGACCATTGCACTGCATCACCTGCCATATGACTTCTAATAAATGAAATTTTCTCGCGTTCAGACCAGACTGATGGAAACACATCTTCAAAATCGTTCCAGAAATCTAGCGGATGAATATTTTTTGTCTAGACCGAACCGTAAAACTGCCGACACCTGATAGAAGCGGCGTTTGTAGCTACAACTTGTGTTACACTACCATTACCAGAAGCTACTGAAACTACTTTACTCTCAATTTTAGCAATGTTAGTGCTAATAGTTTCTACTTTCATTTCAACATTATCTACTCTTTGCACAACGTGAATAGTATCAGTCTTAATTGCTTCTACCTCTGCTTGACATATGTTTACTTTTACACAACATCTTTAAATCTATCTGAGCACAGTTCAGATTCCGCCTCTATCTTTTCTGTTAACTTTTGCTCCAGTTTCGCATCTTCTGTTTGGAGGTCTTTGCGAACCTCGGCAACTTCGGACTTTGCCGTTTCATGCAAATCAGATAATTGCTGAGCAACTTTTCTCTTAATGTCAGCATGGTTGGAGTCAATCTTATAATTTAAAGTGTCAAGATCTGCTTTGAGCTCAGCTTTTAAATCCTGTTTCCAGCCAGCCTTGAAGGTATTGTCCATTACCTCAAACCGTTTATTCAAATTAGTTTGGCTGGTTGATATTGCCAGCAATATTACATTTAAATCAATTGCCCCAGTGTCCTTTGGTTGCTCATTAGCTGGTTTCTTATCACACTCAGGTGACGTAAAACTAGACCCAATACCAGAATCATCAAAACAAAATGAAACATCTGAATGACCTCTTATATCCAACTTCTTCTTTTTAAACATTACCACCTCTGATGACTGTTTCATTTTTAAATCATCAGAGAAATTATCATTCAGTAAATTAACAATCTCTGATTTCTGCTTTACTAGAGGGGTTTCTGTTATTGAATTATTGCCTCTTTTCACATTATTGTCAAGATTTCACTTTAACATCACAATTTTCAAGCAGATTTACATTTGAACTGTTGTCTGGATTTGCACTTTCTTCGTCATACATTGGTTCTGACTTAATTTTAAGCTCAGATTCTTTTAGCGGTTCCATCGACGACAGTCTTTTAGCGAAGGTTAGTAAAAAGTTGAACAGCTTTTCACTTAACTTGGTTCCTTCTGCACGACGTATGGCGATGCTGGCGCGGCTTACCAGGGTTACTGATGCGGCATGGCGCGTTAAACTGCAGAAGGCACCTCGACATCTGCTGTGTGCGTGTGTGTGTGTGTGTGTGTGTGTGTGTGTGTGTGTGGCCCCCAACAGCAGGCGCGGCTCCGGCCGCAACTGACGAACGACTGCGGTGGGGTTAGACTGGCTTGTTGCGATGCCGACGGCACAGCTAGATTCAGCGCCAGCTTCGCCAATCCAGATGCGTTGTAATCCAAAGGCGTCGTTAATCAAATTGCGTCGTCAATGTGCAGACGTAACACTGTTTATCAGTGTTCTATTGTTCAGTTGTGTGTCGCATTTCACTTATTAGTCCGAATAATTAAATTCACTTTCACTCAGTTTAACAGTAGTTTTCCCGGCGATTAGCATCATATGTGGGGCGGCGGGTGGTAAAGTTTATTTCTATTGTCGTCGTTCTTAACACAGGCTCTCTAACTACAATGTTGGCAATCAGCAAGTGATTAGCAAAACCGTGATGCCTGTAATTAAATTTCACTGTGCCCACTCTGATGGAGAAATAAAGTTATTGATTATTGAAGTAAATTGCTCTGAGGATTTAGGATGATGTCTGGGATTCATAGAAAATGTATCTTGCTATAACAATTTTCACTATATTCTGAAAGCGATAAAGCATACAGTTCTAGACACATGTTTACCCTATCAATTCTACTATAAGCTATTGCACTATCAGAGCTGTTCAGAGTCTGTCGCTGATCCTATTACCCCTAATAACGAAACTGTTCAATAATCGTTATCAACATAAATGTTCAAAGTGAATGCTCGCCAAAATTTTATGTTAATACAAACGCCACGCTAGTAATGGTAGAAGATCTGTCCTGCAGCGACACGTGAAAATACGACATACGCAAACTGGGAATAAATCACTGAGGTCGTTCCGCAATTAACACTTTACCCCAATGCGAATTCATTGTTAACGTGCATACTGAGTTACGTAATACAGCATCCAAGGATGTTCCTTGCAACTGCACAGACGCGACGCGGCTTCCAACATGGAGTGCGCGCTGATACGAATCTATAAGAGAACTCGGGCCTCGCCTAGCTCGCAGCGCTCTTACTTATATAGCCGCGGTGCGGACCGCCGAAGGGGCAGCCAACAACATTTGCCTTCCTAACTAGCCGCTCGGGCTAGTAAAGCACCACTTCAAGTTACTAAATAATTAATTGCTTCATTCACTTAAGGCCAATGAAGCTCTCAATTTAATTGTGTAATCAGCACACAGGTAAGTATCTGTAATAAAATTCTGATGTGGTTAGGATGAATACTTTTGGCAAGAGAATTATTTTAGTTTCATTGCACGCAATAGATGAGCTCTGAACTTGCCCTTTGGAGAGACGCTACAGCTATAGTTTTATAGTTACCTTTTGGAAACTTCTCACATCTTTGTTATTATAGCGTATCTCCATTCTACCTAAATCTAAACATCCTAGCTTTATCTAATCACTTACTTAATCTATCATGCTTCTGTACTTTTAGGACACATAAATAGAAAATCATGAATTTCAACCAAAATATTACTTTGTGAGATCCAGCGTGTTGTTTCCATTAAATTACAATGAAAAAGGAATCCGAATATAAATTTTGAAGTTTCTAGATCCTTCCTGTTGCGCCAATCATTTTTACATAAAACGTCCAAATTTGGAAAACTGTTAAAGTTACTAAACTGAAACTTAACACATTATTTTAGCATCACTCCTGACATGCTATTAACTTTTCAGATCATTTACTTCACTTTTAATGTATTGCGCAACATTCGTGACGTCATAACCAGTTAGAGCGGAATAGGCTGGCACACAATGGAAATCATATGAATTCTGTATGACGTGAGTAGGCTGCTTCCCTGTAGTCTGCTCACGATCCAAATACCCTAACCTTAGTTGCTGTAATTTCTCTTGAAAAGACTTCCGTACAGCTACGGCCTTATGCATAGTTGATATCTTGCTGTATACCAAGCGGACTGCTTCACACATTGCACTTTATATACATTTCGATCAGGCTTTACATTTAAGTCATGTACTTTCTTTTCAGTTCCATCAACCTTTATAGCTAAGTCATCTACTTTCTTTCTCAGAAAATATGGGTGTAAGTCTCTATTTCCTTAACCATAGCATCTACTTCGTTGATCAGTCTCAGAAGGGTCTGGGCACACATCTCTAGCTCCTTAACATTACGTTCAAGATACTGAAATTTTCCATCTACGTGCAGACGCATTTTCTGTCTATGCACACCTATCCCCTCAGGCTGAGTTCCTGACATACACACAGACTTGTCTATGGTGAAGTGTATACTTGCATAATCATCACTTTCTTAAAGCTATGGAAATAAAAATTCCTGGAAGTTCCATCCATACCTACTGTCATTCAATTTTCTTGATTAATCAATAACAAGAAACCCATACTGTATGTGATTCCAGCAATCTGCAAATATCTTTACAAAATCATTGAATTACATGTCAGTTCCTACTTGCACCTGGTAAATGTGTTTTAAATTGAAATTGTCTTGTCTGAAAACTATAATGAGACTTGCATTACCCCTCACCAACTTTTTTTGGATTCTGGAATGTGTCTGACTCAAAAAAAAAAAATAGTTCAACACCCTTTTGACGGCTAAAACGGAAATATCATAGAATTTGAGTCAGGTAGCTGTAGCCAGCCGAGACACAAGCAGCAACAGGGTAGTAACCGATATTGTGACTTTACAAGTTCCTAACCAGGAGCGAATTTTATAATACCATCTGTGTGCTTTAATACACTCCTGGAAATGGAAAAAAGAACACATTGACACCGGTGTGTCAGACCCACCATACTTGCTCCGGACACTGCGAGAGGGCTGTACAAGCAATGATCACACGCACGGCACAGCGGACACACCAGGAACCGCGGCGTTGGCCGTCGAATGGCGCTAGCTGCGCAGCATTTGTGCACCGCCGCCGTCAGTGTTAGCCAGTTTGCCGTGGCATACGGAGCTCCATCGCAGTCTTTAACACTGGTAGCATGCCGCGACAGCGTGGACGTGAACCGTATGTGCAGTTGACGGACTTTGAGCGAGGGCGTATAGTGGGCATGCGGGAGGCCGGGTGGACGTACCGCCGAATTGCTCAACACGTGGGGCGTGAGGTCTCCACAGTACATCGATGTTGTCGCCAGTGGTCGGCGGAAGGTGCACGTGCCCGTTGACCTGGGACCGGACCGCAGCGACGCACGGATGCACGCCAAGACCGTAGGATCCTACGCAGTGCCGTAGGGGACCGCACCGCCACTTCCCAGCAAATTAGGGACACTGTTGCTCCTGGGGTATCGGCGAGGACCATTCGCAACCGTCTCCATGAAGCTGGGCTACGGTCCCGCACACCGTTAGGCCGTCTTCCGCTCACGCCCCAACATCGTGCAGCCCGCCTCCAGTGGTGTCGCGACAGGCGTGAATGGAGGGACGAATGGAGACGTGTCGTCTTCAGCGATGAGAGTCGCTTCTGCCTTGGTGCCAATGATGGTCGTATGCGTGTTTGGCGCCGTGCAGGTGAGCGCCACAATCAGGACTGCATACGACCGAGGCACACAGGGCCAACATCTGGCATCATGGTGTGGGGAGCGATCTCCTACACTGGCTGTACACCACTGGTGATCGTCGAGGGGACACTGAATAGTGCACGGTACATCCAAACCGGCACCGAACCCATTGTTCTACCATTCCTAGACCGGCAAGGGAACTTGCTGTTCCAACAGGACAATGCACGTTCGCATGTATCCCGTGCCACCCAACGTGCTCTAGAAGGTGTAAGTCAACTACCCTGGCCAGCAAGATCTCCGGATCTGTCCCCCATTGAGCATGTTTGGGACTGGATGAAGCGTCGTCTCACGCGGTCTGCACGTCCAGCACGAACGCTGGTCCAACTGAGGCGCCAGGTGGAAATGGCATGGCAAGCCATTCCACAGGAATACATCCAGCATCTCTACGATCGTCTCCATGGGAGAATAGCAGCCTGCATTGCTGCGAAAGGTGGATATACACTGTACTAATGCCGACATTGTGCATGCTCTGTTGCCTGTGTCTATGTGCCTGTGGTTCTGTCAGTGTGATCATGTGATGTATCTGACCCCAGGAATGTGTCAATAAAGTTTCCCCTTCCTGGGACAATGAATTCACGGTGTTCTTATTTCAATTTCCAGGAGTGTAGTTTAGTTTCTTGAGTTTCTGCGTGTTAATTTAATAACTAATAGCCACAGTTCTCGCGTTTTCGTTTGCGTCGGAAAGTGAACCGATTTTGTGACATATTACAAGTTCCTAATCAGGGGCGAATTATTTAGTTTCAAGTGAGTGCATCCGTAGTTAGGTTTTTGAATCTTTGCGTATTAATCTAATTTATTAGACACAGTTCCTGCGTTCTTGTCAGTATCTACAGTAGAGTTGTGCATCATGTGCCGATAGTCCGTTTATCTGCATAGTTTAGTTTTCCACTGTCTTCAGTATGGACAGGGACTGCGATTGTTGTGGGCGGTTGCGAGCCAAGTTGGTGACACTTCGCTCTCACCTTCAGGCCGTGACGGCTTCGACTTGAGGCTGCAGTGCATGGGCACGACTGTTGTGGTCCAGCCGTGGGGATCCAACGGACACCCAGCAAGTCCAAGTCCTCCAATTGGTCCTCACCAGTGGCCAGCCCAGTTATTGCTCGCACTGACGTTGACCCCTTACCTGTGATCGAGTGGGAGGTCGCCCAGGGGCGTAGTAGGCGGCGAAAGACTTCCCTGGCGGCCGCATGTAAGGCCTCCCCAGTTTGTCTGACAAACAAGTTCCAGGTTCTGTCTGCATCTGAGCCAGATGCTGTCGCCTGTTCTGTTTCAGAGGAAACCTCTCAGCCTGCAAGATCCTCCTTGGTACACAAAACGGGTCAGAACACTCTTGCAGAAATAACGAAACAAACATGCCAAATTTAAACAGACACAAAATCCCCAGGATTGGCGATCTTTTACAGAAGCTCGAAAGTAAACGCGGACTTCAGTGCGAGATGCTTATAACAGTTTCCACAACGAAACTTCGTCTCGAAACCTGGCAGAACACCCAAAGAGATTCTGGTCGTATGTGAAGTATGTTAGCGGCAAGAAACAATCAATGCCTTCCCCGCGCGATAGCAATGGAGATACCACCTTTGGCACATTTTAACCAAGGGCAAAATATTGTATGACACACCCACCCAAGTAACTATCATGGGAGGTGGCATTTCTGTAATAATAAGTATCTTGGGTCTGCTGTTGTGGATATTCACAGATGGACACAACAGCTATCCAATGGACAGATGACCGATATAGCACTAGGCAAAGATGAGCAACACATTATTACAATGAGCACACAACGTGCTATTGTCCGATAACCAACTAAGAGTGAACTTCTTGTCGCCAGAACAGTCTTTTCTAAACCTGAAAGAGAATTTTACAAATCATTTTTACACACGTGGTTGTAGCCGCTTTGGCTGGCGTTCTACATTTCCATTCACAAGGGTAGAGGAGGGGAAGTTGCCATGGTGTGCGTCCTTCACGTTCACTCTAAATTACATGGGGAAAGGGGAGGTGTCACTGTGAGTTGTGTCCAAGTCACTCCACGCTTTCATGCAGCTACCAGGCTGCCATTATCTGGTTTGTCCTGTAGAACAAACAAAAAGAGTGCCTCAGATTCTGTTCACTTAATATCTAAGGGTGGGTCACAATGAAATGGGGATATATATACATTTTATCTTCCAATATGTTACTGGAACAAAGTTAACAGAACCTTTTTAATTTTACTCTCATGGTTACTTAATTGTCATAAAATCGATAAACAAATGGCTCAAAACGCCGTTAGTCACGTACTAGAGAAAATTAATGCTCAAGGCATACAATCATGAATCATATTTAATCTCAGTTTATCATTTCTGGGCCAGAACACTGAACCAATGCTCGGTACATTCCTGATACATTTGTATTTTATTCACTTAGCTGACATATCTTTGATTACCTTATTCTTAGAGATAGTATGAGTATATTTGATTAGTAGTTGTTTTCTCAGCTTCTTTGTACATGTGAGTAACTTTTGGTAATAGTACAGTTCTGAGTGTTCAAAACACACTATGTTCAGTTGACTACTAAATTCACTTATTGGTCCTCTGCTGCTGTGTCAGTTCCACATCTGCAATTATGTACTTATTTCATCGAAGTGTATTTATGCTGAGCTATAAATAATGGTTCACGTCTGCCATTATGTACTTACTTACTTTGCTAGTGTATGAACTTAAGTAATACTCACTCCATTAACATTTAAAGCATAGGATAGCACATTTATTTGTATCTAAAATGTATTGCAGCTGATCAGTTTGCTCACGTGGCAATCCATTTCCACTCGATCGGACGCTGAAACCACAGGTAGTCTCTCTCGACCTACCACTAAAGTGCATCAAGTAATTATGGAAGAGCGTAATGCTAAATTCCTTAAACCTATAGGACACCATGAGCTGCTTTGTCTCATCTAACATAAGGGTACCTGTGGTCGCATTCACGCCTCCAACTCATAACCTCAATACGTGTAGGTGTGTCCTGTCACACACTACACCAAAATTAACCGCCAGTTCCAACCTTATAAATATTTCAAAGACGTGTCCTTCACGTCTCAATCACAAACACTGTTCAATTCTATTACACTGCCATTCCTTGCTACACAAGGTGAGTTCATTCTTACAGCTTGTCTACATATTTTTCATAACACTAAGCACTCTCTCTTACTATTTAGTAGTTAGCTCTACAGCATATAATAGGTTTCACTGTCACTTCAGATCCTGCTTGAACACGAATTTGTACATCTTTTTAAAACATTATTGTGGGACCATTTCCAATAAAATAACACTTTGTACTTACTATATTACCAGGGTTCTATACATGCTTGTTACTCAAATACATTTGTATCATAATTACATCATACTTCTGTTGTTTTTTTTCACATTTAGGTTTGTCACAGTAGGTATTTTATTTTAACTAATCGGTGGATAGAATGGTTACAGAACTCATGGCTTGTTAGCCATGACAGAAAATATTCATATTCGAAAGAAGGGGTCAAAATTTTTGTAGATAGGAAGGATGAAGAATGAGTGAGACCTGAAAAGGAAAGAAGATCTCACACAGCTGGGACTGCACAGCTGCCACACTGTATAGAGGTTACAGAACAACCTCCGCCCTACAGAATTCATTTGTTTAATGCTGGCTTGATAGTCATGCCGGAAGATTTTAGTATTTGAGAATAAGAGTCGAAATTTTTGTGGATATCAAAGATGAAGAATGAGTGACACCTGAAAAGGAAAGAAGATCTCACACAGCTGGGACTGCACAGCTGCCACACTGTGTAGAGGTTACAGAACAACCTCCTCGCTATAGAATTCATTGGTTTCAGAAAATTTTCGTGTTGGAAAGAAGGGGTCGAAATTTTTGTAGATAGGAAAGATGAAGAATGAGTGAGACCTGAAAAGGAAAGAAGATCTCACACAGCTGGGACTGCACAGCTGCCACACTGTGTAGAGGTTACAGAACAACCTCCTCCCTACAGCATTCATTAGCTTATTATTGGCTTGATAACCATAACGGAAAATTTAGTGTTGGAAAGAAGAGGTCGAAATTTCGGTGGATAGTAAATATGGAGAATGAGTGAGACCTGAAAAGGAAAGAAGATCTCACACAGCTGGGACTGCACAGCTGCCACACTGTGTAGAGGTTACAGAACAACCTCCTAACTACAGAATTCATTGGTTTCAGAAAAATTTTATATTGGAAAGAAGGGGTCAAAATTTTGGTGGATAGGAAAGATGAAGAGTGAGTGAGATCTGAAATGGGAAAGAAGATCTCACACAGCTGGGACTGCACAGCTGCCACACTGTGTAGAGGTTACAGAACAACCTCCTCCCTACAGCATTCATTCATAACCTTTGACCACGCCACGTCGATCTGAAAATACCTTATGATGCCTTTTTAAAACCTGTCTCAGTTCTTCCTTCTGATTAGCTGAAATTTTATCGATTTCCTGCAATTTAGCTTCTATTTTGTCCAAAATATTTGCTTCTTCTTCTTCTGTGTTTAGCTTACTGTTACTAAGATTAGCACTTTCGTCCCAATATCTCCTATTTTTCAGAACTCGTATAGGCAGCTCCCAGGTTTCATCATTAGTTACTACATGTTTATCACTAAAAGGTACTGTAATTACTCCGGTTATCGGCAAGACCATTTTCAACTGGCTTCTTTCAAAGTCAACAACACTCTGATATTTTGACAATAAATCTATGCCAATTAAAACCTCAATACTGAGATTGTTTACAATTAAACATGAATGATCAATTAAATTACCATTAATGTTAAAGGGCAGCAAAGCTTCTTGCTTTACCGTTTTTGACACCTTGCCAGTAGCACCAATTATTCTTAGTCCTGATACCCTCATTACTGTAAGCTTGTCTTTACCAGGTAATGCATCAAAGAAGGACTGAGATGTCGCACTCACCTCACTTCCACTGTCTAAGAGACAACGTACATTGATACCCAACATATTCACTATTATTATAGGGTGGCTTATTCTAGGTTTTACAGGTGGTTCCTCAAACTCATCCAATAGTTCCTTTTGGATTTGTCTCCAACTAAAGTGATCGACATCTGTCTTCATAACATTTAGGTCAAGGTGTGTAGGGGTTTCCTGAATTACATTTTCAGCTGCCTTTTCCAGTCGGTCTATTAATTTCAAATAGAAACACCGCACGACTTCATTACATTTAGTTTGCTGAACATGACCCAAATTACTGTAGTCTGAGCGATTCTGCGCCTCCAGACCGGGCATAACACTAGTTACAGCTAAACCACTTTCACCATTATCGTCGGGTCCCTTCTCAAGTGACAACTGGTCACAGCTACTGGGTTCATCGACCCCCAACAGGCTACCCTCTACATTCTCACTTATCTCCTGTCCTAAATCTATTAGTACATTATCAACATCCTGCACAGGCACTTTAGATAAGAGCACATCATCCTCATCGTAAATATAAGCATGAATTTCTTCTGCTTCTTCACCTGACAATTCAGTATTTTGTAGCTCCTCCCTATCGTTACACTGCTGCGCCTTCTCTTTCTCTTCCCACTTAGAAAGCGTCTCTAACACGGTATCTATCAAATACTGTGAGTGATCTAATACTTCTGCTGCATTCTTAGATGCTACCGACCCTTCATCCACATGTTCAGTCTGAGTATTCTGATCTGTCTTACCAATTCCCGTAACTACTGGCTTAGGAAAAGTAACCGCCTGGTGAGCGCCAGTGTCCTCATAGACGGGAATTAGTTTTTCTGCCTCGGCCTGCTACTGTTTCCTTTATTTCCATTATAGTTAACTGGCACAGTATTGCTTTCCGCACTGTTGCTTACCTGCATAATTTTGTCCGGAACAAAATTACTGTCATTTGAATGCCATTGTTGGTTCTGATAATTATTTATCCAATTCCTACCTCTCTTAGGATGGCGAACACCTACTGTTCTGATGTTTACATTGCCATTCTGCTCGTTCTTAAAATTACTACTATTGTTATTAGTATTTCTGTTATTATGTGCTTGCTCCTCATTGGCAGCCACACGCTCTACACGTTCCAAATATTCAATGAAACGATCCAGATTGTCTCTAGGGGCAGATATAATTCTGGTTTGCCAATACCATGGCAGTTTGGCTTCAAGACCTAGTATTATCATTTCAGGTTTTAGCTTTTCGTCCAAATGAGACAAACGTGAGATCCATGACCTGGCAAACTCTTTAATAGATTCCTTGCCTGCATTGAAGCGTTTTCCACTCCAAAATTCTCTCAACACTTCATTTTGCTTATTACTGGACCAATACTCATTAATGAAAGCTGTTTTAAATTCTGCTAATGTTTTACACTTCAACATAACATCAGCTGACCAACGCATGGCGTCACCTGCTAAATAGCTTCTAATAAATGAGATTTTCTCTCGTTCACACCAAGTTTGTGGAATCACATATTCCAAATCGTTCCAGAAATCTAGCGGGTGGATATTTTTATCTGGATCGAACCGCAAGAACTGCCGACACCCGATAAAAGCGGCGTTTGCAGCTACAACTTGTTGTATACTACCATTACCAGAAGTTACTGAAGCTACTTTACTCTCAATGTTAACAATGTTAGTACTGATATTTTCTACTCTCATTTCAACATTATCTACTCTTTGCACAATATGAGTAGTATCAGTTTTGATTGCATTTACTTCTGCTTGACATATGTTTACTTTTATATTAACATCTTGAAATCTATCTGAGCACAGTTCAGATTCCGCCTCGATCTTTCTGTTAACTTGTGCTCCAGCTTTGCATCTTCCATTTGGAAGTCTCTGCGAACCTCAGCAACTTCGGATTTTACTGTTTTATACATTTCAGAAAATTGTTGAGCAACCTTTTTCTTAATATCCTCATGGTTGTAATCAATTTTATAATTCAAACTGTCCAGATCCTCTTTCAACTTATTGCAACTAGCCTTGAAAGAATTTTCTAATTCAGCTTTATTGGATTCTAATTTATTGTCCATTCCCTCAAACCGTTTATTAAAATTGGTTTGGCTGGCCAAAATCTCATACTTTAATTCAGCATTACTGCTTTTGACCTCAGTTATTTCAGACTTTAATTCAGCTGTCATTTTTGCATTACTGGCAGCTATTGCTTGTAATATAACATTTAAATCAATAGCCCGAGTATCTTTGGGTTTCTCACTAGCTGGTTTCTTTTCACACTCAGGTGACGAAAAACTAGCTCCAACACCATAATCATCAAAACTAAATGAAACTTCTGATTGATCAGTCATATCTAACTTCTCCTTCTTAAACTCTACCATCTCTGATGACTGTTTCATATTTAATTCACCAGAGAAACTATCATCCAATAAATTAACAATTTCTGATTTCTGCTTTACTACAGGGGTCTCTATTATTGAATCATTGCCCCTTTTTACACTATTGTCAGGCGACAATACTTCATATTTCACTTCAACATTACTACTTCCATGCATATTTACACTTAAACCGTTGTCTGGATTTACAGTTCCCTTAACAGACATAGGTTCTGATTTGAGTTTAACCTCAGTGTCTTTTGGCGGTTCCATCGCCGACAGTCTTTTAGTGCAGGTTAGTAAAATTTTTAACAGATTTTCACTTAACTTAGTTCCTTCTGCACGACGTATGGCGTTGCCGGCGTGGCGTATGAGGATTACTGATGCGACGCAGCTCGCTGAATTGCTGACGGCACTCCAACGGCTGTTGTGTGTTTCCGTGGCCCTCAACTGCAGGTGCGGCTCCGGCTGCTCCGGCGGATGACTGCGGTGAGGCGAAACTGGCTTCTCTCGATGCCAGCAGTGCCGCTAGACTCAGTGCCAGCTCCGTCAATCCAGAGGCGTTGTTAATCCAATTGAATCGTCCACATACGCAAGTAACACATTCGCTGTTCTATGCTCAGTTGCGTGTCGCATTTCACTCGCGAATCCAAATAGTTAAAAATCACTTTCACTTTTACTCAGTTATTTCCCGGCCGTTGCACCATATGTGGGGCGGCGGGTGGAAAATTATTACTCTTGTATAAATGTTTGAATGTTGAAACACTTCCCTGCCGATGCACCATATGTGGGGCGGTGGGTGGAAAATTATTACTGTTGTATAAATGTTTGAATGTTGAAACACTTCCAGGCTGATGCACCATATGTGGGGCGGCGGGTGGAATTAATTGTTATTTTTATGTTGTTTACATATTTGAATGTAGAAACACTGCATTTCCCGGCCGATTAACCATATGTGCAGCGGCGGGTGGAATTATTGTAGTTAAATGTTTGGTTTGTAGAATGTAAAACCAGTTCCTATTATTTAGAATGTTATTTATGCTGTCTTTCGCCGTTCTCAACACTGGCTCTCTAACTACAATATTGGCAACCAGAAAGTGATTAGCAAAACATGAAGCCTGTAATTAGAATTCCTAGTGCCCACTTCATCTGAGAATACACTTATAGTTACAGCTTATAGCTCTGATGAATTAGGAGATTGTCTGGAATTTATAATCAAAAACGGTCGTGAAAAAACGTTCTGTATTCTGAAAGTCACAGATGAAAAAAAAGAAGAATCCACACAATCTGACTAACAGAGCAGTTCAGAGTGTAATGCGCTGATGCAACTATAAATGTCCAAATTAAATCTTTAAATGAATACTCGCCATAATTTGATGATTAGGTTCATCAAACGCTACGCTAAATAATGGTAGAATGTTTGTCCTGCAGCGGCACGTGAAAATACGACAATACACAAACTGAAGATCGATAATTAAAGTCATCCCAGAATTAACACTTCACTCGAAAATGATTTCATGGTTATGCGTATCCCGAGTAACTTTATACGGCATCCGAGGCTGTTTGTAGCAATGATACCGGCGCGACGCGACTCCCGACACAGATGGCGTGCTATTCAGCGTCTGGAGAGAACTGGGGCCTTGCTTCCTCGTGCAGCGTTCTTATATATAAAGCCGCAGTGCGGACGGCTAAGGGAACGCGTCATCAAATCAGCTCTCCCGACTAGCCGCTGGGCTAGTAATGCACCACATTAAGTTATTGAATAAATCATAGCTTCTTTTGCTGGTGGCCGATGAAGCTCTCAATTTAAATGTGCATTCAGCACACAGGTAAGTAATCATAATAAAAGTTTAACGTGGCTAAGTTAAATATTTTGGGCGAGAGAATTAATTTAATTACACTACACGCAGTAGACGAGCTCTGAACTTGCCCTTTGGAGATACGCTATCGCTATAGTTTTATAGTTATTCAAATAAAACTTCTCACATCTTTATGGTTATAGCGGATCTCCATTCTACTTAAATATAAACATCCTCGCCTTATTTATTAGCCTACTTAATCTATCTTGCTTCCTTAATTTTTAATACAAAAACCAGAAAATCATGAATTTCAACTAAAATCTTAATTTGTGAGATCCAACGTACTGTTTCTATTAAATTATTATTGAAAAGGAATCTAAGTATAAATTTTTAAATCTCTAGCTCTTTTCTGTTGCGCCAATGATTTTTACAGAAAAACGTCCAAATTTCAAAATGGTTAAAGTTATTTGACTGATATTCAACACATATTAATTTAGTATTACTCCTGACATGCTAGAAACATTTTACGTTATTTACTTGATTTTTAAAGTATTGCGCAACATTTATGACGTCAGAGCTAGTTACAGCGGACTGGCTGGCACACAACGGAAAGACTGATGTGAATTTACTACGGCGTGAGTAGGCTGCTTCCCTACAATACTATCTCAGACAATGCTGCCAAAGCAGAGATACTAAACGCAGCCTTCCAAAATGCCTTCACAAAAGAGGACGAAGTAAATATTCTAGAATTAGAATCATGAACAGCTGCCAACATGGGTAATGAAGAAGTAAATCTCCTCTGAGTAGTGAAGCAACTTAAATCACTTAATAAAAGCAAGTCTTCTGGTCCAGACTGTATACCAATTAGGTTCCTTTCGAAGTATGCTGATGAATTAGCTCCATACTTAACAATCATATACAACCGTTCGCTCGATGAAAGATCCGTACCCAAAGACTGGAAAGTTGCACAGGTCACACCAATATTCAAGAAAGGTAGTAGCAGTAATCCACTTATTATAGGCCCATGTCGTTAACGGCGATATGCAGTAGGATTTTTGAACATATATTGTGTTCGAACATTATAAATTACCTCGAAGAAAACGGTCTATTGACACACAGTCAATATGGGTTCAGAAAATACCGTTCTTGTGGAACACAACTAGCTCTTTATTCGCATGAAGTGTTGAGTGCTATTGACAAGGGACTTCAGATCGATTCCGTAGTCCTGGATTTCCGAAAGGCTTATAACACCATACCACACAAGAGACTTGTAGTGAAATTGCGTGCTTATGGAATATCGTCTCAGTTATGTGACAGGATTTGTGATTTCCTGTCAGAGAGGTCACGGTTCGTAGTAATTGACGGAAAGTCATCTAGTAAAACAGAAGTGATTTCTGGCGTTCCCCAAGGTAGTGTTATAGGCCATTTGCTATTCCTTATCTATATAAACGATTTGGAAAACAATCTGAGCAGCTGTCTCCGGTTGTTTGCAGATGACGCTGTAGTTTATCGACTAATAAAGTCATCAGAAGATCAAAACAAACTGCAAAACGATTTAGAAAAGATATCTGAATGGAGCGAAAAGTGGCAGTTGACCCTAAATAACGACAAGTGTGAGGTCAATCACATGAGTGCTAAAAGGAATTCGTTAAAGTCGGTTACACGATAAATCATTCTAATCTAAAGGCCGTAAATTCAACTAAATACCTAGGAATTACAATTACGAACAACTTAAATTGGAAGGAACACATAGCATGTTGTGGGGAAGGCTACCCAAAGACTGCATTGTATCTGCATGACACTTAGAAAATGTTACAGATCTACTAAGGAGACTTGTCCGTCCTCTTTTAGAATACTGCTGTGCGGTGTGGGATCGTTACCAGATAGGACTGATGGAGTACATCGAAAAAGTTCAAAGAAGGGTAGCACTATATGTATTACCGCGAAATATGGGAGTGAGTCAAACTGAAGTGATACAGGATTTGGGCTGGACATCATTGAAAGAAAAGCACTTTTCGTTGCGACGGAATCTTCTCACGAAATTCCAATCATCAACTTTCTCCTCAGAATGCGAAAATATTTTGTAGACACCGACCTACATAGGGTGGAACGGTCACCACGATAAAATAAGGGAAATCAGAGCTCGTACGGAAAAATATATGTGTTCATTCTTTCTGCGCGCTATACGAGATTGGAATAATAGAGAATTGTGAAGGTGGTTCGATGAACCCTCTGCTAGGCACTTAAATGTTATTTGCAGAGTATCCATGTAGATGTAGATGTAGAATAGCAGTAAACCTAATGGGTTTCAGTGTAATGAATAATTATCATACCGTTACACTAAATACAATGCTCACTGTTAACTTAGCAACGAAAACATACATCAAATAATTGACAACATTGCTATATGCTCGATTGGTTGTAAAAGACACATAGGGAGCAATGTATCCACATTGCTTGTGGCACAGTGTATTTTCTGCATATGTAAGACATATGTATTGTGTAATTGTGATATACATGGCATAGCTGCGATGTACAGTGAAGTCACATAAGCCATAGGACAGTGACACACACATATACAGATGGCGGTAGTATCGCATACACAAGGTATAAAATTTGGCATTAATGGGCTATGGCAGTAGATGATGAATGCGAGTGCCTTTGCTAACACCACATCATCGCCTGTAACGCCTATCCTAGGCTTATGACCATACCGTTTGGACCCTGAAAAAAAATGGAAATGAAGTCCCATGCTTCTTTACAGAGCATAGGGGAACGATGCGGGAGACCCGCACCGCCTTACTAGGCAAGGTCCTAATGGAGGTGGTTTGCCGTTGCCTACCGTAATGGGGATGAATGATGATGATGAAGACGACACAACAACACCCAGTCATCTCGAGGCAGGAAAAATCCCTCACCCCATCGGGAATCGAACCAGGGACCCCGTGCTCGGGAAGCGAGAACGCTACCGCGAGACTACGAGGGGCGGATTTTTGGACCCTAGATGACTGGAAAACCGTGACCTGGTCAGATGAGCCTGATTTGATTTGGTAAGAGCTGATGGTAGGGTCTGAATGTGGTGCAGAGGCCACAAAGCCATGGAACCAAGTTGTCAGCAAGGTACGGTGCTAGTTGGTGGTGGCTCCATAATAGTGCAGACTGTGATTACATGAAAAAGACTGGGTACTCTGGTCCAATTGAAGCCACCATTGATTGGAAATGTTTACATTCTGCTACTCAGAGACCATTTGCAGCCATTCATGATCTTCACATTCCCAAAGAGTGATGGAATTTTAATGGATGAAAGTGTGCCATCTAATGAGGCCACAGATGTTCACAATTGGTTTGATGAACGCTCTGGACAATTTGTGTGAATGGTTCATCCACCCATGACATGAATCGAATTCAACATTTATGGGACATAAGTGATAGATCAGTTCATGCACAAAACACTGCACTGGCAACACTTTCGCAATTATGGACTGCTATAGTTGCAGCACAGACTGATATTTCTGCATTGGACTTCCAATGACTTGTTGAGTTCATGCAGTGTCGAGATGGTGCACTACTTCATTCAAAAGGAGTTTTCCCACGATATTAAGACTTTTGTGAACTCAGTTTATGTATAATATATGTATGATGTAATTGTGGCGTATTTTGTGGCGTAATTTCAGCTTATGTGTGGCGTAATTGCAGTATAATTGTGCCAAAATTGTGGCGCGACTGCACCGTATGTGGTGTAATTGAGGGTGTATGTTTCATGTATGTACGAAGTTGAGATGATGTGGTGTTGTGTTGGAGTAAAATGTAAAAGTCTATTTGTGGAAAGTATATACTTTTAGACGTTCTGGCTAGAGGACCACTCACATCTCCAAAACTACACTGGTATGAGCAAGCATCCATCATTCTCAGTACTCATGATAATTGTCTTGCATTGGGTGGGGAAACTGCCTGGATTCTTGCCTTATATCTTGACATATATATCGACTTCAGCAACAACGATTATGTGTATTCTATCCTTTTACCTTACAAAGTTCAAACCCATTCCTCTATGTGTGTACTTGGTATGTATGCTGTGATATATCTGACAGTTACAAGACTCTTTTGCTGTATGTTCAACTACTAGCACATTATGAACAGCAAGTGTGTCTTGTTATTGCTTGATAGTTCTGAAACTGAAACAGATTTTATATAATACACTTATTTGCAACTGTGAATTACAGTAATAATTATCCATTGTCATGCTATAATCCTTAAGATTGCTTGGCAGTCCAAATAATCTTGATGTCATAGGCTGCTGTAGTGTTTCAGACAATAGTAGTTCTGATAGCGTTGTAATAATAACAAAGACCTTAGTACATCGCCAAATACACATAATAATAAAAAGATAATTGTTGGAGATGGATGAATACTTACTGTCAGGTATTTACAGCATAGCTCACAACCACTTTGGAGATGGATGAATACTAACTGTCAGGTATTTACAGCATAGCTTACAACCACTTTTTCTGATATGAGAGACAGGACTGATATTTTAGAAAGGATATGCAATTCCAGCAAATGCAACAAGTTGTGTTGACAGACCTAATCAAGCTGCTGAAAAATATTCCTCTTATCAGCACTCATACGCTCCTCTGCTTCATGCCTTTCGATTGTTGATGCAGAAAACTGTGTGTACATTCTTCTGGTAGATGTTTACAGCAAAGACTTGTTACAGATTTCTTTGTTCAAAGCAAATGTCATGTCAGTTAAATACATGAGATCTAGATACACAAAGAAACAGAGAAGAAATGACAGCACCATGCAATCTTATTATAAGAATTAAAATTGCCCTGTGGGGCGGGGGAGGGAGGTTTGAACTTGCATGAAACTGACTGAAACGTCTGTGCTTCAGGGCTTTAGAGCCCCAGCAAAATTGGCAAAGAGCATGGTGACATCGATGCACATAACGATGTTATTGGTTATGGAGAGAAGGGTGAGGGAATTCCTGATAATTAGGGATGCGGGGGAATTCCAGGAATGCTGATGCTGATGTCATTGTCTACAGGAAAATTGAAGCTAATAACAGCGATTTGGCCCAGGACCTGAAGCGAGCCTGCACTTTCGATACATGTGTGTGGCTGTCTATCGACCTCTATGAGGCCTGCTGGCGCAGCCTAACATCAAAGCGCTGATTCCACCTTTGGCACATTTTAACCAAGGGCAAAATATTGTATGATACGCCCACCCAAGTAACTATCATGGGAGGTGGCATTTCTGTAATAATAAGTATCTTGGGTCTGCTGTTGTGGATATTCACAGATGGACACAACAGCTATCCAATGGACAGATGACCGACATAGCACTAGGCAAAGATGAGCAACACATTATTACAATGAGCACACAATGTGCTATTGTCCGATAACCAACTAAGAGTGAACTTCTTGTCGCCAGAACAGTAACTGGAGGTGCTACAGAAGGTGCAAAAAGAGCTACCACGACAGCTAGGGTTGATCTAGGAACCTAATCATAAAATTTAGCCTTTTATTTCAACCTAGATACAGTAGAAGCAAGGACCAATGGGGAAAGTTGTACATTGCAGTTTCCTTTCCAGTAGCAGGGAATGAGGCGTGGTACCAATATTATGTAGTCCACGTGTATCCTGCTAAGTGGAGGATGCTGAAGAAGTTTGTCAGGGTAAAGGTACACAGCTATTATTGATTGTGAAAAACAAGTTTAAACATGTAGAAATGAAAGAAGAAAGTTACAGAAGTGTTTCAGGCATGTGAATATGGTTTGTTCCCATGAGGGGGGGTCAGATTTCCTGTGCAGTGAAGTTACTAATAGGTGGGAAAGCAGAGAAGGAGTGCAAGAAGGAGGCGATTAGGTCTAAATTGTACTTGCAACTGGTCAAGGCACATTGGTTGTACTCTACCTTCGATTTAGTAGTAGTAGTAGTAGCCAGATGTTACGACCAGTGTTCACTCACAACAGCGAAATGGTTAGAGTTAGATCAGAGTAGATTATTAATAAATTTGACATCATGTGAAATAATGGGATCTAGTTTCCATCTACCTGACACAATGTCAGTAGCAAGGATTTCACAGGCTTGATTGTACTGGCCAGAGAACCGATGGAAGTGTTACTAGCCATGAATCCATGTTAAACCAGATTTTGGGACCCGAGGTAATGCAATACACATACAAACTCGTTAGCGAGCCTGAGGGGTGACTCTCCATGTAGTCATTAATGCAACATGTTAGTCGCCACAGGAAGAGTCAAAACTGGAGGGAAACTACATTGACCACTGTGAGACCAACTACTGCAGTGACACTTTCTCTGCTAAGTGCAGTTCTTGTTTACACATACCGAAAGCAGAACATTGGGCAAAGTCTGGACCCAGTCATTGTTCAGATTCCAGTGGACTGGATTCTCAGTGCCTAGGAGGCAGCACAGAGAGAGCTGTAGCAATGAGTAAATGCAGTTTGTATGTTCTAGCACAGTTTTCAAGGAAATAAAAAAAATATTAAATTCAAGTAAATATCACGGAAAATTATGGAAATTATCAAGAAAAAATATTTTCCCATGTTTTTCCCTAAATATCAGAAAATCACATGAAAAAATTGTCAATGGAAGTCACCCAAAAAATACAATCTTTTGTAAACTTTCATCGTATTTTCGTCATTTTTTGATATTTGCATCATTTCCTCGAATATTTTCACTATTCTTCAAGTATTTTCGCTACTTTTTTCGAAACTGCTTTTTAATGACCAGTCACTACTATATTATCTAGCCAAATATTCTGCCACTTCCAATTATATTTACTTGAAATCTACGATTTTACATTTTCTTGGAAATTGAGCCTCAATACACTAACGACATCTGCTTTAGATAAATATTTAAAACAAAAAACATGGAAAATATCTAATGCAAAATGATTTTCAAACTACAAATTCGATATAATGGTATTCATTACAATCATCTTTTTTCTTCCATTATTTGTACCTCAGTTTAGTATTTACACCTTCAAGAAATTGGAAATCAAATCTGCTGATTATTTTCAAATGTTTGTTTGGAAAAGTAATTTGAAATTCATTACTGAGCTCCATACATATTTTTTCTTCATATTTTGTATTTAGATAATCACTTTCAGTATTGCTAAGGAAAACATATACTTTAAGGTCATTAGCCTTCTTAAACAATTTTTAGTTGTTTCAACTGTTGAGCTTTTTGAGTGGAGACTCTTTTTATATAGAAAAAAAATTAATAAGAAAAAGAAACAAGGTGAATGATTTATTTGAAAAAATAGAATAAAAATTTCAGAAGTGTAGAACCTTTGGCATCATTTGAAGGAAATTCCTTAGGATATTTCATTTTACTTTCTCTTATTCCTTGTTTTTATCCCTATAGGAATTTTGTTATGCTCTATCTTGATGCCAAATCCATTGCTGCCATGTTGTGATTATCCGCTGTCACCTAGCAAGTGTCGTCCATCTTCTTTAATTTGAGCGAGCAGAGCTGCAGCATTTGTGATGTAATGGGTGGTGATAATGATGAACCTAAGATGCTTTTGGAGGCCAGCTCAACTTCTGACACTCAGGTATGACCAGGAGCACGAATAATTGTTCAGAATCTGCTTATGTATTAGTTAAGTGAAAACTAAGCTTGGTTGACAACATTATATCTAACTCCATTAACAATTATCATCGAAATGATAATAAATAATTTAAATAATCTAAAATCAAAGTTTAAATCATTAAAATCTGTTAACAAATAAGTATAAAATGTTTAAATATGTCTTGTACTTTGTGCATATTCTCGAAAGATGAAAAATTTAATCATTACAATTTATTTAATCATTAAGAAACGATAGTAATTCATTTAAATAATGTAAATTCAAAGTTTGAAGCATAAAAATATTTATGTCATTGCCGGCCGGAGTGGCTGCCGGGTGTAGGTGCTACAGTCTGGAACCACGTTGCAGGTTCGAATCCTGCCTCGGGCATGGGTGTGTGTGATTTCTTTAGGTTAGTTATGTTTAAGTAGTTCTAAGTTCTAGGAGACTGATGACCTCAGAAGTTAATTCCCATAGTGCTCAGAGCCATTTGAACCATTTATGTCATGTTAAAAATATTGTTTGAAGTTTTCTACTGCCAGAGCCATCTGTGAATACATTTAAGAACTGCCTCATAGTGAGCTAGGGTGCACAA
Source organism: Schistocerca serialis cubense (assembly GCF_023864345.2). NCBI lineage: Eukaryota > Metazoa > Arthropoda > Insecta > Orthoptera > Acrididae > Schistocerca > Schistocerca serialis. The sequence goes on from NC_064640.1 coordinate 231,851,838, forward strand.
ACAAGATGGAGATAACTGCGAAGTGAGACAGAGATGAAGCAGAGCCTCAGTAGAGCTAAAACACAAGAAACATAGCTAATGTGAAGACTTGCTCCTGATTCATTCACCTGAGTTATTTCTGTCAGCAAAGCATAAACTATACTAATATCTGCTACTACAGACCAAATAATCCATTTATAAAGCATAAATAGTATAAAATTCTCAGAAAGTACCACAGATTGTATAACATATGCTTGATTCTTTTTTCCATGCGTAATTATGAATGCCATTGTATCATCTGGTATGTTAACATTAAAATTAGCAAATAATATCGTCATCATTTCTTGTGTCAACACAATATTTGTTCTGGTGGTCATGTCAAAGACATAGATAGGATTATTTGTTACGAAATTACATGGGTTTATATCTGCATCTTCTTTCAGTTGTGTAACTTGTTCAAAACCATTAAATGAATCATATGCTTTCAGATAATTATCTGGTGGCTCTAAATTCCATTTTTCTTACGGAAACAATTCGTTTCTTCCAGTTTTCTAACATAATGTATATAGTTTATCATGATGATATAATGATGAATCAATCAACTCATTATTTTAAGTATTAGTTTGAAAAACAACCTGTATATAATGAGGCATGTCAGACTCCATTGCGTTATAATATTTCTGATATCTGTCTCAAGATTTCTCTTACCACTTAATCCTACTACCTCTGTTGTATGTAATTCATAAAAAGGAACTGGTATCTTCGGATTTTTCAATATAATTTCTTCTTATTCAAGTTTATAACTAGGTTAATTTTAACAGCTAGCACTCGAATTATCATATTCTCAACTACTATTTTACTTTTCAGCCTCATTAGAACTGGCCCATCGAAAAAGAGAATCGTTTGAAATCGAACTCAGAGCAAAATTACAATAAGATCTGCTACCCAAATTATTTCCTTACAATCTTTAAACAACTTCAAGAAACTTTCAGTGGATATATTTCTACATTTTTGACCTTTATTTCACCATTACTAAGTATATATCCTTGCATACATATTTTATACTCAAGAGGTGAAGATAATATGTTAAAACTGATAAAGAAATCAATGTATAATCAATTGTAGATAAAATATTATTTCCTTTGTTTGTAGTTACCAAATAAAATAACTTTACTACATAGTTATTAATTAATTTCATTAGACTTTTCTATCATAGTTTGCATAATTTGTTCGGTCAGCTGCAACAATTTTAAAATGCATATTCAACTGATCCTTATTTGGAAGTAGCCAGTCATCAGCAATATGAATGTTAATGTTTCATCTTCATTAGGTGTGTTTGGATTATTTTTACTTTTATCTTTTATAGAAAAAAATGAAAGTGATAGCTCTCCATTTTGTTCATTTACTTGGATTAAAAATTAATAAGGCATTTACAAAATAATTGTGACAATAGCAAAACTCATAAATAAATCAAATTATCATTTTCAGCAGAAAAATTTCTTTCTAAATCCTGAATTTCATCATGAATTGGAAAAGTAAAGGATAACATCGTTCATAAATTATAGATAGACCAGATTTAACATTAGGCTTAAATGAAGCAGTGAAATTAGTTTCACGACGAAATTAATTATGTTCTGCACACATTCTATCAACAAAATTAAAATTAAGGTAAATTAATGCAAATTATATACTTTTTAGAATATTACTAGCAATAATTTTTTCATTAGCTGCAGTAATTCTATTATATCACAACACCCTCCCAATACCATCTTTTATGTCCACATATAATTTGACAGAGTTCTCTACTTAAACTTTCATCTCCTTAGTGTATATATTAGGGTTTTTTTGTATCAACACATTTTTCTAAACTTTTAAAACTATATTACCTACATGAATTTATACTGCTTCTCCATCAAAATGCAGTTTATTATTTTTTGATACAAGATTTGGAGCTAAAATGTTGTCCAGAAATCAACTAGTGGGATAGTTTTATAATTACCCTTTATAGGTACACTTAATTTGTTCCTAAGAACTGATGATTATACATTAAAATAAACAATCTTTTCATTTATTACTAATTAACTGAAAACAGAATAACATCAAAAAATAACGGTTACAGAGAAATTATCATAAATAGGGATGGTAAATTTTTACCTAATTCTATTTGATGCATGATAATTAGACACAGAGGATGTGGGAGAGCAGTATTAATGATCAATAATTATATTTTAGCTAAATCATAGTTAAACTGGAATGGAACCAATAATTTGTATATATTCATTCTAAAACTTCAGAGCTACCAAATATCAAGAGTTCATGAAAATCTGTAAAAGAAGTAAAGAAGAACATTGCTACTTTTATCGAAAATAGTGTTGTTATTACATGTGGGATGAATGTGGAGGTAATTCAGTGGGTTTATTTGGGATTTCATTCTAGAAAATCAGTATCTATATAGATAATATTTTACTAAAGATGGACATAAACGAATAGATGCTTTTCCTTTCATTCAAATGTAGTTAAAAATACCAGAACAATTAGTGAGATATTACCTTAATTTTTTTGTATACTTAGATGAGATATCACAAATTTAAATTATATTACCTTGAGTTTGTTGATGGAGATTTAACTACTGATCATCTTAAAAAAGTGTAGCAAATGTTGGAACAAGGATCAATTCAGATTTTTTACAAAAATCCTGAGAAGAAATATTAATGGCGAAAATATCCAAATAAGGTTAGAAATTTTGTTACATTATGAGCAACCAATGTCTTCTTACCTTTAATAAACGGAGTATAACAGAATATTACAACTCTATTAACAAACTATCTTGATCATATTTTACATGAACATAAAAAATAATTTACAGAAGCTCTTGATTATATAGAATAATATGGAAAAAATTGATTGATATTGTGCAATGTGTCTCTGGTCCAATAATGAAGCGAATGTGGGCAGATACATTTGTATCTTATTATTTCGATAGCTGTGAAAGTAAAACATTTCACTTACTTACAAATCAACAACGTAGTTAAATGTTAAATACAAACTTTAAACTTATCTCAAGTAAATGTGGGCAAATATGATTCAGAAGCTGTTAAACAGGCGAGAGTAAAGTGAAAAATGTTAATGAATTAAAAACTTTTTGAGACAAGGAAGAAATAATTGGAAATGACCTTGTGGCTAGGGCCTCCTGTCGGGGATGCCGTTCACCTTTAGCAAGTCTTTCGAGCTGACACTACTTTGGCGACTTTCATGTCGACAGGGATGAAACAATGATGATAAGGACAACACAATACCCAGTCCCTGAGCAGAGAAAACCTCTGACCCAGCTGGGAGTCGAACCTTTGCTGTTAGGAATGACATTCTCTTGTTCTGACCACTCACCTAGCAGGGGCAAACAAGAAACAATTGAGAACATAATACCAGAAATATAAGAAAGAGGATCTTCTCGTTATTGATCCACTCAAACAAGTTAAATAACAAACTAAAGGTGCTTATGTTCTGGAATCGACTGAAGAAAATAAGGAAGTACAAAAACAAATAATTCCTTACCATTATCATCAATTACAGGAATTTTAATATTTATCGACAACTAAACAAACTGTTTATACACAACTCAATCAGAACTAGAAGATGCACTAAATAAATATGAAATACAGAATAGAAGTAAAGTAAAAAATAAATGTGAATTAAGATCATTGAAATATATTACCATTATTGAAGATAAAGTTTTTGAATAAGACATGTAGGTGTGTTAGATATATCAGTAATTTACCAGTACACTTTGGTGGAGATAATTTAAAAATTGTTGAAGTAACATGTAAAGACATGGACCGTTTAATGACTCTATCAATTAAAAATCATATTATTATAAGTGGAGTAAATACAAAATTTGATTCTATTGATTTATCAAATAATGCAACTATATTACTTGATTCAGGAGAACTATATTTTGATAAAAAATCTAACTACAATAAAATCACGTAGAGCTACTAAATAAAATAATTTGATAAAAAAGTTCTTGAAGTTTATTTTCCAAAATTATCAGTAGAAAAGTCGCTCTCAAGTGCGTATCAATCAGAAAGTTGTTAAAAATGTGAAAGATTAATAAAAATGTACAGCACAACCAACTGAATATAATGGGTGAATGAATTAGAGGTTTAATCGACAGGTTAATGATAATTCATGCAGAAGAATCAGCTGGAAATAGAAATTTTCGTATTGTAAAAAATGGTATATCAAAACTTTTAACTAGGAAGCTCAATGGTTTTATGATCAACAACCCAACATGTATACCATATTCAGTTAGATGCTGAATAATTTACAGTATACTTTCGTACATCTGAAAAATATGGATAAAGAATTAGAGAATACATTACTTAACAAATTAATGTTTGAAATTAATCTACCTGGCAGCAATTTTTGTTGTCCAGGAACAAAATGAGGAGAAACATAAGTAAGAGAAATCAAGGTATAAACTGGTTAGATGAGGCACATAAAAAACTTAATATTTCATACAGAGATAATAAAGATTTAGAATGTAGACATGAAGCAACCAAACAGCTTCAAAAAAACTCCTAAAGAAAGAATGTATATCAAAGACCCATACTTTGGGGAAAGGTTAGATGCAACAGCAATAAGAGGAAAGATGAATGAAAAAAGAAAATCAGGAATTGGAATTGAAATTGTTGATAATAGATGTGCATTATAAAACGTTTTATTGTCTTTTTATCTATGTAAATGAATAACTTCAGAATCGATTACTAAATTTACTGAGTGGCAAAACTAAAGCTATACTGATTAAAACTAAACTCTATAGTAAACAGTTACATAGTATTCATAATTTTTTATCTTATGTTCAAAAAAGGTATAGAGATAATAAAACTAGAGGAAATTTGCTCATAACATTAGCTTACTTATTATTAAAGAATTACTAAATATTTTACCCAAAAGAAAGGAGGTATAGGACTAACAAAACATTAAGTAGGCTTCTTACTCATTTTAATAACAGCATTAGGAGCTATTGGTTTCTTTAGCAGGTGAAGCAGCAGTTATAGATAGCTCTGACATATACAAAAACTGGTGAATTACCAGAACAAAAATGATATAATATAGCAATAGAGAAGAATGGTGTAGGAATAAACAGTTTGAAGAAATGGTTAAAAAGCATGACAGACTGATACAAAATTTTGATCTAGAAAGTTTGGTTGAAAAATTGGTAATTAACCACTTTTGTGGTGTTTGATGATGGGCAAATTACATAATAAAGCAAACGTTCTTTAAGGATGATTAGTTCATTTAGATACTTCAAACCCCTTTGGTACATAGTAGATTTCTTACTGTAAAACATGTATTATAAATATTGTTTATACTCATTTGGTGGCAACATATAAAAAGGCGGTGGCTAATTGTATGGGAAAAATGAGCTGTATTATGATCGTGAGAGGATACCAGATTATGACCAATTAATATGTGGTCAGTTGTGTATATTTGTGTTGAATCTATTGTCAGATGGTTATAAATTACATATTATTCCAGATTTAAGAAATAGATATTTTTGGAGATAAGAAAAATATGCAAGGTTCAGGAAACATAAAATTGGCAGAATCGGAAAAAATAAAAAATGTTATAAAAAAGGATTTGAGCCAGAAACAAAAAAATTTAGTTAAACAGTTTTTAGTGAAATGAGTAACATATTCGAAGTAACGAGAAGTTATGTTGAATTTAATGGGAGAAGACTAGTAAATGTAAAAGATCATACTGATAAGAAGATGTAATTAATGAAAGGCATTTAGAAAATAACTTACACACAAGTATTTTACGCAGTTTCATAACGATTTCACTAAAGCAGATCTTAGTGAAAAATTAATCAGCTTCATAATGATAATTATGTCACTATAACGAATCTCAAGGAAGAGATTAATAATTCAGGATTTAGAAGCCTGAGCAAACCATTTTGATGATGTCATAGAAACAAAGAGATAATAAACAAAAAATTAAATTTTCATTTGTGATAAGAAATGAGCAACAGTTATATAATTTTGAGTATGATTTTACAGTGACAAAATACTGTGATTGTTAAATATTTTAAACAAAGATTTGACATTTAATGAATTCGATTTTACATCAAGTGCATATGATATTCTGTAAGAAATAATTAATAATAATAGATCAATAATATTGCCTAAATCTAAATTTGAAACAATAAGATTGAAAGCTACAATTACAACTGTACCAGAAGATGTAAAAATTATTTTATCTCGTGAAATTTAATCTATATAAATGTATGTCGAACTTTGTTCACAGTGCTTAAGAGCCATCATATTTGGTGTCTCAAGTGTAAAACATTTACTGAAACATGTAATCCTCAAAGAATAATAACAAAAAAGGACCACAGAGGACTTAAAGCATTTGTATAGAATGTAAAACAAGAAAGCAAATTCGTCCAAAAATTATAAATATTCATGAATAAATTATTAACACTTACATAAGCTAATGAGAAAAATTCATAAGAGAAGAAACGTAATTTCACGTTACATGGAAGATTTATTACAAGCAGATTTAATAGAAATGGATTTGGGACAATTAAAAGTTATTTCAAAAATGAATAAAGGATGTAAATATTTATTAACTGTAACTGACATTTTTTTCAAAATTTGCTTGGGCTATACCAGTTATAGGCAAACCAGTCAAAAATGTTTCACAAGCTTTTGAAAAAAATTTGATACTAATAACTCCAAGAAATTTTCAAACAAATAATAAGAAAGATTTCTAGAACAAAGATTATCAAGAACAAATGAAAAATATCACATTAGCCATTATTCAACTTCATCAGAATTAATGGCATCAGTAAAGATATTTAACAGAACATTTAACGAAAAAATGTGGGAAAAATTGGCACTTCACAGTAATTACAAGATTATTGATTTAGTTATAAAACTTGTTCATGAATATAACAACACAAAACATTTGACAATGAAGATGAAACTTAAAGTTGTAGACAAATTTTATTTAAATAGGACTAAAATTGTATCTCATGACTGTGAACCAAATTTTTAAATAGGAGAAAATAAAGTCTGTGCAAATTCCTATTACACCGCATTGTCTGTAACAAAGTATGATTGAATAAATGGTCCATATCATGGAAACCATGCATTTCTGGACATAACTTCATTAGACCTTTTTGTTACATATCCTCTTATCGATAAGTCCATACTGTTGGCACAGGGTGGAAAAACTCACCCTCTGTTTTCATGCCAGTAGCTGCCATAACCCTCCACAAATCAGAGATGTCCTTAAGACATCAGTGCACACTCTTTACCCAAGAATGACAATTTGAAGGAAGAGCTCATACACCTCAAGAGCATTTTTAAAGTAAGTGGATATCCCCACAAACAAACTCACAGAGCATTCCATGGATCGTTTGGGGGAGGAGACCAGACATTGAGGTCATCAGTCTCATCAGATTAGGGAAGGAGGGGGAAGGAAGGTGGCCGTGCCCTTTCAAAGGAACCATCCCAGCATTTACCTGGAGCTATTTAGGGAAATCATGGAAAACCTATATCAGGATCGCCGGATGCAGGATTGAACCGTCATCCTCCCAAATGCAAGTTCAGTGTGCTAGCCACTACGCCACCTCGCTCAGTCATTCCATCTAGAAACCTAGAATGCAAGTATGTAATCTGGAAGAAGAATGTAATACCTGCAGATATACAGTGGTTTTGCATTATGTGGCTGCTGTTTCCTCGATGATAAGCTGTCTCTTCGAGAAACACTGTATTAAGGCTGTCTTCCACCCCTGTAGAAGATTGCAAAAAATGGTTCAAATGACTCTGAACATTACGGGACTCAACTTCTGAGGTCATTAGTCCCCTAGAACTTAGAACTAGTTAAACCTAACTAACCTAAGGACATCACACACATCCATGCCTGAGGCAGGATTCGAACCTGCGACCACAGCTGTCCCGTGGTTCCAGACTGCAGTGCCTAGAACCAAATGGCCACTTCGGCTGGCTAGGAAGATTGCAGCCCTATTCAGTTCTGTGAAGGATGATTTACTTCTTTGTAAGGTGGACGTGTGTTATATTCTTTGCGAGAATTGTGATACGTCATACATAGGTTGGACAACATGCAGTGCTCATGAGAGGTGCATTGAACAATGAACATATATATGCTTAGTACAGCGAGATAAGGCAACTGTGGCAGAACATTGTATAGATATGGGTCAGTCGATGAACCACACTGAGGTGAAGATTGTTGCATCCATCTCTTTCTTTTGGGATTCTATTTTCAAGGAAGACATAGAAATTATATTAACCAACAAGATAATAACAAATAGAAATAATGGTTTAAATTTGTATAAGGCATGGAATCCCATTCTTGATGTAATTAAATTGCAGATAATTCTTCAAGGTGCAACCACCACAGAAAGTGAAATGAAATGGTTGTATGGCATTTATTGGCCAGGATATCCCCTTCGGGGTTTAGCCACCATACTGTAAGTCTTTTTAGTTGACGCCACTTCGGCGACTTGCATATCAATGATGATGAAAATAATGATGAAGTACACACAACATTCAGTCCCCTGCTGGGAATCAAACCTGGGCCCCCTTGTGTGGTAGGCGGTAATGCTACTGCTGCGCTATGGAGGTGGTCAATAGATCAATAAGCAAATAGGTTGTTCTCAGTCTTTTCATATACTCTGAGGATGGCAGGATGATGTGTGGCCAAAGCATCAATTGAAGGAGTGGTATTTGTGTGGCTGCATGACTGACAGATAGAGTAAATTTTAAAAATTCTTAATTATTTCTTAATTCTCGTCTTTTCGTTTTCCTAAGAACATATTTTTCTTGTAAATGATGACAAAATTGAGGTAGTTCATAAATGCCCAACTTTGTGACTTTTATAAGAGAAATAAATTTACTGGTTAAATTACATTGAGAAAAAAATGTTTTGTTTGCTCTTATAATTAAACATCTTAATATTAAGAAAAATATTTGGAACAAATAACCTTATCTTGGAACTCAAATGGTGATGAAATTTTTAAGTATGATGAAACTAAAAAAATGAACAAATTGTTTCAAATCCTACTAATGTATTTCTGAAACACTGAAATAGAAAAACATATGACCATATATGATTGAAAAGGATTTTAAAATGTATTACAAAATATAACTTTAGAGAACAATTTTAACTTGCTTGATAAAAATTTCTTTTAAAAATGCATCAAAATCAAAATGTTGGAAATAGTGAAAGAAAATTTCAAATTATGTAATGAGTTGAAAGCGTTTTATATGATTATGCTGTTAAATCTTCAGAGTCTTAAAAAACAATTGAATTTAAATTTCAAATACATAATTATACAATATAAATCAAAGAGACGTGATTAACTGTTACTTAAATGGGAAAAAACATTGTACATCCAGAATGACTGATTTTTAAGGGTAAGGATCTGATTAGAGAGTTGTTTTTTGAGTTACTGCATTGTAATTATCAATTAATATACATATTCCATTATGAGGTATTTCTTACAGTGAATTACCAGAAAGATAGAAAATAAAAGATCTTGTGTTAACGTTAAAAATAATGAGTAAAATTTTTTTCTATAGTCTAAAAAATAAGAATTACATCCTGCAGATTAAAATATAGAGAGAGTTATGAAATATAAAGATGTTGGGCTAGATACTGATAAGAACCTTGACAAATTTAAATTTCCCATTAGATTAGAAAAGATTTGCAAATATGGGACTTCATACTTTTCACCAAATGAATAAACATTAATAGACACATTTATTTGATGAAAATATCAAGTAAATCCACTGACATGAACTACATCTAAACAGGAGGATCATACTAATTTATGATGTTTTAAAGATGAAAATAAATCACAGTATTGTTGGATAAAAAAACCGCTCAGGATTAGTTTCAGCCCCAGTTAACATGACATAGAGAAATGAAACTAATTTGTGATATGTTTGAATGCATTTTAACTGTACAGAAAAATTAGATAGTAACATTCGAAGTTGTTTAGTTAATAAACCATTAACAACTGAACAATCAGATAAAAATTCATATGAAAATTTTAAAAATTATCCACATAGAAGGAAGGTTCCTTTTGTTGTCTATACTGATTTTGAAAGTTTGCTTTTTTAAGTTGGATGATTGTCAGCCTGATCCGAATAAATCATATAAAATGCAATATAAAATACATTAACCAAGTGGTTTTTGTTATTACATTAAATATGTGAATGGACATCATAAGAATCCAGTTGTATTTAGAAGACCAAACTGTCACAAAAATTTAAGAAATCTATGAAAAAAGTTTTAGAAATTGGTACTTTACTGAAGAAATGAATCCATTAAGATTTGAAGAGCAGTCATTACATGTTAAATCAAAAACGTGTTCATTATCTAGATTTCATATTCAAGAAAAGACAAGAAGATTTATTATCATGACCATTTAACTAGAAAATATGTTGTTCCACTATGAATTAACTGTAACTTAAAACTAAAGCATCCAAATTTTATACAAATTTATTTTTGTAATCCATGAGGATATGATACTCATTTGTTCATAAAAGTGCTCAGTTATGATGAAACACAAATAGATTTAGTACCTTACAATTAAGATTAGTTTTTGTAAAAGGAAAGATTTATTGATAGATTTAACTTCATGGCTTCAAATCTCAACAAACTTTCATCAAAGTTATGAAAGAATAAAATGAAAAACGTTAGAAACTTTTTTCTAGAAAGTCTAGCAATTTAGTAACTGTTAAAGTATTTATCCTAATGACCCTATGGATAGTTGGAAAAATCTTAAGAAACAGATATTCCATCAAAACAAGGAATCTATAATAAATTGAATGAATGTGTTGCTTGTGATGAAGGTGGGAAACATGCAAAATTAGTTTGGTAAAAATTTTATATAAGAAATACTCTTGAATATCATGATTTATGTTTTAAACCTAATGTTTTGTTGTTATCAGATGTTTTTGAATATTTTAGAAAATCTTGTGTAAAAGCATATGATTTATATCTACCTTGGTATTTTACAGCACCTGGTGTAGCTTTAGATGCAGTGTTAAAAAGGAAAAAATTTAAATTGCCATTATTAGTTAATTATGGCATGTTATTAGTGATTGAAAGAGGCCTTAGTGGAAGAATATATAAATGTTGGAAAGGTATGTCAAAACAATTATCAAATATTTAATGGCTATAATTCAAATAGGGAATCAAATTATTTAACATATTTAGATGCTAATAATTTATATGACTGGGTTATGAGTCAATATTTACACTATGGAAATTTCGAGTAAGAAAATAATTTAGATATTGATGTGAAAACTGCTGATAATTCTACTGCAGGTTATTTACTTGGACTTGATTTATAAAAATTAACATGATGAACATAAAGATTTCCCATTAGCTCCTGAAAATAAAATTGTACCTTGCACTAAAGAAAACTAGTTATTGACTACTTTGAATAATGAAAATAATTATGTAGTTCATTATATAAATCTGAAACAGTATCTGTCTCTATGAATAAAGATGACTAAAATACATAGAGAATTAAAATTTAAACAATCTAATTCCCTACAAAATAAATTCATTTGGATTCAGAAATGAAAACGAAAACGGCATATAATTTTGAAAAAGGTTTTCTCAAGCTCATGAGTAACTGAGTATTTGGGAAAACGATGAATAACATAAGGAACAGAGAGGATATAAAATTGAGTTCAGATACAAATAAATGCAAAAAATGTACAACAAAACCAAATTTCAAAGGAAGAACAAAATCTTGCTATGTTTTACATGATTAAAACTAACACACATTTCACAAGTCGATATACAATGCAATGAACATACGCGATTTATCTAAGGAACCAGTATATGATTTTCACTATAAAGCTATGAAAACAGACTCTGAAAAAAAATTGGACTCTGTTTTCAAGAAAGTGACAGTTATATCTATGACATACAAACAAGTTTATGAAGATATGAAGCAGATGCTAGACATATTTGATACTGGTGATTATGCAAAACATCATATTTACAACACAATGGAAAAATAATGGAGGAATATGTGTAAGAGTAAAATATATGCTTAAAAATGGGTCATATTGAGAATAAAAATCTAAAGCAGTTAAGAAATATGGTTTACAATTTAAATAAGCTTACAGAATTATAATGCTTGTTTCTTTTAAAATATAGAACAATGCAGACCTATGAATTTGCCACAAAATATTATACACATCTATTTCTGTTGAGGTTAATAAGAAAAAATTAAGCCCTCATGATGATTAAATATATACACTCCTGGAAATTGAAATAAGAACACCGTGAATTCATTGTCCCAGGAAGGGGAAACTTTATTGACACATTCCTGGGGTCAGATACATCACATGATCACACTGACAGAACCACAGGCACATAGACACAGGCAACAGAGCATGCACAATGTCGGCACTAGTACAGTGTATATCCACCTTTCGCAGCAATGCAGGCTGCTATTCTCCCATGGAGACGATCGTAGAGATGCTGGATGTAGTCCTGTGGAATGGCTTGCCATGCCATTTCCACCTGGCACCTCAGTTGGACCAGCGTTCGTGCTGGACGTGCAGACCGCGTGAGACGACGCTTCATCCAGTCCCAAACATGCTCAATGGGGGACAGATCCGGAGATCTTGCTGGCCAGGGTAGTTGACTTACACCTTCTAGAGCACGTTGGGTGGCACGGGATACATGCGGACGTGCATTGTCCTGTTGGAACAGCAAGTTCCCTTGCCGGTCTAGGAATGGTAGAACGATGGGTTCGATGACGGTTTGGATGTACCATGCACTATTCAGTGTCCCCTCGATGATCACCAGTGGTGTATGGCCAGTGTAGGAGATCGCTCCCCACACCATGATGCCGGGTGTTGGCTCTGTGTGCCTCGGTCGTATGCAGTCCTGATTGTGGCGCTCACCTGCACGGCGCCAAACACGCATACGACCATCATTGGCACCAAGGCAGAAGCGACTCTCATCGCTGAAGACGACACGTCTCCATTCGTCCCTCCATTCACGCCTGTCGCGACACCACTGGAGGCGAGCTGCACGATGTTGGGGCGTGAGTGGAAGACGGCCTAACGGTGTGCGGGACCGTAGCCCAGCTTCATGGAGACGGTTGCGAATGGTCCTCGCCGATACCCCAGGAGCAACAGTGTCCCTAATTTGCTGGGAAGTGGAGGTGCGGTCCCCTACGGCACTGCGTAGGATCCTACGGTCTTGGCGTGCATCCGTGCGTCGCTGCGGTCCGGTCCCAGGTCGACGGGCACGTGCACCTTCCGCCGACCACTGGCGACAACATCGATGTACTGTGGAGACCTCACGCCCCACGTGTTGAGCAATTCGGCGGTACGTCCACCCGGCCTCCTGCATGCCCACTATACGCCCTCGCTCAAAGTCTGTCAACTGCACATACGGTTCACGTCCACACTGTCGCGGCATGCTACCAGTGTTAAAGACTGTGATGGAGCTCCGTATGCCACGGCAAACTGGCTGACACTGACGGCGGCGGTGCACAAATGCTGCGCAGCTAGCGCCATTCGACGGCCAACACCGCGGTTCCTGGTGTGTCCGCTGTGCCGTGCATGTGATCATTGCTTGTACAGCCCTCTCGCAGTGTCCGAAGCAAGTGTGGTGGGTCTGACACACCAGTGTCAATGTGTTCTTTTTTCCATTTCCAGGAGTGTATTTTGTGAAATAAAACATACATTACCACTTGAATATACCAAATAATTAGTTGATTGAATGTCAAATAAAAGTATATTTAATATTTTCAACTTTTATAGAATTTTCATTTGATATATTTATGATGTACATTAAAATATACATGAGTTCTATGTTCTTTGATTCCTATGCTAAATTCACTACCATCAGAAACATCATGTAAACTCACAACCACTCCGTCTACAGGCCACAAGTGGCCCATTGGAACCATCCGACCGCCATGTCATCCCCAGTGGAGGATGGGGATAGGAGGGGCATGGGGTCAGCACACCGCTCTCCCGGTCGTTATGATGGTATTCCTGACCGATTCCGCTACTATTGGGTCGAGTAGCTCCTCAATTGGCATCACAAGGCTGAATGCACCCCGAAAAATGCCAACAGCGCATGGCGGCCCGGATGGTCATCCATCCAAGTGCCGACCACACTTAAACTCACAACACCACCAAAATTTAATAAAATTTTTGATAATAATAAAATTCTCAGTATAGAATGTGTTGTTACAATCAAAATTTTCATAACTATATCTTTGATGTTTCTTTTAAAAATATTTAATTTTAAAATTTTCTCTCTGTTAAAAAACTTTGAAAAGGCCCAGTTATAATGAAAAAATCATTTTAATATAAAATTATTCAGAAAATAAATGTATGAGAATGGAAAAATTGTTACTTCTCCTACTGAGATTTTTCATCTTCTTATTCATGTCTTTAAGAAAAAAAAGACACAAAAATGTGGGAATTAACAGAAACTTCTATACCTAGATTTTATGTTTGAAATATTTTCGATGTTTCACAATTCAAATATTTATTTCGAGTCGATTTAGTTAGTATGTACCGCCTCAGTTTACCATAAAATGAAAAAAATATGACATTTTAGGTAAATATCAAAGGAAGTGGTAGAAATTTTGACGAAATGGAAAGGACATGATTATTCATTAAGGAAATGTTTTGGAAAATTGGTGTAAGAACTTGAAAAATTGCGACAGTATTAGTAAACTGATGAAAATATTTGAAACAATTATGAAAATGTGATGAAAATGATCAAAGATGTATGTTTTTATTCGTTGACCTCTTTTGACCATTTTTTCTGGAGGTTATCTGACATTTTTGGAAAAACGCGGGAAAAAGGCATTTTTCGTCATAATTTCGATCATTTTGCGTGATATTTATTTCAAATTCCATGATTTTTCATTTTCTTGGAAACTGCACCACTACATACAAACTACACCTACTGCAATAGACTGAACTAAGCAGAAAACTCTGTTAAGTTTTGTTTGTGGCACTTGCTGGTAAAAGTAATCCTGAAAGAGGGGACAAGAGCCAGTTGAGCCCACAACGAGGATCTGTCATTCTAGTGTAAGGATTGCCTAGTTAAGGTGAGCCAAGTGACTGGGTCTTGTTGAGAGGGAGGACTATGTAACGCACCAACCGTATTAAATCAGAAAAGCCCAAAGTAGGAAGTAGATTACAGCTGAGCCAGCCAAAGGTGAGCATGAAGGTTATGCATTAAAAAATGCAACACAGCCACTGCATTTTGTAAAGCGAACCAACCAGGTGAGACATGGAAATAATTGACACAGCAGGTGGAAGACTTTCCACTCCAGTAACTGCAGAACTGTTTAGTATACACGCCACAAGGTATGGCAAAGCCCAAAATGGGGGCAGCCCATGAACATATACACCATGTGATCAAAAGTATCCGGACATCTGGCTGAAAATGACTTACAAGTTCGTGGCGCCCCTCACCAGTAATGCTGGAATTCGATATGGTGTTGGCCCACCCTTTGCCTTGATGACAGCTTCCATTCTTGCCAGCATACGTTCAATCAGGTGCTGGAAGGTTTCTTGAGGAATAGCAGCCCATTCTTTATGGAGTGCTGCACTGAAGAGAGGTATCGACATCCTTCAGTGAGACCTGGCACGAGGTCGGCGTTCCAAAAAATCCCAAAAGTGTTCTGCAGCATTCAGATCAGGACTCCATGCAGGCCAGTCCATTACAAGAATGTTATTGTCTTGTAACTACTCCACCACAGGCTGTGCATTATGAACAGGTGCTCGATCGTTTTGGAAGACGCAATCGCCATCCCCAAATTGCTCTTCAACATTGGGAAGCAAGAAGGTGTTTAAAACATCCATACAGACCTGTGCTGTGATAATGCCAAGCAAAACAACAAGCGGTAAAACCCCCCTCAATGAAAAACACAACCACACCGTAACACCACCACCTCCGAATTTTACTGTTGGCACTACAAATGCTGGCAGATGACGTTCACTGCGCATTCGCCATACCCACACGCTGCCATCGGATCGCCACATTGAGTATCGTGTCTCGTCACTCCAGACAACGTTTTTCCACTATTCAGTCGTCCAATGTTTACGCTCCTTACACCAAGTGAGGGGCTGTTTGGCATTTACTGGCGTGATGTGTGGCTTATGACCAGCCACTCGATCATGAAATTCAACTTTTCTCACCTCCCGCCTAACTGTCATAATACTTGCAGTGTATTCTGATGCAGTTTGCATTTCCTGTATGATGGTCTGGATAGATGTCTGCCCAAAACACATTACGACCCTCTTCAACTGTCAGCAGTCTCTGTCAGTCAACAGACGAGGTTGGCCTGTGCGCTTTTGTGCTGTACCTGTCCCTTCACGTTTTCGCTTCACTATCACATCAGAAACAGTGGACCTATGGATGTTAAGGAGTGTGGAAATCCTGTATACAGACGTATGACTCAAGTGGCACCCAATCACCTGACCACGTTCGAAGTCCATGAGTTCCGCACAACACCCCATTCTGCTCTCTCTAATGACTACTGAGATCGTTGATGTGAAGTACCTGGCAGCAGGTGGCAGCACACGCACCTAATATGAAAAACGTATGTTTTTTGGGGTGTCTGGATTCTTTTGATTACATAGTGTAGATAACTAAACATTTTTCTACAAAAACATTATTCTGTTAGTATCACAGCACTACCACCTAAGGGCTGTGACAGTTTCGGCACAGTTCAGAATGCTGTACAGGGACTGCAGTTCGACTTCACCTCAGGGCAGCTTGCAGACACTCCACCACCAAGGGGCTTCCCAAGCCATTGGACATTGTGCGCCAGCCACAGCGCCCTACAGTTGGTCACAGCCACCACAGCACTGGAGACATCAGCCACGCCTCAGCCACCGCTGCGTTAGCTGCTGAGCGTGGAGGATGGTCACTGATGGAAGCAGTGATGTTACACCACCACTCAGCCCACCGGCACTCTGTCAGCATTGAGGGAATTGAGGGACGTCACACACACACATGAGGGAGGCACCTGGATGCCTCAACCACAGTGTTGCTGTTTGAAACATATCCTGGTGGAGAGGTGCATTAAAGGAATTTCAAAGTACAAGACAAATCTACTGATTCCAGACCTATTTCACCTGCGTTAAGATAGCTTAAGTACATATACTCATCTACAATTCGCTAACTGACACTGTAAAAGACTACACAACAATCCATGTGTTTAAATGTCTACAGGGGCTCTCTTTGGCAGTTAGCATTGTGTGTTTACCAAGTTTTTCTGGTTAGACATTTGGAGGAGTAAGGGGAAGTGCATCTGCAATCATCTTGCAGATACTAACAAGCGGTGGTAATGAACAAAGCAGCCGCGTGGGATTAGCCGAGCGGTCTAAGGCGCTGCAGTCATGGACTGTGTGGCTGGTCCCAACGGAGGTTCGAGTCCTTCCTCGGGTGTGGGTGTTTGTGTTTGTCCTTAGGATAATTTAGGTTAAGTAGTGTGTAAGCTTAGGGACGATGACCTTAGCAGTTAAGTCCCATAAGATTTCAAACATGAACAAAGCAACTACTGTACAGTGGAAGGTACAGAATAAAACAAATTGAAAAATTGGTGGCAAAATCACACATGCACACGTTTAAAAAATGAGAACCTGATTGAACTGCATCGTTACCCATTCAATATACCTTCAAGTGTACAAGTGACTAGTGAAATCGAACAACATCCTATGAAATCATCTAAGCGTATAAATATTCAACATTCACGATATTAAAATAAAATTCGTCAGACAAAATAATGGACTATAAAGCTATAAGGGAAAAGTGTTAGGGCTTCAATTGGACAGCAAACGTACACAAGTTCAGACATTAACTAAATCACTGAGGAGAACCTCTTACACGCAGCCGATCTTACAAATCTTCCAGCGAACAGTGAAGAGCTCCCTCCCCAAACCATGGTTTGTCCCTAAAACAGAAATGACCGGAGATGAGGCAACCTATACAAAATGTTCGCTAAGGCAAATAGAAGTCTCTTTGCTACGCACCAAGCATCTACAAATATTGGTCATACTGTTACAGTAGAAGACTACTCTAGTTCCCACGGCAAACGGATGATCTCGTCGTCGCAGCTACCAGTGGTCGTAGACTTTTCATACGCAAGACGCGACCTTCCTACAACCGAAATTACGTAGACCTCTCCGAGACGGCTCGTGAGGAACTACACGATGCAAGTAGTCGAGCCAAGGCGATGTTCTCTTTGCATTACGCCGATGTGTGATCAGTGGCAGTTTCCTGTGCATAAGTGACACGAATGAACTCTTCTGTGTACCCCCTCGGCAATACAGAACCTCTTCCAGCCTCTGTGATAGCAGTAGTTCTGTCACCACACAGTCGTCGAGTGGGTAGCTGCATTGGCCTGCCCTGCTGACACCTCACGCCATCTGTCGACCGCTAATACTATCAGCCGTGCACAGTACACCCTATCAACACACCGAGTTTCCTCCACTGACACTCTGCTCAACTAGAAAGAAAATTCTCATTAATTTGCTATTTAACTTTAGAAGGAATGGGTCGAGTACTGGCAAACCTCAAACTCTCTACTCCACTGGTGTTACAGGAGGGTGGGTCATATGTAAACACTGACTGTACCATTTTGACAGGTGTCACCTTTGTGCGCCCAATGTTGCTCTCGAAATCTCTTTCATTCACACCTCGATGTGCAGCATTCAGCCAGCCATGGACGTGACGTCATCCACCATCTGTCATATCTCCAGAATTGCCCTCTCAGTAGCGAAAACTAGACCATATGCAATGGAGGCTGCAGCTTGGACGGCAGAGGAAGTATTGAACGCGCAGCCCGTTTGTATTCCCGATGGTAGCCGTGCTAAGTCGTCCAGGGTGGTCCCAGTAACGACCATGAAACTGCCCACTTTCAGGAATCGCTAAGTGGCTCGCTCTGGGAAGTGAAAGACAACCAGCACTCTGTTGGCCTCATAGAAATATTTCAACACATATTTACACAACATAAGTCAGTAATTTTCAATGGATAAATTTGATGTAAGAAAAGCTAAATCTCTCCTATGGTTTAATGATACTTTATAAATTAATCACCCCAGAAATCTCTCAAGTGGGCTTTAAAGTAAGATTCTCTAAGCATCTCACAGCAAATTCGAGTAGAAACCCCTCCTGCATCACCAACAAATGGGCTTACTGAAAAACAACATTCATCTTTCTCACTAAATCTACAAAAAATAAAAAAACAAGAAAATTAACACTGATATGCTATTGGACTTAGGAAGGAAAAATAAAGAGTACCACACTGAGCATACATTACAAACACATACTAACCAGATCTAAACCACCTATTACCATAGACTTTCACCCATTGTTTGGCACTCCCTTTTCTGTTCAGCATTCCACACTCCGTGGTGGTCAATGAGATGCTTGTAGATTCAGCCAAAGGTGGTGAACAACTAACTGAATCTACCAGCATTTCCTAAAACACACATGGCAAGAGCAATAACACCTCATCATTGAGTACACGTGAATTCCGTATCTTCCAGAAGGTACACAACTTACAAACCAGATGTTACTGCACACACTCTCACGAAAATCGTACTGACATATTAACTACTAAGCAAAAAGAACAAAATAAGTAATCAAGATACTATTGTCACCCACACATCCCAGTGCTTCTCTCATATGTTGGCTTCCCACTCATTTGAGGAAAGACTCTGCACTCGAGCTTCGGTGCAGTCCTCTCGATCATCTCCACCTCTAGCATGTTAGGATGCTGATGGGTATTTATAAAATCGATCCCAAGAATTGCTTCCAAGTTCAGCAACAGAACCATCAAGAAATTACACTCAAATTTTCTCCCTTAACACATTAAAGTAACTGGAGCATCTTTCTGATTTCGACACTCTTTCCACGGATCACTTCCCTCGCTTCCGTTCCTTGCAACGTAAAGGCGGTGGAAGCCTCCTTGCATTTTCGAAATGTTTCTTATCTCAAAATACTACAGGTACTCCCAGTGTCCGTAATGGACGTAAATGACATCCCCTTATCGAGATTGTCACCATAGACCTTACAGCTCGGACCATCATAGTAGGAGCTTCACATCATAGCTCCTCCTTCTTGTCTTGCGTTGCAGCAAATCATACGAGGGTCAGTCAAAAAGTAATGCCTCCTATTTTTTTTTTCTACGTTTAATTGTCAGGAAATTTAAATGCAATTACATAGGTTGAAAACCACAACATTGAGGATCATTTTGTCATTTTTCAATGTAATCTCCGCCCATCTCTACAGTTTTGGTCCATCTTTGAACAAGGGCATGTATCCCAGCACGGTAAAAATCACAGCTCTGCTTCCTAAGCCATTGACGCACGGATGTTTTGACGGCCTCCTCATCTTCAAAATGAATCCCACGATGAGCTTCTTTTAGTGGCCCGAACAGATGGAAGTCTGATGGTGCCAGGTCAGGGCTGTATGGGGGATGAGGCAAAACTTCCCATCCAATTTTGACAATCTCGTCAGAGGTGTGACGACTGGTGTGTGGTCTTGCATTGTCATGCAAAAGAAGAACATCTGCCATTGATTTTGTTGGGCGAACTCGCTGAAGACGTGCTTTAAGTTTGTTGAGGGTTGTGACGTATTGAACAGAATTTATTGTGCATCCCTGCTCCAAAAAATCAACCAGAATCACACCCTCTGTATCCCAGAAAACTGTTGCCATAACTTTCCCTGCCGATCGCACAGTTTTGAATTTTTTCTTCCTCGGCGAGCTTGTGTGACGCCACTCCATTGACTGCCTCTTTGATTCGGGTTCAAAAAAATGCACCCATGTTTCGTCCCCGGTCACAATTTTTTTCAGAAACTCATCTCCCTCCAAACGGAAGCGCTGCAAGTGTTGGGAGGCTATTGTTTTCCTTGCCTCTTTATTCTGATCGGTTAACATTCTTGGAACCCACCGTGCACAAACTTTTGAGTACCCCAATTGCTTAATAATCGTGATCACACTGCCTTTACTAAGAGAAATAATGCGACACACTTCATCTGCAGTCACCCGACGGTCACCACGAATGATGTCATCAACTTGCTGAATGTTGTGTGGAGTCACTGCACTCACCGGCCTGCCGCTCCGCTTTTCGTCAGTCAACGGTGTTTGCCCTTCAGCTTCCTTACAACGACGAACCCATCGTCTAACAGTGCTGACATCCACTGTCACAACACCATACACCTTCTTCAGTCTTTCATGAATGCGTATGGGCGTTTCACCTTCTGCATTCAAGAATTCAATCACACAACGCTGTCTCAAACGAACATCGATGTCGGCCATCTTACAAACTTCTGCTGTGCTGCCACCTGTTGACACAGAAAGTTACTACTGCAGTGGATTGCAGAAGAAGGTTTGAGGAATGGCGCCAAATTCAAATTTTTCACTTAACTTAATTTCTTTAAGTAGAAAAAAAATGGGAGGCATTACTTTTTGACCGACCCTCGTACATCACAGATTCCTGTTATAGTTAGTTCTGCCACAAAGCGCTTTGCCTCAGACAACTACCGTTGTGGTGTCCACCGTCTGTTGTTTGGCCGACTAGGGCGGGGGTTAGCACACCTAATCTCAGTGCCAGATGCCAGAACAGTGTTTTGATAGTGGTTCACACCACACTCATTATACAAACGGTTGTGATTGCCATACATATTCTGAGCTCCATTCAGATCTTTCTGGTCTTCACGCTTAAGGTTTCCAGCATTACCATTCCAATCACCAACACCATTATGGTGCCAGTTGTTTGGGTACAGCAGGTGTCGATTGTCACGCTGATCACACCACTGCAAGCAGTCCATCCTCCTGTTGTTGTTGTGGTCTTCAGTCCAGAGACTGGTCTCATGCAGCTCTCCATGCTACTCTATCCTGTGCAAGTCTCCTCATCTCTGAGTAACTACTGCAACCAACATCCTTCTGAATCTACTTGGTCTCCCTCTATGATTTTTACCCTCCACGCATCCCTCCAATACTAAATTGGTGATCCCTTGATGGCTCAGAACGTGTCCTACCAACCGATCCCTTCTTTTAGTCATGTTGTGCCATAAATTACTCTTCTCCCCATCATCAGTTATTTTGTTGCCCTAGTAGCAAAACTCGTTTACTACTTTAAGTGTCTCATTTCCTAATCTAATTCCCTGAGCATCATTTGATTTAATTCGACTACATTCCATTATCCTCGTTTTGTATTTGTTGATGTTCATCTTATATTCTACTTTCAAGACACTGTCCATTCCGTTCAACTGCTCTTCCAGGTCCTTTGCTGTCTCTGACAGAATTACATTGTCATTGGCAAACCTCAAAGTTTTTATTTCTTCTCCATGTATTTTAATTCCTACTCCAAATTTTTCTCTTGTTTCCCTTACTGCTTGCTCAATGTACAGATTGAATAACATCGGGGATAGGCTACAATCCTGTCTTCCTCCCTTCTCAACCACTGCTTCCCTTTCATGCCCCTCGACTCTTACAACTGCAGTCTGGTTTCTGTACAAATTGTAAATAGCTTTTCACTCCCTGTATTTTACCTTCGCCACCTTCAGAATTTGAAAGAGAGTTTTCAAGTCAACATTTTCAAAAGCTTTCTCTAAGTCTACAAATGCTAGAAACGTAGGTTTACTTTTCCTTAATCTATCTTCTAATCTAAGTCGCAGGGTTAGTAATGCCTCAGGTGTTCCAACATTTCTACAGAATCCAAACTGTTCTTCCCCTAGAGCAGCATCTACCAGTTTTTTCATTCGTCTTAAAGAATTCGTGTTAGTATCTTGTAGCCGTGACTTACTAAACTGATAGGTAATTTTCGCACCTGTCGACATCTGGTTTCTTTGGGATTGGAATTACTATATTCTTCTTGAAGTATGAAGGTATTTCGCCTGTTTCATACATCTTGCTCTCCAGATGGAAGAGTTTTGTCATGACTGGCTCTCCCAAGGCTATCAGCAGTTTTAATGCACTGTTATCTACTCCCAGGGCCTTATTTTGATTTAGGTCTTTCAGTGCTCTGTCAAATTCTTCACGCAGTATCATATCGCCCATTCCATCTTCATCTACGTCCTCTTATATTTCCATAATATTGTCCTCTCTCCAGTTGATGTGCGCTTTGCCTTGCCATATTCCAGTTCTTGCAGTAGGTTTTTAAACGTTTCTGTGTCGTCTTTGCACCTAGTGGCTAGAAGTACGTGTCAAAGGTGAAACAGCAGCTTCATAATACATATGCTAATAAGTTCCGCTGGCGTGTAAGGATTGTATAACAACTGAATGCGTTGAACCATGTGTTCGAAGAGGCGCGCCAGACTAATAAAGCCGGACCTCTTTAGGTTTGGTAGCATTATAATGTCATGTTTCACTTGGTTCTACATCGCTTCCGATCAGTAAGCCGAAAAGCACGCCTCATAAAATTCGTGCCTCATGTTGCTGTTTTGCGCAACCGATCTCACTCGTAGCACAGGTTCTCTTACTAGACATACAAATTCACTATTATGTGTACTGGGTTACATGGGAGAGGAAGAAAATTGAAATTGGTCTACACAAGCCCCAGGATTAATTCTGTTCCTGTCATCTCTGAACTCTGCAGATCGTCTCCCTGTGAGTAAATGCTTGTAAGTGAAGTCTCGTGTCTCCCCTATAACAGAACATTCGCAAAACTTCCCACATTTTCCTCACCTGCCCGTGATACCACTCTTGCTCCTGAGGTCAAATTCATCATCATGCCCTGAGTTTCTGTTGTCATTACTTGCCTATCCATTCCGTTACACGTATTCCTTTCTTTATTACTACAAAGCCGATTCTTTGCCTCCCTCATGTCTCACTGCACATAAAAGTGAACTTACGTTTGGATATCTAGGAAGAGAACCTGTGCTACAAGTGAGATGGGTTGTGTGCAACTGAAACGCCATGTAAACCTGCTGTGATCCCCGTTTGCCTCTTACGGATTTCATACTGCCCTTATCGAAAAGCATGAGCTGCAATTTTCCGTCTCATTTGCTGCTATCGGTGTGGTCTGTTCACTGTTCGCAAATGCGTTAAAGTTATTCACCCAGTCCTTAAGCTTCGCGACATTGAGTTTCAATTTCAACTTTTCTTCTCTACAACCATATTTTGGGCATTCAAAACACTCTTCGAGCGAGGAAATAGCCTCGCTGTTATCTCCGATCCTTGTTCTCACGGAATTACTGTCCTCCACTCTCGAGCTCTCTACCAAGACTATCATCTGCTTGTGCTCACAGCCACACTTGTCCCTAAGTGTCGGGAAATCCTGCTCAAGACAGTCACTATGCTCCTGGCCCAACTTGTTCACGGGTACCTGAGTCGTTTCTATTGGTTCTAGCCGCTGCTCTAAACATGCATACCTTAACCCAAGTTCAACGACGGTAACTTCTTTAATGCTCGTTTCCATGTTTCTCAAATCATCTCGTTGATTAATCCGTGCGTTGGTCACAGACATTTGCTCATTACTTGTGATTATCTGCACCCCTAGATTTTCGAATCTTGTGTTGGTCGCAGCCACGCGTTCCCTAAACCCTCAATTCAAGAGTTGTTCGTAACCACTGGTGCCTGAAAACTTGACATAAACTGCGCCCAATGTGGTAAACACGGTTTCCGGTTTGTGATTACGTCGTTATCGGTTTCTGCGAGAATTTTTCCTCCAGTCAGAACTCTTTCTCTCACATTGTTCATCAGAACCTCTTCGTGACACCTGGCTTGCACCTTCCGAACGTAGAATATCGACAGAACCACCAAAATTTGGTATATTGGACAATGCATGTGGCTCGCGAACAATCTGAGAAACAAGAACATTATTCCCCACTTTCTCCATGCTTTTCAACTCTTTGTTCGCAATTTGGCCCTGTGGCACCTTTATTCTCGGAATCGTTCCGTGTAGAATTACTTTTAGAATGGCTACGCAAGTTCACTTTTTTACCAGATAACTCGTCTATCCAGGAATAGTTCCGCTCTCAAATTGGCCACCACGCTTCAGGTATGCAAATTCCTCACACGCACCTAATACAAATATTGCCGTTAGTTTTGCGCATATTACGACAAACGTAACAACCTAGCACAGACACACGAATTTCTCCAGTGAAGTGTCTCTACTTGAGCCTCTTCATCGTTTTGTTGAACATTTAACACCTCAATTCTGAGCGCAAACAGTAAACAACAAAAAACAAAAAAAAGGAAAAGAAAAAGAAAAAGACTGAGCAGTTGCGTGTGTCTATAGTGGCCACAGTGCATATTACCTTCATTTTACATCACATTTTACTAAGATTTTTGGTAATTATCGGAGCCCCACACGCATATTCAGTACATCTATGTCCATTATGTCAGTAGATACATCCTTTCCTCCTCTCAACTCATGAATCAAAAGTATAAATGAGAGTATGCAAGGCAAATTTCAGTATCTAGATCTGTGGGAGTAAAAGTAGTGTGCTACTGTGGCAGAATAGCCAATCCTATCAAGCACGTACCAGGAAGCAAAGAGGTTTCTGTTTGCCTTGGTCGAAGCTCTTGTAGAGCTTGGCACCACCCAACAGGGATCTCTCTGGGCACTTCCGGAAGAATGGAACGCTGTGGTTCCAAAAGGGTTCGCTCGAGTGTAAGTGTTCCTCTTCATAGTTGATTCATTATCTTATTTTTGTAGATTTCAGTTCAAGTCAAAAATTAACGTCTTACTCTCATCGCTCATTTAGCGGTATATGGAATTTTTCTTGCTAATTTTGGAACATTATGAGCAGTTGCATTTAGCCACGCATGCAAGCCATTGTTCTGCTCTACCTCCGTTCAAACATGTGAACTCGTGATGTATCTTTTCAGTTCAGTCTGATTTAGTTCGTTATGGATCTCATGAGTATAGCATAACTGAACAGATTTATGAAACTTCGCTACTTTAGACTCCAGTTCGTAATCTAGTTTCCACTTGTCTTTGTCGTCTCAGCACGTGTTAAGTACGGATCTGAGAGCCTTATGTTAGCAGATCGTATCTCACAGTAATATGGCCTGTCCAACTTGCTCGACACTTCTGAATTTTACCACTCATTTTATGCAGAATTTTTCTTTGTGACGACCACGTGTTTGGGAATTACAAGAATCACTGATTCTCGGGGTAAAACTACCAAAATAGTTTCAGAACTTCGTCTATTGTGCAACTATTAACAGTCTATTGTTATGTGCGAATTCTTGTTCACTTGCTTCATGCACTCAAGACAAGGGAACGACCGTTTGCCAAGCACATGTGCACTGGTGAAGCCTTTCTTCATCCTTATATTCATCCTGAACTTCTATTATATGTCTACATGTGCGTGAATGTCGCGATTGACAGATTCCTCTGACCTTTCAATAATTAATAATTAATGGTAAATCTAGCTGGGGTCTCCAAGATGCAGTTGTCAATGTGAGTTTGTAATTCAGCTGAGAGTGTTATGAAGAACAGCAGCCACCACCAATTTACTAGCTGTTTACCTTATTAGTGTGTTCAGATGTTGTTGAATAAAAGTGATATTTTTACCAGAGCACATGCTTACACATTCCCTCCACTTTATGTCCTACTGCTATCTGTTGTGCAACACTAAACATGCTCAAGTTATTTATTTAATATTTATTCAACTATCATAACTGTGTAGATCAATCACCAGGAGATACCCTTCACCACACGCAAATCACAATGAAAATTAATTAGCCTAACCCATACATGAAATTGTCCACATGCAAGATAGAATAAGGTCAAACCATCCTACAGCTGGAGCTTATATTAACGGTAAAATTCACTCACATACAAATTAGAAACTAGAGAAACCACTCATAATCCATAACAACGCCGTTTCCACACTGGCCACTGCTTAAAACAACACAGAAGTTGACCAAGTGCTAAGGGAAAACGTTAATTAATTAAAACATTTATACATCCATCATAAACCAAACTCTTTTTCAGAAACCAGGGAAGAGCGTAATCCAAATTCAGGGTCCCTGTTATTTGTAAAGGGTACTTCATGAGAGTTTTCTCATGTATAGCTTGTGGGTAAACAGTCTTGCCTCTGGTTTGGTAGTTAAGGCCCTGCACTTAAGAATCTAAGACCCAATATATATAATCTTGGTCTAATTTAAATAATTCATAATTAATGAAAAGCTATGGCCTGTATTCGTCTACTGAGCAAGTGCTGTTCGACCCCCTGAATCAGAGGTGGATGAGGCATTCGATGAAATTGGGTTACAAAAAGCCTGAATATAATTAGGGTAAGAATGAACATTTAATAACTTCATTAACTTAGTTAAAACACTTACGAACATAATAAAATATGATGGTTGCTGTGCCTGATATATACATTAAGTTCCATCCATGATAAATCTTTAACCTTGGTTTTGAATCCACGACTAAATTCTTGGGTTGTGGTACGGAAATAATCAAAGGATGGGTCAACCATACACCCACTTAAAACCCAAATGTGGCTGACAAGGTTAACACAGAGGAGAAAGGAAAAGAATACAGACCTTCCACCATGAGCAAATGTGGTTTGCGATTAGATACTCCTAACTCGATTTTAAGGCACGGAATATAAAAAATATACAAACAAAGATGGACGCATGAGCCAAGAAACCCATGTAATTTAGTGTGAGAGGAAGGTGACGGAAGCTGCAGCACAAAAAGCTCTTAACCAGGCTCTTAAATCAGATCAATGACGTGAAGGTAACGTACAAATATAAGTAACAAAGAAATAGGAATTTCAGGGCAAATGGATTAGAATTTCACTTAATTTATCGCAAAGTTAAGAAGCTGTGAAAGCTGTAGTAAAAATGAGAAATTAATGATCTGAATCTTTATGCATTAAACACACCTCCACATGTTCAAGTGACTAGTGAAATCAAACAACAGCCTACAAAATCACCTAAATGTATAACTATTCAATAATCGAGATATTAAAATAAAATTCGTCACACAAACTAATAGACCATAATGAAAAATTACGCAAGTTCAAACATTAACGAAACTATCGAGCAGAAACTCTTACAAGCAACCAATCTTACAAAGCTCCCAGAGTACAGTGAAGAGCTCTCTTTCAACACAGAGTTTATCCCTTCAACAGAAGTAACCAGAGAGCAAACAGGCCCACTTTGTTGTGCCAACCTACACAAAAGGTTCGACGAAGGCAAACAGAAATCTCTTTGCTACCCACCAAGCATCTACTAAAGCTGGCCATACCATCATAGTAGCAGACTACTCTGACTCCAGCAGTTATGCACATAGACTTCATTCCTGCACACACACACACACACACACACACAGACATACTTTTATTATTCCTTGAGCTAAAGGAAAACCTTGCAGAAGCGCATCTGAATCGGAGCGTTTGCAGACAAGTTTAGCATAAAATACGAGAAATATGTAAATTATGGCTGTTATGAACGCTCAGAGTGCATTTACTAGCTGCACCATATATTGAGGTGCCAGAGATACTAAGATGAGGTTACTTGAAATAAAATCTCATGAAGAGGCTCACACAGAGACCATTCAACATGACCATTAATGTTGTCATTTTGGATCTTTAGAGTGTATAAGAAGCTTTGAACGGAAGTCATTCAATCAAAGTGGTTGTCTGAGATGTACTGTAGTAAACCTGTAAAAGTAGGTCTGCGATGAGTCCAATATTATGCCTTGAATTTTTTTACGATACTTACATTCCACACAGAATGGAGATATGTCTGGATTCATCTGCTGAACCAACAGCGTTGTACATTTTAATGCATGATGTACGTGACATTGGCTTACCCTATACTAAATATAGAACATAGGAGATGAGGCTGGGCATCGTCCAATATCTGTTGTACAGTTCAATGCATAGAGTACCAGACATTAGCTTAGCTCACCCTAAATATAGATATATGTGAGGCGAGGACAGCACCCTTCAATAACTGGTCGTCGACTATTAAGCAACGTCCAGACAATCTAAGTGAAGCTGGATTCTTTTATATATGTAACAGATCAATCCATGTGTTTCTATTGTGATGGAGGGTGGGGGTTTAAAGTTTGGGAAGAAAAGCACAATCCATGATTTGAACATGTTTTCCAGGTTTTGGTTTATGAGTCTTGCAAAGGGCAAAGTTTTCTTAGTAATTTTTTCACAACAAAGACGCAATAATTCTGCAAAGAATGTAAATAATATTAAACCTCCATCACATCTTTAGAAAGCTGAATAAGTTGTTATCCTGAAAGTAGAATATGAACAGAATGAGACTGTGAAGACTTTGAACATAGCTCCCATGTCCAAAATTTGCTTCTATGGGTAGACAGGAACGTTATTCCTACCATGCAGACATATTGCTGCTTGTGTTAATTAAGCACATCCAATTGCTTCTAGAGCTCTGTATCAGAAATCTGTTTCACATAAAGTAATAACATTTTTGACATGATAAATTCAGTATCAGATAATAGTTTTGATATGTTCGTAGCAAATAGCATTTGTGTAGATGAATGAATTTGGAACGCCACACAATATAGAAAAGTAATTACTTTTTCTACACTAATCCCTAGTATCACTCTGGAATTTATTCAAATAATGTATTAAAATCACATTATGAGGGTTATAAATGGGGGACAAGTAAAATAGTTTTTTCTCGATGTATTACATGTGATTCTTTTTTTCCTTCGTTAATATCCTAAAAAAAAGAATAGTCATTACAATTTCGCCAGTTGCGGGTATGATGCTAATGGGACAACTCTATTTTGCATAAATCCTCTACAGTTTCCTTACTGATTGAACTGCAATGACTCTATACCTTTATAAATTTTTAAATAACAATAGAAATAAAACAAGAGAGGGCTGGAAGGGGAAATAGAATAATTTTGTAAGAAATAATATTATTTTATACATTGTTAACATTCGATGTGTAGATTATAGCATCATCATTAAAATACAATCTTTTTCCACTGCATAAAACTTACTTAGGTCAGCCTTTCATATGATAGCTACGGTTACATCGTAGTCTTAATACTACCTGTGAAAAAAACGGATCAGCATTAAAGAACTATGACTGCAGTATCAAAACATGGAATTGTCGACAAGAGAACAAGTGCTTTTTTAAGTGGGAATATAAACTGCTACTGGAAGAAGAACGTGTCGTTACAGATCTGCAAGCAAGGTTTACAAATTACTTAAAACACAGTGTATGGAAAAGTCTGGATACAGTAGGTAAGTGTAAAATATCAGCAGTTAGTGTAAATATTAATTAAAAGTGGTCATACATCGAGTTTCCTCCTTAATTGTTTTGTTGAGTGGGGTGATAGTAGGCACACAAAAAAAACATACATGTTGCTTGTTGTGATAGGCAAATGTGGTTATGGATTTCTTATTGCAAATGAGAAGATTCAGTCCTGTTTCAAAAAATACTAACTTTCTGTATTACTTATCAGAAATGCATAATATTTTGAGTATAAAACACATGTGTAGAAGTACTGTTGTAACATAATTGTACACATAGCTCGCATATTGACACTACTAGCGTAAAATACATATTATGCAGGATTTTTCAACAAGCTTAATTTGGTCTTTGTGCCATGCATCACTGTTAATAACAAATACAGCCATTCTCATGTTTCAATGAGGACGCTTTTATGCATCTCTCATGATGTAATAATAATGTGGAATTATTTCTCAGATATAACAGCGATACATGGAAATATAGTAACATGCATGTTTGAAAATTAAATATATGTAATAACCTTTTAAAAACAATACTAATTTTTACTCTCATATTTACAAACATATTAATACATGTTTATTCTTCTTTTATCACAACTGTTGGCAGTATGGCATTATTTTGTAAACAATTGTATTTTCTATGCTCTAAAATCTGGGTGTGTGGCACCATATTCACATGCAGTAATGCTGCCATTCAATTCAGTGCCCACATGAACTTTGTCACATCATACATCCCAACATGTAACTGAACACCTTTTTTACACTATCAGTTAAATGGAATATTCTGTCAGTGGTAAAATACGTAGCATCATATACACTTCATATCCTTGGAACACTTTGCTTGTTTAAACATGTGCTATGTGTGGCCCCACAACCCCATACTTTAATTGTTGTACAACTGAACACCACCACTATTGAGGCAGAAACATGAGTGCCACTGCTGGTGTTGACGTCTCTGCTCGAAGACTACGTTAATGTGCACCTCATATGGCTTGTATTCTATAGTGAGTGTACTTTCGATGAATGGCAAGTTTTCTCACAAATGCCTCCACTCTATTTGATCGAACCAGACGTTCCTACACCATTGTACTCTCTCTAGTTCAATTATGATGGCAATCTCGAGGTCTGGAGCTATTCCAACACTGATCCATTTCGATTTGCAAGGGCTCAAATAAAATGTACTTTTGAACAGCAACGTCTCTTCGGAATGGGTGAATGGAGGCATCTATTGATGCAGCCTATTCCCCCTGTAACAGTTCCTGTCTACTAATCAGGATAACCCACATCAGTTTACTGTGATGGGAGTCTATGAAAAAGTAGGTCATAGACCACAAAATATGACCAGAAGTACTTCATAAGTAGCTTTTACAAATAAGGAAATTAGTGGCAGAGTGGCAAAGCTCCATAATTAATAACAGAGATGATTTTTACTATGATTCTATGCTACAATGTAAGTGTCACTTTAATATGTACATTCTGCTAAAATATGCTCCCTAAGTAGGTGGCTTGGTTTTGTTCAGCATTATCCATCGTTCTTGAAGTGTCGGCATTTGTAGCTTCTGTTTTAGTAAAGAGTGAATGTCAGTGTGTGTCTGTGTTAATAATACAGAAAAATTATAATTTATGAATCTGTGATAGGAAATCTGGCATGGTGGTAATTTTTTAATGTAATGTACTTTATTATTTTTCTCCTTGTGGGAGCACTCAACATGTTAGTGATAAGTAAATACAGAGACAATAATTTCAAATACTTGCGTAGTAAAATAATTTTAAGCTCTTTATTAAGCTCCATATAAGGTTTTTCCCGTATTTAC
Organism: Schistocerca serialis cubense; assembly: GCF_023864345.2. NCBI lineage: Eukaryota > Metazoa > Arthropoda > Insecta > Orthoptera > Acrididae > Schistocerca > Schistocerca serialis. The sequence continues at coordinate 231,883,895 of NC_064640.1, forward strand.
TACTGAAATAATCAAAACCTGCAATGTGATACGAAACGATAACACCCAGATCAAAAAATTTTTAAACAAATTAGGATTGTCCAGCTTTTTCTACAGAGCTTCCATTTATATACAATATATTTAGTAATAAAAAGAAAATATTTTATTAGTCTCTTAGATGTAAACTTAAGAAGGAAGAATAAAAGAGAGAGCGAATGAGGGGGAGACGCAAGGTAACAACGTTTGTGCGTTTTCTTGAAAACATAGCTGAAATAATCGGAAAAATCGTGAAAAGGCTCAAAAAACAACGAAAAAAACTATTTTCTTCGATGCTTTGGTTTTCATATTTTTCTGTTATAAAAATTGGGATTTTTGACAGAAATCGTGTTTTGGTAATCTCTATGCTTCAAAATTATTTTTCTTATTTTTTGAAAAGTGACCTTGTACATACAATACACATCTACTAAATGAATAAAAATGAACAATGCATATGGGGCCAGCAAAAAAGAGCAACAAGTAACAATAAAGTTCATATACCTAGGGTATCGCAGAAAATTAATTGTTTTCAGTCATTGTCCTAACAAAACCGTCCAAAACATGCCCAACATTGCCCTTCACACAACTTGTCTGTTGTGGACTACTCTAACCCCACAGCACTACATGATGACTAACTTCGAATTCACTGAAGCACGTCATTCATACTGACTGTTATTAAGTGGATAGGTAAGGTGGAAGATCGTTTCAACCAAATGACTCTCTCAGTAAAGCATGTCTCTCAACCCAAAGCCTATGAGCGCTCAGCTAGGGGAAAGCTCAGAGTTTGGCTAATGAAGATGTGTTCAAAACTTATGTAGAGGATTGTAACACCATAATCGATTTTGATCAATTGGTACAGTGCAACTTTACTTAAGAAGTGTTTACTCATTACTAGTTAAGCTCTTTGGATCATTGAAGGGAGGTGGTACTTTATGATGTATAAACTGTTTAACGTAATAGTGTGGATGGAATTTTATTAAATATGTTTGTTCATGTATGAGAAACTCCAATGTAAAAACTGGTTCATACTTAGGGATTTTGTATTGTATAATATAAAAGACATAGTGATTTCCCTCCACTCTGGAAGTGGTTTGGGGCACAAAGAAGAGGTGGATGTGGCGGCCAGGCTGAGCAAGAAGCGAGAGAGCACAATAGGCAGTCAGTGACCAGCAGTTGTGGAGTCAACACGCAGGTGCCGAGTGATGCTGTTATAACAGTGCGCTCTTGAATTGGGAATGGCTCTAAAATTAATATTTACATCACCAAGCAGAAATGAAATAGAGCATCAATCCGCCAGATGAGAGACCAGGTAGCCGCCAAGTGCTCACCACTGCTATTGCGTCACTGCTCCAACAATTTCAGGAGGTTAGAACTGTATATCAGAATGAACCAGTGTGTCTGTGTGTGTTTAATTTTGCAATAATAATCCAAGTGTTGCAAAAACTGGTACTTAAACCATAAAGTTTTCCCCCTTCAATCAACCAAGTAGGGACCATTCTTCAAAATATTTAAGTCTGAGTATCTTGTTTGTGAAAGATTGATATTAATCTATTTTATTTTATGTTGAATTTATGAAAAGTTCTAATTTATTTTGAATTGCTTCTAATTTACAAGTGTCATTGTTCAATGTGTAGCCACATTAAGATTGACAATGAAAACTGCTTGGTTCATGAGTAACATAAGGGACAAACACTATTTATCAGATGAAACAACCTCAACAAAAGTTTGGAATATCGTAGCATTTACAATGACTTCTTATAGTACACTAACAGAGGTTTGTACAATACCTTATTAACAATATAAACATATTCCTTCTGAAAATAAGAAGTATTTTGGTTGGTTAGATAAAATCATTACAAAACAAAGCATATTCTCTCCTAAGTGTACAGCTTAAAACAAAAACAGTGAAAATCTTTCTCTCATGACGACGATTATCAGTCTTTAGTAGTGAGTATGTCCTCTTTATGCACAGATGAGTTCTTTTACTCTGCAAGGCATGCTCTTGATGAGACCATCAAGTTTAGCTTGGGTTATGAGGTCCCATTCCTCAGTGGCAGCTTCAGTGAAGTCCTGAATATTGTCAGGTGGATTTAAACGCTGTGCAATGGCCACCTTCAACAGATCCAATTTGCTCAATTGCACTCATGTCTGGAGACTGTGCTGCCCAATGCATTTAGTTGATGTTGCATCTCTGAAGACTGAACCACTGCTAGAGCAGCGTACACTCTTGCACTGTCATCAATGAGGATGAAGTTGTCATCGCCTTCATGTCTGTAGGGCCTTATAATCGTTTGTAGGACCTCTTGGAGGTATCTGGGACCAGTCAAATTGCCATAGATGGAATGTCAGACGAGTCCACCATACCATCAATAACGCACCCAGAACATTACACGTCCACCTGCCAATGGATGGACGTCCTGAAAGTATCGGCGTTCCTGGTGTCGTCTAGCGCTGCTCCAAACATTAACATATCTATTGTCTGGTCGCAAACCAATCCTGGTGTCGTCAGCAAACATGACATTACGCCATTCTGCAATGGTCCAATGTTCATGTGCAAGCGTCCACATCCTTCTATTGCATCGGTTCTGTTGCTTCAGTGCAAAACTTCTCATTGGTCTTCTGGAATGAAGACCACTATGATGCAATCTTCTACATAGTGTTGGTCTGAGATTCAAATCCCTGTTGCCCAGAAGAAGTCATTTTCAGTAGTTCTGGCAGTTGATGTTGACCACCTGCCAGCTGACAGTTTGAGGAAACGATCCTGCATCGGTATTGTCATACAAGGACGACCACTGTGAGGTCTATTGTTCACAATTCCTGTCACTCTGTACTTTCTGTACACCTTAAACATACCACTTCGATTGAAATGTAACCTATCGACAATATCTTGCTGTGTATGACGTACTGAAAGTAAAGCCACTATCCTGACTCTATCGAAGTGTTGTATACCTCTACATGGCATGTTACTACAGTGCTGAACATTCATTAAATGAAGCTGCTGTTGGTACCAGACTGAGCGTGGTGTGCCACTGCAGCAGCAGTATGTTTACATGACTGGAAATACTCACAAAGCATGCCAGTATTAAACACTGTCTAGTATATAGGGTACAACTGGATTAATGCACAAAGTGCCTAGGTCAATAAGACCTCTAGCGTCGTAGACTACATTTTAAGATAGTATTCCAAATTTCTGTTGAGCAGTATATCTCATTACAACAGTTCAAATTGCATTAAAATTGTGCTATTTTAATCACTTTATTCTTGGTGAATACATGGTCTTCTTCACATTGTTGCCTGTTTTTAGAAGAGAGAAAGTACAAACAATATTTAAATGTGAATGCGAACATTTAAATTAGCACAAAAAATCTTTAGCTTGTAAGGGTTAAGCGTGTACCAGTATTAACGTAAATGTAGTTTGTCTCAACGCCATCTATTGACAGGTCTTCTAAGTAAGTCATTGTACAAATATGCCTGAAATTCTTCACAAACAAACCATATGTATATGTATTTTCAGTAACTCCATATGAAAGGCACTTTGAAAATTAGTACATGTTCGAAGTTTCACCCATTTTTGTAAAGATGTAAAGGAATTATAATTGTTTTTGTTCTGATCTCTCAACTGCTCACATGTGACTGCCACAGAGATAACTTTGTGTGTGAGCAGAGATAAGGTGGAGCAAACACAGGAAGGGTGGGCTTGATAAAAAAAGAGGTTAAACGTATGGTTATATCAGCTATGTGCAGTTCTGCTTTAGCCAGTTGAGTAAATGCTATCATCAGAGTCAGACCTATGCTGCTACAACCAAAAAAGTCGATAATCTGTGAAGAATTAAAACATATAGTAAGCACTTTCAGTCAATATTCTGTGTTGTGCATCATATGTTAGACTTCATTTTCCCCACATAATTACATAGCCAAGTGTATCAGCTAGTATTTGATCATTAAATGTAGCACACAGTTTCATTGTACTCTTTTGTGTTTCAGTAACATAGATAGGACAGTTTGTTATGAAGTTTATGGACTTACATCAACATTGCCTTTTAGTTTTGTAACGCATGTAAAATCGTGAAATGCATTGTTAACTGTGATAATAATTATTTAGTCAATCTAAATTCCACATTTCTTGAGGAAATATATTCTTTTGGACATATCTGAAGGAAAAGACATCATATATACATGCACAACAAAATTGATAATGAAATCAAAGCTGTTCTGTTCAGGGTAAAACATTATTTCCTTTCTTTATGGCTACAAAATGTAATAGCTTTGCTACATAACTATCAATTAATTTTTTATTAGATTTTCCGTCCTATCTTGGCTAATCTGTGCCGTCAGCTAGAATAGCTCTAAAAACTATGCACAACTGAACATGTTTACAATGAATCTAACCATGACCAATATGGATGTTGTTAATCTCTGTATTTTTGTTAGGAATAATTGAGTTATTTTTAGTTTCCTTATTCGCAGGGAATGAGTAAAACTTGTAACTCTCAAACATCTATCTATTACGGATAAAATTTTATTAAGCCATTTCCAAAAATAACTAATATGTTAGCGCCACCAAAACCAAACAAATTATCATTTTCATCAGTTATAATTTTTCCAAGCTCTGGATTTTATCATGAATTGGAATTAATAATGTAGTTCGTATATTGTAGATGCACCAAACTGTACATGAAGCGTAAATTAGTTCCTCAATGACAATTGTCGCTATGATCTACATAAATTCCATTAGTTAAAATAAAATTAATGTAAGTAATACAAATGGCGTAATTTTAAGAATATCATGAACAGCAGTCTTTTCATTCGCATCAATAATTTCATTGCTAAATCCTAACTCACTTCCAATACCATCATTTATATCCACAATACTTAACATCACTCTCAGTAATAAGTCAATTTCATCATTCTTCTGCTTTCATGTATATATTAAATTACATTGTATGAGTAAATTTTCCTAAATTTTTCAGGGTATATTGACCAAAAGGAGTTATTATTGTTTCCCCATCACAATGCAGTTTATCATTTTTTGATGTGATATCTGAAGTTAAAATCATTGTATAAAAACCAACAAGGGAAACGTTATTATAACTACCTCTTACAGATACTGCCGATCTTCTTTTAAGGAATGATGACTTGTGTTTCAACTGAAATAAACTACTCATTTAGTCAAAATATCCACGGGTGTGCTGCCGGTCTATAGTGTCCAACGGGCACAATATTTCGGCGATCATACATGTCGCCATCATCAGGTGAACTGACGGACTGAGCTCCTGTGAACGTGCCGGCACGGAGATCCGTACGCTATGGCTGCTCAGAGGGAACTGGGTTCGGTCGCGGCGGCGGCCGATTTAAATACCCTCCGCCCGCGGCGCGCTCCCTCCGCCGTCCGCGCCCCGCGCCACGGTCGCGCGGTGGAACAGATTGCGACGGCGTCTGAGATGACGTCGGAGTGATGGCTCTGTCCGCCGTGGTCGTCACTACTATACGTTTGCTCGATTTACTCTTGATTAACCCGATCGCTGGTTCCCAAGCCTTGCTAAGATTATAGCCACAGTCACGGTTTATGAGGTCGTCATTGGTGCGAATTTCGATGGCCTCTCTAACAACGCTGTCCCAGTATCTCGACGTCTGTACCAGAATCCTCGTGCGGTCATATTCCATGGCGTGATTTTCCGACAAACAATGTTCAGCGACCGCCGACTTGCTCGGATACATCAGGCGAGTGTGCCTCTGGTGTTCACGGCATCGATCCTCGACGGTACGCATCGTCTAACCAATATACGACTTGCCACATTGACACGGAATCTGGTACACGCCGGCCTTCCTCAAACCGAGGTCATCTTTGGCGCTCCCCACCAGTGCACAAGTTTTATTTGGAGGACAAAACACAGTTCCGACCCGGTGTTTCTTCAGAATGCGAGCGATTTTCCCCGAGAGTGCGCCTGTGTATGGAATAAATGCAGTGCCTACCTCCTCCCTCGTGACTTCATCCATCTCAAGAGGTTGTGCCGCAGTGGTTGGGCGGAGAGCACGTTGAATCTGCCACTCTGAGTACCCATTTTTCCGAAATACAGTTCTCAGATGTTCCAATTCCTGGGGTAGACTCTCTGCGTCAGAGATAGTGCGCGCCCTATGTACTAGAGTTTTAAGTACCCCATTCCTCTGTGAAGGGTGGTGGCAGCTGTCTGCGTGCAAATACAGATCAGTGTGCGTAGTTTTCCGATACACCCCATGACCTAGGGTGCCGTCAGCCCTTCTCTTGACCAAGACGTCGAGGAAAGGTAATTTACCCTCCGTTTCAGTCTCCATAGTGAATTTGATGTTGGGGTGTATGGAGACTGAAACGGAGGGTAAATTACCTTTCCTCGACGTCTTGGTCAAGAGAAGGGCTGACGGCACCCTAGGTCATGGGGTGTATCGGAAAACTACGCACACTGATCTGTATTTGCACGCAGACAGCTGCCACCACCCTTCACAGAGGAATGGGGTACTTAAAACTCTAGTACATAGGGCGCGCACTATCTCTGACGCAGAGAGTCTACCCCAGGAATTGGAACATCTGAGAACTGTATTTCGGAAAAATGGGTACTCAGAGTGGCAGATTCAACGTGCTCTCCGCCCAACCACTGCGGCACAACCTCTTGAGATGGATGAAGTCACGAGGGAGGAGGTAGGCACTGCATTTATTCCATACACAGGCGCACTCTCGGGGAAAATCGCTCGCATTCTGAAGAAACACCGGGTCGGAACTGTGTTTTGTCCTCCAAATAAAACTTGTGCACTGGTGGGGAGCGCCAAAGATGACCTCGGTTTGAGGAAGGCCGGCGTGTACCAGATTCCGTGTCAATGTGGCAAGTCGTATATTGGTTAGACGATGCGTACCGTCGAGGATCGATGCCGTGAACACCAGAGGCACACTCGCCTGATGTATCCGAGCAAGTCGGCGGTCGCTGAACATTGTTTGTCGGAAAATCACGCCATGGAATATGACCGCACGAGGATTCTGGTACAGACGTCGAGATACTGGGACAGCGTTGTTAGAGAGGCCATCGAAATTCGCACCAATGACGACCTCATAAACCGTGACTGTGGCTATAATCTTAGCAAGGCTTGGGAACCAGCGATCGGGTTAATCAAGAGTAAATCGAGCAAACGTATAGTAGTGACGACCACGGCGGACAGAGCCATCACTCCGACGTCATCTCAGACGCCGTCGCAATCTGTTCCACCGCGCGACCGTGGCGCGGGGCGCGGACGGCGGAGGGAGCGCGCCGCGGGCGGAGGGTATTTAAATCGGCCGCCGCCGCGACCGAACCCAGTTCCCTCTGAGCAGCCATAGCGTACGGATCTCCGTGCCGGCACGTTCACAGGAGCTCAGTCCGTCAGTTCACCTGATGATGGCGACATGTATGATCGCCGAAATATTGTGCCCATTGGACACTATAGACCGGCAGCACACCCGTGGATATTTTGACTATCAAATACGCCGGGAGAAACTCAAGAATCACAAACTACTCATTTACTACTCATTAAAAATTACTTATTAAATTAAATCAGACTGGGATCCAAAAGTAAGACTTCAAGAGAAGAAGTCCAAAAATAAACATGGTTAACTATTACTGAACTCAGTTCGATGTGCAATAACAGGTCCAAGTGGTTGTCCAAGGAAAACATTAATGATTCACAATTATATTTCACCTACAGGATGGTTAAACTGGGATAAAATCAGGTATGTATATGTTTCTTAGCCCAACCAAAACATCAAGATTTTATGAAAATGTATAAAAAAAGTAAAAAATTAAAGAAGAACATTATTAATTTTATAGAAAATAAAGACAAAATTACGGCCTCAGATGCATTTCAAGATAATTCACTTCTGGTACTTGATGACTTCATTCCTGAAAATCAGGTATAGTTAGAGAATACTTTACTATAAGTAGACATAACGGAATAGACTACTTTCACTAATTCCAAATATATTCAAACATTTCAAACTGAGTAGTAAGAGATAATCTTAATTTCATCAATATATTTAGACAAGATGACATAAACATAAAACATATTTACATGAATTTTAAGTTTTGATAACTTTTAAAGAGATGTGTAGTAAATGTCGGAATGATGATCAGTTTGATGTTTTTTACAATAGACATGGCAAGGAAATCTAATGATGGAAAATACATAGATAAAATCAGATCTTTTCTAACAGCAAATGAGTAAACATTAAACACATTAAACATAAAGGATAAATACATTAAATGTCAATATTGAACATATTAAACATGAATGTTAAACATGTTAAGGATAAACAAAATCATTAAAAACTAATTATTCATGTTTTTTGTTTTAATTCTATGTTGCCAATGTATAATCCTGAGGTTGGTAAAAAAGGTAAAAGAAACTGAAATAGTTGAAGAGCTAAAATATGATAAATATACTCTGAAGATCCAAAGAAATGGGTACACCTGCCTAATGTAATGGAGGGCACCTGCAATCACACAGAAATGCCACAACACGATGTTGCATAGACTAGACTAATTTCTGAAGTAGTTCTGGAGGGAATTGGTACCATGAATCCTGCAGAGCTGTTCATAAATCAGTAAGAGTGCAAGGGAGGCGAGATCTCTTCCAAACAGCAAGTTGCAAGGCATCCCAGATATACTCAATAATAATCATATGTGGGGAGTTTGGTGGCCAACGAAAGTGTTTAAATTCAGAAGAGTGTTCCTGGAGCCACTCTGTAGCAATTCCGAATGTGTGGGGTGTCATGTTGTCCCACTGAAATTGACCAAGTCCATCGGAATGCACAATGGTGTTGGAGGTGTTGTTCTATCAACACTCCAATCTTATTTGGAAAACTGAAAGCAGGTAGTATCAGTGCATGGAGCAACTTCTCTTGAACAAAAACTGGAACACGGAGTGCCCCAAGGATCAGACTTAGGACATCTCCTATTCCTCATATATGTCAATGATATGAACTGTAATAGTCAAATGTTGCAGTTTGCAGATGACACTAACCTTATTACCAAAGGACATACAGCTGCAGAAGCTCTTGGTGCATCAAATCCGATGTTTGAAGAAATAAAAGAATGGTTCATCATAAATAAAATGAAGACCAATAAAGAAAAAACCCAACATTTGATATGCAGTCTAACCAACATTGAAGAGCAAGAAAACATGGAGACTGTCAGACTAATGGGCTTCAAGATTGACAGCAAACTCTCCATGAATGATCATACTGCATATGTACGCACCAAAGTTTCTCGGGTTATATACCTCCTGAGGAAGCTGAAGAGGGTAATAACTGACCAGTTTCTCACAATAGTCTACCATGCACTCTTACACAGCCTCGTTAGCTATGGACTGTTGTTGTGGGGACACTCCTCAGGCTGCAAAGATATGTTGCTATTACAAAAAAAGCCACCAGGATCATATTTTCTAGCAAAAGACTGGACCACTGTAAGCCTATTATCACCAGGCTAGGCGTAATGACTATTTTTAGCCAGTATATGTTTTTCTGCCTCCTTTGTATCAAAGAAAATCAAAGGAATTTTAGCATAAGACAAGAAATACATGATCATGACACTCGCTGTAAGAGGAACATTGAAGTGCAAGGTGTCGCCTATCAAGTACACAAGACAGCTTTCCAACAGTCGCCCTAAAAATGTAGAATCAACTGCCTCCAGAAGTGAAATCCCTGCCACCTGAATTATTTCGGGAAAAAATTCCTCAGGACTTGAAACAACATCCACTATATTCCTTGCAAGAGTTTTTCAACAGTGGTTCTAGTCAATGGACAAAATAATAAATATTGTTATGTTTTACATATAATTTTGCCTAAATTTAATCTTCTTTTTATGTTCTCACTTAAGTGCTCATTTAATTTTGTGTTTTACTTAAAGTACATATTTTGCCAAAATGAAACTTTATGTGTGTGATCTACATGGTTTTGTAAACATTTTGCTTTACGGCATTTTCATTTGCTGCTATGAAGTTTTACTTTCCTGTTTAGTTATATTTCATTTTCTCTATGTTCTATGTGTTTTTGTTGTGCACTGCATAAATATTTTCTTTTATTTGTAATATAAATTTTGTATATGGTGGTGTATAAATGTTGTTGATAAACATTGCATTTGTGATGCAGTCTGTCCAGCCATGGCTGATAAACGATGAAGATATAGTAATAAAGTAATAAAGTAATGGATGCAGGTGATCTGCCAGGGATAAAGTAATAAAGTAATGGATGCAGGTGATCTGCCAGGATGCTTATATATGTGTCATCTGTAAGAGTCATATCTAGACATATGTGTTAGGGGTCCCATATCTCTCCAACTGCACACGACCCACACCATTACAGAGCCTCTACCAGCTTGAACACTCCCCTGATGACATGCAGGGTCCATGAATTCATGACGTTGTCTCCATACCATTGCTTATGTACCGACTATAGCACCACATTCAAACTCACTTAAACATTGATAATCTGCAACTTTAGCAGCAGTAACCGATTTAACAACTATGCCAGACACTAGTTGTCTAATAGAGGCGTTGCCAAGTGATGTGCTGCATTCTGTCTGCTTACATATCGCTGTATTTTAATATGCATGCCTATACTAGTTTCTTTGGCGCTTCAGTGTAAAATAGATCAGTGTGTAATCGAAGCTATCAAACAAGTTAAAGAAGGAACTGAAAATTGAAAACTATTGAAAAAACAGAAACATTGAAAAACAAATAGTTCCTTATCATCATCACCATGGCCCAAAATAATTTGGAGATGTATCACTAATTAAAAAATAGATAATATATCTTGCGATAGGCCAAAGTTTGATTATGCTTTCAGAGAATCAGAAATACAGAAAATATTGAACACATATGAAGAAGAGAAAAACCAGTTAAAAGGTGAAGGAGAGAATGTTAAAAAAATAAATATAAGAATAAGAATGTTGAAGTATATTTACCATAGTGAAGATAAAGTTTTTGAATTAAAATCTGTTTGTATGTTTAGGTTTGCTGAAAATCAGTCAGTTAAATTTGATGGAGATAAATTAACTATTGGTGGTACAGAATATGAATGACATAGATGGATTAACAAATCACTTAACAGAAAAACAGCTTACTATGTTAGATATGAATACTAATTTGATGCTGCTGATTTATCATGTTATACAGGTACAATGTACAAATGAGAAGGATTACATTCTGATAATAACCCAAATAAAACATACTCAATTAGAATTATGAAACACAAAATACTGATAAATGAAATTGTTGATATTTATTTCCCAAAATTAGTAGCAACAAATTCAGAATCAGCTGCAGATAAGAAAGCATGCAAAAGCTTAGTAAAAATAAAAACAGAAAAAGCTCATGAATATATTTGGATGAGTTATGTTAGAGCTTTAATTGATACACTAATAGTGATTCATGGAGAAGAAGTGGCTGGAAATAAAATTTATTATAATGAAAAAGTTGGAATAAGAAATATGTAGTGATTTCATTTTCAGTAATCGAATAGGAGTTCCATACTTGATTAGATTTTTGAATAACTTACCAAACACATTTTAGGGAAGTGAAAACCCCGGAAAAGGCTACTAAACTGGACAGTTAATCAGATTGAAAGATGTAACAACGATTTAACACATCCTACATACAACTTTTGTAGCCCAGGCAACCAATCAGATAAACAACATCCTGAAGAAGTTCAAGGTAAAATTCCGCTGGAGGAAACATGTGAATAACTCAGTACCATATAAAGAGATCGTCAAGATTCAGAACATAGACATACAGCACATAAAGAGCTTCAAAAGGCAGAAAAACGAAGATTACTTAGTAAGGATGCAAAGTTAGATAAAAATCGACATTTATGGAAAGAGGGCAAATGAAAGAGATATCTACAAATATTTTTCAAACATGCAAAGTACTGGAAAAATAACATCTGAAGAATTAGCAAAAACTAAAACTAAATTCCAAATTTTCAACAAATATAATTTAACAACTTCATAAGCAATTAAGTAATATTTTCAAATTAACTAAATTTTATGTTAATTTCGTGAATTTAGGTTTTCTTGGAAATGTGAACATTTCTCAGTTGTTGAGCTGGGTGACATCATCCAAAAGGTGCGATATTTAGGCAAGCTAACTTCTTGCCATCTTCAGGCATTCCTGGAGTCTGATTCAACTCTGTTGGACACCTACTCTATATCGTCTTTACCCCTCACCTGGAGCCCCTATCTTGGCGGCTCCACATACTCTGTGGCTGGTAGTGGGGGAAGCGTGGCTCTGATTGGTGGGTGAAGCATGGCTCTCCGCAACAGATCATGAACAGCAGTCATTTCATGGTCTTAGACATGTCTAGATCACATCCACTGTTGTGTCAATATGCCTTCTTCTTCTTCTTCAGATGTCCTGATGAAGTCTGTGTCGACTGCTGATGTGATTGACTCATACTCAAGGCCCAGGCCTTTCTTAACTGAAAGCCTCTGTCCTCATCTGTTAACTTGTCGCGCATTTCGTTCTCCACTGCCTCTTTGTGTATACTTACCCAGAAGGCGTTCGACTGCTGCAACACGTTTGTGCCTTTGTTGTTTATGTCACATCCATGGGAGATGCAGTGTTCTGTCATGGCGGACTGTGTCGGATGTACGTTGTACGTGTGGCGTTCATGTTCAGTTCATCTCTCCTGTACTGTCCGGATGGTCTGGTATAAACACATTTTCCTGCTCTGGTAAGAAGTGCGGTAAACTCACAGTTTCTGGAGTCCTAAGTCGTCCTTGACTGGTCCTAATAAGGCTATGGTCTTGGATGGAGGGCGAAACACGCACTTGACATTGTTTTCGGAGTTCCCTGCCGATCTTTGCCTATGTGTTCTCGATGTATGGTATAATCACCGTCGCGGCCGGTTTGCCTTCATCCCAGGTAAGCTACGAGTCTTAGGGCACGTTTTATCTGACGGTTGCTGTAACCATTCGTGCACAACATAGCCAGTAAGTGCTGAAATTCAGCTGCTAAGCCGTCATGGTCCGAGATTCTGTGTACTCTGCGCACTAGAGTACATAGGACACCTTCTTACTGTGAAGGAGCAGGCCTGCTAGAGGCGTGCAGGTACAAATCTGTATGTGTCGGTTTAGACACTGTGTCCTAGTGTGCCATCTGGTCTTCGCTTGACGAGCACATCTAGAAACGGAGGCAAGTTGGTTTCTTCTACCTCCATCATGAACTTGATATTCTGGTGCAGCGAATTCAAGTGCTGCAGAAAGTCTTGTAATTAGCGTCGTCCATGTGCATGTATCATCGAAGCTCACCATGAGGTCTTCTTGGCCCAGTCGGAAGGTCTGGAGCTGCTGGGCGAAATTCGCTGAATTTCTTATGTGATGTTGACATTTGCCCACAAAGGGGCTGAGCTTTTACATCATGTGTTTTGCTAATTCATATGCTGGTGCTCTAATGTTGCTCACAGCCAAGTGCACAGGAATTCGTTCCTTGTGGACTTTAGGTAGTCCATAAAGTCTAGGAGGCGCAGCTTCTCACAGACAAAGTTTCTTCACTGTCTTCTAATCTGGGAATGTGTGCTAGAGGAGCTCAGTGGCCTTTCTTCACTCTATTCGTAGTTCCTTCTTCAATTCTGCTGTAGGAGTCGTCTTCTAATAGGTTGTACAATTTCTTCTTGTATTTGCGGAAGGGTTGAACTTATCTCACGCTTAACGATTTTTTTCAGCCGTCGTTGGTCTTGCAGGATCATTTTTCATAGCAGCGATGTCGGTGATTTAGTGTTTTACCCGATTCCTGGTCTTCACGGTATACTCATGAAATCGTCATAAGGGAAAATCCACACTTCATCGCTACCTCAGATAGGCTGTGTCGCATCGCTCGTGCGCCGAATATAACACCACGTTCAAACTCACTTAAATATTGATAATCTATCATTGCAGCAGCAGTAACCGATCTGACAACTTCGCCAGACACTTGTTGTCTAACGTAGGCGTTGCCGACCGCTGCGCCGTATTCTGCCTGTTCACACATCTCTGTAATTGAATCCACATCCCTATACCAGACTCTTTGCCGCTTCAGTGTACATCATACTGCATGTAATATTAGAAATTACACTATAAACTCTTGACTGTAAGAGATTATGTCAGCACTTTAATGAGGTGTGCCCATAAATCTATAAAATAAAACAATACCATTCTAGTAACAAATATGTCATATAGTATTATATGAGCTGAAAACTTTGTGGGACAAAGGATGCATGGGACAATGGAGTCATAATATGAAATTGATTCTTTGATGCTAGGTAGGATCGCTTCAGACATATGAAGGACAACTTTGTTTTTTAAATGGGATGCTATAGTTTGATACTTATTTTCTGATAGCGGCTATCGAGGCGAATCCAATGATGTGTAACAGTAAGCTCTTTGAAGATAAACGAAGGTCACAAAGGTGGCATGAACGTCCATTTACAGGTGTTCGATGTGATGACCATTGGTATCAATGCAGTGCTGCAAGCTTCTTATCATGGATTGAGTGGTATTCCTTATCACATTGGCACTTATCGAAGCACATGCTCTCACAATTCTCTGTCGCATATCTTCAGGTGTAGTTGGAACGTCTTTATTAACAATGTACACTCCAGGAAATGGAAAAAAGAACACATTGACACCGGTGTGTCAGACCCACCATACTTGCTCCGGACACTGCGAGAGGGCTGTACAAGCAATGATCACACGCACGACACAGCGGACACACCAGGAACCGCGGTGTTGGCCGTCGAATGGCGCCAGCTGCGCAGCATTTGTGCACCGCCGCCGTCAATGTCAGCCAGTTTGCCGTAGAATACGGAGCTCCATCGCAGTCTTTAACACTGGTAGCATGCCGCGACAGCGTGGACGTGAACCGTATGTGCAGTTGACGGACTTTGAGTGAGGGCGTATAGTGGGCATGCGGGAGGCCGGGTGGACGTACCGCCGAATTGCTCAACACGTGGGGCGTGAGGTCTCCACAGTACATCGATGTTGTCGCCAGTGGTCGGCGGAAGGTGCACGTGCCCGTCGACCTGGGACCGGACCGCAGCGACGCACGGATGCACGCCAAGACCGTAGGATCCTACGCAGTGCCGCAGGGAACCACACCGCCACTTCCCAGCAAATTAGGGACACTGTTGCTCCTGGGGTATCGGCGAGGACCATTCGCAACCGTCTCCATGAAGCTGGGCTACGGTCCCGCACACCGTTAGGCCGTCTTCCGCTCACGCCCCAACATCGTGCAGCCCGCCTCCAGTGGTGTCGCGACAGGCGTGAATGGAGGGACGAATGGAGACGTGTCGTCTTCAGCGATGAGAGTCGCTTCTGCCTTGGTGCCAATGATGGTCGTATGCGTGTTTGGCGCCGTGCAGGTGAGCGCCACAATCAGGACTGCATACGACCGAGGCACACAGGGCCAACACCCGGCATCATGGTGTGGGGAGCGATCTCCTACACTGGCCGTACACCACTGGTGATCGTCGAGGGGACACTGAATAGTGCATGGTACATCCAAACCGTCATCGAACCCATCGTTCTACCATTCCTAGACCGGCAAGGGAACTTGCTGTTCCAACAGGACAATGCACGTCCGCATGTATCCCGTGCCACCCAACGTGCTCTAGAAGGTGTAAGTCAACTACCCTGGCCAGCAAGATCTCCGGATCTGTCCCCCATTGAGCATGTTTGGGACTGGATGAAGCGTCGTCTCACGCGGTCTGCACGTCCAGCACGAACGCTGGTCCAACTGAGGCGCCAGGTGGAAATGGCATGGCAAGCCGTTCCACAGGACTACATCCAGCATCTCTACGATCGTCTCCATGGGAGAATAGCAGCCTGCATTGCTGCGAAAGGTGGATATACACTGTACTATTGCCGACATTGTGCATGCTCTGTTGCCTGTGTCTATGTGCCTGTGGTTCTGTCAGTGTGATCATGTGATGTATCTGACCCCAGGAATGTGTCAATAAAGTTTCCCCTTCCTGGGACAATGAATTCACGGTGTTCTTATTTCAATTTCCAGGAGTGTATTTCTCGAATCGACACAAGAAAGAAATCCAGAGGCGTCAAGTCTGGCGAACGAGCCAGCCACGACGCATCTCCTCCGTGTACAATCCAACGATTTTGGAATTGTCTCTGCAACTCAATTCTAGCCATCAGTGAAAAATGTGCCAGACACCCATCGTATTGATACCACATTCTGTTCCTTGTTCCTAAAGGTATTTCTTCCAAAAACAGAACTAGTGTTTCTTGCAGGAATATGGTGTACTTCCTGCAATTAAGATTTCCTTCCATGAAATAGGGGCCCATAAATCTGTCCTCCAGAATCCCACACCATGCATTCACCGACCACGGTTTTTGGAGCATGAAAGTACAGGATTGTCTCCGTATGAAGTACTGCTCGGTCGGAAGATGCCATCTCATTTTGAATTGCTCAAGACCCCACCTGTAACCGATATTTCGGCTGTTAAGGATTTATCCACAAAGTTGAAAACAGTCTGGCGGCAGATGAAAAAAATGAACACTAAAGCGTTAGAGAGACAGGACAAAGTTCACAATAGAAAGGCGGTTTTACCCAAATATCGTGTAGGACAATGGGTGATGATGACAGCTTCCAACTCGCCCTACTATTGTGCATGTGAGCCGAATTAGGCCTTTCAAGGGAAATTTTGAGGAACTTCCTTCATTGTCTGCAGTAACTTCTAGTGGAGAGAAAGATGAATCTAAGAAAAAGAATAAGAAAGGAGTAGATAAACAAGAGAACCAAGTTAATTGTGGAAGCGATCAGACATGCTATTATGCTCTTAGGCCACGCGTAAAAAGGAAGAGCTAATGTTAGTTGTTTTTCTTTTGTTTCTCAGGAGGCGTGACGTTCTGGTAAGAACAGCAGTTCCATCGCCATGGGTTGTGCTGAAGAGGGAAGAGGGAAGATGTGCACTATCTCCCAGCATAATTATTTTGTTTTGCTGTTGCAACTTAGCTGAAGCCTTGAAGTTACGTCCTATATCAAGTGGTGTTTTCTTCTCGTGACAAGGGGACGTAATTATGTCTGGACATCAATGGACCTTAAGGGTGGACTGTAATATTTGGGCGGTTGAAGACGAAATCTGTAAATTAGAGGATACATTTGATGAACTTCGTTCCATGGTGGCTAATCAGTCAAGGTTTAAAGACACACAGTGGGGAATATCAGCTACTACCATCACCTTTTGCACGATTACAAGCTCAGTTGCGGCAAACTGCAGGGTTAATCCCGCACGTCCGTAGCAAAAGAGGATGGTCAGACGCAGGTGGCCGTATCCTAAAAACTGTTTTTGGGACTGGAAGATATTAAAAGTATTAATGAAACGCTACAGCAGGTACAGGATAATGTGAATAGCAACCAGGGAATGCTAGATCTTCACACAACCCAATTAGAGAGTTTGGAGAAAGACGTAGTTAATAATACGCGCCATTTGCGAGCTTTGGCCGCGACCTTGATGGCCCACATCAAGGCCACAGCCGATACAACCAATCAAGACTTGGGTGTAATCAAGTACCGGTTGGATAACATCGATTCACAGCTCATAATCGCTAAGTTGCTCCGTTTTCTTGCTGATATTATTACGGAAGCACACACAGAAGCCACGGAACTACAGGAGGCTTCGTTGCATGCAATGCATGGGCACCTAACCCCGGTACTTTTACCTTCGGAACAACTTCGGGAAGGATTATGGAAAGTTCAATCGGAATTGCCCACACCCCTGGAGCTACTGACGACATTAACAGACGAACACTTATCTCTGCACTACAAAACGGCCACTGTTACCAGTACGCGGACGGGTAACCTGCTGAGAATTCATATCATAATACCATTAACATGTAAGGACTGTAAATCTGAATGTTACACCTTGCATACGTATCCAGTGAAATTTTACAGAAATTCGTACAATTAACCATACGGAAAATACTGTTAGTGGCATGTAACAGACAAGCTCAGGCGTTCCTCACTGCACAAGACTTGCTGCGTTGTCGAACGGGTCCATTTACCATCTGCCCCGCGAAATTGTTACACACTGTTCCAAAATATTGTGTGTATTTTCTATTCCTCTCTCAAGAACCAGTCGCGGAGTGCTAAAAGAAAATTATAGAAGTCACGGTGCACTTTTTTCAGCAAGTGGGTCCACATTGGGTATTTTCAGTAATGGAAAACACAGTCGTTATTTGCGTTTGTTACGAGCAGGGTAAGCAAGGGAGTACGCAAAGAATAGAATTGCAGGGGCAGGGACTGTTAATTAACGACACACAGAGTGACATTTCAGGGCCAACTTTCCGTTTGCCAGCCGTGATTACTGGAGCTACAATCATGAACGGAACACACACGTTGATCTATGTACCCGACCAACCGGTGCAATTCGTCTTGAAAGAAAATCTCACTCTTTTGAATAGCACATTAGACCCGACTTTGGTCGCCTCTTTGGACCAGATGTTAGCAGCTCAAGATGGACGTATAGCTATGGAACATCTTTTTCAGCGAGTGCATGAGTACCGTAATGAGCATAAGCAACACTTACTAGTTATTGGATCATCAACCACCGCCACCTGTATTTTTATCTTTGTTGTAGGATTAGCGTACTATTGGCTCAAGAGGAAGGTAGCCCAAATCCCGCCCCTTCCAACCTTTAACCTAAGGGTCCAATCAAAATCATTGAACAGTTGTGAGGCACTGCAGCAGAACACTGAGTAATGTTTATGAACAAAGATTAGACTGAGGATAGAAATGAATGAGCACAGTGCAAATAGTGAATCAATCGCATTTTGTAGTGTTTGTGAAGTGAACTGTAGTTGTTTTGACTTTTTGATTGAATTTGCTGACGAATTCTTTTCGTACGAGGGAGGAATTGTAGAGGACAAGAGGTTATTTTTAGGAAATACGGTGCAAAATTGTGATTCAGTGTGTTTCAGTGCACGATGCGCCAGCCTCACGGCAAACGGCGGACGAAGGCCGGCCAGTCCGTTATACAGGTGACACAGTTTTGCAACGAGCGTCGGTATGTGTGTACGTGCGCGGCAGCCATCAGAACGCAGCATTAGCAGAATTACGCAGGCGCAGGCAGCGTGTGGCGCGGTTGCGTTAGCCAACTCATCGAGAACCTTCTAATAAACACGCCGCCGCGTAACTGGCGGATTCAGCAGCGGCCTGCACTATTTAAGGGCATCAGAGGTGGGCGTCGGCATTCGGTTCGACCGATTGGGCGTTTGGTCACTGTCACGTCGTCATCAGTGACCCTGTCTCCGAGGACCAGCCGATGGAGGGCGTTGCCCGCTGCTGCACCAGCGACTTCCGGAGTCGTCACGAGCGGCCGCGTCTGTAGGGTGCGAGATGGGCCGGGCCTCGTGCCGCTATCCTCCTACCGCCTCCACAGCCGCTGACCGAGCGCGGCGTCGCGTTCCCCAGACTGCATGCATCAGCGCATCTCCATCACGACACTAGAGGTGGGGCTGAGCTACTGGAAAATGTATTGGGAGAACCAACAATAAAGAGAAAGATTGCTAAAACCAGCCACCTTTTTCTACCCATGCCCACCCTACAACCCCCACCATGTCACCCGCTCTGGTCATCCTATTACACAACATATACCACTGAATGGGGTCTTTATTCGTTAGTTTTGAAATTAAAAATGGCTTTAGCTGAAAAATTTTAAGACAGTGTTTATGAAGGAGTTTTACCATCAAATTGTGAACATGGATAATATAAAATTAGAAAGACATAATGAAATATGTAGAATGCTAAGGTGAAATAACTGATTTACAAAATTTAATCGAAATCAAAGACAAACATATACAAATGTTAAATATAAAAGTCAATAATGCTTCAGAAAGAGTCAGTAATTCTTTAAATACACTAGGTGAAAGAAACTGAGAAATAAATAGAACAAACTGAAAACCCTAATTTAAGATGAACTTTTGTTCTTTCAACACTATTATAATTGTGAATATAATTATTGGTTCATAAGAATATGTAAGTATAGGAATACAAAAGAGAACTGAACAAAATTAGAGACAGGCATCCAATTTGTTCAGAAATGTTATGAATTGATTGTGATTCTAACTCAACAAATCTAGCCCAAAGAATGGAAGAAATTAGGAATACGGTTTCTGATAACTACTTCAATTTGATGGTTGGCTACACACAAGATCAATGGATTCATGATACAATAATTCTTAATTAGACTAAGTTACTATAAAAATTATTGAAGTATTATAATGTCCACAGGCACAGTATGTTTGGAGAATAAAAACACGGTCATAGTAGGCAGTATTCTATTTATTATCTGTGCAATTGGCAATTTCAACGTTAGGTCACTTTCAAGTACCTGTAATAAGTTCGAACGTGGTGACATTGGTTTACACATGAAGCCTCTACAAGCTCTCACATATAACCCAAGTTATTTACATATCTTAAGCTTCTAGCTTAATTTTACATAGTAATACATTGCTTGTACATGGGAACGGAAACACGTCTTACTTCTAAGTGTATGTGGCACAGAACAATTCAATATTGGAAATAGTAACGTGTAGTAGACGACACAAACAGAAAGTTTTAATTTCATAGTATAATCTCAGAAGTTGTCATATAACCAAAGTTGTTTAGGAAAGTAGATGTATATGGTTGATAACACTAAGTAAACTACTGGAGCCATGTTCATCGGCATATTGCATACAGTATTTTCAGATGTGTTATCTTATTAAAAGTCATGGATTGAAACACATACATCATATGTCATACCACAGGTAATATTAGAAATTATTGTACAAAATCCTGACTATAAAAGATTAAGTCAGGCCCTTTAATGATGTATGTCCATCAGTCTATAAAATAAAATAATACTGGTACATACACACACACACACACACACTCACACATATATATATATATATATATATATATATATATATATATATATAGGTTTCTAATGTACATTATGACATACTTGTACTACACCACTATTTTTTTCATTTTGCAGACTGATGGGCAAACCTCATTAAAAGGCCTGACACATATACTAAATGACCTTTTACGCTTTACCTTTTGTACGGTGGTATAATAATACCAGAAAATCTTAAGTCAGCTTACAGCATGTCAATACAGTCATTTCACATTGTACTGTGTTGTAGCTATTGGAACATACTGGTGCTAAGTGAAGGATAAGGGCGAACTATACATCTCAATGTGACATGGAAGTAGTATTTACAGTTTTGAGGAAAATAGTCTCATTTAGAGCTCATACTTATAGGCGTTACAGTACTATCTAATTCATAGGCTATACATCTTCTGCCACATGACATGTTCAGATGTAACATTCACTGACACATTGACATCACTTGAAAATATCAGATACACTCATGTGGCATATCAGTCATACTAAAAACTAAAATACTCATTAGCAGCTTATAAACAGGGTGAACAGTATGATTTAAAGCAACATAAATATTTAAACACAATACACTAAGTTGATATTCCGGTATTTGTACATATATAAAAAACCAGGTTCCATAAAGACAAACCAACTGGAGCAAGGTGGAGAGGAGATGCTCCAAAAAGTATGATTACTTACAACATTCTTGCAAGTACTACATACTTCTGTCAGATCTATGGTACTGAAGAGCAGCAGTTCTAATGATCTAATTACAGTTACGATTAACCCAGGTAATTATGATTATACTATTAACAAACATAAGAGCAAAGGCTCTATATGTTTATGTATTATATCACTAATTCACTAGGTAAACTGGATAAATTCTTGAGACAAGGTGGTGTTATAATTCCGGGGAAAAAACATAGTACAACTGAGACCGTAGTGTAAAATAAAAGTATGAACCTACGATGATTACTATATTATAATGTAAAAAAAGTACAGGAAAAGTAAGACTATAATTTTAATATCAGGCCAGTACTATGTAATTCATAGCTCCTGATGATCTAAAATTTGATAATCTTTGGAACAGGTAATCATTTAATTACATTTGAAAGAATCCAACTCGTTTAACTAATAATAATAATATTTGAGCTACAGTGTACTCAATATAACTCACACTACACCATATCATGTACCCTCCTTCACAGGGTGTGGGGGCCTGGTAATAGAAGCAGAAGTGGAAAGGGGAATGGGGATTGGTGATATACGTGATGAAGGTGGTAAAATATCTTTGTTGTCCATGTTAATCCTAAACAGCTGAAATCAGAGGGACTCTAGTTCAATATGGACCATAAATAAGTAACAGTTCAGTGTGAGACTAAAGTGCTATAGTCAGATGGGACTATTATGAACTTCATATAATTATAGTATAGGTCTCTCCACACTGTACCAGTGTGATGTCACCATTAATGATACCATGATACAGTAATAAGTCTAGTGGTGCTAATGTATTAAGTTGTAGTTACCTACTGTTGTGTCAGGAAGCTAAAAAAATCCAGTATGAATAACTTTAAAAATATTGCTAGTCTTTTACCAATGATACACTAATTTTGTAGTATACAATTCATGACATAGATTCTTTTTCACTATATTGTCATGGTATCCCATTATACAAAATACTCCTCAGGAATAATGTACCGTAATATACTGTCTAAATATAACACAGATCTAAGTGTCAGTAAAACGTTAGGGGATATAGAAGATGCAGTATTACTTGATCTTTAAGGCAGTACATATGTTGTGTATGTGTCTGTACATACATATGTATATGTCTGTATGTCTATGTGACACACCCATACACACACACCAACACACACACACACACACACACACACACACACACACACACACACACACACACACACACACACACACACATACAAACATATATATATGGGGGGAGGGGCGTGTATACATGTACATTTGTAAGTGTATATAAAAATAATAATGCAGTACACCTGTACATTCAGTACCGTTGTTACCTTAACTTTAATGGATTCATTCAGCTGTAACTAAAATCCCACCTCCCTTGAACACTTAATTGGTTTTAGATCTTCAACATGTGTAAATTGTATAATACTGTTATATCTACAGGTATTCACTCTTACTAAGATTATGATATTAATTTATCTGTACTGTTTTTATCTGGAACTATATCTCCCACTTTTTCCCAATCTTTTGTTTGGATCACAGTCATTAAGGAACTACTGTAACTTCCATAAACTCATAATCTTATTTTACTAGTTCAACTTAGTTACGTCATTTTACCTGAAATTATAAAACCACATTTTCTCAATAATTTACCTAGTTTACAGATGTTATGACATCATGAATTAGTTATGAAATAGTTTAACATCTGGAGGCCTTCACACTTGCATTTATTAGTATTATAATCTTAATAAGCTGGGTTAATCCTGACTGGAATTATATCGCCACTGTTCATCAATTCTATAGATTTGACAGAACTGTGGAGTACTTACATGGAATCTCTAAGTATTTGTCCTTACAGAGCACATCCTCTACACCTTCATCCAGTTGGTTTGTCCATAGGGAATCTGAATATTTTGTGTATGTACAGTTACTGGAAAATCAACTTAGTGTATTACATATAAATATTTATGTTCCTTTAAATCATTCTGTTCCTCCTGTTAATAGGCTGCTAATGTAGATTTTAGTTTGTGATATAACTGATATGCCACATGAGGATGTCTGACATATTTACTAGTGATATCAATATGACAATGAATGTTATACACGTACATGTAACATAACACACGATATATCACCCATGAATCAGCTAATACCATAAGACCTATACTATGTGCTGTAAATGTGATTATATTTTTCAAAACTGTAACTACTTCTTGCATATTACAATGAGTTGTACAGTTCTCTCTTCTCCTTCACATAAAACCTGTGTGTTCCAATAGCTTAACACAGTATATCGTGAAATAACTGTACTGACATGCTGTAATCTAACTAACGTTTTCTACTATTATCATAACACTGTACAGAAGATAAAGGGAGAAAAAGCCATTTAGTATACATATATATATAAAAGTTTTGCATCACCTCTGTTCCCAGAGTTCTGGAACTTGTACAGAAAATGGAATAGATGTCAACATAAACATTATTTCCGCCCTTTTTATCGCTCATGAAAACCACACTTTGCATGTTGTACCACCGTACAGTGAGACCTTCAGAAGTGGTGGTCCAGATTGCAGGACGCACTGGTACCTCTAATACCCAGTAGCATGTCCTCTTACAATGATGTATGCCTGTATTCGTCATGGCATACTGTCCACAAGTTCATCAAGGCACTGTTGGTCCAGATCGTCCCACTCCTCAATGGCGATACGGTGTAGATCCCTCAGAGTGGTTGGTGGGTCACGTCGTCCATAAACAGCCCTTTTCAATCTATCCCAGACATCTTCAATAGGGTTCATAACCAGAGAACATGTTGGCCACTCTTGTCGACTGATGTCGTTAACCTGAAGAAAGTCCTTCACAAGACGTGCACGACAGGGGCGCGAAAGTAGAGGGACAACCTTAGTGCAGCTCATGCTGCATTGTTGCCAAATTTATTCAAGATGGCGGTGATGACCTCATCCAAGATGGCGGCATGTAGACTTGGCAACAGTGCATGACGTCATCGAATATGGCGGATTTTGGCGGAAAATAGGCCAATTGTGCTATGTCCACTAACCAAACCTTCACAAAAATGGCGGGAATTTTGAATTTTGGTGGGAAAATAGGCCAATTGTGCTACATCCACTAACCTAAGACTCCAGAAAAAATGGCGGGAAGTTTGAATTCCAACAGGATAATGCATGCAAAACCTTACTTTTCTTTATTATTATTCATTATCATTTATTAACATCCATTATCATTTGTTATTATTTATTATCATTTATTATTTTTTATTATTATTGACCTGCCTCCACTAGAAAATTTCCTCCAAACTCAAATTCCAACACGATAATGGCTGCTAAACCATACTTTTGTTTATTATTCATTATCATTTATTAACATTCATTATCATTCATTATCATTTATTATCATTTATTCTCATTTATTATTATTATTATTATTATTTATTATTATAGGCCTACGTCCACTAGAAAATTGCGCCAAATTCTAATTCCAACACGATAATGTCTCGAAAACTGTACTTCTATTTATTATTATCATTTATTATTTATTCAAGATGTTTGATTTTCTCGGCGAGAAAGCCATTTGCCTTACATCCATAAGAAAAATCTATCCCAACTTCAAATCCCAACACCATAATTGATCACATGTACGAACTTTCGCCGTCACTTTCCTTTTTTCACTGGTAACCTATCCGAATCGCGTCAAATAATAAAGTACACTTATAGTAACATAAGTCACGTCCTTTGATTTTGCAGGGGGGAAGGGACTGAAGACTTTATTTCAAGCAGTACGGTCATCACTTGTTCTCCAACACAATCAGCACACATATTTGATATTGCAGTGCAGTCGCCACGACGTCCGTGCTTCAACTGAATTAGTTCAAATCCTCGCCACCCCCTTTGCGTGCGGAGACACTGTCGACGCCTGTCACGTGAGGCGGCTGGCTGCTCTCGCTGGACTGCCGGTACATTGGGGGCGAGCCCAGCGATCGCTCCCTCGTCGTAAACATGTTTTCGCTGGATAGGCTGCAACTTGCCCAGTTTGACGTCACAGCAGTCCCTTGTCCGCTCACCACGTGTATTCGTCGCCTCCGCACGTTTCCTGCCAAACTTATTTGCCTCGGAGCTGAATCACACAACGGTCTGCCGTTCCCTGCCACACTTTTGGCGCCAAAGTTGTTTTCCTCGGCACGTTCAAACCTGTTGATGCCGACCGCTCACCGTCCTTGTGCGAGCGAGAACGCAATGCTACATTTTTGGCGGCAAAGTTTGCTCGACAGTGGAATCCGCCATGATTGTATACTAATACATGCTTAGAAAGGGAGAATGTTTATTATTATAAGTGAGTTTTGGCAGGAGTGAATAGGCTTTTATATATGAGAGTGTTTAAGATTTGTGAGTGGAAATTGTCAGCGCAGCGTTAATGACGTCGGGTTCGCTGGCTGGGGGAGAGACAGTGCTTACATGTCGAGTTGGAGATGCAGGGGAGGATAGAGATCTGCGCTATTCAGGAATCTATTTGTGCAGTGTATGTGGTTAGACAATAGCTGGAGAACAGTTGCTGTGTGGTGTTTAACAACGTTCTGCAATTTGTCTACTGAGGTAATAAGAACACTCGAAAATTGACAGGTGTGCACGTAAGTCTGCCAGACTCTCAGGACTGAGAAAAGCTTATAAGTTATGCTCTGTCTACAAACAGTTTTAATTGTCTACCTGCAAACTACGTCGAGATTCTTAACACAGACTCCAACAAAGACAATATTAGTATTATGCAAAAGTGTTATGTTAAAGCAGGAGAAACTTATTTTTCTCAATCTAGAACCCTGTTCTCCACAATACCGTACAATATAGATATCGCGAAATTGGGGCTGGTTATATCCCAAGTCTTAAGAAAAAGAGTAGCTGTATCACACAGACTAAAACCATTCCCCATTAAAGAAATTGCAGTTAATGTTTTATGTGGACTAAAAAGGAAACTGGAAATGGATGACATCGAGCTAAAGAAAAGAAAACTAGAGTATACAGAGAAGACAGCTGCCATAAAGGAAGAATATAAGCTGCAAATGGAAAAGGAGGAGGCTATTGCGGATGTGCAGCCCAGGTAAACACAGTGTATGGAAAAATCTCTCTACGAAGAGGGAATACAAAATATTGGCATTTACAGTAAACAGCCATGGAAACTGGTCACGTGTTGGAGTACTGGCCGAAATCAGTGCAGTAGAGAACGTTTACTATATCAAGGGATAGACGAAAAATGTGTTTATTAAGCTCTGTTCCCATTTGGATTGGCTTAAAAAGGATGGTTATATTAATCTAAGTGTCGCGAACTAGATGTTGTCCACCTAGCAACAGAACAGCCATTTGCCGAGTTTAAAACTGATCGAATAACTACATTTAATGAACACTCGTTTGCAAAAGTTGTAAACTTAATGTTCTACACAGAAATCCCGCAGGAATGTGGAGCAGAAGAGTTGCCGATATACACACAGGAAGACGTGGAACGCTTTAACTGTAGCGTCATGGGGGAGATACGAGGAAAAATGAAAATCCCCAAATGCTCTCGCCTAGAAGAGCTGCAGGAAGGAACAGAGCTAATAGTGAAAGCCATAAAACAAGTATTTTAGAGGAAGAAAATTAGATATATATTAGAATTCGAGAATATACCTTCTCTGTATTTGCCAAATTACTGGTTGGAGAAAGAAATAGATGATTCAGATGTGGATATAAGTTAAAAATTAAATTGGACATTATTAAAACTACACCTAAGAAAAATAAAGAAAGAATTGTTTTCTGCGTGTAGATGAATATGCAAAGGCAATAAATATTTTATACGAGAATTGAGACCTCTCTTATTTACTAAGCTAGCGAAAATCGTAAGATATATCCCATATACAACGATCTATGAGCCTGTATTTCGGATGTGGAACTGAGCCGTTGGATGACCTTGAAAAATAGTTGAAACTAGGTAGTTGAAAGCGTAGCGAACCCCTTCTCTTACCTATATGAGTTATTTTGCGAGCGGATCTGCAGGCTCTGCTATGCGTTATTAGGATAGTTTACGAGTACTGAGCGTATCTACACATCTGTGTGAAGAATTATTTAGTAGCAGTTTGCTATAGTGTGTACTCACATTATGATTGGGTGCATGTCTGTGGACTGTGCAACATGGCCTAGGGCACACCTGGGTGTGTATTTTGTGATAGTGTGATAGATATACTGTATGGTTAAATAAGTTGTTCGAAAAAATAAATAGAGTGTTCTCAATCATTACACGCACCTGCAGCACAGATCAGAGTGATTGGTCTTCCGTCACCAACTCGGTTGCATGTTAGTAGTAAATATTTTCCCGGCCGCGTTAATCGTGTGTGTCAATGAGCTATGGGCTATTCTGACAATAGATGTGAAGGCAGGTCCAGACCTGAGACGCCGGCGGTATACATGAGAAGAACAATGCAGCTTTGACACGTGTCAGAGGAGAGTGCCCTTTCTGGTCGGTTGTCACGAGCGTCCGGAAGCTGAACTTGGCTGGAGGCTCTCCAACCCCCACCCCCGCCGACCGCACGTGCGCGCGCCTGCCTTGGAGCGTAATCTAAGGCACATAGGCGATATCAATTTGTCCGGTGTTAGGTGCGAATGCGACTGTGTTGAGGTCATGTTTGGGGGGAGGCCGAGCAGAGACTTTTGGTCGGTTTGGCAGCTGTGGGTGTTTGGGTGCGTCTGTTGCACTATTTTGCGAGCATGTCTGTGCACTGTGTTGTGCTTGATTGGGAGAGTTTAAGAGTACAGAGCTCGTCTGTTGATATTGTGTACTGCATTATTTAAGAGCTGTTTGCTATTGTGTGGTGAAATTAGGAGTTGTTTACGTGTTTGTGGCCTGTGTCAGATGACAACAGTCGCATCAGTGTGGGTGTTTTGTGACAAATATACTCCATGACTAAATAAAAGGGCTTGAAATAAGTAGAGTGCAGTCCTTCCTTACTTCTCCGAGCAGCACAGCGCAGTCTGAGTAGCTTTTGCGCAATAACGGCAATCTGGTCAGATTGTGAGTGACAAATAACTGGACAAATTTATCTGTAGAGGAGTTACAGGTCTTGATTGGAACGAATATCTTGTTGGGTGTGGTTGCATGGCCAAGTGTAGTGCACTACTAGAGTTCAGAACATGCCTTAGGTCAGCCTTACATATCGAAACCTATGAGAAGCAAAAGTTTCAAAAACTTATGTCCCAAATAAATAAAGTACACTCGTTCCTCCTTCCATCAGCCTATGCACTGAAATTATTTCCGAAAATTAACAGTTGTTTGGCTATTTCGACATAAATGTTTTGCATTATTTACGAGCGGTTCGCATGTCTGTAGGCTGTGCTATGCGTTATTTTTAACTGTTTACAATTAGCAAGAGTGTGTCTAGAGCATTAAAAATGAGTTATGTAGGAGTGTTTTGCAGGTCTGTATGGTGTGGAACATGTCGGTGTGATACATATACTCCATTCCTAAATAAAGTAAGTTGGTTCCTCCATCCATGGGCCTAGTGCAGGGTGAGTCCTTTTTCCCGAGACGTGTAGGAAGAGGTTGAGTGCTGGTGGCTTAGTTTAGAAGTTATGAGCTTGGTTTACAACAATTTTCTTAGGTTGGTGGCGGAAGCGCCAGTGAGCTTTGGTTAATGGCAGATTTCACACTTGGCGCTGGTTCCTAGGAGGAAGTGGCGGTCGGGTGGCTCAGGCTAGTACAAGTGCCTTTTCTTTCCAACAATTTTGTTAGGTTGGTAGAGAAATCAGAAGTGACCCTTCTTTACTGCCAGAATTCAAACTGGGCGCTGGTTCCTAGGAAGAGGTGGCTGTCTGGTCCTCGAAAAGTAGTTGAAATTAGGTAGTTGAAAACTTTTGCATAGGTATATGAAATTGTAAATTGAATTACTTAATATGATTAAAACTGAAATGGAATTAAGTACTTAGGTAATTGATAGGTTAGATTAGCAGTGTGGGAGTTAGCATATTTACAGAAGACTATGTCCGTCGCATGTATGGAGTGTGCGTGATGTAACCGGCGCAGCGATTGTCTAGTTATAGCCCGCGCGAGAGAGAGAGTCAATTAGCGAGCGTTCTAGTGCTGACCAAACGTCCTGTTGTACAGTCATGGCGGATTCCACTGTCGAGCAAACTTTGCCGCCAAAAGTGTAGCATTGCGTTCTCGCTCGCACAAGGACGGTGAGCGGTCGGCATCAACAGGTGTGAACGTGCCCAGGAAAACAACTTTGGCGCCAAAAGTGTGGCAGGGAACAGCCGACCGTTGTGTGATTCAGCTCCGAGGCAAATAAGTTTGGCAGGAAACGTGCGGAGGCGACGAATACACGTGGTGAGCGGACAAGGTACTGCTGTGACGTCAAACTGGGCAAGTTGCAGCCTATCCAGCGAAAACATGTTTACGACGAGGGAGCGATCGCTGGGCTCGCCCCCAATGTACCGGCAGTCCAGCGAGAGCAGCCGGCCACATCACGTGACAGGCGTCGACAGTGTCTCCGCACGCTGGCAAGGGGGTGGCGAGGATTTGAACTAATTCTGTTGGAGCGCGGACGTCGTGGCGACTGCACTGCAATATCAAAGATGTGTGCTGATTGTGTTGGAGAACAAGTGATGACCATACTGCTTGAAATAAAGTCTTCAGTCAATTCCCTCCTGCAAAATCAAAGGACGTGACTTACGTTACTATAAGTGTACTTTATTATTTGACGCGATTCGGATAGGTTACCAGTGAAAAAAGGAAAGTGACGGCGAAAGTTCGTACATGTGATCAATTATGGTGTTGGGATTTGAAGTTGGGATAGATTTTTGATATGGATGTAAGGCAAATGGCTTTCTCGCCGAGAAAATCAGACATCTTGAATAAATAATAAATGATAATAATAAATAGTAGTACAGTTTTCGAGACATTATCGTGTTGGAATTTGAATTTGGCGCAATTTTCTAATGGACGTAGGCCTATAATAATAAATAATAATAATAATAATAAATGATAATAAATGATAATGAATGATAATGAATGTTAATATATGATAATGAATAATAAACAAAAGTATGGTTTAGCAGCCATTATCGTGTTGGAATTTGAGTTTGGAGGGAATTTTCTAGTGGAGGCAGGTCAATAATAATAAATAAAAATAAATGATAATAAATAATAATAAATGATAATGGGTGTTAATAAATGATAATGAATAATAATAAAGAAAAGTAAGGTTTTGCATGCATTATCCTGTTGGAATTCAAACTTCCCGCCATTTTTTCTGGAGTCTTAGGTTAGTGGATGTAGCACAATTGGCCTATTTTCCCACCAAAATTCAAAATTCCCGCCATTTTTGTGAAGGTTTGGTTAGTGGACATAGCACAATTGGCCTATTTTCCCACCAAAATCCGTCATCTTCGATTACGTCATGCACTGTTGCCAAGTCTACATGCCGCCATCTTGGATGAGGTCATCACCGCCATCTTGAATAAATTTGGCAACAACACAGCGTGAGCTGCAATAAGGTTGTCCCTCTACTTTCACGCCCCCGTCGTGCACGTCTTGTGAAGGACTTTCTTCAGGTTAACGACATCAGTCGACAGGAGTGGCCAACATGTTCTCCAGATATGAACCCTATTGAAGATGTCTGGGATAGATTGAAAAGGGCTGTTTATGGACGACGTGACCCACCAACCACTCTGAGGGATCTACACCGAATCGCCATTGAGGAGTGGGACGATCTGGACCAACAGTGCCTTGATGAACTTATGGACAGTATGCTATGACAAATACAGGCATACATCATTGTAAGAGGACATGCTACTGGATATTAGAGGTACCAGTGCGTCCTGCAATCTGGACCACCACTTCTGAAGGTCTCACTGTACGGTGGTACAACATGCAAAGTGTGGTTTTCATGAGCGATAAAAAGGGCGGAAATAATGTTTATGTTGATATCTATTCCATTTTCTGCACAGGTTCCAGAACTCTGGGAACCGAGGTGATGCAAAACTTTTATATATATATGTATACTAAATGGCTTTTTCGGCCTTTATCTTCTGTACAGTGTTATAATAATAGTAGAAAACGTTAGTTAGATTACAGCATGTCAGTACAGTTATTTCACGATATATTGTGTTTAGCTATTGGAACACACAAGTTTTATGTGAAGGAGAAGAGAGAACTATACAACTCATTGTAACATACAAGAAGTAGTTAAAGTTTTGAGAAAAATAATCACATTTACAGCACATAGTATAGGTCTTATAGTATTAGCTGATTCATGGGTCATATATCGTGTGTTATGTTACATGTACATGTATAACATTCATTGTCATATTGATATCACTAGTAAATATGTCAGACATCCTCATGTGGCATATCAGTTATACCACAAAATAAAATCTGCATTAGCAGCCTATTAACAGGAGGAACAGAATGATTTAAAGGAACATAAATATTTATATGTAATACACTAAGTTGATTTTCCAGTAACTGCACATACACAAAATATTCAGATTCCCTATGGACAAACCAACTGGATGAAGGTGTAGAGGATGTGCTCTGTAAGGACAAATACTTAGAGATTCCATGTAAGTACTCCACAGTTCTGTCAAATCTATAGAATTGATGAACAGTGGCGATATAATTCCAGTCAGGATTAACCCAGCTTATTAAGATTATAATACTAATAAATGCAAGTGTGAAGGCCTCCAGATGTTAAACTATTTCATAACTAATTCATGATGTCATAACATCCGTAAACTAGGTAAATTCTTGAGAAAATGTGGTGTTACAATTTCAGGTAAAATGATGTAACTAGGTTGAATTAATAAAATAAGATTATGAGTTTATGGAAGTTACAGTAGTTCCTTAATGACTGTGAACCAAATAAAAGATTGGGAAAAAGTGGAAAATATAGTACCAGATAAAAACAGTACAGATAAGTTAATATAATAATCTTAGTAAGAGTTATACCTATAGATATAACAGTATTATACAATTTACACATGTTGAAGATCTAAAACCAATTAAGTGTTCAAGGGAGGTGGGATTTTAGTTACAGCTGAATGAATCCATTAAAGTTAAGGTAACAACGGTACTGAATGTACAGGTGTACTGCATTATTATTTTTATATACACTTACAAATGTACATGTATACACGCCCCTCCCCCCATATATATATATATATATATATATATATATATATATATATATGTTTGTGTATGTGTGTGTGTGTGTGTGTGTGTGTGTGTGTGTGTGTGTGTGTGTGTGTGTGTGTGTGTGAGTGTGTTTGTGTGTGTATGGGTGTGTCACATAGACATACAGACATATACATACATAAGTACAGACACATACACAACATATATACTGCCTTAAAGATCAAGTAATACTGCATCTTCTATATCCCCTAACGTTTTACTGACACTTAGATCTGTGTCATATTTAGACAGTATATTACAGTACACTATTCCTGAGGACTATTTTGTACAATGTGATACCATGACAATATGGTGAAAAAGAATCTATGTCATGAATAGTATACCACAAAATTAGTGTATCATTGGTAAAAGACTAGCAATATTTTTAAAGTTATTCATACTGGATTTTTTTGCTTCCTGACACAACAGTAGGCGACTACAACTTAATACATTAGCACCACTAGACTTATTACTGTATCATGGTATCATTAATGGTGACATCACACTGGTACAGTGTGGGGAGACCTATACTATAATTATATGAAGTTCATAATAGTCCCATCTAACTATAGCACTTTAGTCTCACACTGAACTGTTACTTATTTATGGTCCATATTGAACTAGAGTCCCTCTGATTTCAGCTGTTTAGGATTAACATGGACAACAAAGATATTTTACCACCTTCATCACGTATATCACCAATCCCCATTCCCCTTTCCACTTCTGCTTCTATTACCAGGCCCCCACACCCTGTGAAGGAGGGTACATGATATGGTGTAGTGTGAGTTGTATTGAGTACACTGTAGCTCAAATATTATTATTATTAGTTAAACGAGTCGGATTCTTTCAAATGTAATTAAATGATTACCTGTTCCAAAGATTATCAAATTTTAGATCATCAGGAGCTATGAATTACATAGTACTGGCCTGATATTAAAATTATAGTCTTACTTTACCCGAACTGTTTTTACATTATAATATAGTAATCATCGTAGGTTCATACTTTTATTTTACACTACAGTCTCAGTTGTACAGGAGGTTAGTGGCACGAGGCCCGGCCCAGCTCGCACCCTACAGACGCGGCGGCTTGTGACAATGCTGGGAGTCGCCAGTGCAGCAGCGGGCAATCCCTTCTACTGACTGGACCTCGGAGACAGTGTCACTGATGACACGACGTGACAGTGACCAAACGCACAACCATTCGAACCGAATGCCGACGCCCACCTCTGATGCCCTTAAATAGTGCAGGCCGCTGCTGAATCCGCCAGTTACCCGGCGGCGTGTTTATTAGAAGGTTCTCGATGAGTTGGCTAATGCAACATCGCCACACGCGGCCCGCGCCTGCGTAATTCTGCTAATGCTGCATTCTGATGGCTGCCGCGCATGTACACACGTACAGAAGCTCGTTGCAAAACTGTGTCACCTGCATGACGTGCTGGTCAGCCTTATTCCGCCATTTGCCATGACGCTGCCGCATCGCGCACTGAAACACACTAAATCACACCTTCGCACCGTATTTCCTAAAAATAGCCCCTTGTCTTCTACAGTTATATGAGGATCATTATTTTCAGGTAGCATTGAAGTGACATTATTGAAATTTTAGTAACTTTTACACTATTTTTTTTAACAGGGACTCTAATTGTTTTTCTAGTACGAAAATATCCTAAAATATCTGATACTCGATTAGCATAGAACTATGGGTTATTGATTTCATAATTTATGATTTACACTTATTTCCCACTGTATGTAAGCGTTTTGTTGATCTGTGATAGTCTGCATTTAGTCGAAAATAATCTTTGTATTGCAATATATAATTTGAAACTTTTTATGCATTTCTTTGGATGCTTTGCAATAATAGCATAATTTTCAGGTGGTATGTATGTCCCAGCTGAAGTACCATAATGAGAAATATTTGACTTTATTTTTCTAATTTTTTCAGAGCCTGCGGTACTAGGTTATGCACTTAGAAGTCAATCTATAAAGTAATAAAATTTTCAGGTGGAATAGTTCTTCCAGCTATAATGTTGTTGTTGTTGTGGTCTTCAGTCCTGAGACTGGTTTGATGCAGCTCTCCATGCTACTCTATCCTGTGCAAGCTTTTTCATCTCCCAGTACCTACTGCAACCTACATCCTTCTGAATCTGCTTAGTGTATTCATCTCTTGGTCTCCCTCTACGATTTTTACCCTCCACGCTGCCCTCCAATACTAAATTGGTGATCCCTTGATGCCTCAGAACATGTCCTACCAACCGATCCCTTCTTCTGGTCAAGTTGTGCCACAAACTTCTCTTCTCCCCAATCCTATTCAATACTTCCTCATTAGTTATGTGATCTACCCATCTAATCTTCAGCATTCTTCTGTAGCACCACATTTCGAAAGCTTCTATTCTCTTCTTGTCCAAATTATTTATCGTCCATGTTTCACTTCCATACATGGCTACACTCCATACGAATACTTTCAGAAATGACTTCCTGACACTTAAATCAATACTAGATGTTAACAAATTTCTCTTCTTCAGAAACGCTTTCCTTGCCATTGCCAGCCTACATTTTATATCCTCTCTACTTCGACCATCATCAGTTATTTTGCTCCCCAAATAGCAAAACTCCTTTACTACTTTAAGTGCCTCATTTCCTAATCTAATTCCCTCAGCATCACCCGA
This sequence comes from Schistocerca serialis cubense, assembly GCF_023864345.2. Classification (NCBI taxonomy): domain Eukaryota; kingdom Metazoa; phylum Arthropoda; class Insecta; order Orthoptera; family Acrididae; genus Schistocerca; species Schistocerca serialis. The sequence continues at coordinate 231,919,403 of NC_064640.1, forward strand.
CTTAATTAGACTACATTCCATTATCCTTGTTTTGCTTTTGTTGATGTTCATCTTATATCCTCCTTTCAAGACACTGTCCATTCCATTCAACTGCTCTTCCAAGTCCTTTGCTGTCTCTGACAGAATTACAATGTCATTGGCGAACCTCAAAGTTTTTATTTCTTCTCCATGAATTTTAATACCTACTCCGAATTTTTCTTTTGTTTCCTTTACTGCTTGCTCAATATACAGATTGAACAACATCGGGGAGAGGCTACAACCCTGTCTTACTCCCTTCCCAACCACTGCTTCCCTTTCATGTCCCTCGACTCTTATAACTGCCATCTGGTTTCTGTATAAATTGTAAATAGCCTTTCGCTCCCTGTATTTTACCCCTGCCACCTTTAGAATTTTAAAGAGAGTATTCCAGTCAACATTGTCAAAAGCTTTCTCTAAGTCTACAAATGCTAGAAACGTAGGTTTGCCTTTCCTTAATCTTTCTTCTAAGATAAGTCGTAAGGTCAGTATTGCCTCACGTGTTCCAGTGTTTCTACGGAATCCAAACTGATCTTCCCCGAGGTTGGCTTCTACTAGTTTTTCCATTCGTCTGTAAAGAATTCGTGTTAGTATTTTGCAGCTGTGACTTATTAAGCTGATAGTTCGGTAATTTTCACATCTGTCAACACCTGCTTTCTTTGGGATTGGAATTATTATATTCTTCTTGAAGTCTGAGGGTATTTCGCCTGTTTCATACATCTTGCTCACCAGATGGTAGAGTTTTGTCAGGACTGGCTCTCCCACGGCCGTCAGTAGTTCCAATGGAATACTGTCTACTCCGGGGGCCTTGTTTCGACTCAGGTCTTTCAGTGCTCTGTCAAACTCTTCACGCAGTATCATATCTCCCATTTCATCTTCATCTACATCCTCTTCCATTTCCATAATATTCTCCTCAAGTACATCGCCCTTGTATAAACCCTCTATATACTCCTTCCACCTTTCTGCTTTCCCTTCTTTGCTTAGAACTGGGTTTCCATCTGAGCTCTTGATATTCATACAAGTCGTTCTCTTATCTCCAAAGGTCTCTTTAATTTTCCTATAGGCGGTATCTATCTTACCCCTAGTGAGATAGGCCTCTACATCCTTACATTTGTCCTCTAGCCATCCCTGCTTAGCCATTTTGCACTTCCTGTCGATCTCATTTTTGAGACGTTTGTATTCCTTTTTGCCTGTTTCACTTACTGCATTTTTATATTTTCTCCTTTCATCAAGTAAATTCAATATTTCTTCTGTTACCCAAGGATTTCTACTAGCCCTCGTCTTTTTACCTACTTGATCCTCTGCTGCCTTCACTACTTCATCCCTCAAAGCTACCCATTCTTCTTCTACTGTATTTATTTCCCCCATCCCTGTCAATTGCTCCCTTATGCTCTCCCTGAATCTCTGTACAACCTCTGGTTCTTTTAGTTTATCCAGGTCCCATCTCCTTAAATTCCCACCTTTTTGCAGTTTCTTCAGTTTTAATCTACAGGTCATAACCAATAGATTGTGGTCAGAGTCCACATCTGCCCCTGGAAATGTCTTACAATTTAAAACCTGGTTCCTAAATCTCTGTCTTACCATTATATAATCTATCTGATACCTTTTAGTATCTCCAGGGTTCTTCCATGTATACAACCTTCTTTCATGATTCTTAAACCAAGTGTTAGTTATGATTATGTTGTGCTCTGTGCAAAATTCGTCCAGGCGGCTTCCTCTTTCATTTCTGTCCCCCAATCCATATTCACCTACTATGTTTCCTTCTCTCCCATTTCCTACACTCGAATTCCAGTCACCCATGACTATTAAATTTTCGTCTCCCTTCACAATCTGAATAATTTCTTTTATTTCATCATACATTTCTTCAATTTCTTCGTCTTCTGCAGAGCTAGTTGGCATATAAACTTGTACTACTGTAGAAGGCGTGGGCTTCGTATCTATCTTGGCCACAATAATGCGTTCACTATGCTGTTTGTAGTAGCTTACCCGCATTCCTATTTTCCTATTCATTATTAAACCTACTCCTGCATTACCCCTATTTGATTTTGTGTTTATAACCCTGTAGTCACCTGACCAGAAGTCTTGTTCCTCCTGCCACCGAACTTCACTAATTCCCACTATATCTAACTTCAACCTATCCATTTCCCTTTTTAAATTTTCTAACCTACCTGCCCGATTAAGGGATCTGACATTCCACGCTCCGATCCATAGAACGCCAGTTTTCTTTTTCCTGATAACGACATCCTCAGCTATAATATCATATCAAAATAAAGAAATTCATGAGGGTAAACTTTTAATGTCAGAATTAGAAATAAAAAACATAAAATTTGATTTACTGTTACTATTTTTTTCAGGTCCTATGATGGTAGGCCCTGCATTTATATTCTTTGAATAGTTTATTATTTTCAGACAATTGCTGACAGTCTGAAATAACATAACAAATAAAATACGAAATTTCCAGAGAAGAACTATTTCTTTCCTGAAATATTATTGCTCCAGGTTTGTAAATGTTTATCAATCTTTACATACCCCTAAGTCTATATTTTTTAGTGTGTAAAATTTTTTACAACCTGAAAGCCTTTATAAACAAAAATCGTATATGGATGTAAATTTGATAATCTGAGCAAAACTCACCCTTAAAATTTCATAATTTCAGTATTTAGTGTCGAGAACATCATATAAAAAATACAGAAATTCCAGAGGATACTTATTTCTTCGCTGAAATATTACAAAAATCATAACAGTTCTCAATTTATTATGAAAGTTCTAAATGTTCACTTTTGTGGGTTCCCACATCTCAGATGATCCTGAAATATCATGATGAATAAAACATAAGTCTTGCAGAGCAGAAATTTTCCTCCTCTGAAATATCGTTCAAAAAACATAAAATACTATTAGTTACTAATACATTCCTTTTAAAAATTATTTAATAATTTTCGGGTTAATGTTGAGAAAATCTAAACTGAATAAAACAAAAATTTATAGGGGATAAAAATCTCACTTCTTGAATTTTTTAACAGCTTAATAATATTCGATTTAACTTTATTACTTTTTTCATTCTCTACAATGGTCGAAGCTGTATTATCAGTTAAACTTCAATGTATTTGCTGCGGCTAAATATTTAGTGTCTGGAATATCATTTATTTTCTATATACATAATGGATTAACTCAATCTGATGAACATTTATTACATTATTAATAAATTGTTCTTGTGTGTAGCTATCCAAAACATTCAAATAATTGGGACAGCAAACAATATTCATGGTTTTATTCATTATTTTGTATAAATACATTTAACTGGGTATATAATTATATCTTAATATTTCTTAAAAATTGGGATGTCTATCATCACTTGCATATAGCAATGTTTCTAAATTTTTTCTTTGTATTCCTATTAACATAATATTTATATCGCATGTATCACCAAATAATCTCAAATGAGAAAAAGTTGGTTTTACTTTAGGTTTTTCATTGATTCTATTATTTGTTATGAGTTAACATTTGTATTGCTCAGTCAAATCTTTAATCTAATTTTTTATGTAATTATCCTTAATTTTAGTCCAATCTGTTAAATGGTTTACTTGAATTTTATTCATATTTTTATAGAACTGCATCACATTTTTTGCTATTTTATATTCACCATGTTCATAAATTGATCATAACCACAGTCTTAAAACTTTTAGCTTCTTTCATTCTAGACTTCATAATTAGTGAATATAAATGTGGTTCATTAAAAAAATTGTATCCAGGTGCAAGAGTCTTGATTTATACTCTTTACACATTTGTTACTTTTCCTACTTTTTCTCTAACATTATGTAATCTTGCTCCTATTCTTTTCTTATTTCTAATGTTTAAGCTACATCTTTAGCCTTAAGCCAAGGATCATTATTATCATCAGTTAACACTAACACTTGTATATTATCATATGAAAGATTTTGGTTCACAATACATGTGAATGACTCCATTTATGTATCTAAAATTTTATTAACTTTCAAAAATAAAACCTATTAACTACTTATTTTATAATATCCATTTGGTAATGCATTTGTTTTCCAAAATAAATCTTTCATAATGTTGTCTTAATGCTTTTTTATTAACTTCAATTGAACATATTTTATATTTATCACTTGGTATTAAATTCAGAGTCCTATATTGTTCTATATTTTTAAACAATCTTTATAATGTTGTAAACTTATTTTATGTTTATAACACATTTCTTAGCTCTTTTTGCTATTTTTTCTGTAACATGACAAATTTGGTAAGTATACATTTTTTACCTTACACCACAAAATTCTTCCGTTATTTTTCCATTACAGTCTTCCTTCATTTTGCCTAAATCTTTCTTATTTATTTATGGAATGCTGTATATCTTATGTTTTGGACGATCACTTCTATCAGAGTGATCAATCGTTGATTCCATGTCTTCAGAGAAATCTTCAGTTACTATACTGTATATATTTGCATAGTGTCTTATACATAGTAAAATAATCATCTTGTGTAGATAATTTGTTTTCATAACTTTATAGTGAAAATCAAACATCAATTCCTTACATAAATCAAGTATACTCATACCTATATAAATTAGTTTATTAAATGTGGTGTTTGTTGTAGGTTGGCAAGAGAGCCACCCCGGTATTCTAGAGGAAGCCAAAAGGCACGTGTCTTAGCTCACGCAGGCTGGCGTGAGGTCTGGAACAGGGCAAGGAAATTAGACTTTAGCAAAGTTAGATATAGTGGGAATTAGTGAAGTTCGGTGGCAGGAGGAACAAGACTTCTGGTCAGGTGAATACAGGGTTATAAATACAAAATCAAATAGGGGTAATGCAGGAGTAGGTTTAATAATGAACAGGAAAATAGGAATGTGGGTAAGCTACAACAAACAGCACAGTGAATGTATTATTGCGGCCAAGATAGATACGAAGCCCACGCCTACCACAGTAGTACAAGTTTATATGCCAACTAACTCCTCAGATGACGAAGAGATTGATGAAATGTATGATGAGAGTAAAGAAATTATTCAGATAGTGGAGGGAGGCGAAAATTTAATAGTCATGGCTGACTGGAACTCGATAGTAGGAAAAGGAAGAGAAGGAAACGTAGTAGGTGAATATGGAATGGGGCTAAAGAACGAAACGGGATGTCGCCTGGTAGAATTTTGCACAGAGTATAACTTAATCATATCCAACACCTGGTTCAAGAATCATAAAAGAAGGTTGTATACATGGAAGAAGCCTGGAGATACTGGAAAGTCTCAGATAGACCATATAATGGTAACACAGAGATTCAGGAACCAGGTTTTAAATCGTAAGACATTTCCAGAGGCAGATATGGTCTCTGACCAAAATCTATTGGTTATGAACTGTAGATAAAACTGGAGAAACTGCAAAAAGGTGGAAATTTGAGGAGATGGGACCTGGATAAACTGAAAGAACCGGAGGTTGTAGAGAGTTTCAGGGAGGGCATTAGGGAACGATTGACAAGAATGAGGGAAAGAAATACAGTAGAAGAAGAATAGGTAGCTTTGAGAGATGAAATAGTGAAGGTTGCAGAGGATCAAGTAGGTAAAAAGACGAGGGCTAATAGAAACCCTTGGTAACAGAAGATATATTGAATTTAATTGATGAAAGGAGAAAATACAAAAATGCAGTAAATGAAGCAGGCAAAAAGGAATGCAAACGCCTCAAAAATGAGATCGACAGGAAGTGCAAAATGGCTAAGCAGGCATGGCTAGAGGACAAATGTACGGATGTAGAGGCTTATCTCACTAGGGGTACGATAGATACTGCCTACAGGAAAATTAAAGAGACCTTTGGAGAAAAGAGAACCACTTGTATGAATATCAAGAGCTCAGATGGAAACCCAGTTCTAAGCAAAGAAGGGAAAGCAGAAAGGTGGAAGGAGTACATAGAGGGTCTATACAAGGGCGATGTTCTTGAGGACAATATCATAGAAATGGAAGAGAATGTAGACGAAGATGAAATAGGAGATATGATACTGCATGAAGAGTTTGACAGAGCACTGAAAGACCTAAGTCAAAACAAGGCCCCGGGAGTAGACAACATTCCATTAGAACTACTGACAGCCTTGGGAGAGCCAGGCCTAACAAAACTCTACCATCTAGTGAGCAAGATGTATGAGACAGGTGAAATACCCTCAGACTTCGAGAAGAATATACATGGAGCGAAAGGCTATTTATAATTTGTACAGAAACCAGACTACAGTTGTAAGAGTCGAGGAGCATGAAAAGGAAGCAGTAGTTGGGAAGGGAGTGAGACAGGGTTGTAGCCTATCCCCAATGTTATTCAATCTGTATATTGAGCAAGCAGAAAAGGAAACAAAAGAAAAATTCGGAGTAGGAATTAAAATCCATGGAGAAGAAATAACAACTTTGAGGTTCACCAATGACATTGTAATTCTGTCAGAGACAGCAGAGGACCTGGAAGAGCAGCTGAATGAATGGACGATGTAGTGAAAAGAGGATATAAAATGAACATCAACAAAAGCAAAACGAGGATAATGGAATGTAGTCGAATTAAATCATGTGATGCTGCGGGAATTAGATTAGGACATGAGACGCTTAAAGTGGTAAATGAGTTTTGATATTTGGGCAGCAAAATAACCCATGGTGGTTCAAAAATGGTTCAAATGGCTCTGAGCACTATGGGACTTAACATCTTAGGTCATCAGTCCCCTAGAACTTAGAACTGCTTAAACCTAACTAATCTAAGGACATCACACACATCCATGCCCGAGGCAGGATTCGAACCTGCGACCGTAGTAGTCCCGCGGTTCCGGACCGATGGTGGTCGAAGTAGAGAGGATATATAATGTAGACTGGCAATAGCAAGGAATGTGTTTCTGAAGAAGAGAAATTTGTTAACAGTGAGTATAGATTTAAGTGCCACGAAGTTGTTTCTGAAAGTATTTGCGTGGAGTGTAGCCATGTATGGAAGTGAAACGTGGACGTTAAATAGTTTAGACAAGAAGAGAATAGAAGCTTTCGAAATGTGGTGTTACAGAAGAATGCTGAAGATTAGATGGGTAGATCACATAACTAACGAGAAAGTATTGAACAGAATTGGAGAGAAGAGAAATTTGTGGCACAACTTGAATGGAAGAAGTGATAGGTTGGTGGGGCATATTCTGAGGCATCAAGGGATCACTAATTTAGTATTGGAGGGCAGTGTGGAGGGTAAAAATCGTAGAAGGAGACCAAGAGATGAATACACTAAACAGATTCAAAAGGATGTAGGTTGCGGTAGGTACTGAGAGATGAAGAAGCTTGCACAGGATAGAGTAGCATGGAGAGCTGCATCAAACCAGATGTGGACTGAAGACCACAACAACATAATGTTCCACACACACAAATCACTTTATTGTCCCTATTATTCCTTCTGTTAATAGGTTACAGGCATTCTTTACATATTTGTGAATGCTTATCTGGGAAAGAAAGATATCAATTGATGTCCCATTTCACAATTTTTACACTTTTTAGTTTCAATCGCTGCCTTTTACATACAAACAATTTTCAATAATAAATAATGTTTATTGGAATTATCTTGTAATATCAAGATGGATTTAAAGCAAAAGGTTTTATAGAAATTTTTATTTTCTGATCTTAATTTTCTACAAACTCCACAAACTGGTAGTATCTTTCTATGACTTTTGCAAAGCACTGTAAATTCTTTATAATATTATGTGAAGTGCGCAATTTTTAGCTTTCTTTATTGCTGTTGTTAGTGCTATCATTGTCCATACCTCTCTCTGGGCTGTTGTCTAGTTTGTTGTCCACACTAGTCTGCATGTTGTCCATACTAGTCCCATGTTAGTGACTTTAATAGAATAATACGTAATCATGTGATCTTTGTATAAATATTTCTTATAAAGTGAGCTGGGTTTACTTAATTCCTTCCCTAAATCTACTATTCTTTTCATCATGCCATGTTTAGTATACTTTTCTTATATCTACTCCATATTGTCTGGGCTATTCTATATGTCATTGTTGCTGTTGCTTATGTTCAAATAATGTCTACTAAGTTGATTCTTGTTTATACACTTCTTACAATTCCATTTTGATTTACCAAACTTTATCACATATTTGGTCATGTTATTCTACACACAACATTTATTACACTGCCTTACTGCCTGCTCTATGTTGTCTAAATTGTTGTCCATTTAATACACTAAGTTAGAAATAGTCTTATTAGTGTCCATCTTGTTGTCCTCAAATTTTCAAGCATACCCTACAATATGTAATGGAAATTTTCAGATTTTATTCAGTTATCTCCATTTCTCTATTTATTATTGCCCATATTTTGTTGTTCCCATATGTATTTTTCATTTTCTATGATATTTATGGAAATCTGATGATTCTGTTCATTTTCCTCCATTTCGCTATTTGTTGTTGTCTTTTTTCTTTATACTCATGCATATTGACATTTTCAGTAGCTCTATCTTCCATGTACCAGCTCACTCCCCAAAAAATACAAAAATTATAAAATTTCAAACAAAAGTAAGAATTTTCAAGCAAAACATGATTTTAATAACGAACTCGAAAAATCGGTAAGAGAGTGACTAAAGAAAAGAACAAATCAAAAATTTGGTTTTTAGACACATCATGAAATTTTTGAGAAAAATCAAAAATATAAAAATGTAAAAACTTTTCAAATTAAAAACAGGATGTCATAATTTTACATTGTGAATTCTATATCATGACATGCATTATCGTTATGGTTACCAAGATTTTTCTTTCGTTTACACCTCAATTTAGCATCTACTTTTTCAGAAAGTGTGAAATCAGCACTATTCGATAATTTCAACTTCAGTCTGATAACATAATTATAAACTCATTATTAACCTCCATATCATTTTCCCCATATCTATTATTCAAATAATCACAACCTGTAATGTAATATAAAACATTTATATCAAAATCTCCAATTTTTTCAAATGAATTAGGTATTTGAGCGTTCTTTACAAAGCAAAAATGTAATAATAAAACTAAAATATTTTATTACTTTGTTAGAAGTACACTAAAAGGAGAGGATGGAAGAGGAAAGAGGGAGGAGATGAAGGGGAGATGTAAGGTAATAATAAATGAGTTTTGTGGATTTTACTTGAAAAAAAGCTGAAATATTCGAGAAGTTAGTGAAAATTCTCTAAAAATGATGAAAACCGGCTATTTTTCTTCGATTTGTCGTTTCTATCTCTTATGTTATAAAATCGAGTTTTGAGGAAAAAGCTGTGTTTTTGGCGACATTTAAAAATGGGCTGGTACAAACCAGACACAGCTACCAAATAAAACAAGATTTTAATGCAAAAAAGTTTACTGTTGACAGATTTTCTGTTTTTCGTGACTTCCGCTTTTATCATGGGCTAATCTAAACTGTCTCTGCCCCAGTTCGCAGCGAAGACTTATAGTGTCTAATGGGTATTTTGATCTGTGCCATTAGCAGGAGTGAAGGATATCCTTTCTTACATATTAAAGACAAACGTCCTATGTGGGAATCGAAACCATTTCCTGCACATCGCAGAGGAAGATCAGTTCACCATACAACTGCACCAACATTTAGCATGCCCAGGATCATCTGGTAATGAAAGATATGCGATACTTTATGAGAGATCTGACCCCTTGACGCCCTATTAGGGGGTTCAAATTTCGTGTGCAGTACATCTCCAATTATTCGTCCATTACATTAAAACTGAATTATGTGATGAAGACTTTACTTGACATTAGAAATCGCGTTGCATTGCTTCATTTACTTACACTTAGCAATGTTGTTTGTAGTATTCTAAGGATGGCGGTAACTATCCATTCAAAATCCAAAGGATGATAATGTCTTCCGCTAAATATCACGATCATCCTCTCCAGATGACCTGGTCTACTTCACTTATTTCAAGCAGTGTAAGGATTAAAATATTGCAGAAGATCAGCTGTTTTCGTTCCAATAAACTCAGTTTTTAGGGTCTACACGGTCCAAGTCCATAAGTTCACAGAACTATTTTAAATTTATTATCCACTTCAATAACGTAGAAAAATATTGGACAATTGAAAATCTCATATCCGACCAAGCGATTTTACACTTAGTCGCCAACTAGAAATTCTAACTTTGTGGAATGTCAGTTTCAGCAAACTCATGTTGCGAAGACTTTGCCGGTGCCCTATATCATCGGAAATTGACTTAATGTGCTCCATAACTACAGCGTTTTTCTTTTTTTTCTGCTTTCCTTTTCAGTTAGGCTTCATAACTACAGCGTTTTTTCTTTTTTGCCAGCTTTCCCTTTAAGGCACCGAAATGATACAAAATGCGACCAGTAATCGATTTACAAGATGCTGTGTAGAACTGTAAAGAAGATTGCTTTTAACGTACGTCATAGATGAAGGACTTAAGTTTCCTACAGAAACGTCATTCCTAACAACGTTCACAAATTTATCGAATGAGGAAAGCTCAATGTTCAGGTAGTAAGGAGTTTAAAAACAAAGTGTGCTCAGTCTGAGACATGTGGATCGTTTCGTCTGACAGCAGTGAATAAGCATTTTGCCTAAGAGTTATCGCCGATTGTGTTTCAGCAGCTGTAGAAATCATTAACTGATACCGTGTTTAAAGCTTATGGTACGGAACGGCTACCAACCGAAGGCTGAGTTCATTTTCATAAAGGGGCGTATTTATAATACGAAAGCTACTGCAGACTGTTTCTAATTGCCATCCTCCAGCGAGCACTGGAAGCCATATACTGAAATAGATACGACACTATGAAACTTTGACCGCTTCATTTACATTCTCCTCCTAAACTAACAATTCTTTGTTTGCAGCGAATTAACATGTATAGAGATAGGATTCGAAACCGAAAATATCAGAATGTAAGCTTACTATTTTAAGTAATATATGCAGCGGAGGTACTGGTCTGGCCAAACGTCTTCCAGAGTTTGGGGATGGATATCCCCAAATGGTTGTGGCGTCGTGTAAGAATCGAACCGTCCGTTTTCTGCCAAATACTGGAGAACATAATGCTTCCTTCTGTTCTTCATAGGTTCTCTGGAGGCAGAATAATGTTCTAGCATGGCTGTTCCCCACTAACACTGCCAGTTGTATAAAACTCTGGTTTCAGATGAACGAAGACATTGATATACTGGACTGGCCTTGCAAAGGTGCTGACTTCAGTGCTACAGAGCGCACATTGGTAAATGGAGAAAAGTAGTAGGACCTACACCAACGACCGCTGTCCAAAGTAGTTCATAGTGCGTGAGAAGACATGTCACACAATAATAGATTCATCTGGAAACTGGTTGTCTTTGTTCCTCAGTGGCTTAATGCAGTTGTAGAGGAGGATGGAAACTGGCCATGGTACTGAATCTATAGTGTTGTTAGGGAGAAAACTTTGTTCAACAGAAATCTGTTTCCCCTGCGATTACTTTTCTTGAACATTTACGTTGCTACGAACAAAAGGGAATTCCGTTTGTGTTAATCTTTTTCTTTTTCTAAATATACTTGTAGTAAAACTCAAACACTCGTACAACAACGCCTATGATATTTATTTTAAAGAAGAGAATCAGAATCTACATATAAATCAGAGTCACTCTATCTCACTTTTTTCAGTCGTTCACTCGACTATGGATTTTTAGTAATTTTACCATTATCGATAAGGAAGATCAAGACCAACATGAAAATAATTATTTTCAAGTGGCGCATGACAGCATTTCTGACGACGCCATCAAAGAGAAACCATTTAATTTGTTATGTCAGGAAGAAGGCATCATTCTCACTTGTGCTCTCTGTATTTACATGCAAGAAGGATGCCAATAGCCACAAAACATGAGAGAAAGATCCTTCGCTTTTAGTGCCAAGCAGAAAGTATAATACATAAAGAGAAAAAATGGTGGAAAGCCCTCGGTGAAGACTTTAACCCTATCATTTGTGTCCATTCGTTCCTCAGTTACAAATTATGAATGTACTATCCGCAGATCAGAAATTTATGGACTTAAACACTATGCCTTCCCAGTATTTGTGTGGACTGGTATTACCGTAAGGAGTGGCCGGAGTGGCCGTGAGCTACAGTCTGGAGCCGAGCAACCGCTACGGCCGCAGGTTCGAATCCTGCCTCGGGCATGGATGTGTGTGATGTCCTTAGGTTAGTTAGGTTTAATTAGTTCTAAGTTCTAGGCTACTGATGACCTCAGAAGTTAAGTCGCATAGTGCTCAGAGCCATTTGAACCATTTTGTAAGGAGTGATACACAAATTTGCAGGAGGAACATTGGATGAATCAGTACGTGAACCAAAATTTCATTTCTAGAGTGTGACACTTTCAAAGCATTCGAAATACTAGAATTTTGACAAGCCTTTGCAATGACTAACGGGGTAGGTACTCTACGCCCCACATATCACCTACCATGCAGCCACAATATTGGTTGCTAATGGAAACAGCGTGAGGGATTGGAGTTTTCCAATGGTGAACATAGCATGAGGCTATGGAGCATAGTTGAACTGGTTAGCCGGCCGAGGTGACCGAGCGGTTCTAGGCTCTACAGTCTGGAACCGCGCGACCGCTACGGTCGCAGGTTCGAATCCTGCCTCGGGCATGGATGTGTGTGATGTCCTTAGGTTAGTTAGGTTTAATTAGTTCTAAGTTCTAGGCTACTGATGACCTCAGAAGTTAAGTCGCATAGTGCTCAGAGCCATTTGAACCATTTTGTAAGGAGTGATACACAAATTTGCAGGAGGAACATTGGATGAATCAGTACGTGAACCAAAATTTCATTTCTAGAGTGTGACACTTTCAAAGCATTCGAAATACTAGAATTTTGACAAGCCTTTGCAATGACTAACGGGGTAGGTACTCTACGCCCCACATATCATCTACCATGCAGCCACAATATTGGTTGCTAATGGAAACAGCGTGAGGGATTGGAGTTTTCCAATGGTGAACATAGCATGAGGCTATGGAGCATAGTTGAATTGGTTAGCCGGCCGAGGTGACCGAGCGGTTCTAGGCTCTACAGTCTGGAACCGCGCGACCGCTACGGTCGCAGGTTCGAATCCTGCCTCGGGCATGGATGTGTGTGATGTCCTTAGGTTAGTTAGGTTTAGGTACTTCTAAGTTCTAGGGGACTGAGGATCTTAGAAGTTTAGTCCCATAGTGCTCAGAGCCATTTGAACCATTTTTTGAACTGGTTAGTTGACGAATAACTCACAATAGTACGACGGTGCTAATGGTGTTTGTGGTGTCACCGCCAGGCACCACACTTGCTAGGTGGTAGCCTTTAAATTGACACGCGATCCGTTAGTATACGTCGGACCCGCATGTCGCCACTATCAGTGATTGCAGACCGAGCGCCGCCACACGGCAGGTCTAGAGAGACTTCCTAGCACTCGCCCCAGTTGTACAGCCGACTTTGCTAGCGATGGTTCACTGACAAAATATGCTCTCATTTGCCGAGACGATAGTTAGCATAGCCTTCAGCTACGTCATTTGCTACAACCTAGCAAGGCGCCATTACCAGTTACTATTGATGCTGTAAAACATGTACCGTCAAGAGCGATGTTCACCATTTATGGATTAAAGTTAAGTATTCCACAGCTACGTCCTTTTATGCTAGTCTAATTTCCTTGACCTGTTCCAGACCCCACGCCAGCCTGCGTGAGCTAAAACGCGTGCCTTTCGGGTTCTTCTCAAAACCGGGTTGGCTCTCTTGCCAATCCACAACAGTGTTGATACAAAGCAAAACAATGGCAACGATAAGCGAAGCAAAACCTGCATTATAGTTACAACAACAGTTGCCAAAGTTGACATTTCGTCAGAAAGGAAACCAAGAAATTTCGCAGAATGAGAAAGAAGTGGCTGATTTCTGCAAGATCAGTCAGTGGAACGTGTGGAGCTGTAAACGCCCGATTGTGTGGACAATGTGCATGAGGAGTACAATGATGACGATATGTGCTTAACAAGTTAAACTGATACTGAAACAGGTGTCGAACCATATGGTTCATCATCCTTGTTGGACAGGGAGTCATAAATCCCGTTCTCAGTGGAGCGTAGTGAGAGACAATAGTTGTCCAAGGAGCTGGTACTAAATTTAATTACGTGCATGGAAGATCATCTACAGTATAGTAAAATAATCAGTTTTGAATAGATTATGAATAAGTCCACAGCTATATGACCGTATAGTACGTATGAAAATCTACGGATACTCAACGGATGACAAAGCACATTAGTTACAAAATCTGTTGTATGTGCGCTCCATGGATGCTCGATACAGTTTAAGGATGGGCATGATTGTGACTGTTGTGTCGGTAGCTGGGCCGACACCGTGAAGTTGAGATGGCTGAAAATGAACTCTAGACTAACGCTGTAGCCGATAGGGCACGCACGGCTAAAGCAGACGGGCGTGAAGTCTGGAACATGAGAACTTATAAATGAATAAGAAGAAAAGTATGTAGATGCTTATTACTTATCTTTTTATTAGTCCTTGGAATACATCTCTCTTGAATACTCGTAAGCTATAGGCACTGATACCAATGGCGCCTTGCTAGTTCGTAGCCATTAACTTAGCTGATGGCTATTCTGTCTCTCGGCTAATGAGAGAGAAAGGCTTCGTACATCTGGTCGGTAGCTAGGTTCTCGTCCAACTGGGCGGTAGCTAGGTTCTCGTACAACTGGGCGGTAGCTAGGTTCTCGTACAACTGGGGCGAGTGCTCTCTCGTATCACGAGACCTGCCTTGGTGGTGGCGCTAGGTCTGCGATTACACAGTGGCGACACGCGGGTCCGACATGTACTAATTGGACCGCGGCCGATTTAAGCTACCACCTAGCAAGTGTGGTGTCTGGCGGTGACACCACATTCCTCCCCCGCAAATCGGCGAACGGTCGTGAGATAAGGCTTCCGCCCGCCGTGGGGAGGACCACATGTTGACGTATGCGATGAGGCGGGGAGCCTAACAACAGGCGAGGCTGTGCCACCCGCACCCGGCCATTCGGTCCGAGGGGAGCTAGGAAACGCCTGCAAAACTAGTCCAGGGTGCACGTCAACATGCGGTGTATGCGCCCGTGAAGAGACAGGAGTGACCGAAGGATCAACCTCCATTGCGTCGGGGTAGCCGACGCGCGATGACGTCATGTGGTCCGGAGCGGGCGGGAGTTCCATGGCGGAGGACAGCTGGTCACGGGAAGCGATCGGCGGCGCGTGACCCTGGGAGGCGCTTGGCGGCTGCAACGAAGCGTCGAATGCGGGCGGCGCCGGCGGGAGAACAAGCGGCGGCGGCGGCGGCTGCTGCTGCTGCGGCGGCGGCGGCGCGTCGCCATGGGTCAAATGGAAGGCATCGTCGGTAACACCTGGGGATCAGGCGAGCCAGTAGATGGGTCCCCAGGGCGCTGCCCGGACGGCACCGTCGCTGAAAGCAGACGGGGAGCGGCAGAACCCGAGCGACGACAGAGGCGCAGCTGATTGAGATGCCGACGCACCTCACCAGAGGCCCCCAAAACCAAATACATCGCGCGGCCGAGGCAGCGAAGAATGCGCCCTGCGAGCCAACGCCGTGAACCGCGATAGTTGCGATAAAATACAACGTCGCCTGGAGCAAAAGCAGGAGTCTGCCGCTGCACAGGAACCTGATGCGGCGGATGCAGCAAAGACATCAAGGTGCGATGAGGACGACCGTGGAGCAACTCAGCCGGCGAGCGACCATCGCGGGGCTGAGAGCGATACGAAGACAAAAAGAGCAACAATGCGGCCTCCCGAGAATGCGACTCTTTCAATTTCAACATCTGTGACTTGGAAGTCCGGACCAATCGTTCAGCGGCACCGTTGGACTGTGGCGAAAACGGCGCGGATGTCAGATGTTGAATACCATTGGCCTGGCAGAATGACTGAAATTCTGCGGACATGAATTGTGGGCCATTGTCGGAAACAATAGTCTGCGGAAGACCTTCAATGCAAAAGATAGCAGACAACGCTTGTATGGTGGCGGAGGACGTCGTGGAAGACATCCGGACAACAAAAGGAAAATTACTGAAGGCGTCGACCAGAACCAACCATCGAGCATTCCAGAATGGACCAGCAAAATCAATGTGCAAGCGTTGCCAAGGGGAAGTGGCTTTTGGCCACGCAAAGACTTTCTGCGGCGGTGCGGACTGGTGTTCGGCACACGCCGGGCACGAAGAACACATATTCGTAATCGCAGCATCGATTCCGAACCAAGTACAGTGCTGACGAGCAAGTTGTTTCGTTCGCACTATACCCCAACGTCCTTGGTGAAGAAGCCGTAAAACAGAGGACTGTAACGAACGTGGGAGCACGACTCTGGACTGATCATTATCAGAACGCAACAACAAAACACCACGTCGAACAAAAAGTCTCTCCTTGTGAGCAAAAAATCGGCGAACCAACGGATCCTCGATCCGAGACTGTGACAAAGGCCATTGCGTAGCAACAAAACGTAAAACAGTAGCAAGGACAGGGTCAGCAGCTGTGGCTGTAGCGACACGACGAAAATCAATCGGAAACGATTCGACCACTTCATCGGTTTCCGAATCAATGAACATGCAAGCAAGTTCGGAAGAATCGAATGCTTTATCCTCAGCAACAGGCAAACGGGACAACGCATCGGCGTTTCCGTGCTTAGCAGTGGACCGATACAAGATATCGTAGCGGTACTGCGAGAGGAAAATAGACCAGCGAATGAATTTCTGCGCTGTACGTGGAGGTACAGGCTTGGTCGGATGAAAAAGCGATGTCAAAGGTTTGTGGTCTGTGATGATGGTAAAGTGACGACCATACAAGAAATCATGGAACTTAGTAACACCAAACACGAGAGCCAAAGCTTCTTTCTCTATCTGTGAATAATTTCTTTGCGCAGACGAGAGCAATTTGGACGCAAAGGCAATAGGGCGATCATGGGAGCCAACTTTGTGCGCAAGCACAGCACCGATCCCGAAATCCGATGCATCTACCATCAACAAAAGGGGTTTCTGGGGATCGAATGGCGTAAGGCAAGTATTAGAAAGCAACGCCGATTTCAACTGGCGAAAGGCGCGTTCGCAGTCCGTCGTCCAGAGAAACGGAACACCTGTACGGCGTAAGCGATGAAGCGGAGCTGAAATAGAAGAGGCATTGCGCCCATCCACTCACACCTTGTGATTCTACATTGTTCAATGTTCTTGCGACCTCCTGACGCAATGCGTGGGGAACATTGCGCGCTCTGAAAAATTTCGGTTGCGCGTGTCCGTCCAGTTCCAAATGTGCTTCATAGGTTTTTAGCGCAACCTAAGCCCGGTGCAAAAATGTCTGCAAATTCTTCACATACACTAGAAACACTGTCTGACGGCACAGTTTGATTCACTGATAGGACCTGATTTACAATAGACATGTTAAACAACTGAAATGAATCTAGACCAAACAAATTCACTGCAGAAGAAGAACGAAGAACGTAAAATGACACAAGTTTTGTTTGTCCCTTGTATGTTGCAAGAAGGCTGCACTGTCCTAACACAGGAATTTTCTGTCCGGAATATGTAGTGAGCTTAACATTTGCGGAACGCAACGGAGGTTTGCCCAGTTGTTTATACGTGTCGTGATTGAGCAATGAAACTGCAGCTCCGGTATCGAGCTGGAATGGTATCACTTTGCCTTCAAAGTCTAAGTCCACAAAAAGTTTATTGTCCTGCTGACGACAAGAGCGACTGTTTTGTGCAATTGGAACAGACACTGGTACAGAATCACTTGCTAATTGACGTGATTTCCGGCGACGTCGACGCACAGTTTTTGTGGGACGATCACAGTTACTGTTAGAGAAAGTGTCACTGGACGAAGCGGAATTAACGACATGAATGTCCATAGGCGAAGGTCCACGAGCCTGAGTGTCCTGGGTTCGATTCCGGCGCGAAGCAAAGGGCCTGGAATGATTGTGATTGTCTGATCTGAGCTTTTTCTGGCAAACACTTTGAACATGTCCTTTCTTATTGCAGAAAAAGCAAATAGCTTGGCGTGACGGGCAATGTTCACGCGAATGTCTAGTAGCACACCGCGGGCATGATTTCACTGCATTTGTGGGCTGGCGCGGCACACCTGGCTTAGCACGCGGCGGTCGCTGTGTCGACGTGCGCAAGGCCCGGTTACCGGGCCGCGCAGCGCGTCCAGCGGGCCGGTTAATGTTACACACGGCTGGCGAAGTTTCAAAAGATTCCTGAGCACAGTCAAGTGTGTCCTGTCTATCCAATATGTCTATCACTTGTTGAAGGGAGGGATTAACTAGTTTCAAAATTTGCTCCCGTATGCGAACATCAGAAACGTTCTGTGCAATTGCATCACGCACCATTGTATCTGAATAAGAAAGACCACAGTCACATTCAAAGGCACAGTCCCTAGTAAGTCCTTGCAATGTTGCTACCCACTCCCTATTAGTTTGACCGGCCGTACGTTTTGTACGAAAGAACGTATACCGTTTTGCAACCACATTAACTGTTTCCTTGAAATAGGCATCTAATGCAGACAAAATTTCCTCGTAGGACAGAGTTGCTACGTCGCGTCGGGGAAACAATTTCACTATCACACGGTATGTGGACACACCGACACAAGAAAGCAAAAACGGCTGCCGCTCATTACCTTGAATTCTGTAGGCAGCAAGGTGGAAGTTGAACTGGCGAGACCACTCTTGCCACGTCTCATCGGCTGCCACGTATGGTCGAAAGGGAGGTGCAACAGCGTTTAGTGGCAGCGATAGCGAAGAAGCGGCGGCGGCCGCATCGGTGTGCAGCGCACGTTGACCCTGGACGAGCTGTCCAAGGGCATCCAGTAACGCCTGCGTCTGCTGATTCTGCAAGCGATAAAATTCGGACAGTACATCTGGAGAATGTGGCGAAGCCATTACACAATTAAATGTAAGCAATCAGAACACTTTAAATCGTCGCCAATGTTGTAAACGAAGTAATACAAACTCTTTTGCTCGTCGCCAATAAATGTTGTGTCGGTAGCTGGGCCGACACCGTGAAGTTGAGATGGCTGAAAATGAACTCTAGACTAACGCTGTAGCCGATAGGGCACGCACGGCTAAAGCAGACGGGCGTGAAGTCTGGAACATGAGAACTTATAAATGAATAAGAAGAAAAGTATGTAGATGCTTATTACTTATCTTTTTATTAGTCCTTGGAATACATCTCTCTTGAATACTCGTAAGCTATAGGCACTGATACCAATGGCGCCTTGCTAGTTCGTAGCCATTAACTTAGCTGATGGCTATTCTGTCTCTCGGCTAATGAGAGAGAAAGGCTTCGTACATCTGGTCGGTAGCTAGGTTCTCGTCCAACTGGGCGGTAGCTAGGTTCTCGTACAACTGGGCGGTAGCTAGGTTCTCGTACAACTGGGGCGAGTGCTCTCTCGTATCACGAGACCTGCCTTGGTGGTGGCGCTAGGTCTGCGATTACACAGTGGCGACACGCGGGTCCGACATGTACTAATTGGACCGCGGCCGATTTAAGCTACCACCTAGCAAGTGTGGTGTCTGGCGGTGACACCACAGTGACCTACTACGTTATGGTCACCAAATTGCGTGCGACATCGATGACAGTGAGTTCAAGGAAAGCAGTGGATGGTTGCATAACTTAGTGCTACAGAGCTGCAAGACGTAAGACAACAAAATTTCAAACAAAGCGTCAACTTGGCGATGCACAACAAACTGCTGAATCGGCCCCAAAATTTGCGGGTGACATAAAAACAATTTACCGCATCGTTCGGCATGACATTTGGTTCAAATGGTTCAAATGGCTCTGAGTACTATGGGACTTAACATCTGTGGTCATCAGTCCCCTAGAACTTAGAACTACTTAAACCTAACTAACCTAAGGACATCACACAACACCCAGTCATCACGAGGCAGAGAAAATCCCTGACCCCGCCGGGAATCGAACTCGGGAACCCGGGCGTGGGAAGCGAGAACGCTACCGCACGACCACGAGCTGCGGACGGCATGACATTTGTTTTCATCTCCGACCAATTGGGATTTGAAAAAGAGATGCATATGAAAACTACCCTGGAAATTAGAGGTACTAAGAGAGTTCTATCAAGATCAACTAACTTCATTGCCCGCATCTCGTGGTCGAGCGGTAGCGTTCTCGCTTCCCGCGCCCGGGTTCCCGGGTTCGATTCCCGGCGGGGTGAGGGATTTTCTCTGCCTCGTAATGGCTGGGTGTTGTGTGCTGTCCTTCGGTTAGTTAGGTTTAAGTAGTTCTAAGTTCTAGGGGACTGATGACCATAGATGTTAAGTGCTCAGAGCCATTTGAACCATTTTGAACCAACTAACTTCATTCGTGTACAATTATGGCGACTGTTAATCTAGATACGAAATTGGCTGGAAGGTTATTTATTGTGTTGCGAGAAATTGGAGGTCTTCTGCCCCTTACGACTCTTTTTCGTGTGTGTGATCTTGCAAGGACAGAACTCAATATTTATGTCACAGCAAACAAGAGTGGGAAAATGGGCGTAAGAGAATTACAGAGCTATGATATGAACACTGCTTTTCGTCAGTAGATGGTCAAAATAACTTTATTTTTCCTCGTCTGCGTATAGAAATCATACTCCTTTAGAGCAAGCTATCCTTCTTGAAAAATGTGTGACACCCTAGTTCATACAACCTGGAACCACTGGACAAATTCAGCAGCTGGATGTTTTTTTTCCGTGCCTCTAAAACATATTAGCGCAGTATGTGCAGCTATGCTTTAAAGAATGGCCAGTTTCATGACACAATATTGCAGTGCCTGTGTTATTCCGAAGTACGATGCAATGTTCCTTCGGACATGCGTGTATATCGGACAGAACATTGATTCGTAATTCATAACAACACAGGCAGTGCAATATCGTACCCGGCCGAAGTGGCCGCGCGGTTCTGGCGCTGCAGTCTGGAACCGCGAGACCGCTACGTTCGCCGGTTCGAATCCTGCCTCGGGCGTGGATGTGTGTGATGTCCTTAGGTTAGTTAGGTTTAACTAGTTCTAAGTTCTAGGGGACTAATGACCTCAGCAGTTGAGTCCCATAGTGCTCAGAGCCATTTGAACCATTTTGCAATATCGTATTTATCCACCAACACCAGGCAAGCAACTCTCAAGTAAAATGTCTCCCCTGTGCAGGAATATAAATAATGGATGCACGAGTACAGGCTGCAGACACATAGTTGACGACATATGGAAGTTTGGGTTGGGCCGTGAGTCGTGCGCGGGTGGCGAATGACAGTTCGGCTCGCGCAGCCCTGAATCTCGGTCGGTCTCTGCATCCCGCCTATTGTTGAGCTCGAGAGCGCATTGTTTACTTCTCGCCGCGCTTTTATCTACTGAGTCCCTCTTACGAGCGAGCCACGCGGTTTTCGGCCTGTGTACCCCCATCTGAGATCCCGCCGGACGTCGTCATGTCAGTTTTAGAGCCGTATGGCAAAGTACTCAGTCACCTGGCCGAAAAATGGAAAACTTAGCGCCGCACAACGATTCCATGTAAAATACGCACCACCAAGACCTTACCAAATTCAGATCTTTATACGGAAGGATCTTACCTGGATCCGCAAGATGTCATTGGCACTCACTTTTCCGTCACTGGGAACGTTATATATGTCAATATGCGCACCGAAGAACTGTATACCGCAATTCCGAAATTGTGAGACGCCATGCGCTAAACCTCAAGTTTAAGCACCTCGGCGGACACACAGGTGATGTAGTGATTGACAGCCTCCGCTGGAGCTGATACCACCTTTCTTGCAGACATGGAAACGGAACAATGCCTACTGGTGACTCTCAACATCAATACCATCCGTGTGCGCCATAAACTGACTGTGTTACAAGATGGTAGATATAGACATTGTCCCCCTCCAGGAGATCTATGTCGAGGATTTCGTTGTCCCTTTCGGAAACACTACTCATGTCTCCCACACGTCTGACACTGGCAGTGGAGTGGCAATACTTCTCTGTGATGGCCTAACTGCTGAAGATGTTGTTTTCCTCCCTGACGTGAGAGACATGGCACTCATCTTCAATGCGCCTTCTGGATCAGGACGACGCCGTTAACAGTCCGATATCCTCTCAGATGCATTCCCATCCCTCTTTATGGGACGCCAGGATGCCTTATCTTCAGTGGGGATTTTAACACCACACTATACAAATGCGCTTGCTAAGTCGGGCAGCTAGGAGGGTGACAAAATGCATGCTGCCAAGCCAACAGGCTGCGCACCGCACCCCCTCCCCCCCCGCCCCCCCCCCCCAAAATCACACAGGCGATACAAATGCGCCTGTTACATTCCATGTCCAGCACTCTACACCATCATAACCAATCTCTGAATCGTGGACATGGGGAGTATGTACATGACGATAGGGTGGGTTTCACGCACTATACCAGCCCCTCTTCCAGTCTTATAGACCGCGTCTATCTCTCGTACTTCATTATTCAGGGCACATGAGCCAGTGAAATATGGCCTGATGCTTTTCCCGACCATGCGGTCTATATATCCACAGTCAACTTGCAATGCCACATGGTACGGCATAGGCGAGGCTCCTGGAAACTGAACGTGACACACCTACGTTCTCCTGAATGCCTACAGCTCATGGTGGTAACGTGGATGTCATGCGCCCATCAGCGAGGGGCTTACCCTACCACATTCTTTTGGTGGCTGCTATGAGCCAAGCCGGCTGTTTGGAAGGCGTTGATCAGTCATGGCAGGGAGATCGCCACCTGGAGGCGACCCTCACTAAATTTTTGCTACCTCATTATGTGTGATTGTTCTGCAATGCCACACTCACCTGCCTGTAAGCAAGCAATTAACTATGCAAGAGCGTGGGTCACAGCGCTCATGAGGTAACACCTCGAAGGGACACTTGTTTGTGTATGAACGATGGATGGACTTGACCATGAAGGGCTGTAGATGTATTACATCATCGTGGAACGCCAGCATCAGCGATGGGTGCTGAACAATGATGTAACTACAGTCGATGGTTTCTGTCTCACAGCACAATGTGCCATCATAAATGCTCTCCATGCTCACTATAGTCAACTGTTTGCAGACCACTATCATGCCCTGGACGCGATTGAGGACCTCCCTCACCTCACGTATGGCACACTACTGTGGGACGCACATATGGCATTACTTGAGGACGCGACTGAGGAGGTAGTCACTGCAGCTATACTGGCTGGTGCGCCTCATAAGTCGCCTGGACCCAAGGCCCTCCTTTAGAGTTTTACAGGACCTACCGTCAATTAGCGACGCCTGCATGGACGGACATATGCTGTGACTAGATGTCCCCTGAAGTACAGCTTCTTGGTGTCTTTCTTGAAGCATTGCTCACGCCTGTCCACAAACGAAACAGTGGCATCTTCATCAGTGACTATCGCCCCCTATCACTCCTGAACTGTGATATGAAGATCTTTACCCAGCTTTTGGCAGCTCATCTCTGGAGGTTTGCCCGATATGTGGTGCCCCACGATCAGACCTCTTTACGAGGCGGTCACAACATCTGGACTGCTTTATGTCGACACCGTGACATGATCGCGCTTGCACGGACGTGGGGCATCACAGAGGTCCTGGCCTCCCTTGATTTCAGTCATGCCTTCGATAATGTTGATCACTCCTAATTGACAGCGCTGATGCGAATAATGGGACTCCCAGACAGCTTCGTGAAGTCTAAGATCCTGTACAATGGTCGTCTTCGTCGTCCATCCTACTACAACGATTGGTGTGGCATGGATGCCCTCTTTCCCTGATCCTATATGCTCTCGACATGAAACCGTTACTTTGCTGCCTGCACCAACGCGCTCACCAGGATGACTGTTGATGGATGGACTTTTCGTTGCATGACCTATGCGGACGACCTGGTCCTCCTCCTGCGTAACAGCAATGATGTACAGGCAGTACTGGAGTAGGTGGAGTCCTACAGCGCTGCTTCAGACAGCGCCCTTACGCACATTATCTATAGGTCGTGCACTACCTGTTGAATGTGTCGCTCCCTGCAGATCTGCAACGTGGTATGATGTCTGGTATTGATTTTACAACTGACTTGCAGTGACCAGTGGCCTTTAACAGTAGGTGCTTATTACGCCAGATCCAAGCAGAGCTACTTGACCATCGACTATGAACTCTGGACATGCTGCAACAGACCCATTTTGCTAATGTTTATGTAGGGTCGCTAATTCCGCACGTGACCCAGATTTTCCTCATCCTGCTGTCAATGGCCAGATGCATTTTGGCTGTATTGGGTTCCTTTATGAACCAAGGCTTGTTATTTAAAGTCAGCTATGAGTCTCCCACCATCCCGAAGAACAAAGGGGGTTTCAAACTCTTTCACGTCCAACATTGAGCAACTGACCTCTTTCTAAGTATGTGTGTCAAGATGTGGGGTCGCACCCCAACATGCCTCACCAGTCTACCGGTGAGGATCCTTACCCCAAGCTCACTCATTGCCCCATTGCTACTGACAGACATCCCAGCGCCTTTTTCTACTGGAGCTATTTCCTTCTTGAATAGAGCTACATCAGGGCCATTCTTCTCCCTCCATGTCTACCAATGGCCAAGATAGTGTATACCTCACGGCATTCGCGGCTTCTGCCCGATGTGACTGAAGAAAAACATCCCCTCGTCCAGTGGAATGCAGTGTGGCAGGCAGTGCCTGTCCCTACTCCTGTGTCGGACATCCAATCCACCTGGTATGTGATAGTTAATGGGCAGCAGGTCTGCCAGTCACGTCTCCATCGGACCCACCTGGCGCCATCACCATTATGAACCATGTGTGGCGTGCAGGACGACGATGGCCATCGACTTGTGTGCAGTGAGTCGAGTGATGTTTATCTTTTGGTCCTCCAGACGCTGGTGTTCATCACACCAACTACTCCTGACAGCATCACTTCACAAATGATTCTCTTCCCCGACATGGACTACTTTCCGCGTGCAGAAACCTACTTGGTGACTCGGATTTGTGGGCATGCAGTCAGCTACCTGTTTGGTGACAAATTAGCCCTCAATTTCTGGCAATACCTTAACAATCGACAATGTGCAATTGTCAAGAACCCAAAGTACGAACAATATTACTTGAACTTTCTCCAGAGCACTTTACACAACCCCCTCACTGCTGGATCATCCATGCCAGGAGCAGCTGACATATGTCCCTTCTTACATTTTACAGATTCGATCCCCTCAACTGTTACTCACACACACTTCCGAGAAGACGTGCATCGATGATCTACTGATGTGGTGCCACCACGCTGGATTTTCTTTCCCGTTGATGTCTAAGGCGATCGCCAGTTCGCCAGTCTTTGCGAGGACGTGCTGGTGCATTGGAGATGGATTCACTCATGATAAAAAAGGCATCTTCCGTGAATATTCCTTTTCTTTTTTTGTAGAAATTATTGGGACTTTCTTTCTTGATGTGGGACAACGCCTGAAGTAGTGTGCGATGGAACTTTTCTTTTGCGGCTGCTTCTTAAAAATGTCGGATAAACGTGGCGGTGGAATTAGTTTCACTTTTTTGTTTTAGGTAATCAGGAATGTTAGGATATCCTATAAAAAAGGGAGGGCAGAGAACTTAAAAAAACTCAGCTCCCATGTCGGGGTTATAGGTTCAGTTCCCAGCTGATACCAGTTTTTAAACAGAGGTGGAAAAAATGGTAACACGATCGCTCACGATAGGAAGCAAATCTGGGTATGTGGCCTGGTCAGGCACAAATTGTCGTTGTCGTCAATCCTCTATACAGCTGATCGTTGCCCATATTGGCAATTGCAAATACATTTCTTGAGTTCCGCGGCAAGCTCCATGGCAAAACGTTTCGGATACGGTTACAAGTCATCACATTCCATCAGTTCTCGTTGCTCTCTTTCACCAATATGATTATATATGAACTTTTTAAGAGTAGATGCCTAGCTGAACGTCCTGCTCGGTTTGTAACTCTCAAGAAGTTCGCCAACGATCTTGATGTTGTGAACTTTCCTGATCACTGTGGCGCGCCATTTTTCATTCGGTGTTCATGATCCAAGTTAATGGTTTGTTTTGAACATTTCTTGAATGTCGACAATGTCCATTTTGTGAAGTGTAATACGTTCATCTGCACCTCCTGATGCACATGGTAGATCAATAGCAGCTAATATTTTTCCTGTCGCAACTGTTGCCACAACACTTTCAAATGAGCCTTAGTAAAGACTGAACTCGAGACATCGCACTCAATGTGTTCCTCATAAGATAGAACCGATTTGTTAGGCGGCAATAAACATGACAGCCAACGGCCTTGCCGCAGTGGTAAAAACGGTTCCCGTCAGATCACCGAAGTTAAGCACTGTCGGGCTGGGCTAGCACTTGCATGGATGACCATCCAGTCTGCCGAGCGTTGGTGACAAGTAGGGTGCACTCAGGCCTTGTGGGGAAAATTGAGGATCTACTTGACAAAAGTAGCGGCTCCGGTCTCGTAAACTGACATACGGCTGGGAGAGCCGCATCCAGTGACGCCTGTGCGCTGAGGATGACACGGCGGCCGGTCGGTACCGTTGGGCCTTGCAAGGCCTGTTCGGACGGAGTTTAGTTTAGTTTAAGAAACACGACAACACTGAGAACTCTATGTCTGACAATCTGCACAAGTAGGCCACACTGTAAGATATGATAATTGGTAAAGGAAATGTTATCAACTACTAGAGCCGTTTGCAGATCGAATAAAGAAAACAATCATTAACCGTAACATCTCTGCGGTGAGATCCGAATCGCTATCTAAAACAACTACCACATCATTAATCGAGCGCAATACCACTACATCACTACAGCTAGCGTTCTCTCTTTACTACTTTGGTGGCTACGGTAGATTGCTCGGAACGTGTAAGGACAGAGCAGTCGTAGTATAGTCGCCGAACATCCATCCTGCACTTAAACAATGAATTTTTCTTACTCAGTGTCACATCTTAAATGAGAATCAACCGGAATATTTCATCGAAATGACAAGAAAGTATGAAGTGAATGACGGCGGATAGTTCAGTGCACTCCCAGAAGTGCTTGAGTGGCTCTGAAGCGTAAATGTGTCGGAACATTCATTAGGGGATAATCGAGCTGTAATTAGTAGGTCAGAATGTAAAGAAGTGCTTAGTCGGAGACGCTAATGTTACTTTGTCCGTCTGTCGACGACAGACAGACCACAGACAAAGGCTGCTACCTTAAACAATGAATTTCGCCAAGCGTCGTGCGAGTTGTCAGTTCTTTTAAAAGGATACATCTATTTTTCTTCCCATTCCCCCTCAATCCAGGCATGTCTTCCATCACTAATCACCGCATAATTAACAAGATTTATAATCCATATCTTTCATCACAAGTGTCGTAAGGTGCAGGATCCAGAAAACTGTGCATTTTCTCACATGT
Organism: Schistocerca serialis cubense; assembly: GCF_023864345.2. Lineage (NCBI taxonomy): Eukaryota > Metazoa > Arthropoda > Insecta > Orthoptera > Acrididae > Schistocerca > Schistocerca serialis. Next base: position 231,946,761 of record NC_064640.1, read on the forward strand.
TGTGAGGCAAGTTTTATTTCAGAGAGCTGGATTCGAATTATAGTCCGTGCAGAATACTGTGACCGGTTGATGCACAGATGGCAGGGCATGTGTAGGGATAGCGATAGTGTCGGGGGTTAGGGGCAGGCATTGTAGGGCAAATGCCGAGCGTTGGAGGGGAAGCGCCGTTCTGAGCTAGAGCCTATGCTCACACTTTTTGTAAATATTAAGTGGGCTCCTCCACTTCCACACTAGTATCGTGACCATCCAAAAAGAGCTACTGTCACCTGTGCTTTCAATAGCATCTAAAAAGAATTCCGCCGAAAATGCAGCGATTTATTTTCGCCTGGCTTCTTAACAATTTATAACTTTCAGAGGAGAGTAATGAGTGGCGAAGTTTGAGTAAAATCTACACATTTACCTCGCTGCCATGTTAAAATTTGCTTCTTTTGCCAAAACACAACACAGTTTACACAGTTTCACCTCATTAATATCTTCTGCAGGCACAGTTGCGAGACAGTTCTGAAACACTGGTTTATTAAGTTTATTAATTGAGGAAAAGTAAGGTCAGTAGCTTATGAAAAACCACATCCTTAGTACAAAAAAACGTGTAATGTCTTCACTTATGTTGTTACAAAACCCATAGCATTTGTCGTCTCACCAGCTACCGATGGCCCTTAAAAATTACATTCTTTCATCGAAAAAGTCTGTAGTTATTGGAATAACACGATAGACAATGAAGTTTTACACAACAAAGATACGGTAAAGTACTCTCTTCGTTGTGTGCTATTATCTGCCAAATCGCATTTCGATATGTGAAACCGTTTATGAAATATGAGGCATGCTGTGTACATTTCACTCTGGCTTTATCGCTGGCGCGGCGCGATCGCAGATGAGTGTACTACAAGGTGCATTCAAGTTCAATGGCCTGCGATTTTTTTTCTCCAGACTGGAAAGAGATAGAAACATGCGCATTGTTTTAAAATGAGGCCGCGTTCATTGTCAATACATCCCAGAGATGGCAGCACCGTATGGCAGATGGAATTTTACCGCCAGTGGCGAGAATGAAAACTGTTTTAAATACTTAAAATGGCGACGTTTTCCTTACTTGAACAGCGTGCAATCATTCGTTTTCTGAATTTGCGTGGTGTGAAACCAATTGAAATTCATCGACAGTTGAAGGAGACATGTGGTGATGGAGTTATGGATGTGTCGAAAGTGCGTTCGTGGGTGCGACAGTTTAATGAAGGCAGAACATCTTGTGACAACAAACCGAAACAACTTCGGGCTCGCACAAGCCGGTCTGACGACATGGTCGAGAAAGTGGAGAGAATTCTTTTGGGGGATCGCCGAATGACTGTTGAACAGATTGCCTCCAGAGTTGGCATTTCTGTGGGTTCTGTGCACACAATCCTGTATGACGACTTGAAAATGCGAAAAGTGTCATCCAGGTGGGTGCTACGATTGCTGACGGATGACCACATGGCTGCCCGTGTGGCATGTTGGCAAGCAATGTTGATGCGCAACGACAGCATGAATGGGACTTTCTTTTCGTCGGTTGTGACAATGGATGAGACGTGGATGCCATTTTTCAATCCAGAAACAAAGCGCCAGTCAGCTCAATGGAAGCACACAGATTCACCACCACCAAAAAAATTTCGGGTAACCGCCAGTGCTGAAAAAATGATGGTGTCCATGTTCTGGGACAGCGGGGGCGTAATCCTTACCCATTGCGTTCCAAAGGGCACTACGGTAACAGGTGAATCCTACGAAAATGTTTTGAAGAACAAATTCCTTCTTGCACAGCAACAAAAACGTCCAGGAAGGGCTGCGCGTGTGCTGTTTCACTAAGACAACGCACCCGCATATCAGGCTAAAGTTACGCAACAGTTTCTTCGTGATAACAACTTTGAAGTGATTCCTCATGCTCCCTACTCACCTGACCTGGCTCCTAGTGACTTTTGGCTTTTTCCAACAATGAAAGACACTCTCCGTGGCCGCACATTCACCAGCCGTGCTGCTATTGCCTCAGCGATTTTCCAGTGGTCAAAACAGACTCCTAAAGAAGCCTTCGCCGCTGCCATGGAATCATGACGTCAGCGTTGTGAAAAATGTGTACGTCTGCAGGGCGATTACGTCGAGAAGTAACGCCAGTTTCATCGATTTCGGGTGAGTAGTTAATTAGAAAAAAAATCGGAGGCCTTAGAACTTGAATGCACCTCGTGCATCAGATCAATTTTCTCGAGCTTGGTGACACCTCCATCCAAGTGTAAAGAAAAATTCAATATGTTAGCTAAATTTCAGACACAACACATTTTGTAATCTGCACCAAACGCAAAATTATAGTGACCTTTTTTTTTCACTGCACACTTTTCCGAATTTCGCTTAGTGTCTTACTTCCATGTAAATATCAAAATAATTATTACCATTAACGAAATTATGGACACATTATTGGAACCTGACATATAAAGGTATAAGTAAGGCAAATATGAATTTTCTTTACCAAATAGTTTCTGTAAAATTGTTTGAGAAAGACTGAAGGGCGTGCGTCTCAATTCTGTCACCCTTTCGAACGAACGAATGAATTCGCCCAGGGCTTTGGACCAAAACTGGTCACTGCGCATCGCCCACCATATCCTGTGCGGCTATACCTTTGTGTCAAATAACCCTTTTTCCTTTGGAGACCTTAAATGATTACAATAGCATCTTCTTTTTATGTTGAATTCATTTTATCACTATTTCATATATGCGCTGGGAAAATTCTTGTACCTCGTGGCAGAAATTTGAGTTGATAATCTGTCAGACCTGTTATAATTCGGCAGCTCCCAACATAATATTGGTTTCATTTGTTACGTCATATCTGCATTGATGGACAAAGTCTCTGAGCAATCAAAGAATCTTACCAGAGTGATTGTAAGGCCCAGGGCTCAGATTCTGCTGTAGATTATAATTATTATTTTTGCAGTTACGTCATAATGGCTACATATGCGATTCTTGGTCAGTGAACACAAGCAGACAATGCCAGATGTGAACGGGTACATCACGTCACTTGTCAGCAATGAGTGTCTTTCTTTAGTATATTACTCCACAACGACACCAATGTTCTATTGAAATATTTTACAGGAGACAAATTCAGTTGAAAAGTAACTTATTTATATCATCGTGTTCTCTTTATATTCAGTAGCAATCGTGAGAAAGAAAAGAGAAAATGGTCTCACATGTAGAGAAACAATATTATCACCATTCTGTAGATGAAAGGTTCGGAGAGTCAATGAGAACAACGAGACACATGCATTTAATAACTGGAAAGTGCTTCTTCCGTGTGGGGAAAGAGGTAGTCTGATTAGCACTGCAAAAGGCAGCAGGCAGCTACTAGACAATTAGCTGACATACTTACGTAATAACCGTTCGCAGATCAATATTTCCAAATTTTCTGTTAGTCTGAGAACGCTTAGAAGAAGACTGAAAGGTCTCCAGAATCAGAGAGCTACCGTAGCGCACAACAGAAACACCTAGCAGAAAATATATACCCCATATACTTTGCAGACAATTGTAAATTCTTCGACTGGAGCAGTTCTTACATTTTTGTTCGTCCACTAACATTCATTCAATAAGAAAACAAAGTCGTCTCGGCTTGAATAATGATTAATACCTTGATAGCAATGACTCATCATCTATATACCACCATGACTTTTCAGTGTTTGTCTATAGATCCTCAGCTTGCTTGGTCTAGGTCAATGGCCTTCAATCTTTTTAGCTCGACTATAAAATCTGACATTCAGAAGCGTACCACAGGTCCCATATGTAGCGATCGTATTATTAATTGGAAACCTATATAAATTAGTGTGTTATGATCCAATAGAACAGCTGCAGTAAGGGCTTGATATGTTAGCCTTTGACCCACAAGTACTGACTGTTCAAAGTATACACCATCTGGAACACGTCGTGTCGACTTTTCTCCCTTTCAGATTGCAGTCACTCACAGCGACCCCACAGTTGTGACACTGTAATTACCTGATGGGGTGTTCTGTCGTCTTTGCGAGCGGATGGTTACTTGAATAACAGTAATTGCACATATATTCAAAAGTATTAAGCAATATGAGACGCTATCACAAATTTTTACTAAATGTTTTGAATGTCATTTTTTTCTGTGTTCTTTTCTTTTTTTTAATTTCTATTCCTTGCTACGAATATGTGCCTCTTTTGAAAATGACCGTCTCTCATAACGTGCATACAGGAATCCATGTTACTTCCTTCCGTTAGAAATGTATACCATAACCACTGATCGCCATGACTAGGGTTTCCAGATACTCCATTTTTTTCGGATTTATCCGTCTTCTTTTTTCTGTCTAATTTGGTACTCCATTTTTTCTTTCCACGGAGTCCTTACTAATACGTTTTCTTTAAGTTTATGTTGATGCATATACTTTCCTGAATTTCAGAAGAACTTTAAATACTGGCGAGACATAACATAGTTGTTTACATGGATACATTTACAATAAATCTTCCTGGTGGTTACAGATATGAGTTGGTAACACAACCAGGCACTTCTTGAGAATAAATGCGTATTGGCTACCGTCAGCCTACAGTCTGTGCTCTTAGAGCAGGAGTTTTGCTCTTAATGTTGCTTGAGACTTATCAGTACTATTTGGTGGGCTTCGTAACTACAACGTAGCCTATTGTTTTCAACTGCTGACATCCTTAGTGATCTAACAGCTATTGTAGTGCAAACTCTTTTATTTAATCATATTCCTTACTACACTTCAGTATAACATATGAACAGAAACATCCCTATAATGCACTTTCAGAAACGTTGTCATGTATGTGTGTCAGTTCTATTGGTTATGTGGGGTAAGCACTGGGAGCAGTGTACAAAACAAAGAGAGAGAGAGAAGAGAGAGACAGAGAAAAGAAACAGAGGGAAATACTTCCTTCTTTTCATTCTCGTCGCCTAACAACAAGAATCACTATCTCTTCCTTTCCCCACGTCATGGGCAGGACTATGTGCACAGACTGCAGAAGCCACAAACCACTATTGTGTAGCCGATTATGATAATTAAGCATAATTGTCAGTGTTACCTGTTTCTGTTCACCTGTAGACAGAGTGAGACGCATTTCCAATTCATTTATTTTCTTGAGAGACCAACTCGTAAGCACATATTTACGTATTTTCACCATTAGTATTAAACAAGGCAATTTACGTACCAGTGTAGTAAAATGGCTGTTAGATTAGTTTTAGAATGAGTGAATCAAGGACGTAGCAAGTATTTTGTCAAAGAGGGTCCATTTTGTTAAAGAGGAGCCTAAAGAGTCACACATTTTTTATTTTGCGCTGAAAAAAAACATATATTCCTCTATTAATCTTCTGTACATAACTTGCATTCAGGAGGCTTTCGTACAAATAGTATTTTGGCTATGAATTTAAGCAAGAAAGTTTTTCTTAAAAAGTATAACATAGTATAATCTCAACAGTACATACAGGGTGAATCACTAATTATTGCCACCAAGAATAATTCCGAAAGTATGATAGGAGCTGAAAACTTTGTGGGACAAAAGTTGCATGGGACAATGGGGGCCATAATATGACGTTTGATTTTTGTTGTTCCTAAAGGCATTTCTTCCAATAACAGATCTAATGTTTCTTGCCTGAATGTGGTGTACTTCCTACCATTAAGATTTCCTTTGATGAAATAGGGGCCCATAATTCCGTCCTCCAGAATCCCACACCATACATTCACTGACCACGGTTTTTGGTGTGCAACTTGCCGCAGCCAACATGGATTATCAATTGCCCAACAATGCACGTTATGCAAATTAACATTTCAATGGTTCGTGAATGTAGCCTCATCAGTAAATAAAATAAAATTAATAAATTTGTCAGCCATCTGACTCTGAAGTTGAGCCCATCGGCAGAATTCAATGCGATGCATACAATCCGTACCAGTTAATTCCTGGTGGAGAGAGATACAGTAAGGGTGATATTTATGGTAATACGGAACACAAACAACTCTACTCTGGCTCTTGCCAGATTCCCTTGTGATTGGACACGAACTAACACAAGGATCTCGAACCGCAGTGGCAAGAGTACCAATTTCCATTTCCTCATATAAGTCTCTAGCTCTCACTGAATTTAGTTGGTGTTCTCCGTAAATGAGAAGCATATCGACTTGCTCTTTGAAAGAATACATCATTCATATTCGCTTGATTCAACGATACTAGACTTGCCGTTCCTATTGGTGTTGTATTGCGAAACCATCAAATGGTGTTTACATGTCAATGGTCTGTTAGATGGATACTCAGTATTTGGCGAATATTTACTATTTGCACGATATACGAGAGAGAATTGTCAGAGCATGTGCTTCCATAAGTGCCAAAGTGATAAGGAATACCACTCAATCCATGATAAGAAGATTGCAGCACTGCATTGATACCAATGGTCATCACTTCAAACACCTTCTGTAAATGGACATTCATGCCACCTTTTTGACCTTCATTGACCTTCAAAGACCTTACTGTTACACATCACTGGATTCATCTTGATAGCCATTATCAGAAAATAAGTACCAAACTATAGCATCCCATTTAAAGAAATAAAGTTGACCTTCATATCTTTGGCGCGAAACCACCTAGCAACCAAAAACCAGCGTTATATTTATGGCCTCCGTTGTTCCATGCAACATTTGTCCCACAAACTTTTCAGCTACTGTCATACTTTTGGAGTCATACTAGGGGGAAATAGTTAGTGACTGACCCTGTATATACCAGGTGGCCCATCCACACCGTCCTCTGTTGACGTTAGTTAACCCCAGATACCATAGATGCCGAAAGGTTTGCCTAAGCAGAACAGTAAAGGGAACTCCACATCAACAGAGAGGAGGCCCTGCTAAATGTAGGACCAACGCTTGAATGCAAAACTTTACAGCTATAACTGGTCCTGTAGCTCATCTCTAGAAAAACTGCTTGCAGTAGGAGGGGTACCAGGCTCGATGGTGTCTATGTAGAAGAATGATTGCCTCTGACTAAAACAATATGCACACGGGCCAATGCTTATTAATTATATGTTTCAAGGCATATCAGTATACGACAGCTAATTTGTTAACATACCAGTTCATGCTTCACAATTGTCAGTATTACATATATGCTATCATATCCTTGACTGCAATAAAGAACAATGAATATAATAAATTATTGTCCTTTAAACTTATGCTACAGAGTCACAGATTTTTATTATTGCATTACTCATAATACAAATGTTCACCTGCATGTCTGCCTTGTTGGATGCATTGATGTAAGCGCCTCTCGGTATTAGCATGGGCACCACTTAACATTTCTGCAGATACTGAAGCCCAAGCGTCACGGATTTGTTCTTTTAACCCTTTTGAACCTAACAGGGCATATATGTCCCACAAGAAGTTCCAAGTAGATTGTTGGGTTAAAGGCATCCCAATTTAACAATGAATTTGCCCATTACAGTCTTTTAAACTTCCCTCCTTGTGTCTGTACTGTTGGCAGCACTTGTAAAACTGTCATGGCGGCATAGTTGCGAATAAATCACGTGTTCATGGTGATATTTGCATCGTTTGTTGAAGAAAATCATTGAAATAGAGCTAAGAAAATGTTAGTGTCATATATAAGTATTATCTACACCCTTTTATGTTGTATTGATTTATAATTCGCATGATTGTGAAAGTTTATCGTATGAAAAATAAAACAGAAATAGTGTTTTTGCGACTTGGGATGTATATGTCCCAGTAGTTCTTTTTCTTGGAACATCATTGTCCCACCAGTTCACAATATAAAGGAAACACACTCTAATAGATTTTATATTCATTATTATTTCAGAAACACTGACGCAGGACTGAATCAAGGATGGCTTCCAATATGGATAAACGTATCTTGCAGTGGCTTCATGAAGAAAATGATGACTGTGTTGATGATCCTGACTTCTCTTGCAGTTCTAAATCACATGATAGCAGTGCTTCTAACACGAGTGATTCTGATGACAGTGACGAAGACAACAATGAGGTTTCGTACGTCAGAGGTTCAACTAACAATGTAGTGTTGTGGTCAAAGGTAGATGCAGTGTTCAGACCACGAAAGAGTATGCCTCTCTCTCAGTATACAAACCAGAGACTAAAAATGAAACCACAGTTCAGAGCACAGATCCTGGAGAAATTAGGTTGGTTCTTGGTGTTATGCTTGTAATGTGTTACAATAGAGTGCCCTCATTTTCGGACTATTGGTCACACAATACTTCAATGGGAAATGTTGCTTAAAAAAGAGCAATTTCCAGAGATAGGTGCAAAGTGTTACTTTCTAAACTGTACTTCACTTTCTCTGAGAAACCAGACACAGCTGGTAAGCTTTACTACCTAGAGCCAATAGTCGCTTGTCTGAAAAACACTTTTCAGAAAGCGAGGTCGGAAAGTGCAGCACAAAGCATTGACAAGCCTATGATAAAGTTCAAAGGATGGTCAGCCGTCCTATAAAGCCAGTGAAGCTTGGGATAAAGATATTGATGAGGAGTGAGTCTGTAACAGGCTACACATATGACTTCAACATATATTGTGGAAAGGATGCAAATAATCTGGATAGCACATTCGGTGAACGTGTAGTTATGCAGCTCTCAAAAACAATTAGAGACACTAATGTAATGTTGTCATTTGATAGATTTTTTACATCAATTTGTTTGATGGGTACCTTGCCGTTTGCAGCTGTTGGTACATGTGTGGCTAACAGGAAAAATGTGCCAAAGTCAACAAAGAAACTTGCTCGGGGGGAATGTGAGTTCCTTTGCAATTCGTCTGGTACATTGTGGTATAAATGGCAGGACACCAAAGAAGTAATGTTTGTCAGTAACTGTCATTCTAATTACGTATGTACAGTGAACAGAAAAGCAAAAGATGAATCTAAATTGGTTGTAGAATGTCCAGTGGCAGTGAAACCTTATAACAACTATATGGGTGGTGTGGACGTGGCTCATCAGATGAGTACACTGTATCATTGAGACAGAAAATCTGATAAATGGTGGAAGAAAGCGTTCTACAAACTGTTGCTAACTAGTGTTGTAAATGCCTGGATTTTACAAAAGGAAATTCAACACAAGACAGTGCCACTAAAACATTTTCTAGTCAGCCTAGCAGAGCAGATGATTGCCAAGGGACAAAAGACTGCCAAGGTACAGCGTAAATCCTCAACTGGGTGCCCTTCTAAGAGAGCAAGAGTCATGCAGAATGTAGGGCTACACCTCCCTGAAGAAGGTGTGTTTTGTGTTCCAGCAACAACAAGGAAACAAGAACAAAAACTATCTGCAAAATGTGCCAGGATCCATTATGCAAAAAGTGCTTTGCAACATATCATGTGTAATTATAATAAATCAGACATGTGTAATTCTTTGATAGTGAATGTGTTCTACAAACTGTTACTAACTAGAGTAATAAAAAACTGACTGTATACATCTTGTTTTCTATATATATTTTAGTAACCGCTATTGCTATTGGGTACTGGTCGTACAACGTTTGTCCCACTCAGTAAGCCTAGTGGGACACCTGTGTCCCACGCAATAAGACTACTGGGACACCAGTGTCCCAGAGCGTAATTGCAGGAAGTGAGTTCAGAATTTACAAAAATGTATTCGTAATATTATCAAGACTCATAAAACACTATGTGGTCAAAAGAAGAAGTTTCTATATAAAATTTAAAAAATCCGTCTTGAAAGGGTTAACACATCAGGATTTTGCGGTTTTCGTAAACCCTGACTTTGATATAGCCCCATAACAAATATCCAAGGACGATTTATCTGCATTATAAATGCCAACTGCAGGAAATTTATATTTCTCCTGCACTTCTTCTAAAATTGAGTAAAACTTATCCACACTTCCCATTGATCTGGCGATGGATGTTGGGTCTAGTTTCTGTATATTAAACTTAATTTGTGCATAAAATTTGCCAACCAATCCTCTCCTGTCACCTTTGTCATAATGTTGAGTGAATGAGAAATTTCACATTGTTCTATGTATTCAAACACAAGTCTTCTGCACTGCTGTTTCATCGTACCAAAAGACATTTTTTCAATGGCGCTTAAATATGTCTTCAAATGTCTAGTTGCTCAGTGTTGAATTCTTCATGGAATCTTCCACCATGAACAGGCATCTCCTATAAAGTTTCTGTTTTAATTTAAAATTTTATATCATAAGGACTTAGACGACCTGCATAAATAAGACACACACACGCACATATACACAAACACACACACAGAAACCACAACTACACAGATGATTTTTCTTCAAACGGCGATGAAGTATTGTTTCAGGTGTACCATAAATATTTGCTGCACCTGACCAGCTGATTCTTCCCTTTTTCTACATCTACATCTACATGGATACTCTGCAAATCATATTTAAGTGTCTGGCAGAGGGTTCATCGAGCCACCTTCACAATTCTCTATTATTCCAACCTTGTATAGCGTGCGGAAAGAACAAACATCTGACATCGCAAAGAATTCGTGTCCCATGAGATCTGTTAGTTACTACTGTCCCCGTCATCTTTCTTCGTATATTTATTTAGGTCAATAATGTTGCTCTTGCATAGAGCTAACGGTTTGTGTGTCTTACAATACTCTAGTCTATAGCCATTCGCATGAGGTTTTCCACTATTCTAATAAGACCCACATAATCATCTGTGAATTTCCTGCTTTCTGCAGACAGCTTTTCTAACGTTTCCTTAGTTTTAACGAGTACCAAGTCTCCAATCTGAAAACTTGTGAGAGGGCTCTAGCGTCGTGGATTCTCTTTCTTTCCAAGACCTTTTTCCTAATATTTGCCCTTGCTATTTTCTTTTTCTGCTGCATAGCCACTTCTCTTAGTTTAGGCATTTCCTCTAGCTTGAATAATTAATTATTAGGCCTAATCCCACACATCAATTCAACAGGCGCAAATCCAGTGGCTTCATGCTTTAAGTGATTAAGTGATTAATCAATCACTTCTTCAAAATATCCAAGATAGTTGGCGAAAGCTGAGTGTTTCTTAAGACAATGTGTCCTGCAAAGTCGATTCAGTTCTTTTATTATTCCTTCCCTGTGGGAAATATGCAGAAATCTTTATATGTTCAATATTTCTATTTCTTAGTCACTCTTAAAACCTCTGAGATGTCTAACATAGCAGCAGCCAGCTTATTTTCATCCCATTCCCCTTGTAGTGGACCTTTCTTTGTATTTCCTCACTATATCTAAAAAGTCTTGTACCAGAAATTAATAAAACAATGCAGAAAGCAAAGCTACAAAATTTTCTGTTTTCAAGACCACTCACAAACTGTTATAGCACATTTTGTGACCCATGAAGTTCAGAAAATCACACAAAACAAATAAGAAGTTCTCATTATCATAAAAAAAATAGCAGTATAAAGCAAGTGCAGCAAGATGACGACTTCGTCAACTTGCCCTCGTCATGATGCACCAGTTATCTATTTTAAAAACAGTCGAATTTGACGTATGATTAACAAGACTAAGATGTAAATAAACAGCGTCTGTGAAACACCTGCTGCATGACATACTAATGTAGAATAACCAGATATCATACTTGTTAGACAAAGAGCTCGTGTTTGACGTCTTGAAAATAATGACACGTCAGGCAATGCAGACAATGTGCACCTGATGCACACTGAACTGATAGGAACGGCTTAGAGTTTTGAGTGTGAGCAGCACTAGTGGTATTCATAATGTGGTGCTACCTAGTAAACACAAACTATGTGACTAGTCATCTTGCCTCGTTCGTCATCTTGTCCCGGTCTCTCATGATGCAGCCACAAGTAATGAAAGCAATTATGGCAGTCATTTCTGTTAGAAAAGACTATATAGCCATGTCAACTACACCTGTGAATATGCATCTTGGAAAGTAGCAAACCGCCTCAGCTGTATGAAGATACTTCTTTATTGAACTCGTAATAAATGTCCAATAAAATAAAGGATTTTCACACAGTTGAAGTGTGTGTCTATCTTCCAAAATACATATTTATAACCATGTCAGAAAAAAAGTTGCAGCTGACAGATCTCGTGCCCACTACCTTATGTATGGCAGCCTAATATTTTAAACAGTTTTTGTTTCACCTGACCACAAAAAATGAGTTGTGACGGGGAAAGCAGGAGGGCGCGTTGGATCCAAAGCCTGGTTTTCATATTTATTTTTTTATTTTAGTTATTTTTTGTTCTTCATATTTAATTTTTTGTGTTTTTTTAATATATGTTGACGAGACAACATTATGTCAGCATACTACCCCCATTCCTACTAGGGGTGGGGTGGGGGTTGGGGGTGGGGGCGGAGTGTGGGAAGAGCCATACGGTGGCCCATGGTATCATGGACAGACAAAAACAGGAACTAAAATTTAAATTCAGGAAAATATTTTTAAAAATATGCATTCAGCCGTGCAGTTCTCCCTGCACACATTCAGGTCGCCAGCCTCTACATGTTGGTACGCCGCGCTATTCCAGAATGGTCGTACACATGTCAAAAACGTAAGAGGTTTGGTACACCCTTATGATGAGGGGGATTATTGATAACGCTGCGCAAGTAGTTGGCAAAGGCACAATGGTATGTGGGGAAACACTCGAGCATACTGTGAGCTTCCAGTACATGACACCGCAAATCAAATGTGGAGCTTGGGTGATCACGGAAAAGGCAGGCAGTTGTCTGACCATGGAACCACATGGCAGGATGGTGATTAGCTGGGGAAAAATGAGAAGTATGTGGGAAAAAGAGGAGATTGAGGTGGATAGTTGCTGGCGGGGCACAGAGGTAGCAGGCCAATATACAATGTAAAATTCGTTCCATTCCATACTGGGCATCTGGTATGGCAACTGTTTATTATTTCTTGAAATAAGACAATCTTGGTTGCAAAATCTTGTTTCAGTTACAGGAAACGATGCGTTTAGACCGTTTGGGGCATCATCAGGTTGGCCTATGGGTGAAAAATACTGAGGCATAGTCAGATTAAGATGAGGAAATGGACTTAATATACAAACACAAAAGAGGCAAAGTTCCATGCTGTGTAGCTGTCTCTAAAACTAACCATAACTGTGAACTTACATAAAAATTAATGTGGAAAATCAACATTCGTCCATTAATGAACCCAAATGGCACTGAGCTAAAATTTTATAAGGAACCATCATCATATCATCATGGGATGAATAAAAGCATTAAGGGGCCTGGAACTGGCAACACAATACCAAGTACTGTATAACTACAGTGTCTGCTGGACAGGAAAACTATGACAAACCAAGCAAATTTCAGCGTACACAGCATGGAGCGCTGCGTACAGTTGATTTGAAGAAACTCGTCTTACGATGATATGAATGACAAGAAGAGGATTGATTAATGGGATAGCTTGTTATTGGTTTTTATCATCTTTGACGATAATGTGGATGAGATCGCGCTTCTAGATGATTATTTTAACTCACTACAACCTCAAATGACCTTCTCTCACGAGATAATGGATGACAACAAGATTCTCAGTTACTTATATCTACAATTACAAGTAGAGGAAGATAGTGTCACAAAACTAACAACAAAAGATTCCATCACTCATTCCTCTTCTTGCCATTCATATCGTCGTAAGATGAGTTTATTCAAATCAATGACACACCGCATCACAGAACTTCCCCTATGTCAGTCCTTCATCAAGAAAGAATTAGCTAGCCTTAAGCACATCACTATCAGCAATGAATATAACCCTAACATTATACATGATCTGTATCAACAAGAAATCAATCCTGATAAATCTGAACTCCATTAGTCTGTTACCCAACAATTTTTCACCCCTAGGTCAATCTGACGGTGCCCCACAAGGCCGAAACGCATAATTCCTTGTAAATAAAAATTTTGCAACCGAGGCTGTCTTATTTCAAAGAATGTACATTGCATTAGGAACCAGACCTCATGGTGTCCTCTGACAGACAACTTGTGCAAAATGGCGATGCTGCCACACCAATATGGTGTAGTTGTCGGTTGTTAGAAAAACTGCCATTTACCAAACCACCTTGATTTCAGGCAGAAGAAGAGGTACGTGGACAATCTTCCACGCTGTCGATCACTGGATGTCCGGAGGTTGTGCCTCCAATGCATTGGTGGTGGTGGTGGGGGGGGGGGGGGGAGGGGGGATTTTACCCCAGCAACAACTTATCAAAATCATTCCCCTGTGTTGTATGCATTGTTGGAAGACAGTCGAGTCGTGTACATAACTAAGTTCGACGAAATGGGTTGAAATGTATGCGTCACCATTAAATTGTGCAAGTGGACGATTGATTGAAATGTTCAGGATCTTGTTCAGAAACAAAATGTTGCTTTATTTACCATTAGAACAGTATCTGAAATAAGTGACAGTTCAACACGAAAAGTAGTCTACTTCACATATTTTCATACGCTTATGTCATACGGTATTATTTTTTGGGGTAATTCTTCTAATTCAAAAAGGGTATTTTTGGCTCAAAAACAGGCTGTTCGAGCTATATATGGTTTAAGTTTGAGAACCTCTTGTCGACCCCTATTCAACAGTCTGGGAATTCTGACGTTGCCCTCACAGTATATATTTTCTTTAATGTCGTTTGTTGTTAGTAATATTAGCGTATTCCCAAGAGTTAGCAGCTTTCACTCAGTTAATACTAGGCATAAATCAAATCTTCATGTGGAATGCACTTCCTTGACTCTTGTGCGGAAAGGAGTGCACTATTCTGCTGCATCCATTTTCAATAAGCTACCACAAGAACTCAAAAACCTTAGCAGTAGCCCAAACACTTTTAAGTCCAAACTGAAGAGTTTCCTCATGGCTCACTCCTTCTATTCTGTTGAGGAGCTGCTGGAAGAGCTGAAAAATTATGCAAATTCCAGTGTTACATTGTTGATTTTCTTTATTTAAACTTACGAATTGTCGCCTGAATACGTTTCTTGTATTTCATTTTATCTGTTTCTACTATCGTGTTATAATTTCATGTATTGACTCGTTCCATGACCATGGAGACTTCTCCTTAATTTGGTCCCACGGAACAATAAATAAATAAATAAAAAGCTATTTCAGTTTAGAGAGAGTTCCTTTCCTTTAAGATTTAACTGTAGACCCACTCACTGCTTGCATCTGATAATAATCAATTAAAAGGAAAGTGCAATGGATAACTATTCTTCACATGTAACATGTTACTCAATGAGGCAGAGCAGAACTTCTAATTTATTAGTGAGGTTTTCAATTCATTCTTTCACAATTACAATAGAGAAAAGGGGATTGGGTTGCAATATTGATATCCTGAATTACTTTTCAACATATGGTTCGAATGATTTATTAAACAACTTGATTGAATGTGGACCAAGTACAGACAAAACAGCAGCATTTACAAAATAATAGGTTGGTGTGGTCCCCTATTTTACATGAGGATTAAGTGAAAGGGAAGTTTCCCTATATACTGAGAGTGAGTCCGCTACACCACCGATCTGGGAAGCCAAAGTTTTTTCGTTCTGTCATACACATCGAGCCTAACTCACTTACACACAAAATATTCTTACTGAAACACCCAAGAATGATATTAAATCTTCACATGAAATACACTGGTATCCAAGAGTAAAGTCAAACTGAAATTTTGCAAGGTTTCATTTATTTTGCCACAAACAGTATAATCAGGTGATCGTAAAGTAGAAACAATATGGAGAATACAGAATATAAACAACTGCAACTTGCATAATGCTAGACAAAAGCGTTCTTCGTTTTTTCCAATGTAACGGATTTACCCACACACTCCGACAACTGTTTAATGCGTTCAGTATGGGGTCTGATCACCTCTGGCAACAATACAGGAGTCCCAAATGATGGGGTATGCTGTGAATGATGTCATCAACTTCATGCTGAGGCAATAACGCCCATTATTCCTGCAGCACTGCTCACAAGTCTTAGAGAATGGTTGGTGGATGCTGACGTGATACAACCCATGACCCTAGTGCATCCCAGATGTGATCTATGGGATTCAAATCGGAAGAGCAAGCAGGCCACGCCATGTGTGAAATATCTTCTGTTTCCAAGAAAACATCAACCATGCGTGCTCTATGAGGTCCAGTATTATATTCCAGTAACGAAGTCTTGGCCCACAGCACCTCGCAACAACCACACGTGAGGTCCCAAGATATCGTCATGATACCTGAGAGCAGTTAAACATTGCCAGTTTAACCATACAATTTCTCAAAGAGGTGTTTGAGTGATCAACATAATCCCTGCCCACACCATTAGGGATCGTCCTCGATATCAGTCTCTTTCCACAATGATTGGGTCCTAAAATCCTTGAGATCGGTCTCTTTCTGCAATGTTTGGGTTCTGAAATCATGTTTCACATTCCCTCCAGGTGCGAATCCATCGACAGTCACTGTCCAGACCAAATCGGGACTCATCTGTAAAAATAACTTTGGTCCACTGTTCGTCCGTCCAGGTGGCATGTTAATGGCTCCGATCTAGATGTTCCCTTCTGTGAAGACGCATCAGAGGTGCACATACAGCAGGTCTCTGACAATAAAAGCCACCCTTCCAAAGCCTTCTGTGCACTGTTTACCTCACTACAACGTGTGCAGCAGATGCTGTGAACTCAGATGCCAGTTGTCGAGCAGTACTAAGGTGATACCATCATACCCTTACAGTGAAATAATGGTTCTCTCTTTCTGATGTTACGCTTTGCCAGCCCTGTCCAGGTCTTTGGGATACAGTTTCTATCCCTACAAACTATCACATTTGGAAAACCATACCTCAGTTTGTGACTGTCCTGCTTCCATTCTCCCCATGGCCCTCGACCACAGGGAGCATGGTAGGCGTCTTCTCTATACTGCACCGTGTGTGACTAAGTACATAGCGATTGTAGATGTAGGACTACCCGAAAAACACTATCCCGTTTGATAGATGCCCTGATGTCATCGTTGGTGTGGTAGTCCATTGAATGGAATGCCATCTTCCATGCAGGACACGATCGTACAGACATCTGTTGACATTTTGCATGATTATATCGCGAATTAGACACAGAAAGGGAAAATAGTGGTTTGTTGTTTTAGTTTTGGACACCAGTGTAAAATGATTGAAATTCATACACTAAATAATTCAGACACCTCCATCTGTGGGCTTCCCACATATCAATCCATACTCACAGCCTCCTACATAACAGTAACCCCCCCCCCCCCCAATGTTGCTGCTTCTGCTACACCTGTAGTGAGAGGCACCAAAGATGCAGACGTCCTACCTGCGAACCTAAATCTGTTGTGTGCTGTTGTACTGGCTCTGATAACCAAGGTGCACCTTTCTGCCTTTCCACTTCTCCCAAAGCTGTTGGAAAAACTGGAGGAGCAGACGAAACTACATTAGTAGGCAGCCACTGGCTACTCTCATGAAATCTCACTCTCATTCGTTTCGATCACATGCCACAGGCAGGCAGCGTGCATGCTGTTTCACAACAGTTGAACATCCCACGGTGACAGTATAGAAGGTGCTTCAAACCATTCTCAAATTGTATCCGCACAAGATCCATATCGTACAGCTGCTTGCACCACAGGATGCACAACGACATGTTAACTTTACTCTCCACTTTCTTGTAAGGATTGAAGATGACAATGGCTGGCCCTGGACCATCCTGTGGACAGACAAAGCTCATTTTTCTGTGACAGGTGGGCTGAACACACACAGAATCGCCAAGTGTGGGGATCTTAACCTCCAGTCACTGTGCATGAAGGATGTCTATGGTGAACGCGTCACCATATTGTGTGGCTTCACGGCTGTATTCATCATTGGCCCATTCTTTTCTGAATAGGTTGGTGCTCAAAGACCAAAGACATGTACTGTAATGTGACGCCAGCGTTGCTGCGATATGCTTTGCCAGCATGTCATACCCACCCTGCAGAAGAGAGACACATTGAACTCAACGGTTTTCATGCAAGATGTGTCCCCACCGCACATCAATCCTGAAGGTCACCTGTTTCTCCGAAACACATTTGGAAATGATTGAATTATCAAATGATCGTTTCCAAACACTTGACCTGCATGGTCACCTGATCTCACTTCCTGTGATTTCTGGTTGTGGGGCTACCTGAAGGACAGGGTTTACCAGGGTAAGATTCACACATGTGCTGATCTGAAGCACAGCATATAGAGAGAGGTAACCAGCATACCTACAGGCGCGCTTCGTTCTGCTGTGCTGAATGCAATCCTGCACTTTCAGACTCTTCTGGACACTGATGGGCAACATATTGAGCCCCTTTTGTACCAGTAATGATACTGGTATGTAATGGTATGATGTACCATTGCAGCAAATTAAAAGTGTTTCAATCGAACTGATTATACATTATTTCTCTTCCCCATATCCTTGACATTATGCTAGCAAGTTTGTTACTCATATGGTAATTAGTTTCCATGTTATAACGTGTTAAATAGGGAAAGTTTGATCATAGCAACCCGGTATATATATAAGAGGGATCTGATGGAGACCTCTCAATGTGAGATAGCGTTGGAGCAATATACGTCATGTTGACTAGTGGGGCAGGTGAGTCTCGGGTGAGGATTTCCAAGATGTATGGCAACCTTTGGCAGGAGGGAGGGTGAGGGTTTTGTATTAGAGTTTGAAGACAGTGCAAGCCGATATGAAGTACCCATGGGCTTGCTGGAGTTGACGTCCCAGGATCGATGGTAAAGTGAGTACTTGGGAGGCATGGATCAATTTAGGCACCACATACGTTTTGACATAAGTCAGTCTCTGTAGCGGATTCAGGCTGCACAGTAGGTTGCAGTGAATGTGGTAATGGATGGACTGCAGCAATCAATGATTATGACATTGTGTGTTCCTGTGGGCTATCA
The DNA here is from genome assembly GCF_023864345.2 of Schistocerca serialis cubense. Taxonomy (NCBI): domain Eukaryota; kingdom Metazoa; phylum Arthropoda; class Insecta; order Orthoptera; family Acrididae; genus Schistocerca; species Schistocerca serialis. Next base: position 231,965,592 of record NC_064640.1, read on the forward strand.
TGTGAGAATTAGGAGGTCATCCACATAGGCCTGGCAGCAGAACATGTGGGTGTGCAATATAAATCCTGTAAGATAGAGTATGAGGTCATTGATGAGAGGCTCAAGGTGATCATGTACAAAATAGTGGACAGAGGATATCCCTGCCTGACCGAACACTGGGCTGGGGCTTGTCCAGCCAGTCATTCATTCATCTGGACCAGACATGCCACTGAAAAGTAAGGTAGGAATGGCGTCTCTGAATGGTGGAAGATACCTAGTGCATTCCTCCACCAAGAGGAAAAAACTGGCAGGCCAGTCAAAGGCGCTGCTACAACCTGTTGACACCAGCGCCACACAGAGACAGCAGGATGTGGCCAGTGCAATAAGGTCCTGATGTTCACCAGTGGCCTTCAAGAGGGTGACCCTGCCACCTCGCAATGTTTGTCCTGGAGAAAGTGTTGCAGGTAACACTGCATGCATACATGCCACCAAGAGACACACATATATTTTATAATCCATGTTGAACAATGTGAGGGGGTGGAAGTTGATGGCGTGGATTTTCCCCATTGGTTTGGGCACCAGTATGAGAATGAAACTGAGAGAGTTGATGGCATAGGAAAGGAAGGATTGAACAACTCCTGGAACGTCTCAGTCCAACATGGAAGCATCAGTGCATTGGAGGCCCAACAAAATTCAACTGGAAGGATGGGTATTTGTTCAGCATACCTTTGGTCGTTGTATCCACCACCTTGCCCACTGTGAGTGCTATCACCAGGGAAGTTACCTCCTAGTTGTTAAGGGTGTAGGTGAGGAGTTGAAGAACATTGTCATAAACCACCACCACTACTGGTTCTTCGTCACAGAAACGTCGGTAAAGATCAGCAAAGGCTCAGACAACTGCTGCTTGAGTGCTGACGTGATTGCCAGTCTGAGTGGTAATGACAGAGATGAGGGAACATTGCCGATGGCGGAGGTCAGATGTGACATGAAGCATGGATGGAGGTTGCTCATCAGTGGCGTCGAAGGTGAGACCGCACCACCACGCATTGTAGTTTGTTGCGTTGAAGGGACAGGAGATTGGCTTTGAAACGTTGGCATTCGCAATGGACATATGATGACAGTGGAAGAACATCGAGTTAACATACGACTGTGTAGTGATAGTGCGCAGTATCCCAGTGCCATGGTGACACATCTCTCAGTGCATTCTTTCCCTTCTTTTATGTGAAATTTTATGAATATATTTATATTTTATTTACCTTTTTAGAGTTTTACCTGTGAGTTTCTCCATGTGTACAGCTTCACATTTTGTACTAGTACTTTCCTGGTGTTCAGACTGGTTTTTGTAACAGTCACATTCCCAATTGAGGCCATGAAGTGACAAGCTTAGTTTGTGCCATATGAAGGTCTCCTTATAATTTGAAAATTATAAACTCTAACAGCAGCTTACAGGACAGATACTTTTCTTGATTCTTCTAATAATTTCCGGGTATGCAGCCGGATCCCATCGACATTCTGCCACGATATTTCGGCCAAGAGACGTCCGGCCATCATCAGGTGAGTACACAACTACTGAAGAGCCCAGGTGCAGTCGCAGTATTTATGCCGAATCTCGCGCATGCGAAATGTACTGGCATCCTACAGCGCATGCGTCAGGTGCTGACATGCGCAGCATAGCCGAGTTGTACGTGCTGCCCTCGGTGGTGAAAATAAAGGTTCATCTAGTCATTGAGTATCGAATGACACTGTCGATTCCGCTGTGATTGCATTTCAGTAAAAAATTTAGTGAACACAGCAACCTGGATCTTTTCTCACGTAATTTATCCAGTACATGGATATCCTGAACCATCTCCTCCCCGTAAAGGTACTTGATGTGACTTCTGAAATTTTCCCGGCGTATTACTTCTTCTAATAATTTCCGGGTATGCAGCCGGATCCCGTCGACATTCTGCCACGATATTTCGGCCCAGAGACGTCCGGCCATCATCAGGTGAGTACACAACTACCGAAGAGCCCAGGTGCAGTCGCGGTATTTATGCCGAATCTCGCGCATGCAGGTGTTGACATGCGCAGCATAGCCGAGTTGTACGTGCTGCCCTCAGTGGTGAAAATGTCAACACCTGACACATGCACTGTAGGATGCCAGTACATTTCGCATGCGCGAGATTCGGCATAAATACCGCGACTGCACCTGGGCTCTTCAGTAGTTGTGTACTCACCTGATGATGGCCGGACGTCTCTGGGCCGAAATATCGTAGCAGAATGTCGACAAGATCCGGCTGCATACCCGGAAATTATTAGAAGAAGAAATACTCCGGGAAAATTTCAGAAGTCACATCAAATACCTTTACGGGGAGGAGATGGTTCAGGATATCCACGTACTGGATAAATTACGTGAGAAAAGAGCCAGGTTGCTGTGTTCACTAAATTTTTTACTGAAATACAATCACAGCGGAATCGACAGTGTCATTCGATACTCAATGACTAGATGAACCTTTATTTTCACCACCGAGGGCAGCACGTACAACTCAGCTATGCTGCGCATGTCAGCACCTGACGCATGCGCTGTAGGATGCCAGTACATTTCGCATGCATGAGATTCGGCATAAATACCGCGACTGCACCTGGGCTCTTCAGTAGTTGTGTACTCACCTGATGATGGCCGGACGTCTCTGGGCCGAAATATCGTTGCAGAATGTCGACGGGATCCGGCTGCATACCCGGAAATTATTAGAAGAAGAAATACGCCGGGAAAATTTCAGAAGTCACACTTTTCTTGATCTTTGTCATCCAACAAGAAAAAGTAAGATTGTAGCTAAGCTTCATTTTCAATTGATACCTCAATGAGTGCTGTTTCTGGCTTTGTCCTTCTACTTTCCTAGTTTTACTTTTAGTCATACAGGACAGTTTATAAATAATTATTGTAATAGGTCTGTAGAACATTGTGGTCGAGTAACACTACTGGGAAAAATATTAAGAGTGTGTGTTATCCCGAACACTAGATCTTCTGCAAATACACAATGCATTGTGGCGAGATCTTAAACTCCTGATGGATTTTCACACTTTACCTCATCAGTTAAATGGAAATTAGTAATATTTCATGTGTTTTCCTACCAAGGGACTTAGAGTGGTATTGAATTAGTGGACCATACTTTTCCCCAATGTTGTTCAATGACGTCGTGAGCAGCGTTCTTATGTAAGATAATATGCAATAAAACAATCTATCTGTTCTTAGCAGAACTACAATAGAACAAAACCTGCTTCAAACTAATGAAAATAGCTAGATATCTTTTCATTTTTGCGCAATCAGACTTCAATGCAAAAATTGTTATTTACTTTCCCAGATAAGGAATGCACACCAAATGCTGGTCTATATTTATATGCCAACTAGCACTACAGCAAATAATGTAACACCCGGAGGCCATCTGCAACATGCTTCTGTGTAAGAGTGTAATTGGATATTGACTGCTTGGCGGACAGTATCAGAACAACTTGTCATTAAAGTTTTTAAAACATGAATTTTACAATCATCTTGACCAGACTGAAGTCGTTCTCCTTTGTAATAGTGACTCTGAGTAGCATTCTGGATCCTCTAGCAAAGGTGAGGAATTAGATGCTGGTGATGCTGAGATGTAATTGTGATTCATATGGGTGAAACTGATACCTTGGAGTAAATGGCTCCCATTATATTATGTTTCAGTGTGTTCAGATTTAATGTACTTGTAGCTATATACCTGCAGCAAAACCAATAAAAATTTCTTGTTAATCTATTCAGTGTTGCGTGAATTTTGCCTCCATCTCTCTCAGCTAGATTTGATTACAGTTCTTCATTTGTGTAACCACAGTGTTCGTAAATGCTTTATGCTTGTTGAAGATATTTGAAATACATATTTTCAACTATATAAAATGTGGAAACAGACAACATTTCCAGATGTAATTGAAAACCAGACAAGAATAGTACAACTGACAATGTTTTCAGTAGATAAAACAGAACATGTACAGTAAAATATATACACATTTAGAAGTAGGAAACCAGTTTTCAGTTACCTATGATAACAAATTTTATTTATGCAGTAACTGCTACATATCTGCAACACACAGTATTTTCATTCAACACATCATCAAATTTAAACCATATGAAATTCAGATATATGTGACATTCCTGTGGTTTGGAATCCCCTATGTTACATAGGTCTGCTTCTGTTTACATGAGCACATAGATGCATTGAGGACACTATCACCTGCTAACTATGCTTTGTTGCATTGAAACAGTTGTCAGTACTAAGTGAAGCCATTCAGTTTACAACGGAACAGCAATTCACATCAGTCACCATGCTATGACTCTTTAGAAAGTGAACAAGTTGTACAGACAAGCTGATGCAGTTTTCTTGAAATAAAGTCACTTTCCTCTTTTTGAGAACAGCTACTGTATTAACACTTTTGCTCCTGCTACACCAGTCCCCAGGTGTTGTGGATATGACGCTTGTGTTTTCCTACAGTGCTATGAATGGCTGAATGTGTCCTGAGCTGCCAATCTCTCACTGCTGGTGCAAAATTACTTCCATATCTCATTTGCAAAAACCTCATTTCAATATGACGATTTTTATGACCACATGATTCGTGATGCACAAAGATGTGGATGGACATTGTGAATTGTGAATTGTGGTTTATTAGTCTCACAATGTACATAATCTAAATCATTTGATTTAGGTTACAGGAGACACGTCAAAATTTTGGTAAAGTTTTGCCATATACATACAACACCTGATTTTAACAAATGGTACCATAACAATAATACAATATACGAGGGCAGTTCAATAAGTAATGCAACACATTTTTTTTCTGAAACAGAGGTTGTTTTATTCAGCATTGAAATACACCAGGTTATTCCCCAATCTTTTAGCTACACAACACTATTTTTCAACGTAATCTCCATTCAATGCTACGGCCTTACGCCACCTTGAAATGAGGGCCTGTATGCCTGCACGGTACCATTCCACTGGTCGATGTCGGAGCCAACGTCGTACTGCATCAGTAACTTCTTCATCATCCACGTAGTGCCTCCCACGGATTGCGTCCTTCATTGGGCCAAACATATGGAAATCCGACGGTGCGAGATCGGGGCTGTAGGGTGCATGAGGAAGAACAGTCCACTGAAGTTTTGTGAGCTCCTCTCGGGTGCGAAGACTTGTGTGAGGTCTTGCGTTGTCATGAAGAAGGAGAAGTTCGTTCAGATTTTTGTGCCTACGAACACGCTGAAGTCGTTTCTTCAATTTCTGAAGAGTAGCACAATACACTTCAGAGTTGATCGTTTGACCATGGGGAAGGACATCGAACAGAATAACCCCTTCAGCGTCCCAGAAGACTGTAACCATGACTTTACTGGCTGAGGGTATGGCTTTAAACTTTTTCTTGGTAGGGGAGTGGGTGTGGCGCCACTCCATTGATTGCCGTTTTGTTTCAGGTTCGAAGTGATGAACCCATGTTTCATCGCCTGTAACAATCTTTGACAAGAAATTGTCACCCTAAGCCACATGACGAGCAAGCAATTCCGCACAGGTGGTTCTTCTTTGCTCTTTATGGTGTTCGGTTAGACAACGAGGGACCCAGTGGGAACAAACCTTTGAATATCCCAACTGGTGAACAATTGTGACAGCACTACCAACAGAGATGTCAAGTTGAGCACTGAGTTGTTTGATGGTGATCCGTCGATCATCTCGAACGAGTGTGTTCGCACGCTCCGCCATTGCAGGAGTCACAGCTGTGCACGGCCGGCCCGCACGCGGGAGATCAGACAGTCTTGCTTGACCTTGCGGCGATGATGACACACGCTTTGCCCAACGACTCACAGTGCTTTTGTCCACTGCCAGATCACCGTAGACATTCTGCAAGCGCCTATGAATATCTGAAATGCCCTGGTTTTCCGCCAAAAGAAACTCGATCACTGCCCGTTGTTTGCAACGCACATCCATTACAGAAGCCATTTTAACAGCTCCGTACAGCGCTGCCACCTGTCGGAAGTCAATGAAACTATACGAGACGAAGCGGGAATGTTTGAAAATATTCCACAAGAAATTTCCGGTTTTTTCAACCAAAATTGGCCGAGAAAAAAAATGTGTTGCATTACTAATTGAACTGCCCTCGTAAAAATACACATACAATAAAAACTAACAATTAATTACAACAACTGATTTTAACAAATGGTATCATAATAATAATACAATTTTGTTATACATACGATAAAAGACTGACAATTAATTACTCCTTGCTCAAATTATCATGTCATCCTCTATCAATTATTCTACTGAATAGTAGCATTTATCCCACAGAATCTGCTGTAGCCTTATTTTTAGACTCTCTGGCTTCATATTAAATATATTTTTGCCCATTAGCTTGTTATATATTGTCATCCCCATATACTGTGGAGTTCGTGCATATAATTTCAAATGGTGTGTGGGTAACATAAAATTATTTTTATTTCTTATGTTGTACGTGTGGCTAAAATGATTTTCCTCAAATAATTTTTGTCTGCTGTGTACAAAGGTTATAATTTCATAAATGTATATGGAGGGAACTGTTAGGATTTGCAGGTTCTGAAATAATGGGTGACAAGATTTTGTTTGTTGTGCACTACACATGTATCTCATAATTTTCTTTTGTGGTTTCAGTATTCGAGATACACTACTTGAATTTCCCCAAAAATGATACCATACCTAATGACATATTCAAAATAACTATGATATGCTATTTTTCGTGTATTCATGTCAGTAGCGTTTGCTAGTATTTGCATTGCAAATGCAAAGCTGCTTAGTTTATTTGATAGGAACTCAATATGTGTACTCCAGTTTAAGTTGTTGTCCACATTTAGTCATCAGAATTTGACTGTGTTAACTTCTTCCGTAGGATGATTGAGATGATGTATTTTAAGATCCACACATTTCAAATGTTTGGTTTTGAAATGTACCATATTGGTTTTTGCAATGTTCAGTTTCAAGCCATTTAACTGGAACCAGTTTTCTAGAGTACCCATTGTGCTCACAATGGAGCTCTGAAATTTTTCTGCATCATCTTCAATTAAAACAGAAGTGTCATCCGCAAACAGAACTGATGGGGAATTCATATTTATGGGTAAGTCATTTACATAGAATAGGAACAGGATTGGCCCCAAAATGGGGCCTTGAGGCACACCTTGTGATACTGTACTCCATTTAGAATAATAATTCATTGCATTTGATGTGACACTTACCCATTGCTTTCTGTTGTGCAAGTATGATGTGAGCCATTTCAGAGTTTTGTCCTTAATCCCATATTTGTTTAATTTGTAGATAAGCAAGTCATGGCTCACCAAGTCAAATGCTTTTGAAATATCGCAGAAGATACCTGCGACTTTACTCCTCTGATCCAATGATATGCATATCTTCTCAATAAAGTTATTTACTGCATCCAGTGTGTTTTTTCCTTGTTGGAATCCAAATTGTTTACTTACAATAATATCATTTTTTATGATAAAATTTTTGATCTGATTTGCAGCTACTTTCTCTAACACTTTTGACAGGATTAGGAGAATAGACATAGGGTGATAGTTTCCCATATCTTCCCTCGACCCTTTCTTGAACAGAGGTCTCACTTCGGCATATTTTAACACATCAGGAAAGCACCCTTGTTCAAAAGATTGGTTGATTATTTTAGCTAGCGGGGAGCTATTATGTCATATACTGCTTTAGTCAATTTACTTAGTGTCCCATCCCACCCAGCAGAATTTTTATTTTTTAATGACAATATAACATTTTTCACATCCTTTATTGTGACCTTTTTAAAATCTGTGAGATACTCAGCTTTTTGGTCGAGTCCAAAGGGATTTACTTTACTCTGATATCCTGCTACATCAACTTCTGACTTTGCTACATTTATGAAGAATTCATTTAAACACTCTGATATTTGAGCTGGGTTTACAACAACATTATCATCTACTTTAATCTTAGTTATTTCATTACTACTGACTTTAACACCTAACTCTTATTTGACAACAGACCACACTGCCTTTGTCTTACTATTATGTTACAAAATAAACTTATTGTTTGCCATTTGTTTTGCTGCCTTTAGAACTTTTTTGAATATGGCTTTATAATGTTTTACATACACAGCAAAATGTCTGTTTTTGTTATATTTCAGTTAATTATGTAGTTGCCTCTTTCTGGCACTAGAAATTTTTATACCCTGAGTTATCCATTTAATCGTCCTAGTCGTTTTGTTACATTTGGCGTTAAGTGGAAAAGTTTCATTAAATATTTCAAGAAAGCTACCAAGGAATTTGTTAAAGTTAGTACTACTTGAGATACAGCTGTCATAAGGCCATTCAACCTCTCTTAACTTATTGCTAAACATAGTTAGGGTTTTTTCATTGAAGTTCCTTTTCATGTGGCTTTTCTTACATGAAATTTCTTTATAGAGTTTTGGTAGTTCAATGAATAATGCGGAGTGGTCAGAGATTCCTAAATCTAAGCAAAATTTATTAACATCTTCAAACACATAATTTGTTAAAATATTATCAATACAGGTCGCTGACTGTGCATTTATTCTAGTGGGTTGCATGAAGTTTGCTTTGAAGCCAAAGTTTTTTATTAAGTCATTGAATTTGGACACATCATTGCTGTCAGCTACGATATTAATATTGAAATCAGCAGCTATTATAATATTTTTCCTTTATTAAGATTTTGAAGAAGGTACTTAAATTTGATCAGGAAAGCTTCAATTGTAGTTTTGTCTGGTACTCTGTAAATAGAAACTACTAAGACATTTAGGTCCCTTAACTCAATACAACAGCTTTCAAATATACATTCTTCATTCAAATGATTAAAATCATTCCTTACTTCATATTTCATGTCAGAATGAGTAAGTATGCAAGAACCTCCACGTGATTTCTCTCGTCTACAAAAACTGTTAGCTAATTCGAAATTTTCGATTTTATTGAGAATTTTTATATTACCACATGTAAGCCAATGGCACATGCGACTGTCCTTCAGATATAAAAGCCAATAACAACAACAAAATGATAGATCATTCTTCTCTCCATTTGAATAAAATTTCAATACTGTATCTACATTTCATCCACTGCAATGTATGAGCTAAATTCAACCATACACAAAGTTTACAAAATGTATTTTTACCTCTGCAAAATCTTTACAGTTTCACACAATATTGTACTTAATTCGATTCAGCATAGTAACTATGGCATACGACAAAAACAAAGATCAAAATCTTAAAAATTCAGGTAAGGTCCAAGTGATGCAATATGAATAAATAATGTTTTGACAATAAAAGTGTACAGGTAATATTCATTATACAAGGGTGAGTCAAATGAAAACCTTAAATTTCTTTTAATACTTTTTATTGTGCAGAAGTGGTACAAAGCTGTATCATTTTTCAACATAATCTCCCCCACACTCAATGCAAGTCCTCCAGCACTTACAAAGTGCGTAAAGTCCTTTAGAAAAATGTTCTTTTGGTAGTCCGTGCAACCACTCATGCACCGCATGGCATACCTCTTCATTAGAACGGAACTTCTTTCCTCCCACTGCGTATTTGAGTGGTCTGAACATATGGAAATCACTTGGAGCAAGGTCTGGTTAGTATGGTGGATGAGGAAGAAACTCAAAATGCAGGTCTGCGATTGTTGCAACTGTTGTATGGGCAGTGTGGGGCCTTGCGTTGTCATGTTGCAAAAGGACACCTGCTGAAAGCATTCCATGTCACGTTGATTTGATTGCAGGCCGAAGATGATTTTTTAGGAGATCTGTGTATGATGCACTGGTGACAGTGGTCCCTCTAGGCATGTAATGCTCAAAAATGATGCCTTTTTTGCCCCAAAAGAGAGTCAGCATAACCTTCCCTGCTAATGGTTCTGTTCAAAACTTCTTTGGTTTTAGTGATGAGGAATGGTGCCATTACTTGCTCGCTCTCTTCATTTCTGGTTTGTGGAAGTGAACCCAAGTTTCGTCCCCAGTAACAATTCTTGCAAGGAAGCTATCACCTCCTCGTTCAAAGTGCCAAAGAAGTTCTTCACAAGCATCAACACGTCGTTCTCTCATTTCAGGAGTCAGCCGCCATGGCATCCATCTTGCTGACACTTTGTGAAACTGGAGCACATCATGCACAATGTGGTGTGCTGACCCTTGACTATTCTGTAACCATGCTGCAATGTCATTCAGTGTCACTCGGCGGTTTTCCTTCTCTATGGCTTCAACTGCTGCAATGTTCTGTGGAGTCACAACTCGTTGTGCCTGACCTGGACGAGGAGCAGCTTCCACTGAAGTCACGCCATTTGCGAACTTCCTACTCCATTCATAGACTTGCTGCTGTAACAAACATGCATCACCATACGGAACCTCCATTTGTCGATAAATTTCAATAGGTTTCACACCTTCACTATGCAAAAACTGAATAACAGAACACTGTTCTTCCCTGGTGCAAGTCGCAAGTGGGACGGCCATCTTTATATTAATACTGCAACGGTATGTGTGCATCTGCATTATGCTGCCACCTCCAGGCCATTCTGCACGCTGTTTGTAGCATGCTTACCAACTTACAGAATAACGGTGCAAAATTTCGATTTGTTATCACAAATTTAAGGTTTTCATTTGACTCACCCTTGTATTTACAGGTAATGTTCATGATATTGGTGTTGCACTCTATAGCAAAAGATTCTTAATTTTTGGAGGTGATAACTTTGCTGCAGAAAGTCTTGGGTCACTACCAGATGTACACCAATTAATCTGTTGACAACACCTCTTTATTACACACCTATATACAACAACTGACTGTCACAACCTCCCAAGAACCAGAACACATCAGATCATACTCGAACCGCATTTAGCCCTCTCTCAAGGATTTGGACAAGGTGTATTTATAAATCTTTTAACAATTATATTTTTTGACATTATTATGTTATTTCATGTTTTATGTCACAATTGCAATGAGTTAATCCATAAAAAACTGACATTACACAGTTTTAGTAGAAATTAAAATGAGTAGAATGATAAATCATATTTCCAAAATTAATGATCTTTTACAAGTGCAATTTTGAAACATACATACAGTTAACAATTAAGTTATTATTATTCAGTCCAGATCATTCTCGAATATCTTTATGTAATTTAATTAATTATGCAATTTTATCAAACAATTTTGAGCTCGTAATGTTTCTACGACATCAAAATCACAATTCAAATGTTCAAAATGACTTTTTAGAACAATTGAAGGCTAAAATGTGGAATAATTATGTATATCACCAAATCTTTAAATTGTGTTACAAAAAATTCATCAGTCGTTCTTTTAACATTATTTCTGATACAAATTGTCTTTCTGAATCAAGTTACATCTCCAGTTTAAATGAATCTTCTCTAGTTTTCATAATATGTGGACATTGCAATGAATTTCTCTATCAAATGTTCCAGAAACATTAATTATGTCCTGACTTGTAAAGATACATAAATGTTAAGATTTTCCAAAATTAATGGTTTACACAGTTAAGCTGTGTTATGGTATGTCAGTCCACTGGAATCTGAATAACAGTACGGACTGCCACAGACTGTGGTGTGGAGAGTAGGATGCACACATGATGCACCATCAGGATCCACTGCTAACTGACAAGTGGTAGTTCACCAGCGTTACCACAGAGACTGGGAACTGGACTCGTCCTATAGGCTCTTGTTGCCAACTGAATCAGTTACCTCAAGATAACATCGTCGAGCAGAAGAATAAACCATGCAGTCATAGTCAAGGCAGGATACCATAAACTTCTTTTAAAACTGAAGCAGGCATGTTTGGTCTGCTCCCCATGACCTGTGCCTTCAGATGTGGTAACCACATGAGGCATTCATTGAAAGTGACACCCAAAAATTTCACTGAACTTTTAAAATTAACAACAGTGTACCTCACTGTAAGAAGAAACAGATTAAAAGAGCGACAAGAGTGATTAAAATTAACACAAACACATTTTTCTTGGGAAAATTTAAAACCTGTACAATCTGTCCACTCTTCCACTCACCCTATCATAACCTGTAACAGACAAACAGACATTGCAATATTTGAGGAGGATTAGAAGATGGCAAAATTGTCCACAAACAATGCACACTGAATAGGAGACTGAACTGTGGCAACAATTAACAGAGTTACACTTAAAACAGATCACTGAAGGACCTCATTTTCTTCCTCAGATCACTCTGGATGAGCGCCACCAATCAGATATTGAAAAAATTATATGGAAAGAAAGGACTTTATGAAAATTGGTAACCGTCCTCTGAAGCTCCATTGGTGAAGCTCTTCCAGGATGTGATGCCTCCAAGTAGTGTCATAGGCCCTCTCAAGACATCAAGAAGGCATCTACGAGATGCTGTCTGCATAGGAAGGATCGCTGGATTTTGGACTCCTGCAGGGCATGGTTGTCAAGGGTTGAATGTACCTCCAAAACTCACACTGAGAGGACTAAGTAGGTCTTGCAATTCTAGGACCCAAATCAGATTGCAGTTGACCATGCACTCTAGTGCCATTCCTATGCAACTAGTGAGGGCCACACTATGGTAACTATTGGACTAGATGCAGTCCTTTCCTGTTTTCAGAAAGAGCAGTAAAATTGTCTCCTTCCAACAGCCAGCAAAGTCCCCGGTCAACCAAATCACATTAAAAAGGGACAGAAGTACTTCCTTTGCATTTTGCTGAAGTTACTGTAACATGGTGATCAGTATTCAATCCTTATCTGGGACAGTAACCTTGACCTGAGAAAGGACACACTCAAGCTCCCACATGGGAAAGGGGCAATTGTAGTCCTCAGTGTTGGTAGAATTAAAATTCCAACCACTCCTCTCCACCAATGCCCAATAGCAGCAGAGAACTCAATTGTAGTTTGCAGTGGCAGCGATCAAATCAAAGCAATCTGCCATGACATTCCCTACATCCCCAGGTGTAGATTGCCCCTGCTTCAGTACAGCATGGCATATTTGACATATATATCCTCCTTATGGCTTCCCATACCTTTAAACAGCTAGTGGAAGAATTGGTTGGGTCTAGAAACACTTGCCAAGACCTATTCTTGTTCTCCCTGACTGACCATCATGTCTTTTCCCTTGAGGTTCAAAAGGCTGCGAGGTTCATAGTAGAAGGTTGACATCTGAACAATTGCAAAGCCACACATCTCTTCCTGATGATGGAGCACACAGAATACGTTGACTCCAAACTTGGTCTGAAGGCTTTTGGATAGACTCATCAGGAGTGTGGTGAATCTCAGCAATAATATGATCCACCTAGTTCTGGACACTATCCTGATGTTCACACACAGCTAATTGATTGTACAGGGTCCAGTTCACTCTGCTAAGAATCCACCGTGGCAGTTTCCTTTCAGGGGTAACTCTATTTAAGAGGTGGATTTGGATAGGGAAGTGGTCATTGGAATGCAAGTCATAAATCACTTCCCAGTGAGTGGCATTGGCCAGTCCAGGAGAACAGAAAGAAAAGTCTATGGCTGAGAATGACCCCATGGCAGTGCTAAAGTGTGTGCTACCAGCAGCACTGAGAAGGCATAACTATACTAACACAATACAGCTTTCATCAGCTGAACTCCTGGGGCATGTTCATGGAGACCCCCATTGCATATAGTGTGGGTTAAAATCTCCTAAAAGTAGGCAGGGGGGGGGGGGGGGGGGGGGGGGAGTTGAGAAATCAGGTCAGAAAGACCCACTCTATCCAAAATTTCATTGGGTTACAGGTATACACTGAAAGGTTCCTTCTCTTTTTATGCATTTTTACCTTTTTGTATCTCTCTTCCTCTGTTTCCTTCTATCTAGAGCATGCCAGGCGTGTGTGTGGCCAAGTCACCTCATTGACACGTGCTTGCTCGCTTGATACATTGCTCGGAAGGATTGAATTTAAGGGGCCAGCCCGACGTTTCGTTAAAGGATCTGATGATTATTATGTTCATATTGCGCAACGGATAACGTAGGGGAGGGCTCAAACAACCAAGTGGGCAAGTCAGTAAAGGCCACGCTCTATCATGATCTATAAGGACACCAGTTTGTTGGTAACATTTCTCTCTACACAGGACTGGGGTTTGTAATGATCATTAAATTCATGACATTGCTCTTGACACAGGACTGGGGTTTGTAATGACCACTAAATCCATGACATCCAGTTTATAGGTCATTTATTGTCTAGATCCCAAAAATTTTACAAACTTAATATGACATTTATTATCTATATTCCCCAAAACTTTACAAATTAAATAATTGCAGCAAACAAAGTCAACTCAAATATCTTCTAGTTTTGTCTCACACTGAAGGTGCTTAAACTAACAGGCATCTCATTTCTACTTAAGCACTGGGAAAGAGGATGGGACTACGTTGCTGCCCTCATGGTCCGTCTGCTGGGACAGTGATCGAAATTTGCACCCAAGATTATTACTAGGACCGAATAACAAAAATTCTCTTTGACGGAAAAATGGGGGAACAAAGCAGACACAAACATCTCCTATATTCACAAAAGAAAGCAAATTCTAAAAATAAAACATCCTGTGAAATACGGCACACGCAAAAAATCAATTAACATAAGCATCCTCACCTTGACTGATTTCCAACAACGAACTGGTAGCTCGCTGGTAGTGCAATTCGGAACCACGTGGGTTACTGATACCAACAACTAATTTCTTTGTACTCACCCCTCTGTTCGTTCTTGCTTTCCATACTATACAATCATTCACACACGCAACCTATTCTTTATCAAAGTAGTTAGGACATGCTGCTTGCAAATTGGGGTCAAAAAAGAACTGTGAAAAAAATTTATGAGATGGTCTAGAAAAATTTTACGTCACACACTTAGAACCTTAAGTATGTCACACACGCATCTCCTACCAGGTTTCACACAGAATCGTCATCCAAATTACTCATAAGCCTTTACGACCACACGTTAACTAGGCGGGGTGAGGTCCCAGGTTACCTTAACATTGCAAAAAAAAAAAAAAAAGCTGCTTCTAAAAGTGAAACTATACAATTTTTTTAGAACTATTGTTGCTCTCATGTGCTGAAGGCACCAAGTGATTGCAGCATCATAAAGGGATAATGCGAGCCCCCATGCTCACCTCTGAAAAAGAAACCCTAACTGGAAACTTTAATTGTGAAGGCAAAATTTCTAAAAAAAATGAATGAATAGCCGTAACAACATGCTAACTATTTCAATCCTGAACAAGAGCGGATTAGTAACAGTGTAAAACATAATACCTCATGCCACGGTGAAATTGGTGGCAAAGACGGAGATTGCTCTCGATCCCGTCTACTCAGTTCAGCCGCTACCCCAACAGTGACTATATCATGGCGGCTCTCAACGCCCGTTCCCTTACATGGAGGGGAGGGGACCTGTTACCAACCCTGGACTACAACCTGGCAAACAGATGCATCATCTCTGTCTTTACTCCAGGCTTAGGTTGGCACTAACCGACCCACAGGGTGACCACATCTCTAGCTTGGCACTACCAGCAGATGAACTCTTAATACAAACCCCAAACTTAATCAACCCAAGGCAACATAGTGGGATTAGGGAAAGGAAGTACTTTTATGTAGTTATGAATTGAATTAAATAAACAGGTAGTCTACTTCTTCACTCGAGATATCACACTATTTAAACTAAAAAAAAATGTTGAACATATAATGCAACAAAAAACTAATTGCAAAGAGATGGAACAAACTGTTCCCTCTCAACACTACAGATGGTAGAAGCAAATGGAATATCCACTATGGCTTCGACTGCCTGATTAGCTGTTCTGAGAGAGACAGAGGTGGAGTGGTAAGTGTCATTCACCTCAAACATCACATATACCAGATGTCACAAAGAAAAACAAACCATTGGAAAGAGTAACATGGGGCATTTCACAGACCTAACAATCCTTCACCAAAACATTCAATCAATAAAAAATAAAATACAACTATCAGAAGTTGAGGTCCAATATTTGAACTGCACAGTAGTTTGTATTACTGAGCACTGGTGTGCAGACACAGAAATCCAACATGTATCATTATCATTATATGAAAATTCAAACTCTTATTGCAGAACTACTTCAAGGGGTGGAGGATCATGCATTTATATCAGAAAAGGAACACAGTTCAAATCAAGACATGACCTCAGTACTGTAAGTGAAATATCAACTATCGAATTAACACAGCTTCATATCACCAAGAAATTAATCATTTTGTGTGTGTATAGATCTCCCAGTGGTATTGTGGACACTTTTTTCAATAAGTTAACGGAATTTCTAGATAAAGTCTCAATTTCAAAGGTCAACATAATTCTGTGTGGGGACATTAACATCAACTCTAACACCATAAGTGAATCCAGCAGCACCTTCATAAACATCCTTCAAAGTTTTGGCATGTCCCTACTGGTCAATAGTGCAACAAGGGTTACCACAACAACTTCATCAGTAATTGACCATGTGACCACAAATATGGACAGGGAAAAATGTGATGTAGCTGTAAAAGATCTCGGACTATCAGACCAGGCATCGAATCATTCCCTAAACTACGAGCCTACAAACGACATCTATCAGATATCAAAATAAAAGATTTTTCAGAAGAACTAGAAAAACAAAGCTGGGATGAAATGTATAAGGAAACCAATGCGAATCTGAAATGGTCTAAATTCTCCACATTGCTTAAATTGAACTCAGTACCATGAAAAAGATTCACAATGATCCAGAATGCAGAGAATAAAAGCAAAGCAGTCCAGGATGTTATAAAAAAGGAAATGGGGAGAGGCAAAAAAATGAAGAATAACATACTGCTAATGGAGTGGGATAAAGTAATAAATGATCCACAACACTTACCAAACTATGTAAATGAGCATTTTTCAAGTATTGCAGAGAAATTACAACAAAAATTCCCCCAAACAAATATAACACCTGTAAATAATGTTGCACTAAATACAATGATGTTACTACCAACCACAGAGAATGAAGTCAGTAAAACAATTCTAAAACTAAAAAATAAAAAGTCAGTAGGCTTAGATGAAGTACCAATGTGTGTACTGAAACAATGCATAGGGATTAAACAAGGCCCCTTAGCAAATATAATAAATGAATCCTTCACATCAGGGACATTTCCATAGCAGTTAAAACAGGCAAGAGTTGTACCTTTGCTTAAGAAAGGTAATCCAGAAGACATAGAAAATTACCGGTCCATTTCTCTGCTCTCAGCAATCTCAAAAATAATAGAAGCAATTATGAAAGACAGATTAATGAATTACCTGAATGAATACAATCTTTTAAGCAAATCACAATTTGGTTTCCGAAGTGGCAAAAATACGGAGTCAGCCGTAGTAGAATTCACAAAAGTTGTACTCGATGCTCCTGATAAAGATGAGTGTGTCACAAGCATATTTTTGGATCTTTCTAAGGCGTCTGATACAGTCGACCACAAGATTCTATTAAATGAATTAGAAGCATTAGGAATAAGAGGGGCAGCTAACAACTGGTTTTGATCATACCTAACAGATTGGGTACAAAGAGTAGAGGTAACACATACTTCAAATAGATCTAAACATTTAGTAAAACACTTATCAGAACCAAAATACATTAATATAGGGGTTCCGCAAGGTAGCATATTAGGACCGATACTGTTCCTGATATACATCAATGACTTTCCCAGTAGTGTTACTCATGGTGAAAAAATCCTCCTTCACTGATGACAGCATATTATAGTCACTGAGAAAACAAGAGAAATCCTTGCCGAGAAAGCAAATGAAACTCTCAAGGAAGTTTATCATTGGTCAATAAGTAATACAGTGACACTGAACATATTGAAAACTAATACCATGAATTTCAGTTTGAAGAGGAAAAATGACAATGTCAAATTAAATTTAGATGGCACCTCAATAGACTGTGTAACAAATGCCAAATTTCTAGGAATGAATATTGATTCTCAGGTGAAGTGGTGTGAACACACAAAGGTACTTGCAAACAGAATGTCATCAGCATGCTATTGCCCGTAGAATCCTGTCATCAGTGTGTAACATGCTGTGTCTTTTAGTTACATATTATTCATATGTAAACTCAATTCTTAGCTATGGAATTCTTTTTGGGGAAAAAATGCACAAAATAGGAACACAATTTTCAAACTCCAGAAAAGAGCCGTAAGAATAACAACCAAAAACACTGGTCATTGTAAAGATCTGTTCAGAACACTTGGGATTTTAACAGCACCATGTGAATACATTTACCAGTCAATTGTACACATCAAAAATAACATTGGTAATTATTGCACAAACAGCTCTGTCCATGACCATGCAACAAGAGATAGACTCAACTTACATTTACCAAGAAAAAATAAACATAAAACTCAAAACAGTATTTTCTACCAAGGAATATAACTGTACAATAAATTACCAAAAGAGATTAAAGAAATTGTCAAAATACATGTATTTAAAAAGGCAGCTCAAAAGTACCTGTTATGCAATACATTTTATACATTGAAGGATTACTTAGTTAAAACAGAATAGGGGCTTGATAAATAAATGTTATACAAATAAATAATAATAATAATGATGATTATAAAATATCCAACATTCCACATAACACCTTCACTTTGTTTTCTAGAAATACTTACCCCGTACTAACACCTCTTCCTCTTTCTGAGCTCAACAGCTCACTCACTATGGAGGGAAGCTGACTCAGTTTTTCAGGATAGTAGATGGGAAGTTGCAGTACAGAAAATGCCCCAGAGATTACCAATGTGTGTGTGTGTGTGTGTGTGTGTGTGTGTGTGTGTGTGTGTGTGTGTGTGTGTATTTGTGTGTACTGAGTGAAGTGTTATGAAACAATGTGTGTATAGTGTGTGCAGTGACTGATAGAGAGATATGAGTGAACAATGTGGCATTACATTATTTAATAAGTTATTTGTAAATAAAGTATTGTATACCAGGAGTAAATCTAATGATTGTCTCTAACAAGAAGTCTGTAAATACATGTGTATACGAATTAGCTTATTTTAAATTGATCTAAATTTGTAAATACATTGACAGGTCCTACATGCTTGTAAAAAGAGATCTACAGATGAATAAAGCTACTACTACTACTACTACTACTACTACTATCTTTAGCCCCTTCTCCACTGAGGTCATCTTTCCGATGGGGGCTGCATCCTCTGAGCACAGGGATCTCACCACATTTAAAGTGTTTCCTATAGACACAGACAGAGGGGTCGGTCCTGTTCCAACAGTTTCAGCTCCTCCACGTGTGTTCTGTACCCATTCATGTTCCATTGAAGCACAGGAGCCATTTATCTGGGAATTGTATGTTTTGCCTGTGCCCTTCTATGTTTAGGAGAACCCACTTCAGGAGGAGGAGAACTGAGGGGCTTAAGGGTTCTGAGTGTTTCTGGATCTGACAATCCACCTGCTTTGATTCTGCTTTTTCGATAGTATTGTTTACCTTAGTCTTCTCCTTGAGATTTGATGGCACTGAAGTAGGCTGTGCCACCCCAGTGTGCATCACTTGTCCTACCAAAGCGGCATCCATGGCAGGAGTGGAAGCAGTGCTCATGGTTCGAGTTTGTGAGGAGACAGCAACAGCTCCATCTGAACTGTCACTGCTAGAGGAACACTTGCAAGAGCATTCCTCGGTATCAAGGTCCACAGGTGACATCTGAGTGGAAGGAATTAGTACTGCGGCAAATGAGTTGGAAAAGGTTGGGGTTGAAGGGGTGTGTACATCTTCTTCACTTCAGCATAAGATATGTGCTTAGCCACCTTTAACTCCTGGATTTTCTTTTCTTCTTTGAACACCACAATTTCATCAGTGTGGGCAGCCATACTGCACTTACCACATGTAGCTCACCCGTTACACCCTAGAATGGTGTGCCCAAATTTCTGGCAATGTGAAACACCTCATGGGCTTGGGGAAGTGTGGACTGACTTTCGCGTTGTAAAAATCCAGCTTTAATATAATCTGACAAAACCACTGAATGAAATGACAATGTAAATGAGTCTGAGTCATCCAGTTTTTCATCTACACGAAGCATTGCATGTTCCACCTCAATGACCAATTCATCAGCCCACTCCTCCTTTAGCTCTGAAGGCTCCATATGCATGATGCACTGCAGGTGACCACTCCTTGACTGTAGTTAAGAGTACAATGCCATTCAACTACAAACTACAAACCCAAACATTTGGACTTCAGAAGGCTGTTAACTTGCTGTGGTATCACTTTTTCAACCAGCAACATGCTATTATGCAACCATTTAACTGATTTAAGGGTTTCAGCCAAAATATCAAGACCTTTTTGAATACAGAAATGGGATACGTTCTCAAACATTCAGTCATCTATCCTTATCACAAGAAACACATTTTGACACACTCTTACAATGCATGAACTTTAAATGAAGGTTGCTCAGGTAGGGGAACAAGCAGTCTACCCAGAGCTCCACTTGCCTGAGTAAGCCTCATACAAACGAGGTGCAGCAGGTTCCCCAGAGGTTGCAACTGTTCTGCCTCAGCAGCCATGCATCTTATCAGCACGCAGCTCACCTTAAGACTGATGGTTTTTCTTAAGAGGTCTGTATCATCCTCATGACCCAGGCAGTGAAGTCAAGATCCACAGCCCCTGTGACACACAACATTCCACCACCAGGCTGCGCAGTGGTCACTGAAGTGTGCCCAGAGGTCATGGTGACAGAGGGAGGGGGGGGGGGGGGGGCGGAGGGGGCTTTTTAAGGTGCCACAGGAGCCTAAGAATGAACTGTTGGTGAATGATCCAGGAAGAAGGCCACATGGGCCTTGACCCACAGGTAGCATGCAGGGGTGAAACATTTTCCTCTCTGGAATTTCTCTGTTTACACTTTGTATCACCTGTTGGATTTTTGTGAACTTTAGTATCTGACAGTGATACAGAATTTGCTGCCCAACCCAACTATTAATACTAATGTGCAGTCACAGATACTCTGCCTGCCCAGCCACGAAGTTGTCAGGTGGCATCATGGAGGTCACAACCAACACTGAGCATTAGTCTGAGCAAAGCCTCACATTCTCTCTCTTATCATGCTTCAGCAAAAAAAAGGGGGGGGGGGGGGGAAATATGTAATGCCAGAATAAAAAACTGGCTAGGTAACTAGTTTCAAAGTGAATAATTCTTGTGAAATGTGCACACAGATAACACAACCACATGTAAGGAGTAACAAACAAAGAACTGTAACAAATATATGAACCAACTTTGAAATACAAATCTGTCCATCACAAACAAAACTATTAATTTGTCATAAGGAGTCTAGCAAGAATGTTCCCTTGCAGGCTCTGTTGTCCGCTATCCTGCCTAATAGCTCTAGTGGTATTTTCCTTGTGTGGCCAAGTAAGGTTCCCTGAATGCTACCTGTGCTGGCCAAACAGGAGTTCTGTTCAGGAACTGACATCACAGCCTACAATGTCAGAACTGTCAGACAATCCTCAAGACCAAACAGATCAATGTGCATCCACTGGCTGACTAGTGATCTTTCTCAAATGATTGTAAAGAAGCTACTCAATAAAAAAAAAGGGTTCTCACACATTTTATAGCTTCATGATGACATACCTATCATTTTGTTAATGGTCATAATTATTGTGATGTTTTGATATTAGGTAAAACTATGGCAAGAAATTCTTTAAGTTTGCAGTAAAAAAATAGAGGTGGCAATGAATTTGTGTTTGGTGCATGTTAGGTCATATGTTGCTGCATATGAAATGTAGCTAACATACTGAATTTTGCTTTAAACTTTATTTTTGTCAGCCTTCACATTCCCTTTACTTTCTTCAGAGAGACATTATAGGTGATAAGTTTTGAGTAATAACTAAGTTCCCTTGTTGTCATGTTCAAATTTGCTTCTTTCACCAATGCACAACAGAGTTCATAAATATTCATCTCCCAACATTCTAATGCAGTTGGAATTGTGACATAATCATAAAGCAGCAACCAATGGTAAGACAAGTCAGTAGTTTATGAAATGCCCATTCTTGGCATACAAATAAACTGTAGATTCTTCACGTACATTTTTCTAAACCCTCAGCAATTCTCGTTTCACTAGCTATTGAAAGCACTTAAAGACTACATTATTTCACTGAAAACAATTTGTGGTCACTTGAATATCACCCTAGATGTGGAAGTTTTGCATATCAATCATATCACAAACAACTCTGCTCCTTGCATACAATCATTTGCTATAATCCTGTTTCAATATCTGAAACTGTTTATGAGATATGAGGAATTTTGTGAACATTTCATTCTGGCTTATCCATTGGCATGCAATTTTGGGCTAAAGTGCTTTAGATATGATCCATTTTCTGGAGATTGATGATTGATAGCAATATCCTGAAAAGCGTAAATAGAAATTCAGTGTTAGCTACATACCCAGCAACATATGACCTAATATGCACCAAATGCAAATTCACAGTGACCTGTATTTTTCACTGCAAACTTTTCACAATTCTTGCAGTAGTTTACTTAATCTACATCTACATCTACATTTATACTCCGCAAGCCACCCAATGGTGTGCGGCGGAGGGCACTTTACGTGCCACTGTCATTACCTCCCTTTCCTGTTCCACTCGTGTATGGTTCGCAGGAAGAACGACTGCCGGAAATGTCACAATAAGTATGACCATTAGCAAATTTATAGCCAGTATGTCATGAAGCTGACACATGAAGCTATGAGACGTGTGAGCTCTGGCTGGTGCACCTTGCTATTCATGAGTCAAGTTTCTGTGCCAAATCATACACCATGTGAGACTTTCAGCATGCAAAGTAGTCAACACCCCCACCTGCTAGCTGGGTGTGATCCGCGCCATCTAGGAAACTAATGGCAAACATTATTGCATGGGAGAAAGGCTTAACACTTGGCTTTTGCTTCTATTTTCATTCAAGTAGACAATTTTAATAAACGTACCCTTTTTGCCCCATGAACTTTTAAAGATCACGTAATTTAAGCACTCGCCAAACACCTTGGCCATATATTCTAACTTCATTCTCTGTAAATAAATTCACATCTGCTCCATCATTCCTACATCGTATTGTCCGTATCAAAGCATGCACAGCCACAACATCTTGTTCAAATATTTGTTCATAATTCGGTCCTGCATAACCACCATCATAAGGCTGTTCAACATACTGCCAATGATCATCGTTACACTCAGAGGCACAAATAAACTCAGTTTCAGTGGTATTACTCTGTGCAGCAGTGCCATCTCCAGTGTTGTCTTCATTTATGTTGCCACCATCCCTGGCGGCATTGGCATCTCCAAAACCATCTTCATTACTATGGCCATCACCGCACTTATTAGCACTGGTGTCCGAAACACTGCCTTCAGTACTGTGGCCACTAGCGCCTTCAGCATTGGTATCCCCAACACCACCATAATTTCCATTGCCACCAGAATCCATGTCACCATCATCGTCCCTGCTTCCATTGTATCCAGTATTGTTGACTGCATCAGTATCATCCCTACTGTTGACAGCAGGAGTAGTATTGCCTCCATTACTAGTAGCATTCTCAGCAACAGCATTTCCAGTGCTGTTATCATCATATTCATGCTGTGCCTCCAGTCCCAGATCTTCCATGTGTGATTCACCCTCTGTGTGGTTACTTAGGTCTGAGGCCTTACCAGTATTACACTCATTCTCCTCCATACTTCTCACTCTGTCTGCCTCTTCCCCTTCAGTACCATAACTAGCTACATCAGATTCTGTCCAATTTTGTGAGTAACATTTTTCAGACAACTCTAATTCATTGCCACTTTCTGAGGTTTCATCTTCTTCCTTTATCTCAAACTCTTCTGTAGAGAGCCAAACAGAGTCAACAGTTTTACATTCAGCATCTTGTACCTGTTCCACATGCCCATGCATTAAATTACTTTTGGAACCGGCATGCCCAGTATTATTATAAGTGACATTTATATTATTTTCATCAGAAAATACAGCATCCCCTTCAGGTAGGTGAAGCATCTCTTTTGTGCCTCCGGTCAGTGAAGAACTAGTGCCAGGAAATATCCCACCATCTGACACCGTGATTCTGGGGTCTACTGAAAATGATGTTGCACCATATTCTGATGCCGAATCTGAGACACTATCTTCTGTTATATATGTTATTGTGCTGGTATTCTCTTCAGTGTTTGCTTCCAGCTGGACTGTTTCACTGACATCTCTGATGCTTGCTTCAGTAGCTGCACTATCAATGCTTGCTATTGGTGATGGTGCATCATTTGTCTTTTCAGTGAGAGAAATGTTGCATGATGGGGTTATGCAGGTCTCAGCAGCTGACAACACATTTCTGGATTTTGCTGTTAATGATGTGGCACCACATTGAGGTGCAGGCTCGGAGATACTGCCTCCTTCTACATTGGCTTCTGTATTGGTCCTCTCTTTGATGCTTGATTCTAGATGAACTCTTCCCATTGAATTTCCATGTGGCTGTGCGCCAGCTGCTGCTGGCTGTACTGCACCACCACTGGATAGTGAGTTCACATTGAATTCTGCACACAGTTTTCCTTTTAGTATATTCATACACTGTATGCTAGTACGCAAACACTCAATAGGTGAGTGGTATGTGCAGCTGGGCACCGAGCGAGAAATGCCAGCTACCCTTTGCTCAAAATTATTGTCATTTAACATATCATAAACTCTATTGGTACATTTCTGCAGATGTGCTGCCACATCCAGAAGTAAATCTACAAATGTATCAACAGCTGTTCTAAGAGTGTCACCCAACTGTAACTGAGGAGGTGCTGATGCTGACCGTTGACGCAAATGTGGGTGCACTTTTAAATGTGGAAGCTCTGATGCAGGTTGTGAAGATGCATTGTCTCTCATGTGCAAAGGTACTGTTGCAACAGCACATGAAGTTGGTGTGACTGACCTGCTGCTACTGTGGCAGTTAATAATCTCTTTGTTTCTGGATGACTGACCATCTTTAAACATTTCCCTCATTGTCTTGAGAGTTGTGGTAGTTTCAGAGCTTGTAGTGTTGTGCTCTGTTGTTAGTGGTCTATTGCCATACTGACAATTAGCATGTTTTAATTTGCTGTGAGAAGCAGCCACAACATTTTTTCTTTTCTGGGTACTGCTGGCTGCTCTATTTGCATCACTAGTTCTAATACTCTTCTCTACACGTTTGTTATGTTTTTCCTTCAAGTCAGAACTTGCAGCTCTCGCTTTATTTCCATTATTGATAACTTTTTCTGCACAACATACACAAACTGGCTTCTTATATACTTTACGACGCTCTCCACGAATTTCTGAACTCATTTTGTGGGAAGCATCCCACAGCTGTCTTCTGCTCTGATGGGTGGAACTCTTTAACAACCCCTGGTCACTATCATAGCTCAAGCTCAGGGATGCTACATTCTTCTGACCACTATTATGTAGTTCTCTGCTGTTGTGATGAATGGATTTCTGCAAACATCTTTTTCTGGTTCTAGAGTCCTTGCTTCCTGTTTTCCTGTTCTCTTCATTTTCTGTGCTGCAACCACTCAGGCTCTTAGTAGTTATTTTGACATCTCTGACAGAGTAATTACTGACACTTTTTTTTTTATTATGATTTGTAACTGTAGTCTGCATACACTTCTGTTCCATATCAAATGGCTCTAGCACCACTGACAGTGTTTTAGACAGAACATTTGGAAGCTGGTCATCCTTACTGACATGTTTAGATTCTTGCTGATACTTAGACGCTGCCTTCTTCCCACGATGTGGAATGTCGCACGACCTTGTTCTTTTCCTACTTTTTTTGGTCACTTCTATAAAATTTCTGTTAGAATTCATATTATCATGCTGTAAAATTTGACTGGTGTCTGAATTCCTACTTCTTTTGTACCCAACATCTGATACACTGCCTCTTGATTCATGCTTCCTCTTGAGTGAACAGCTTTCTTCTCTGCCTCTGCTACCTGATCTGGTTTTCATGTTGCTATTCACTCTGAGTTAGGCACTGTAAAGACAAATTAAATACCAGATTAGTGTGAGAGCCAGGAGCACTATAAGCAAACAAATCTTAAAAGAACTGCAACAGAATTCTGAAAAAACACTTTTGGAATATGTATAAAGTATCAGGTATTTTTAAATGCACCACAAAGGAGTTATCTGAATGGGGTGGAAAGCAATAGATGTGATGTACATGCACAGAAACACAAATAGTTACAGTTTCAGAAAAATTAGATGATTTACTCAAGAGAAACAGCTCCACAAATTGAGCAAGTCAATGATGCATTGATCCACCTCTGTCCTTTATGCAGGCAGTCATTTGGCTTGACACTGATAGAGTTGTTGGATGTCCTCCTGAGGAATATTGTGCCAGATTCTGCTTAATTAGTGGGTCATATCACCAAAATTAAGAGTCTTTATGAGGGCCCTGTCCATAATGCTACAAACATTCTCATTTTGGGAGAGATCCCATGACACTGCTGGCCAAGGTAAGCTTTGTAAGCACAAAGATAAGTAGTAGAAACTCTTGCCATGTCCGGGTGGGCATTATCTTGCTGAATGTAAGCGGAGGATGGCTTGCCATGAAGGGCAATTAACGGTGCATGGAGTATGTCAACGTACTGCTGTCTTGTAAGAGTGCCATGAATGACAACCAAAGAGGTCCTGTTACTTTTATAAACAGAAATAGCACCCTAGACCATCATCCCTAGTTTTCAGGCCGTATGGCAAGTGATCGTCAGGTTGGTATCCCACAACTGTCCAGGGTGTCTCCAGGTAGGTTTTTGCTGGTCATCAGGGTTCAATTTGAGGCAGGACTCATCAGTGAAGACAAATCTATTCCAGTCAATGACATTCGAAGCAGAAGGCATGTCTTGAGATGCCCTGGACAGGGATGCGATACCACCCAACAACAAGGAGTGATGGTCTGGGGTGCCATTTCTTGTTACATAACATCTTGTTACGTTGTAGTCTATTTTCTGCGTTACTCAATATATTGTCCAGTTTTCACATGTACATATGCACAACAGATAGTGAACATTACAACATATATTTTAAAAGTATCAATTGAAAAACACATATTTTTATCAAATTTACCTCTAAGCATTACCATACATGTCACATTAGAGCTGTTGCACAATTCACAATAAATGTTTGCATAGCCTACCATCAACTTCACTGCATTTGTGCACCCTTGTGAGAACATATTGCATTGCTTGTCTGAGTGCCCCTGCACATTCATAATGAGAGCAGCAATATCCATGATGCGACCAAGCAGTTCATCTCATGTATTCGCATTTTGTTTTTACACCTCAGACTTTATCTAAACCCATAAACAAAATCCTAATTGCATGACGTCTGGTGATCTTGGTGGCCAGTTAGTTGTACTAACATGACCAATCCATTGATTAAAGTAAATGCAGTTGAGATGTTCCCCCACACATCTTGTAAAACGTAGAGGGGCCCTGTCATGCTGGAAGTACATTGCAGTCCTTGAGGCCAAACAAATGTCCCTAAAAAATGAACTTTCCAAAAAATGCAAGTAATTCTGTCCTGCCATTTGCTCTTCTAAAATGATTGGCCTCATCAACACATTGATCATGCTGTACCAAACATTGATCAAAAAACAAACTTGGAAATTGGTTTCCACTGGAGCATATGCATTTCCCTGCAAACATCAATAATTACTATGCATGTTGTTGGTTCCACTCCATGTCAATGTGGATTGATCAGTGAATAGCACTAATGGAAGCAAATGACTATTGTCAGTTAACAAGTGACAAAATTCAAGTCATGTGGCATTGTCGCCAATGTGAAGATTGTGGACATCCTGTATGTGAAATGGGTACCAGTTTTCTGCATGTAACGTTTGCTGTACATATATTTACAGACACTGATACATGCAGAAAGATGCCATGTGCTGACAGGAGGACTGCATTGCTCCATTTCAGTGATGTGTTGCTGATCCACCACAGGTAGTTGAACTACACAGTCAGAAGAAAAATGGTAACTTGGAAGAGTACCTGTTTCATGCAATGTGCTGAAAACTCTTGTAAACACTCTACAATCTGGAATTCTGTGTGTCAGAAAGCACCAACAGTATTCGTTGACAGTAGCAGGAGCATTACCACCACAGAAGCCATAGATGTACACCATAACTACACATTTTTCATTTAGTCCTGTCAATGAATCAAAATTGTGGGAAAAAGTTCATGTATTCACAAATTTTTAAACAGTGGAACTAGGATGTGCCATGAATCGCCTACTATGTATCCTGCCAGTAGAGTGTGAGTGATGGGATAAAAGGGTGTTTAAAGGTCCTTTTTAACGTTTTTTAATATCTCAAAAACTGCAGTTTCTAGCAAAAATATTCCCAAGTATGAATTTAATCTATATTAAATTTTCTACAAAAAAATAAAAATCGTCACCTTTTTTTCTCTAGGACTTAGTTCCCACATTAGAGGGGAAGGGATAATCACAAATTATTAAAAATAATTTTTAATGGTGTAAAATTAATGTTCATTGTTCAGTGACAATGGTCAAGAACAAATATTAAAATTATGTATCACATCTAAGAGCATTAGAACCTATTAAGGGATAATATGCACCCTGGGGATATGACAATCTGGAGGAGGGAGGGGTTGAGGGAGGGAGTGCTGCAGGGTAGACACATGAGGGAAGGCCCCTCACCATACGAATCACTAATAATACTTATGCTAGAAATATATAGGGACAGATTCTATGAAAGTCTCAGCGCACTGTTCTACACAACTTGAGGGAAATTGATTTTTAGTCACTCTGTATAACAGCTGTAGCATTGTTTTGGTAAAGACAACATGCCATCCAAGTGCTGCTCACTTTTCAGTTTACAGACAGACTATACCTCCTCAGCATTTCTGTCCAGTGATCTCAACAGAGTAGACAAAATAACTTCAGTGGGCTCATGTTTATACAGTAGAGTTCTTTTCAGTTTATTGAATGAGTAATTATTTGCAGATGATAATAAATAGTGCCCCGATTTTAATGACAAGTCATATTTTTTTCTGAACCATAGGGTGAATTTTAGAACAATTTATACACAAATCTAGGCATTTTAGTGTCCAAAAATATATTTTGATTGTGCATATAAAGTCATATTTCAACAAATTTTAGTAATAGGTCATATTGCGGCTAACTTTTAATATAATAGGTCATATTTCCATCAACTTTTGCCAAAAATGTATATACTGTTTTTCTTGTATCTTACGGGACACACGAATAAGAAAATGAATATGTTGCTCACGAGACAATATTTAACGTGCTATTATGAAAGATGAACAGATAAATTAGTACACAGCTTTATTTCTCAGGACTGTAGCAGAAAATCGGTGTACCACAATAGTCATTTCACGAGCATAAAACATTGTTGCACAGAGTCAAAAATACGCTCTCAGAGCCTACAAAGGTGGCTTCTGCTGTAATAATCATCGCAGTCGCACAGGTGTCCTCAGTAACCAGTTTGAATACAGGCTTTTCCTTGTTCAACATGCCTAAAAAAAAGTGCTCTGACAGCGTGAAGTTGCGAGGATATGTTCGAGAATTAGGAGAGAAGTTCTTTAGTACTGATGGGAAAATATTATTTTGTAAACTGTGTGAAGTTAAAGTTAGTGCAGAAAAGCGCTTTAATGTGCAATAACACTGTAATACTGTTAAACACAGCAGCTGTGTGAAACGAAGTGCTGCAAATAACAGCAGGCAAACGCTGTTATTTGAACGGACAGGTCAATCGTCAACTGTGCAATCACTCTGCAAGGATTTGTGTGAGATGATGGTGTCCTGCAACATCCCATTGGAAAAGCTGAAGAATCCATGCTTCAGACGGTTCTTGGAGAAGTACACAACACATCAGTTCCAGGTGAATATACACTGAGAAAGAACTATTTATCCGTGTGCTACAATGATGTGCTCAACAAAAAACGAATTACTATTGCTGAGCAAAAGATCTGACTGTTGATAAATGAAACTACGGATATTAGTGGGCGATATATTGCAAATGATGTTGTTGGTGTTCTAAAAGTTGATGGCGCTGGAGTTATGTTCCTACTAACATGTAAAGCTCTGGATAGAGAAAACAATTCAATGATTGCTATTTTGTTTGACAACTCTCTGAAGCTACTGTGGCTGGATGATGTGAAAAAAAAACAACGTTTTGCTGCTTGTAACAGATGGTGCTTCATATATAGCTAAAGCAGCCAAAGGGCTTCAGATTCTCTACCCCAGTATGGTGTACGCCACTTGCGTTGCACAGAGTTGCCAAAGAGGTGCGATGAAATTACCCTGACGTGGACAAATTAATTTCCTGTGGCAAGAAAATCTATGTGAAGGCTCCGCTACAGGTGCATAAATTCAAGGAACAAGCACCTTCAATGCACCTCCCACCTAAGCCTGTTCTTACACGATGGGGTTCTTGGCTTAATGCTGCTGAGTATTACTGCACCAACTACACCCAAATAAAGACAATTTCCTGTGAGCTTGATAGTGATGAATCAAGTGCTATCAAAATTGTGAAAGAAGTTTTTGCAGATACATTGGCTCGAAAGTTGGCATATGTCAATGCCAATTTTTCAGTGATATCAGAAGCCATCAAACGACTGGAAGCTGTTGCCACTCAGCTATGTGAGGCCCTGAGTATTGTGCAACATGTGCAGAGTGAGTTGGGTCGAGCTCATGGTCATGTGGCTGACAAAGTGACAACCAGATTGCAAAGTGTTCTCCGATGGAATCCTGGATATTCTACACTGTGCAAAATTAGTGACAGTCTTTCAGGGAATGCCGCAACATTTGAAGATACTGAAACAAAGCTGAACTCCAGTGACCTGGCTGCCTTCAAATATGCTCCAGTGACATCTTGTGAAGTGGAGAGGAGCTTTTCCAGGTACAAAACTATCCTCAGCGACAACCGTAGATCTTTGACAATGGAAAACCTGAAAATGCACTTTGTGATCCAGTGCAACTTTGCAGATACTGAAGATTGACATACGGTATTAAATAATGTGAAATGCTTTAAATACTATGTAGAAATAATAACATTGTTTTACTGTTTTGATAGATGATCATTTCACTGTACTTTATGTTTAGAAAATAAAACATTCAGAAATTCAAAAAGCAGGTGCAAATTAGCCACAAACCCTACAGAAAGAAAGAACTATACTTACAATATTTTGAGAAGTGAATTTTGGATTACTTTATGGTGAGTAAAAAAATTAAATAAACAAACAAGAATGCTTTAAATAAACTTCTATTAAGTCATATTTAATTTTTTAAGGTCATATTTATGTAAGTTTTAGGTCATAAATGCTTGCATATTTCACTGTTTTCTAGGTAATTAAAATCTGGGCCCTAATAATATGCTATTTTGTAAAAATGCTCCACAGCTGTAGCTGTCAACTGTGTGCCACATCAAAGAGCTTGTGCCAACTGTAAAATGCTGGCAACATGTATTGACAATGTTGATTTTGCTCTCTCTGTTATCAGTGGCTGGAATACTTTTCAGAGCATGAGCAGTATCAAATGCATCACCTCAGCCCCAGGTTTTCCAGCATCTGATGAAGCTCATAGGCTTGAACTGGCTCCTGTAAAAGAAGTAGGTCACCTAGCTGTTGTGGAACTTCAGGTATTTCAACACAAGTCAAGCAATGCATTACGGCAGATTATTGTTCAAGATTTGAACATATCGTTTTCTATCAGAGAGATTCACACCCACCCTGCAAGATATACTGTGGATATGCAGTATGTGGCTCCACTCAGTGCAGTCCACTCTATTTTATTTATTTATTTATTTAGCATCCAATAGATCACACATGTGATATAGGATTTGTCATTCGATTACACGTAACACATAACAACACATACACATAATAAATGGGCAAACATATACAAACAGCAAAACAAATTACATACACATAGTACATAAGTAGTGTACAAGAACTTATTACACAAAACCAAAAGTACGTGCTCATGATAAACAATTATAGATCATGAACTACGCCTCATACACAAAACGTATTACGGATATTTAACAGATTTTTCATAAGTACCATAATTACAAAGCTGAAAACATAATTAAATTAGTTTAATTTTTTTTTTTTTAAATAAGTACAGGTTACAATCCACAGTCTGAGACAGGTATTCATTTACACTGCAGTAGCATTTTTCCATCAAGTATTTTTTTACTTCACACTTGAAATTATTTTTGCCTTTCAATTCTTTAATTTGAGATGGAAGTGCATTTAAAAGCTTTATTCCTAAGTGGCTAACATGTTTCTGACTTCTAGTTCTTGCTACATAGGGAATGTGGAAGTCTTTACAATGCCTTGTATTGTGATCATGGTAGCTTGAGTTGGTTTGGAGATCGCAGTTATTTTTACTGATCATTTCCAGGCATTTAAAAATATACATCGATGGTATTGTCAGTATCTTTAGTTTTCTGAATAAGGGTCTACAGTGGGTTTGTGGTGGGCTCTGTGTCATGATACGAATAGCTCTTTTTTGCATAATAAAAATGTCATTTAGTCTTGACCTGGTTTTTCCCCAAAAACTTATGCCATAGCTTGCAACTGATTGGAAATAACTAAAGTACACCACTCTAATACATTCCTTGCTACATACCTTGAATATTATTCTTAAGGCAAAACATGCTGAGCTACGTTTCTGAGTAAGATATGCACTGTGTTCATTGCAGTTTAAATCTTGGTCAATTCACATTCCCAGAAACTTTGTGGTGCACACTTTTTCTATTTGTTTGCTATCCAGCATAAGGCACATATTTTACCCTTGACACTTGCTTCCATACTGTATAAAGTTTGTTTTCTTTGTATTTAATGTCAGCTTATTTGAATAAAACCATGACTGTATGAATGAGAGCATTTTTTCTGCTGTAGTACACAATGATTCTTTTATATCACTAATTATGATACTCGTGTCATTTGCAAATTGTAGAATTTTGGCTGAGCTGTCTGGAGCCTGTATATCATTGATATAAATTAGAAAA
The DNA here is from genome assembly GCF_023864345.2 of Schistocerca serialis cubense. NCBI lineage: Eukaryota > Metazoa > Arthropoda > Insecta > Orthoptera > Acrididae > Schistocerca > Schistocerca serialis. The sequence goes on from NC_064640.1 coordinate 231,998,564, forward strand.
AACAATGGGCCGAGAATGCTGCCCTTTGGAACACCTATTTCAATTTGTTTTGGTTCAGATATGAGTTTAAAATTGTGGAGATTGTTGGATGACCTCAGCTCAACAACTTGTGACCTGCTTTGCAGATAAGATTCAAACTATTTTTTAACAGTACCCCTGATGCCTATTGCTTCAAGTTTCCCTAGTAATATTGCATGGTTCACAGTATCGAAGGCTTTGGATAAATCTAGATTAATTCCAATAACCTGTTTATTTGACTCCAAATTTCTTACTATTTCTGTTGTGTAGTCCAATATGGCTGTTTCTGTACTGTGCCCTGCTTGAAAACCATGTTGACTGTTATTTATTAGTTTATGTTTTTCTTGATATTTTGTAACCCTGATTTTCATTATTTCCTCGAGTATTTTGGAGAAGGCTGGGAGGAGAGATATGGGTCGGTAATTTTCTATTTTATTTCTGTCACCATTTTTGTATAGAGGTATCACTTTAGAGATTTTAAGTTTATCCGGAAATATCCGTTCACTAAGGAACAAGTTTGCTATGTGCACAATAGGTTTGACAACACATGGAGCAATTTTTTTAATTATTGATACAGGTACATCATCCAACTCAGAGAATATTTTGGATTTCAAGCATTTAATGACTTTTAGAACTTCATGCTCATCTGTTGGGATTGCCATCATGCTGGTATTTACCACCGGAGTCGTCACTGTTGGTTGTTGCTTAAATTTACTACTTAAAGTAAGGGGAATATTTACAAAATAATTGTTTACATAGTTTGCCATGGCATCTTTTTCTATGGGGATATTTTCATTATTTTTAAGATTGATTTCCTGTTCTTTAGTTTGGCCCCCAGTTTCTTTTTTTACCATTTTCCACATCATTCTGGACTTGTTACTAGCCTGCCTTATTAATCAATCATCACTTAATAATCTTGCTTTTGTTATTACTTTGCAGTAAGTCTTTTTGTACGTCCTCACATACTCAACAAACTGCTGATCATGACATGTTTTTAACTTTAAACTTAGTAATTTCATGGTTTCACTTGACTTTTTAATTCCAGGTGTAATCCAGGTCTCTTTGGATCCAGATGATCAATAACTCAAAAGCTTTTTTTGGGAAACACATTTCAAAGTATGTCATAAAAGTGGAATCAAATGTATTATAAGCATCATTTGTGTTTGTTTGTGCCAAGACCTCTGACCAAACTGCATTGTTTAAATTATTTTTGAACTGATTACAATTTTCAGTAGAGAAAAACCGTTTGTACTCCTTTTTATTTTCCTCCTCCTTGGGAGTTGCACTGAGATTAAAGATTAGTGCATTATGATCTGATAATCTTATATTCACATTTGTAACTGCAACTTCATGTGTGACCACATTTGAGAAGATGTTATCTATTAGGCTTTCACTGGAATCTGTTGTTCTAGTGAGAGCTGATATGTGGGGGAACATGTTGAACCTTTTTAGTATGTCCAAAAACTTGTTTTTTACTGAACTCTGGAACAATAGATTAATATTAAAGTCACCACAAAGAATTATGGTAGAGTTCTCATTTGAGAAAATGTTGAACATTTCTTCCAAATTCTTAAGAAAGACTTCAGTGTCTCCAGATGGTGATCTGTAAATTGCTACAACAATTATTTTCTTCTTTAAACTATATAACTGAATGGCTACTGCTTCAAAATCCTTTTCTATGATTAATGGTTTAGCCTCGTATCTTAAATTTAAGCTTGTGATTTAGATAAATGCATACACCACCACCTTTGGCATTTTGCCTACAGTACTGACTAGCAAATTTATATTGGCTTAAGTTTAAGCTGTTTAGTTCACTGTCCCTGCACCAATGTTCCATAACACATAAACAATCAATATGGTCACTATTTGCTACTACCTCAAGTTCAAGCTACTTGTTTTTAAGACACTGAATGTTCAGACTCATAATTCTTAGCTGATGTGAACAATCCGACTGACCTGTGACTTTACACTCTGTTGATGCATTTTCTCTTACACCGTTACAAGATTTCATACCTTGTTGTAGATTCCTCTCTTGCAAACATTTACCTGTTTCCCTGTTATGTACTGTTGTTCACTGTTTTGCCCCAGCAAAAATCCTGGCTTCTCAAGGGTAGCTGCCTTCTTCTGGTGTGATGACTGCTCCTATTACTGCTGCTGTGTGCTGTTGCAGCAAATGCCAGTGATTCTGGTTGCTTGGTTATTGATGTTGGAACTACTGCTCCTGATGTTGCTGTGACTGCTAATGATTCTGGTTGGTTGGTTTTTGATGCTGTAACTATTGCTTCTGATGTTAGTTCTGCTGCTGCTGCTGCTGCTGCTGCTGCTGCTAGTGTTGGTTCAGTAGTAGGTTCCTCTGCTGCTACTGTTTTTTGGATGGTCCATTTGTGTGCTGCTGCTGTTTGTGCTGGTGTTTCTACTACTGGAGATTTATACCATCCCAGTTCAGTGGCTGTCACTTTGGAATTGCATTTAATTGCTTCCCTTATTAAGTGTCCTAACCTGGCCTTCCCATTTCTGTTAAGGTGAAGCCCATGTTTTGTAAAACATTCTCTAGCAAGTGTGCTTGAGTCAATTAATTTCACATTACTGAATAGCCTACAACTACTTTTAAGTTTTGCATTAATTCTGTGAATTTCCTTATTCACACATGACCATTCAGGTAAATCATGCCTGTGGGTAAAGTTCACCAGTAAAATGTTTTTATTTGATAGTACTAGCATAACGCTCAAGAGCTGCTTATACATTTTCATAGCATTGTTTTCATAAATGTCTTTAGCTCCAGCGCAAATTACAACACTGTCCTGCTTGTCATAGTTATATTTTACGATGTTTTTTGTCACTTCTTTGAAACCAGCACCTGGTTTAACCATGCCTGTGACTGCCATTGATTTACTATTTACTTGTAGTTCTTGAGAAATTCCTTTGGCGTGACTGTCTCCAAAAACATCGACTTTTGATTCTTTCTTCTTTGTCACACACATTGGTTTTTTTATTTTATTTGTATTTTCACTTTGTTGCAAAATGTTGTATTTGTTTATATCCCAAAATGTGATAGATTTTATGGAGTTTGTTATTCTTGTAGTGGATAGGGGATTACCTTTGAGCGACACTTTTATCCACTTGGACGTTGTTTCACTGTCTTGCATCACTTCACTAGCGTTTTGCTTCGTTCTTAGGTCCCGATTTTCTTTCTTGAGTGAATTGATATCTCTTCTTAATGCATTGACTATGAATTGTAAGCTTGAAATTCGTCCATTTAGCAATGATATTTCAGATATACAATTATCACAGACTCTCTTTCTTAGCACGTAACTATAACTTTTTTTGGAGTTACAATGAGGCACTTCTACACAGGTGGCCATCTTGCTTTTACAAGTGCTAGCAATACTAGTAACACAATTAAAGTTGAGGGAACTACACTAACTTGCTGGTCAGTCATTAATTCACCAGCAAGTGACTACAACACAGTTGCACGACTTTAGAATATGCTACCAATAGCAGACAGTAGCAAGATGCCACATTTACCAATCCAGTCCCTTTTCCACCAAAACTACATATGTCACTGACAACATCACATTTACGAATTAATCACTTCTCAGCCACTGATAATACGGATGTATTTTACATAAAAGCTCACTTAACTGCAAATAAGTATTCACAAAACAGAAAATAGCTCCACTAAATAAAATGATATCAGTGAAATTATTTTGTCTACTTACATACGGGAACTGGACATGAAATTATGGGGAGGTATAGTCTGTCTGTAAACTGAAAAGTGAGCAGCACTGTTGGTAGAGGAGGTCGCCATTCCCAGAAGAATGCTTCAACTGCTGTACAGATTGACTAAGAACCAATTCCACCCCTATCATGGCAAAACAATGTACAGAGACTTATGTAGAATCTGTCCATAAATGTTTCTTCTGTTAGTATGATTAGTTTATTCATATCTGTATTTCATGTAGTGTTAATGCACTTTGTGGAAAATAATCATCCCTAGGCATGTCTGCACACTGCATTGCCACAGATTCACAAGGCAAGTTTTGGAAGGGTCTGTGAACCTTTGTGAAACATTCTGTAGTTGCTTTTTGTGATGTGGAGTGGCAGAGAGAGTGGGGACTCACCTGCTTGCTCTTCGAACTGAAGATCTACAAAGGAGGAAAGTACACAACCACAGTCTGGTGACCTGCCTGCCTTCAGCCTTCACCTGCCCCCTCCAACTTGTTCCACCTGCAAAACACAAATTATCTCTTAATAGGTTCTCATGGAATTAAATGTGCCACATACATTTAATATTTGTTCTTAACCCACTTCATTTAACATAGAAAATTAAATTTATAACACCAAAACATTGTTTTTAATAATCTCCAATTTTCCCATCCCCTGTACTGCAGGAGCTGTTATCCTAGTGAAAAAATGAAGAGCACTTTTTGTGTAAAAAATTTAATTTAGTTTAAATTTTTACTGAAAAATATTTTGCAGTTTTTGAGTTATTCAAGAACATCAAAAAGTGATCTTTAAACACCCCTTCACCCTCACGCTCACACCATACTGCTCAGTATTTTAGTAAGTTGTTTTGACACTCCCTACTACCACTGTACAAAAATGTCTGACTACATGATTGTTTCCCCTCAACTGTAACATTTTTTTTTCCTATGTTGAGAAGGTTGACTGGTGTAGGTGTGTGGCATTTTAACCAATGAGCGCACAAATACAGTTAACCAATGCTTCTCTCTGAAAAACTCTCAATTCCTTGCATTACATCACCCACAACACACCACAAACAAATGTGCATTCAATGGGATAGTTTAATAGCGCAAAGACATTGCATGAAAAGGGGTTAAGAGCAATGAGGTAGGATGGGCTAGAACAAAATGTCTGATAGGTTGGGTGAGTAAGACACATACATGGTGCCACTGGCCCAAAAACAAATGTACATTAAATGTGTTGTATTTCAGAAACCATCCAGAAAAGGGGATATGTCTACATTAAGTTTTTCACTTCAAATGGGTGTTCCGTCATATCCATGAATACTGACCACTTCTCCTGGGACAACCTGTATACTAATCTTGATTGAAGTCCTTAAGCATTAGAATACCTCAAAAGTATCTGATACACATAATTCCTGTTAATTTTCAAGTATCAACTGGAAAAGTCAAACACTGTAGCTAAAGCACCCTGCTCTTAACACAGTTTCTTACCTTTATGGAATCTGTAGAAACAAAATAAATAAATGATAAGAAATAAATAAAAGTAATGTTAATGTCATCTGTATGTAACTCATGAAATGTTTTAATTTACCACAGTGCAATGCTTTGAGTGCCACATCCTCTGATATATTTTCAAGTTTAAACAAGTGCAACTGCTGAACATGTAGCTTGAAATGTTGAAACTGATTAAATTCATACTTCTAAATGAATTTCATCAGCATGTGTTACACAAATGAACATTAATATTGCACTCTAATGGTGGTGATAAGAACACAACATTCTTAAATACTAACTGGTCCACACAAGTTTCAACAGCTGCCTATATGTAATGAGTAATACAGTCTAATTAATAAATGCACATTCGCTTTCCATCAAAAATGTTCAAATGTGTGTGAAATCTTATTGGACTTAACTGCTAAGGTCATCAGTCCCTAAGCTTACACACTACTTAACCTAAATTATCCTAAGGACAAACACACACACCCATGCCCAACGGAGGACTCGAACCTCCGCCGGGACCAGCCGCACAGTCCACGACTGCAGCGCCTTAGACCGCTCGGCTAATCCCACGCGGCCACTTTCCATCATTGATTAAACATAACAATAAGTAACTCTGTGATCAGGCCCAGATGATCACACAATGTTAACTGCCACACTGTCATCTCTGCAATTTGGTGTCATTTGGATGTGATGTGGACAGGAATATTGCACAAAGTGTAATCTAATCATCTCTTAACACTTGGTTTAAGAACAGTGAAAGAATGTTGTACATGTGTAAGAGACCTGAGGATACTAAACCCAGAGAAACTGTAAAAGGGAGGAAATTAAGTGTAAAAGGGAGGAAATTAAAAGATGAGACATGAAGGAACTGAAGGAACTGTTGAGAGTTTCAGAGGGAGCATTAGAGAATGCTGGACAGAAAATGGAGTAAACGAATACAAGAGAAAATAAATGGATAGCTTTGAGAGATGAAATGCAGAAGGAAGCAGGAAATCACACAGATCAAAAACTATGACCTAGTAGAATCCTTGGGTAACTCAGGAGATTGAATTTGTTAACAGGAGAAAATAAAGAAATATAGCAAATGAAGCAGGTGAAAGGAACTACAAGTGTTTAAAAATGAGAGAGACTGAAAGCACAAAATGGTCAAGCAAATACAATGCTGTAAAACCATGCATAATTAGAGAAACAATAGATGCTACCTACAGGAAAATTAAAAGAGACCTTTAGAGAAAAGAGAACCAAGTGTGAATATCAAAAGTGCAGATGGCAAGCCAGTACTAAGCAAAAAAGAGAATGTTGAAAGGTGGATGGTCTATAAAAGGGGAGCACACTTGGAGAGAATACTACAAGAAGAGAAGAGAACTTGCATGAAGATTATGTGGGAGATGTGATACTGTGAGAAGAATTTGACAAGAGCACTGAAAGCCCTAAGTAAAACAAAACCCCTTGAGTAGTCTACATTTCCCAGAATTACTGAGATCCTTGGGACATCCAGTGATGTCACAATTGTTCCACGTAGTGTGTGAGATATATGACAGAGGTGACACTTTCAAACTTCAAAAAGAATGAAATAATCTCAGTTCCAAAAGGGGGAGGTGCTGACAGGTGGAAGTAGTACTGAACCACCATTGTAATAAGTCATGGTTGCAAAATATTGACAAGAAATATTTAAAGAAGAATGAAAAAACTGATAGAGGCTGACCTTAGGAGAAGATCAGTTAGGCTTCCAGAAAAATTGTACACCATGTGCAACAATACTGACCCTACAACTTACCTTACGAGATAGGACGAAGAAAGGCAAACCTACATTTATAGCTTTCTTAAATTTACAGAAAACTAATGACAATAATAGACTGGACTACACTCTTTGATATTTTGAAGGCAGCAGGAATAAAATACAAAGACCGATAGATTATTTACAAGTTGTACAAAAACCAGACTGAAGGTGTAAGAGTTGAAGGACATGAAAGAGAAGCCGTCGTTGAGAATGGAGTGAGGCAGGTTTGTAGCATATCCCCAATGTTATTTAATCTGTACACTGAGTACGCTGTGAAGGAACTGAAGGAGAAATTTGGAAAGGGAATTAAAATTCACAATGGAGAAAAAAAAAAGCTTTGCAGTTCGGTGATGATACTGTACTTCTGTCAGACATGGCAAAGAACTTGGAAGGGCAGTTGACCAGAATGGATAGTATGTTGAAAAGAGGATACAAGATGAAAAGGTAATGGAATGTAATCAAACTAAATTTGGCAATGCTGGAGGAATTAGATCAGGAAATGAGTTACTAAAAGTAATGCATAAGTTTTGTTTTGACAGTAAAATAAATTATGATGGCCAAAGTAGGAAAGATATAAAATGCAAACAGGGGCAGCAAGAAAATCATTTCTGAGAAAGAGGAACTTGTTAACATCTGATATAAATTTAAGTGTTGGAAAGCCTTTACTGAAGACATTTTTCTGGCATGTAGCCTTCTATGGAAGTGAAGCATGAATGACAGGCAATGCAGGCAAGAAAAAGATAGAAGTTTCTGAAACATGATGCTATACAAGAATGCTGGAGATTGGATGGGTAGATTGAATGACCGATGAGGAAGTACTGAAATGAATTGTGGAAAAATAAATTAATGGCACAATTTCACTGAAGGAGGGGACTGGTTGACAGGACACATCCTGAGTAATCAAAGAATTGCCAAAATTTCCAGTTTTGCAATGGAAGGAAGTGGGAGAAGGGGAAGGGCAAGGGCAAGGGCAAGGGCAAGGGGGAGGGTGGGGGGAGGGTAAAAATTGTAGAGGGAGACCAAGGTTTGAATACAGCAAGCAGATTCATATGGATGTGGTAGTTCCATGAAAATGGAGTGGTTTGCACAGGATAGTCTAGCATGGAGAAATGCATCAAATCAGTCTTCAGAATCAAGACAACAGTAGTGCAGGGGCACAAAGTCAGTACACCACTTATCTGATGGCTATTGGCTTCTTAGACCTTGGGGCTGCTACTTCTCATTCAACTAGCTCCTTAATTGCTTTCATGAGGCTGAGTGCATCCCATTCCAGTCCTTCTAACAAGGGAAAAATACCTGACAGTACCGAGAACTGAACCCGGGTCCTCTACACGGCAGCCAATCAAACTGACAACTCAGCTATGTTGGTGGATCACCAATTGCGCACGGTAATGACAAATGATTATAGCAGGCACATACGAGCCCCTGGCATCCTTGCTGCAGTGACAAATAATAGCATTCTTTTTTACTCACTAACTGAAGATCCATAGTTATCATTTTCGAATGGTGCACAAGCAAAAAGACAGTAAGCCCCCTTGAGGTTTGAGATCTCATTTCTCTGATTTCCACCACTGTCAGTTTGTCAGACATATGCAAGAGGAATTAATATGCTGCTCAACTCTTTTTGGAAAATATTACTCATAATTTTGAGAGTGAGACTCTTAATGATACATGATGCCTCCATTTGTTGTGTCAACCAATGGAGTTTGTCAAGTTCTGTGAGCACCTCAGGAAGCTCTCACATTTACTAAATGGACCCATGATGACCTGCATTGCTCTTCTATGAATTTTCCCTATCTCCTCTATTAATCCTATTTATAAAGGACCCAGAATGAAGAGTAATATTTAAGAGATAGATGAACATGTGTTTTGTAAGCAACTTCTGTCATGGATGAATTCCATTTCCTCACAATTCTTCCAATGTATCTCCCTCTTACATCTGCTTCTCTTACAACTAGTTGTAGCTGGTCATTTCACTTTAGGTAATTTTTGATTATGTTCCTAGATATTTTAGAATGGATATTGCTTCTAGTCATTGGTAAAAAATGGACCAGTCCATCTATTTATGCACAAGACACTACATATATTCATGCTGTGGTCATTTATAAATATTGTGAATAGTAAAAGCTCTATGACAACCACTTGAGACAAACAAGAAATTAATTTTATATCTAATAATTTCACCCAATTCAGAATGATGTGTTCAGTGGTGGTATAATTACTGAATGGCTGAATACATGGTTTTGATCCATTTATTGACTTTACCTAATCACAACTTCTTAGGATTTTTCATTACATTAGTAGACTAAATTTCAGTTTGGAATTCCCTGAATGCTGCTTGCACAGCTCTTCATATATTCATTTTGTCTTTGTTCAGCTTTGGTTTCTCAACAAGACCTTATTACTTAAATCTGCGATGAAACTTTTTTTGCTTTTGTAGCAACTTTCTCATCCAGCGATTGAACGTCAGTGTCTCTTTCCTGTACATCATAATCTTGCTTGGCACATACATGTCTAAAGTTTATTGTACAATATTCTTGAATTTTATGCATAAAAACTCCAATTCTTCATCCCCAGATGTGAAAATTTGATGTTGATTGCTCAGATATTACCAGTCTGCATGGTGTCAAATGACTGAAAATAAAAGTATGTTCTTAATTAACTTATTTAAGCCAATTTTAAAACTGTTCTTCTTTTTCTGATATCATGTTAGGTTTATTTTAATTTTAGTTTCATTTCAGACTGTTTTAGTAACTTAAGAAAAAATATATTTAAAATAAAAAAAATACATAATATTTAAGAAAATTATATGAGTTGTTATGTTTATGAGCACTGTTTGTGGGTTACTTCCCAATATAATTAAAATGATATTTTTATTCTTGTTATGCCAAATGGCTGAATAAATAAATCAAATAAACTGATAAATAGATTGTTTCTACTTTGATGTAACTGCTGTTGCTAATTGACTCTGGACCAGAACTGTTCTCAGTAGAAAGTTTGCACCTACTATTTTGAGAGACTAAAGTTTTGGACAATCAGGAGGAATTCTTGCACAACTATTGCAATATCTATGTTACAGAGGAGCCTAAAGATCACTCTAATGACTGTTCCATATGTTCAGTTTATGTTACAAGAGTCAGACCCCCCCTTCCTGCCGCTCGTTTAGAGAATGTGATGTGGCAGGAGATGTTGAAACTGAAGGAACCTTTGAGGACAATGATGATGCTACAAGCATAAACACAGTGCTACTCAATGATAATTATCTCAGAGCAAACTTAATAGTCTAGTATGAGACCTGAATTTGCCAAAGGAATTTGGTAAATTACTTAGCTACTGAGTGAAAAGTAAAAATCTTCTAGCACCAGCAACACATTCAGCATGGTATAGCTAAAGAGAAAAAGAATTTGTTCCTCTATTCCATATGAATGGATCTTTGGCTTACTGCAATGACATCAAGATGTTAATGAGGTTGAAAATGATCCTATTGAATGGAGATTTTTCATGAGCTCTTCCACATGAAGCCTCAAAGGTGTATTACTACATAATGGAAATGTGAGTGGATTCATTCATGTTGCCCCATTCAGCTGAAGTCAAGCAGTTGTTCAAGAATATGAAGGTCAAACTAAGAAGTATTCAATTTGAGGAGCACAAATGGCTGTAATCTGTCGTGATTTTCCTATAGGAATTCTGTTAGAGCATTGAGTTGGGTACATAAAAATGCAATATTTTGTTGTGTGAGTAGGAAAACATCTTGCATTAACTGTTTGCACACCATATGACTAAAGATCATAAATTATATAATACAATGAATGTTAGAGAAGAAGATACATGGAATATGTATTACTTCCAAAACCAAATATCAAGGTGGAGCTGATGCAACAGCCTGTAAGGGCTCTTCCACAAGCAGAATCCTGCTTTGAGTACGTTTCTAAAAAATTTCCATTCATCAGTCAAGAAAAATTGAAAGCTAGGATTCTTGTTGGTCCTCAGTTTCAGAAACTGCCTAAAGATCATAAATTTTACAATACAATAAATGTTAGAGAAAAAGAGGCAGGGAATTCCTTCAAATGTATTACTGAAAACCATTTAGGGAATAATACTGACAAAACCATGTTGGAAAATTGCAAGAAGCTGGGTCATAACACGAGTGTAAAAGTCCAGTTCCTACTCTCATATATTGGCTACTTCCTTAAAAATCAGAGAAATTATAGTGAAGAGCAGGGAGAACACTTCCACCAGGATGGAGAAAACACCCCAGGGAAGATGGACTGAAAGTATGATGGCAGACTATTGATGGCGGTGGTAGTGCGGCAAGAAAGATAAATGTTTTCGAAAAAATAAAAAAGAGAAAGCTTGAAAATGAAATGTAACAGGCTACTTATAATGTCAATAAGAAAACTGTTTGCAGTATTTTTAGTACACATCAAAAAATTGTAAAAATGTAGACCTTGATTAAAATTTCATTTTAATATTTGTGCTTCAACTACTTGAATCTTTCAAATAGATCTACTTTTGTGAAGAATCCTGGTTTGATAGAACAAAGTGAAAATAATTCTCAGAACCATAATTAAAAATTGATTCTACAACACCAACTTTTGATCAATAATGTGACAATTTTTTTTTTAAATGCAGGCTTGTGTAATCTGCACTTTGTTTCATGTCAGTCTTTGTAAGGAGAATTACTTTTTCAGCTTTCTTAACATTTCTTTTAACACTTGGCAAGTCCTAATACCATTTCTGTATTTTATTACATTGTTTTTGAAAAAATAAAGAATCAAATGATCTAGTGCTTTGGATTTCAAATTAAGACGCATCTCCATATTATACAATCATTATTTCCCCTGCCACCATGATCTTTGTTCTGACTGGTTGTACACTTGTCATTATGGTTAAATTTCTCCAATTTTATTGCGGACCTTATATGAAGTGTACACTTGATTCCTCTCTCTCAAGACAGAGAAAAAAGTCTTTACGCAGCCCACTACACCTTTCCTATAGTATCTTGCAGTTGAGTTCACTGAACTTTTCTGCAATAGCCTCATGCTGAGTAAAATTCTTTAAATGGTACTGTGTGTAGCAGCCATTGTTGGATGCCTTCATTTCATTTTGCTGTGCTGTGTATGGACTGTTTGTGCTTGAATGAGTGATGCAGCAATTCATGATACATCACAAGCTAGTACCTACATTATGAAGCCTTATTGGAAAAGAAAGCTCACAACCCACAGTGTAGTACCAGAAAAGTGCCAGGGGAAGCTTGTTAACTATTAGACATAAAAACTTTGCTAGCACAACATGTGATTAAACAAAATATAAAACAGAAAAGCAAACAGTGAATAAACAGAACACTTTCTCTCTCTCTCTCTCACTCAGACACACACACACGCACACACACACACACACACACACACACACACACACACACACACACACACCATCACTGAGTCATGGTAGGGGACTGAGGCATGATCAAGGCTCTTGTGCTTTTGTCCTGCTTTTGCACAGTGTTAGCATGGATATTAGCAGATTTGGCACAGTTAATTTAAAGGGGTTCCTGTTACCACACTCAGTGTACAAAGTGACTGGAATTTCAAACCCTGCAGCTCCATTACTAGAAGTGCTGAAAAACTGTGAAACTGCACTATAAACAGTGTAAACTGTGCCATAATCGGAAAGAGAAATGATGTATAAAATCAAAAGTAGCCTTGCTGTAAGAGCAAGAGTGTTTGCTTTAACAACACATATGTTTTTGGATGGGGTCTGACTTTAGCAAAACACAATTTTCCTTTTTATCCCAAACATGTTTCACTGCAGTTGCAGCATCCTCAGTGGGATTTTTATTTTATGGTTGTTAGATTTGAAGAATGTTCTTTACTGTTTATATACATGTAAATATTAGTTTTATCATAATTACATATTTTTGAAGAGCACATAAAATTATGTATCCATACCTTTTACCACATAGTGTAATTTTCCTGCTGTATTTTGTGTTTACAGTGTCGGTTTTCTTTTACAGTTTGTCATCTGCAGATGACAAGATTGCTATACTATGTTCTGTCAAATAAATCTACAAACAGACAAGAAGTTCAGGTTGTGAATAGTGTTGTTGCAAAACATTTTTGACAAATGATTGAACTACAAGATGATATAAAAGATAAGGGCAACATAGAATGAATTTAGATCAACTAAACTTGGTAGTTTGGTTAGGAGTACATTTTTATAAAGAGCACAAAAATGGAATGATATTTATATAGAGGGCAGAGCAGTAAAGAGCTGGGAATATTTCTGTGATATATTAAGACACCACAAATCATAGCTTTGTACTAAAGATACAAGAATTACTTGTGTAAAACAAAGAAAGTGGCTCACCAGGGGAATGTAATTTTATAAGTACATAGACCTGTTTATTTCTACAATGGTTTACATCAGTTTACAGCTTGAACATTTAAGTATTTTTCAACATAATCACCATTTATGTCGATACATTTTTGTAGACGCTGTGGCAGTTTTTGTATGCCCATGTCATACCAGCTCACCGCAATGCTGTTCAGAAAGTTATGAACCTCTTCTTTCACCTCGTCGTCAGAGCTGAATCACTTTCCAGCCAAATGTTATTTTAACCTAGGGAACAGGGGCGCCAAGTCAGGACTAAAGGGTGGGTAGGTGATTATGGTTCAAATGGCTCTGAGCACTATGGGACTTAACTTCTGAGGTCATCAGTCCCTTAGAACTCAGAACTACTTATACCTAACTAGCCTAATGACATCACACACATCCACGCGCGAGGCAGGATTCGAACCTGCGACCGTAGCAGTCGCGCTGTTCCAGGCTGTAGCGCCTAGAACCGCTCGGCCACTCCGGCCGGCAGGTGATTATGTTCCACTGAAACTGTTGCAGGAGAGCAACGGTTTGCCGAGTGATGTGTGGGTGAGCATTGTCATGGAGAATGTATATGCCCTTGCTCAACATTCTTCTTCTCCAGTTCTGAATTGCTCGTTTGAGTTTTTTCAGAGTCTCACAGTATCTGTCAGCATTAATTGTGATCTCAGCAATTCCGCTCTGATGACAAGGTGGAAGATGATGTTCATAACTTTCTGAAAAGCATGGCAGCAAGCTGGTATGACATGGGCATACAAAAACTGCCACGGCATCTACAAAACTGCATCAACAGAAATGGTGATTATGTCAAAAAATAGCTAAATGTTCAAGCTGTAAACTGATGTAAACCATTGTTGAAATAAACAGGTCTATGTACTGATAAAAAAATAGGAGACCTTGCTTTTGGGACTACACTCATACCTACTCCACAGAGATGAATTGGAAATATTTTCACCACACAGAAGATCACAGAGGACCAGGAGCAATTTATGTAGGTAGTCAGTAATTTAGATCAGACGGCAATTGCCATAGTTATGGATATTATCCTGCAACCTCCATACCAGCAGACCTACCACACACTCATGACAGTGTTGATCACTTGTTGCATCAAGCCAACAGAACAAAAGATTGAACATGTGCAATATCACAAGTGAAGAGGTGACCAAACCCCATCAGAATTCTGGTGACACTTACAGGCAACGGTGAAAGTTAGTGTGGCCTCTGAAGAGTTGCTACTCCACATCTGGCAACAGCAACTGCCTCCACATGTGCTGTTAACTTGTGACTCTTGTGCACATATCTCACCTACATCCCTAGCAAATTTCTCCCTGCAGTTTTCATTTTCACACAGCTCAACATTTATGACATCACATCTTCTGAATTGTGTGTGTCATACTATTATATAAATTTTGCAGATACAATTAGTGATACATGTGAATACTGCCTGCAAAATGTACTGTGAATGTAGTTAGCTGTAAAGAAGTAATATATTTGATGTAGTGCACCATGTGGCAGGTTTACTGCATGAACAGCAAGCAATAAACATTTTCCCTTTAATTCTGTGTGTGTGTGTGTGTGTGTGTGTGTGTGTGTGTGTGTGTGTGTGTGTGTGTGTGTGTGTGTGTGTGTGTGGAGGGGGGGGGGCGGAAGGGGGGGAGGGGGGGAAGGGAGTGGCTGGGTCAGCAAGAACATGTTTCAAAGTATGTATAAAGACTATTGCAAGGCATGAAATGCTGTCACTGTCAAATAATGGATGAGTACAGTCCACCTCCGGCATGAAATGCTGTCACTGTCAAATAATGGATGAGTACAGTCCACCTCCGGCTATTTGTGCATCATGAGCTATGCTTCCTTGCTTCCTTTTCATACCCATCTTTTTTTGAGAAGTTGGTGGTTCTTACCCAACCCCCCCCCCCACACACACACACAGAATAAGGGAAAAAAATTATTGCTTGCTGTTCTTGTTCATGCAGTAAACCTGCCCACATCAGGCAAGACATCAAATTTATTACTTCTTTTCTTTACATCTAACTATATCCATGGTACATTATGCAGACAGTATTCACATATGTCACTAAGTGTACCTGCAAAATTTATGTTATGGTATGACACACAATTCAGAAGATGTGGCATCATAAACGTTGAGTCATGTGAAAACGAAAACTGCAGGGAGAAATTCGCTAAGGATACAGGTGAAATATGGTAAATATATGTGAAATAAATGAGATATTTGCATGTTGTTGTTGTTGTTATTGTTGTTGTTGTGGTCTTCAATCCAGAGACTGGTTTGATGCAGCTCTCTATGCTACTCTATCCTCCGCAAGCTCCTTCATCTTCCAGTACCTACTGCAACCTACATCCTTCTGAATCTGTTTAGTGTATTCATCTCTTAGTCTCCCTCTACGATTTTTACCCTTCAAGATGCCCTCCAATGCTAAATTTGTAATCCCTTGATGCCTCAGAACATGTCCTACCAACCGGTCCCTTCTTCTTGTCAAGTTGTGCCACAAACTCCTCTTCTCCCCAAATCTGTTCAGTACCTCCTCATTAGTTATGTGATCTACCCATCTAATCTTCAGCATTCTTCTGTAGCACCACATTTCAAAAGCTTCTATTCTCTTCTTGTCCAAACTAGTTATGATCCATGTTTCACTTCCATACATGGCTACACTCCATACAAATACTTTCAGAAATGACTTCCTGACACTTAAATCTATACTCGATGTTAACAAATTTCTCTTCTTCAGAAACGCTTTCCTTGCCATTGCCAGTCTACATTTTATATCCTCTCTACTTCGACCATCATCAGTTATTTTGCTCCCCAAATAGCAAAACTCCTTTACTACTTTAAGTGACTCATTTCCCAATCTAATTACCTCAGCATCACCCGACCTAATTCGACTACATTCCATTATCCTCATTTTGCTTTTGTTGATGTTCATCTTATATCCTCCTTTCAAGACACTGTCCATTCCATTCAACTGCTCTTCCAAGTCCTTTGCTGTCTCTTACAGAATTACAATGTCATCGGCAAACCTCAACGTTTTTATTTCTTCTCCATGGGCTTTAATACCTACTCTGAATTTTTCTTTTGTTTCTTTTACTGCTTGCTCAATATACAGATTGAATAACATTGGGGATGTGCTACAACCCTGTCTCTCTCCCTTCCCAACCACTGCTTCCCTTTCATGCCCCTCAACTCTTTTAACTGCCATCTGGTTTCTGTACAAATTGTAAATAGCCTTTCGCTCCCCGTATTTTACCCCTGCCACCTTCAGAATTTGAATCTCTTTCGAATTCTGACATTTGCATATGCAAGCAAATACAGGGCTATTACAAATGATTGAAGCGATTTCATAAATTCACTGTAGCTCCATTCATTGACATATGGTCACGACACACTACAGATACGTAGAAAAACTCATAAAGTTTTGTTCGGCTGAAGCCGCACTTCAGGTTTCTGCTGCCAGAATGCTCAAGAGCGCAGTGAGACAAAATGGCGACAGGAGCCGAGAAAGTGTATGTTGTGCTTGAAATGCACTCACATCAGTCAGTCATAACAGTGCGACGACACTTCAGGACGAAGTTCAACAAAGATCCACCAACTGCTAACTCCTTTCAGCGATGGTATGCGCAGTTTAAAGCTTCTGGATGCCTATGTAAGGGGAAATCAACGGGTCGGCCTGCAGTGAGCGAAGAAACGGTTGAACGCGTGCGGGCAAGTTTCACTCGTAGCCCGCGGAAGTCGACGAATAAAGCAAGCAGGGAGCTAAACGTACCACAGCCGACGGTTTGGAAAATCTTACGGAAAAGGCTAAAGCAGAAACCTTACTGTGACTTCTGTGACCCGGAAATTATTAAAAGAAGCCTTACTGTTTACAATTGCTACAAGCCCTGACACCTGATGACAAAGTCAAACGCTTTGAATTTTCGGCGCGGTTGCAACAGCTCATGGAAGAGGAAGCGTTCATTGCGAAACTTGTTTTCAGTGATGAAGCAACATTTTTTCTTAATGGTGAAGTGAACAGACACAATGTGCGAAGCTGGGTGGTAGAGAATCCTCACGCATTCGTGCAGAAAATTCGCAATTCACCAAAAGTTAACGTGTTTTGTGCAATCTATCGGTTTAAAGTTTACGGCCCCTGTTTCTTCTGCGAAAAAAACGTTACAGGACACGTGTATCTGGACATGCTGGAAAATTGGCTCATGCCACAACTGCAGACCGACAGCGCCGACTTCGTCTTTCAACAGGATGGTGCTCCACCGTACTTCCATCATGATGTTTGGCATTTCTTAAACAGGAGATTGGAAAACCGATGGATCGGTCGTGGTGGAGATCATGATCAGCAATTCATGTCATGGCCTCCACGCCCTCCCGACTTAACCCCATGCAATTTCTTTCTGTGGGGTTATGTGAAACATTCAGTGTTTAAACCTCCTCTACCAAGAAACGTGCCAGAACTGCGAGCTCGCATCAACGATGCTTTCGAACCCATTGATGGAGACATGCTGCGCCGAGTGTGGGAGGAACTTGATTATCGGCTTGATGTCTGCCGAATCACTAAAGGGGCACATATCGAACATTTGTGAATGCCTAAAAAAACTTTTCGAGTTTTTGTATGTGTGTGCAAAGCATTGTGAAAATATCTCAAGTAATAAAGTTATTGTAGAGCTGTGAAATCGCTTCAATCCTTTGTAATAGCCCTGTACATAGGCAAAAAACTGCTCCTAAGCCCATGGACTAATTTCTATTAAATTTGATACATATGGCAAAGAAATGCTGAGGGGGTAAGAGCCACCAGCCTCCTATTGGGGGAGGGGTGATACTGTGGAGAAAGAAAGGGTCAGGAGGAGGTGGACAGAGGGAGGGAGGAAAAGTATATGAACAAAGAGAGTGGGAAGCAGGTAGCCTAACCACAATGTTATGCAGTGTACAGTGAGGAAGCTGTGAAGAAAACTAAGAACAAATTTGTTGAAGTAGGAGAAATAAAATTCATGGAGAGTAAATAAAAACTTTGAGTTTGCTGAAGACATTTTAATTCTGCCAGAGACATTAAAAGAATTTGGAGAACAGTTGAACAAAATGGATAGAGTTTTGAAAAGGGTTTATAAGATGAACATCAACAAAAGTAGTAAATGAGTTTCGTCATCTGGGGAACAAATTATGTGATAATGGCTGAATTAAAGAAGATACAAAATGTGCACTAGGCATAATCTGTATCATTTCAGACAGGGCGGTTATGTTCATAGTCTCGGATGTTATTGAATTTAGCGTATGTTAAAATTCAGGAGTAGGTAAGAAAAACATTTTTTTGTTTTCTCCAAAAAATTTCCTGCCCTGAGATACAGGCCTCCAAAGATGACACTTCGAACACCATTTTGAAGATGCAAATTTTGGAAAAAAATTTTAAATGCTGTATCTCTGTAACAGTTCTAGAGATTTTTTTAAAGTTTTTTTATTTGAAAGATAACTGCTTTATGATTACAATGATATCCTCCATTTGGACATATCTGTCAAAGTTCCTTTACTGTCACCTACAGAACTTTTTTTAATAATTTACTTTTTTTTTTTTTTTTTTTTTAATGAAATCCAGAAAAGTTCAATTTTCTTCTGTTGATTAGTACCATGTAGTACTATATTCTCTGTAAAGGAGAGCTTCCACTTTTAAGTTGGACAGGTTTCATTTTTAAAAAATCTTTTTTTTTCCTTTCTAGGGTAATTTATGTCTTCACTGAAGTTGTTTCTTACTAGTTTCTTTGTTACAGCATTTATTTCTATTAACAATCCTGTTGGGAGAACATCCACAACGGAGCATTATAGCAGAGGTTCAAAATACTGCTTCAGTTGCAAATTTCTTTATTTTCACATGACGTTTCAGACTGTTATAAGCCCATCTTCAGGTATTGTAACTGTGCTGCGGTTCCTGAGCACCACATGTACCAGGCACAGAGAGCTGCCCATGAGTACAGAACTCTGTGCTCATAGGCAGCACACCGTGCCTGGTACACGCGGTGCTCAGGGACCGCAGCACAGTTACGGTACCTGATGATGGGCTTATAACAGTCCGAAACCAGTCGTGTAAAAATAAAGAAATTTACAACTGAAGCAGTACTTTCAACCTCTGCTTTATTTCTATTGTCTTTGTTGCAGTTATTTCTTACCACTTTCATTGATGCAGATATTTCTTACACTTTGTTGTAGTTTCCTGTCAGTTTCTTTGTCATGGTTGTTCATTGCAGGTTTCTGTTTTGTAGTTGTTCAGTGCTAATTTGTTTACTGAAGAGGCTTCTGAGAAATCTGAGACCACCCATTGAGCTCTGTGTTTTCATGAGGAATTTGTCAGTTCACACAGTTGTGATGTGTTTTCTGAAAAGGACTGTTTGAAATGTCTTCTGACTGGGGCCACAGGAGAGTTTAATGTTTGTTTTGCAGGGCACTCAACAGTGCGGTCATCAGTGCCTATACAAACTCCCAATTTTTACAAAGTCCAGTTTTTTACACAGTCCAATCTAGCCACTGTCATGAATGATGATGATGATGATGATGATGATGATGACGAAATGATGAGGACAACACAAACACCCAGTCCCCCGGCAGAGAAAAATCCCCAACCCAGGTGGGAAGCAAACCCAGGACCCCATGATCCAGAGGCAGCAATGCCACAGAGGAGTGAAGTGTGCCAACTATTTGCATATCCATAAAGGAGTGATATATAACACAAACCAAAAGGCAGACTTTGTTCAGCTTGGGAATAAGTGCTCTCATTTGAAGATTCTGTTTCAAAGTGAAGATGTTTCCAGTGACTACTTTTTGTGTTCTACATATTTTGACAGAAAAACAACAATGATAGTATCTGAACAAGGTGAAACCTCCCATGTGCAGATGATGCAGATTTTGCATAAATAAAGGAAGAATTAAATACTCTGAATCAGTCAACTACAGAGATAGGTGTTAGTCCACTTTAGAAACTGTGGTCAGTGAAGTCGAGTCATAAGATCTATGCATCAAGAAAGTGTAGAGAAATTATTAAAACTATGGATGAATATACCACAGCAAAAGAATACACTGCTTCAAAGTAGAAATTCCATCTTCAGAAGAAAATGAACCAACTCTTGCACCTCTTGCCAGGAATTTTTCACAAATATCAATTCAGCTGTTGAATATTGTGCATCCTACAATGAAAAGGTGCAAGTTTTAAATGTTATTTCAGAGACACTTTCAAAGAAAAGAATTTTGAACCACGTTCCTTCAGTATCAAAGTACATGGTAGAAAAAATCAAGAAATGTAACGTCTGTAAAAGGAGTCTTTGGAAGACCAGATCTCTATTATGGTCATCCTGTAGAAGCAGCACAAGTTCAAATAGTGCAGTCACTTTATCTGGGAGATAAATGTGACTTTTCTTGCCAGAGTGCTAACAAAAAAGACACTATAACTGTAACTGTTGAAGGGCAAAAAGTTGTGAAAGTGAATAGGTACATGACTTGCAGTATTAAAGAAACTTTTTCAATTTGTAAGAGCAACTATACGAACTTCACATATTGGAAGATCAAAATTTTATGCACTACGACCTAAGTGGGTAGTTCACACCCACCTAAAGATGTCTGTTTATGTGTGTACTGCACGAATTTTGAACTGTGAAGAGGTAACTTTGAAGAACTTACTGGAGCATGTGCCACATGACACCTTAGTTGGGCGTGTGAAGTCATTAGTAGTCTGTAATGCAGGGCTTCCCAATGTGTGGTCCGCGGACCCCTTAGGGGTCCGCCGGCTCTTTCTAGGGGGTCCGCGGCCACCTTTTATCAAATCATGTAAAATAATGAGTAACATTATTGAATAAAAATGTGAATATCAAATTCATCACTATTTTTGTGTGTGTGTGTGTGTGTGTGTGTGTGTGTGTGTGTGTGTGTGTGTGTGTGTGTGAAAAACGTGTACTTTTACTTCAGGTCGTATTCCCAAGTAGCCTTTGCTGTTCCTAAGTGAGAATGCATACACAGTTTAGTGCCAGAGAATGCGGCTTCTCTGATTGACTGTTTCGCAACAATATGGGGGCTGTTTGTACGCCGGCTCACGGCGCTAGATGCACTGAAACCTTTTACGCATGCGCGGAGAGAGCTTTGTCGACCAATCACAGCGCTCGCTGGCACTTATGCAGCTCCAGGCACCATTACATGTTAAACTTGCTTTGTCAGTGCACTACCTATTTCATAAGTCGATTTTTGACCAGTTTATTACTTATAACATGGATCGGTGGCTGAAGTCAGGATCATTGAAGAAGGGTGCATTTTCTCCATTGCCCTCACAATAAGGGAAGTTTCTAGTTGAAATGGATGAGGAGGGAGGACGACCAAAGGAAGAACAATCACAAGAAGCTCCACAGACGGATTTATTATGTGAAAATGCTGCAAGTACTCCTTTGGTTGCAATATCCTGTGGGAGTGGAATAACCAAAAAGCATAAGTACAACGAAAGCTATTTATAAATGGGCTTTATGGAGACAAAGGAGGGTAGAGCTCAATGTGTAATTTGTGCGCGAGTCCTTCTGAACAGTTCAATGGTTCCAGTTAAATTGCACAGTCATTTTGAAGGTACTCACCCGGATTTCCAGGCTAAAGACATCGATTTTTTTCAAAAGGAAGAGTGCTGAACTAGCTGCTTATCAGCATTGCCTGAAAACTCATGCAAAAACAATTAATGAATATTCATTAAAAGCTTCTTTCTTGGTTAGCTATCAAGTGACAAAAACAGGCAAAGCTCATACAATTGCAGAAAATCTCATAAAGCTGTGTGTTAATGATGTTGTTTCTTGCATGCTAGACAAAAAGGCAGTAAAGCTTGAATCTTCGGTGCCATTATCAAACAATACTGTCAAGAGACGCATTGTCAACATGTCAAATGATGTGAAAGACACTCATGTTTCTTGCATCCAACACAATTCATTTTCTCTTCTGATAGATGAATCCACTGATGTTGCAGGATTAGCGATTTTATTGGCTTTTGTCCGTTATGAATATTCTGGATGTTTTGAGGAGGACCTCTTATTGTGCAGACCACTACCTGCCGACACAACAGGTGCTGACATATTCCATCTATTGGATGATTTTTTAAGAACTAATGAAGTTTCATGGTCTAATTGCACAGATGGTGCAAAAACTATGACGGGTACTACAGTTGGAGCAATAATGAAAATAAAACACCAAGAATTGCAGCAGTAGTCATTGTGCTCTCCACAGATATGCTTTAGCTACAAAACAAATGCCTGTTTCGTTCAAGAAAGTTTTAGACGAATCCATTCAAATCATTAACTACATAAAATCAAGGCCATTGAAGTCAAGACTTTTCACAATACTGTGTGAAGATATGGGAAGCCTTCATCGTTCCCTGCTTCTCCACACAGAAGTGAGGTGGCTCTCACTTGGGAATGCACTCTCTCGGTTGTACAAATTAAGATTGGAAGTCTTGGCTTTCCTTTTGGAGCATAACACCAAATTAGCAGACCTTATTAATGACGAAAATTGGCAATGTATACTTGCCTATTTGTCAGATATTTTCTCCAAAATGATAGAAATGAATATTTCACTCCAAGGGCAAAGTAAAACAAAGGTCACTGATATCGATAAAGTTCGAGCATTCAAGAGGAAAATCAATTTTTTGGCAGAGGGTGTTGAGGAGGGAGAGGTCGAGTGTTTTCCTCTTCTCAAGGAGTTTTTGAAAAACAAAACATTGGCGCTTGGGAAGAATTTGTTTCATCAAATCCTGGAACATCTCCGAAGCTTGATGTCATTGTTGGAGTATTATTTCCCAACAGTTGAAGACGAGAAGCTGCAGAAATACAAATGGGTGGTCAGCCCATTCACTGTATCGAAAAAGCCGAACATTCTATCATCAAATGAATATGAGTTCAGAATGAGATTTTCACTCTGCAGCGGAGTGTGTGCTAATGTGAAACTTCCTGGCAGATTGAAACTGTGTGCCGGACCGAGACTCGAAATCGGGACCTTTGCCTTTCGCGGGCAAGTTCTCTTGGTAGAGCACTTGCCCACGAAAGGCAAATGTCCCGAGTTTGAGTCTCGGTCCGGCACAGAGTTTTAATCTGAATATGAGTTGTTGATAGAAATTGCCACAGACCCTGCCTTGAAATCAAGTTTTGACATTGATGGTTACTCACACTTTTAGATCCATTTGGATAACAAGAAATACTACCCCCTTGTTGAAAAGGCAAAACGTGTACTTCTTCCGTTTGCTACAACATACATGCGTGAATCTGGATTCTCGATCTATGCTGCCCACAAAACTAAGTACCGAAGCAGACATCCGTATCCAGTTGTCAAGAATTGAACCCAACTTTTCAAAATTGTGTCAGCAGAAGCACCCTCAACCATCACATTAGGATTCCATTATTATTCCTACAGATTCATCCATAGTAAAGAAGAAAGCATTTTTCTTCGTAGATGCTCAGTGAATGTACCTGAACTATAACTCTGTAGGAATTTTGTTTCCCTCTTCTATTGTTTACAAAATAATTATTAATTGAATTCTGTTGGCATTGATATTTTTTTTACGAAAATTAAAATGATCTCTAAAGCTAATTTCTTTTCTTTATAATATATTCTGTCCTCTCAGTTAAAAATATGGCCTGCCTATACTTCAATTACAATTACTTGCTATTACTCTGACACTATATTGTGGCAACTGGCTGTGAGCATAAACAAATGAGGACTTTTCACATGTCACCTTGTAAAAGGTAAATCTCCTCTGCCAGAATTGTTTCCTTTGAGAAAAAAAGTCTTATGTTCTGTGAAATGCTTTGCCTTCTTATATAGAAATAAGAGAGTCTGTTTGTCTGTTTTCCTAATTTGTTTACAGTCGAGGCTGACTGCCACGATATAGTGTCCAAGTAGTAGTTGAAGTTGTCAGCTGTGACTAAACTGTTGAAACGCTACCTGCCAGTTCCCAGCTACCAACTTACAGTACACTGTAGCAATGCTACCTGCTAGCTGCCGGCTATGGACTGACAGCTGCCGTTCAGAAGATATGGAAAGACGTAAAAATAACTAGACTTTCCAAGCTGTTTACATGGGCACAAAAATCGATTGTGGAACTGGAAAACAGCTTTATAAAATCAGATTTCCAGAATCGATTTTTAAGTGTTTACCTGACCAACCAAAAGCAGAACTGGGATATCGTCTTACGAAATCCGGTTTTGGAAACGTATGTAAACTGGGTGAATGAATTCCCACACATTGCACAACAGATGTCACAATAGTCCTTTAATGGCAATTCCTTGAACTCTTTTCTTTCGTAATGTGTTTGTATCCCGAATCATGGGTCTGCCTCTTTTCTTCGGAGCCATGCGGAATGGCCGCGCAGTCTTAGATGCCATGTTGTCATGGATTGCGCGGCTGCTCCCGCCGGAGGTTCGAGTCCTCCCTAGGTCGTGTGTGTATGTATGTGTGTGTGTGTGTGTGTGTGTGTGTGTGTGTGTGTGTGTTGTCCTTAGTGGAAGTTAAATCTAGGTTAATAGTGTGTAAGACTAGGGACTGATGACCTCAGCAGTTAAGTCCCATAGACTTTACATACATTTGAACATTTTTCTTCGGATTTCACGAAAAACCACACACACATACACACACACACACACGACTGTTGCAAAATATGCATGCGCCTTACACAACAGTAGCCAAACAGTGGAAGTGAACAGACCGCAAGCGGCAGCTTGTCAACAGCGAACAGTTTGGACATGACGTTGATTGCTCTTGGAGAAAGGCATCTCCAACGTGTGAAATGTCAGTTACCAAGTAATTTTAATCAGGCTATAGCGTGTTGAACAAAGGGAGTAAATCCACTAGTAAGTGTCTGGATACAGCGGAAATTCAAATTGGATTGTTAATTTCGTTTTCATTCATCTCTAAACAAAGACTATTGGTACTTCAGGGGGGGGGGGGGGGGGGGGGGGAGGGGTCATTGGGAACATGGCACTTGTGTTAAGAAGCTTTCAGTTCCCATGGGTTTCGCTCTGAAATTTAAAGTTACTGTGCTCTTGACTTACTAGGGGTCCGCCAAGGATTTTCAACTGAAGAAGGGGTCCGCCAGCTGGAAAGGTTGGGAAGCCCTGCTGTAATGTAAAGCAAGAGACTTGTTTGTTTAGAGAATGTGGTGACTGCCCTGGAAAGAGAGGACTGTCTTTACACACCCTTGGCCTGGAAGACATAGCAGATAACTCTGCAGAAATTACATATGCAACATGGGAGGAAAAGAAAATAATTGAGAAAACTGTTACCTTTGACAGTTTTATTGACGAACTTGGTAAATGGTCAGTGAAAGCAGTAACATACCAGCATCTGAAGAAATTGCAACAACAACACATTGCAGAAGTGAAAGGGTGTGTACAGGCTGAAGAACTATGTTTAGTGCCTCACCGTGATTTTGCTGAGAACTGGTCTGTAATTATCCCACAAGAAGTACAATGGTATCATTGGAGTAATGACCAGGTATTAATTTCTACAGAAGTGACATATTTTTAAACCAAGATCACAAGTGTTGCAGGTATAAGTGATGATGCAGGGCATGACTCAGCACATGCTTTGCTAGCAATGTGCAAAATTCTTCAACTGCAAACAGGGGCAGAGGAGATCATCATTATTTTTGATGGTACTCCTAGTCATTTTAAAAATCGTTACCAGCTGTTTGAATTGAGTAAGTCACTTGTGCCAACTGACTGGGTACACAGTGCTACTGGTCACAGGAAGGGGCCTTGTGATGGTGGAGGCCTGCTGAAGCACCATGCTACAAAATAAAATCTTTCTAGACCAAATACAGCTGCAATTCAGAATGCTGAGGATTTTATGAGAGTCATTAAATCTTACGCATCCACAGCCCTCATTATATTGTCCAAAGAGGAAATAAAAGAATTCCATGAGCAGAAAAAAGAAAAATGGTCAAAACAAACTACTCCTGTGAAAGGAATTCACAAGACACAGTGTACCATGCTATATTTGAGCCACACCTACAATATGGAATTACTGTTTGGGAAAATTCCAGCAGCAAAAATACAAAAAGAATATTTACATATCAAAAAAGCTGTTAGGACCATCTTGAATTAAAAACAAAGAGACTCATGAAGAAATGTTTTCCATAGTCCAAAAATACTGACAATTCCATCTCTATACATATAGAAGACAATGTTATCATTAATAAAAGTAAATGCAGTACTAGAAAGAATTGCAGACGTTCATACAAATGAAGCAAAAAATAAAGGCCTGCTAAGAAGTATACAACACTGACAGAGTTTCTCAGAAACGTCCTCGATACTCAGGTATCAAACTCAAAGTGCTTCCAAAGAGTTCACAGGACAATGTGAGCAAAAAGACATTCCAAAAACATTTAAAGAATTATTTAATGGAGAAAGAATCTTATGGTGTAGAAGAGTATACGTATCAATGAATGAAAAATGCTACTATTACTGTTACAGAGGTACTGTAACTAACTGGACATATTATAATATGTAAATAATTTGAGAACATGAGTACTGAGAGAAAAACAGAAATATGAGTATAATGTAGTACGTAAATAATTTTCAGGATCTAAAAATGGGTGAAAAATGTATGCAGCATTATTAGAAGTATTGTCATTTTGATGTATTAAATTCTTTCTTGGTTAGCTATCAAGTGACAAAAACAGGCAAAGCTCATACAATTGCAGAAAATCTCATAAAGCTGTGTGTTAATGATGTTGTTTCTTGCATGCTAGACAAAAAGGCAGTAAAGCTTGAATCTTCGGTGCCATTATCAAACAATACTGTCAAGAGACGCATTGTCAACATGTCAAATGATGTGAAAGACACTCATGTTTCTTGCATCCAACACAATTCATTTTCTCTTCTGATAGATGAATCCACTGATGTTGCAGGATTAGCGATTTTATTGGCTTTTGTCCGTTATGAATATTCTGGATGTTTTGAGGAGGACCTCTTATTGTGCAGACCACTACCTGCCGACACAACAGGTGCTGACATATTCCATCTATTGGATGATTTTTTAAGAACTAATGAAGTTTCATGGTCTAATTGCACAGATGGTGCAAAAACTATGACGGGTACTACAGTTGGAGCAATAATGAAATTAGCTTTAGAGATCATTTTAATTTTCGTAAAAAAAATATCAATGCCAACAGAATTCAATTAATAATTATTTTGTAAACAATAGAAGAGGGAAACAAAATTCCTACAGAGTTATAGTTCAGGTACATTCACTGAGCATCTACGAAGAAAAATGCTTTCTTCTTTACTATGGATGAATCTGTAGGAATAATAATGGAATCCTAATGTGATGGTTGAGGGTGCTTCTGCTGACACAATTTTGAAAAGTTGGGTTCAATTCTTGACAACTGGATACGGATGTCTGCTTCGGTACTTAGTTTTGTGGGCAGCATAGATCGAGAATCCAGATTCACGCATGTATGTTGTAGCAAACGGAAGAAGTACACGTTTATATGTTGAATATTGCAAGAAAATAGGTTTAAGTTGAATTATCCTATATTACAAGTACACACTTTGTACAAAATGTAATCAAATGGGACCAAATAAAAACCAGTCAATCAATCAAAGGTATTTTGTTCATTCCAAGTTATAAAAATTATTTTTTTTTGTACTAGTTTATTTTTCTTTTTTCTTAATGGTGCAATAGTTGTTGGGGGGCGTGATTCATCAACTGGAGCCAATGATGACCTTTCAGAATTATCTCCTTGGTCTTGTGACACAGACTGATAGGTGATAGTTCTTGAGGTGGTATTTGGCTCACTGGTTCTGTTTGCACTACTGAGGAACTGTGCATAGCTCTTGGAATTAAGATAACATCTAAGAAACTGTAATGAAACAAAGACCAAGTGGCAATACTTTTTGAAGTAATTTTCCCTGGACCACCTGACCTGGTTCAAGTTTTTTCCTCTAACTGTATTTAGGGTTTCCATTTGAATTTCACCATTTTTATTTGAAAAATAGTAATAAAAAGGTATAAAAATGTTGCTCTTTAGTTTCCTATTGTTACAGATCATGTATCATTAGAAATACTTTTAATTTTTCCTCATTAATTGTGAAATGTGAAGGAACTACTTCAATTCTGATAAAGGCAGACAGCTGTCTGCTATATGTCCTGCAGAAGCTGAGGTGCAGCTTGCACCAGCAGCTGGTTTGCACCAGATATACTAGACACTTTGGCTCTCACCACTGTGGCCCAGTCACCAGTACGAACATCACTATGCAAGACAATGGGTTTGTATCTTAACATGTCACGTAGTGTAATGATGTGATCAACTGCCAGAACAAATTTGCAAAAAAAAACAGTTTGATATAGGGTTTAAGAAGGAAAAGATTTCTTCTATTTGGTATAATTTTGATGTCCACACACACACACACACACACACACACACACACACACACACACACACACACACACACACACTCACACACACACTTTTATAATAGGTGTAGATAATATGATTGGTATACCTTATTTGAAAGAAAATGTTCTTAAGAAGCATCTTATATTTCCTGAAATTGTATAATTAAAAAGTCAACTTTATCCAAATTATTAGTTTTCAGAATGTCCGAATCTTAGAATGTAATCTTAAAAAAAAGAAAAACAGTGTCATTGTCTTGCAGTTCTAATTTTTTGTCCAAAATGTATAATGTTACTAGAGTAACATCTTACTTAATGAAATATTTCAGTTAGAAAATTGTGTTTCCAGAAAATTCTTGATAGACTTTCGTAAATCCCAGGGATATAAGTGCACACTCAAAATCCCGCTGTATGAAACAGAAGCTATTGTTTAGGCTTCTTGATGAATATCCAGCTCCTTGATAAACAAAACAACTTGCTTCTCTAGTATATATTACACCCATCTTTCATGTTTATCCTGAATATGTAATAACTTTGTATTTTAACATTTTGTGATAACTATCCTATGCGCATCTTTAAACAGGCACTGAGGGTAAAGCCACATACAGTCCTTCATTCTGCCAAGTTCCATGCCATTCAGCCACAACCGAGCTATACAGATGTACATAAGTCCCTCTGTGACCAGCACTTATTATATGGAATATTCCATGTCAGCAATCTTGATTGCAACTTTATTGAGTTGGGTTCACAGTCGCGGATACCCTTTCATTATGTACACTCTTTGACATAAAATCTCGCCTGTGACCGGCCATGGCAGAACCAAAGCCCATGACATGGAACAACTGGCCACGCCACTAATTCTGTAAGTCTGGCTATCTGCGCAACCTGACAACACTGTAGGCTGCAGCAGCTCTTGGAAGAATCCTTGTATTCTGTTCGACTTTGGATACTTCGCCTGTGGTCTAACGATAAACGGCGCATTGTCTGACTGCAACATATTGCATTCGAAACGGCTTGTTACCTAAATTTTTGTAGTGCTTTTCATCTGAATGTTGACGTCCTTAGTGTAATGGTAACACAGCTACAATGTATTTCACTTTCTTACACACCAGTAATAATAGGTCTGCCCCTTAACACTTTTGCGAAAGATTTCTTGCCATACTGTCTGCCTCTGAACACCGCATGCGTCACAGCTCAGCGGGCCCCATTTGCTGGCAGTCGGTAGCATCTCTGAGGTAACGCTTCACCCCCTTACACTTTGCTGAAAGCGTCAGGTACCATTCATTGCTTTGGTGAGTATAAAATACTTGCTATTGTTGAATCCTGCTCCCCCAAAAAAAAAGTCTACAATTAGCATTTAATGCTCAATAGCAACGGACAATTCCCCCCTGCTCCCCTTCATTACAGGTAGAGCCCCCCCCCCCCCCCTCCCCCCACGCCCACACTGGCATGATGAGCAACTCAAAGGTTTACTGCCATCTCTGCATAAGGGTTATTTTTCACTAGAGTGAGGTGTCGCAGGATGTGGGTGCTGCTATGTTTGCGTATGTCTGGTTAAGGTTAACCATTAATACGTGCTCATCTGGAGATAGATTGGGTCAAAGTGAAACGAAGGGTAGCAGTTTGAAGGGCAGAGGAAAAAAAGTGCCAAGGCAAGAGCCAAGGAAAAAAAAAACCTCTGCGATAGTTAGGTCAAGAGGTACGAGCAGTAGCAGATGTCTTGCTGCCTGCGATAGGTCATGCAAGGGTAGGTTAGGTTGCCATAGGTGGTTATGCCCCAGCTAGTATTGTCTTTCGCCGCTTATGCTTCCACCTATGGTTGTCAAAAATAGCAATGGAGACAGGCGACCTGTTTTTATATGATGGCCATTGTATTACATGGCTCAAAATTAATGCTAGAGTGTGTGGCCCAATCTAACTGTTTAACGTTGTTCTTAATGCTTCGTAACTCATTTCTTTCCCTATTAGAAGCGATTCTTTATGCAATTTTTTTGTCAGAAATTCGTATTTTTTCGTCAACCCACAATTCGTAACCGTGGTGTAATGAGTTTCGCTACCATGGTTTGACTTCTGACGTTAAATATAAGCGATAACCCATGCGAATAACCGAGCGAGGTGGCGCAGTGGTTAGCACACTGGACTCGCATTCGGGAGGACGACGGTTCAATCCCGCCTCCGGCCATCCTGATTTAGGTTTTCCGTGATTTCCCTAAATCGCTTCAGGCAAATGCCGGGATGGTTCCTTTGAAAGGGCACGGCCGATTTCCTTACCCATCCTTCCCTCACCGGAGCTTGCGCTCCGTCTCTAATGACCTCGTTGTCGACGGGACGTTAAACACTAATCTCCTCCTCCTCCTCCATGCGAATATCTTGCAGTGCATGCTCTACAGCAACGCAGGAACACTGCACATTTCAAGGTCGACGCACAGTTTTATGGATAACTTAAAGCTGATCTAAAGTGATATTTCTGGTGTTGAATTAGATTTAAACCAACAAAATTGTCCGTTTTTGAGGCCACCCAGAGTGGGAGAAAGTTGCTAACGCCAGTATAGGCAAATGTCTACATGGGTGTTTAACTACAATTTCATATATTTAGCACAGAGGAACTTCATTCACTTCATAACTATTCCCCCGACATATGAGTGCTACGGGAAGAACACAACTCAAATTCGTATAGTTGATGGTCGAGTCGAAGTTCTTCAGAGACGTTTGTACTGCGAAGAAGCTTGGTAATTACAAATCAGACATTTGTGACCATTAACACAGCTTACTGAGTCGAGTGGAGGCGCGAAAGCGGTAGGTTTTTATGCACTGTTATTTCCTTATACTTTCCAACGTAGAGTATTCTGCGCGGCTAAACATGCAACAGTCCAGCCTTCCAGATTCTCTGGCCACGTGCACTGGTACCAAATAGGGATAAAAAAGGTCTTGCCAGTGAACAAGTAACGATAGTAATAGTAACAAACTAATAATAAATTAAGATTACTGCATTACAAAAGGATGCTGATGATGAAAAACAATAATAATTAAAAATAGGCTGATGTTCAGTTGCTGCAATGCAAACGTTTTCTTAGCATTTTGGTACTGAATACCGTTCTGGCTATTCCCAAAGCAAAAGAAAAAAGAAAAGAAAAAATGCTGGAGCGATACACGTCGGTAGTCCAACGAGATCTGAACTAGGAACTACTCTTGCCTTAAATCACGAGACGAGCATGGCGCTACGGAGCAAACATGACACTGTTTCATTTAGCTCTGCCATTGCTCTTGTGGCAGTTCATGTAGACAGTTCACAACATGAAATACAAAACGAAGTGAAATATAAGCTTGGAATTACCTCTGTAGGGTCGAAGAATTAAATTTACTATATCGACTCATATAAACGCGATAACTATTCAGATTACTTCATCAATATCAAAAGAGAATATTAGGAGAATTTAGCAGGTTCACTCAGTACCAATCCCAAAAGTGAGTTAACGATTAAGAGGTGCCAAACATCGGCATCAATGTTGCCAACGCTCAACTGCACTAGCAATATGAAGAACTTCATAAACAGCTCACAATGTCCTCACTGCTATCCACAGCATACCCTTGGCCTGCCCTCAGTGGAAGTGCGCTTACCAAACGCCGATCTACGCGACAGCTTCTAACCAACATTAGATTACAACCATTGGACGTGTTCAACTTATTTTAACAAAACTGAGTACATGTGGAAAACGATCTTGCCCAAAATGTCTACAAACAGTAAGATACTACGCACTGTTGACCCCGAATGGACTGTGTGTACTTCCAGTCTAGTGCCATACACAACTAGAGTATCAGGAATATCACCAAAATGTGGAGATCTTATGAAAAATAGACTATTACATCGATGCAACAGAACAATAAATAAAGTTGAAGATTAACGAGCAAAAATTGAAGATATGACTACTGAAACAGAGATAAAACAGGCAAATGTGCAGTTGTGCACTTTCATTGGTTTTTTCGCTTCCAGATCTACCATACGTAATGCATACTGACAAGCTTGTTCGTTGCTTCTGTGACTCATCCCATCTTGTTTGATACCAAATGACGAAAAAAAAATATTCGTGTTACTGACAGTTCTTTGAATCTACCGAGGCTCTTTCTTTAGTTTTGTTGATTATGTAATGTGGTATTCGCGATAGAGACGAACTATGGCTTCTCCTGTGAGGTTGACAGGAGACATATGACACAGACTGTTCAGATTCGTTATTTAACTTTGACAGTTAGCAGCTCAACTAACGTAGAAGTGAATGGAAGTGATAAGATACAGCTTTTGCAGAAAAACTGGAAATGATTTCGAAAGCAGCCACAGTATTAGAAACGGAGCACTGTACAGCTATGTGGCCAGGGCATTGCTGCAGTAAACACACTCATTACCACTAAGGTGTATATCCCGCAACGTGAAAGATGAGAGTAGGGGTACCTTACACACAAAATGATCGTTTGGGGAAGAAAAAAGTTTACTTTACTAACTCTGCGTGATATCTTGAGTGGAAATTATTCAGAATATTTCATCGAGATGACAAGAAAAAGTAAAGCGAATACAGTAGGATCGATTAGTCCCACAGCCCCATATCACTTATCACAACGAAGTTGCCAATCAATTCCAAGGACATCGCAAAATCTTGACTACAGCAGTGGCAAGAAGAATGCATTTTCCCAGCTGTAATACTGCAAGACTGGATCCGGACATGCAATACAGTGCGACACACTGTGCTCTACTAATTGTAAAAATTCTTTATTTTCGAATCGTTGTATGGAGCAACTAGCAACTTAAACGATTCGGTAGTATACAGCAATGAAGGACTTTCTGCATTAGGTACTGACTGCCAGATTAATTGACACTTTCCGAAATCAATAAAGCAGGCAAAAGTGGGGCACGTTCGGAATAAATTCAGCACGTCGTCAGGAGACAAGCTGAAATTGAGGTTATTGGGATCTACAACAGCAAGGTATTTTATGGATTAAACCCCAGGTGAAGTAGACGGAGTTTCGCTATGTAGGCAGTAAAATATCTGATGGCAGCACAAGTAAAACGGATCTAAAATGTAGGCTGGCAAAAGCAAGTACAGGTTTTTGCTAAAGATAAAGATGCTAACATCAAAAATAAATTTGAATGTCATAAAGTCTTTACTGAAAGTGTTTGTTAGCCTTACTACTGTTATTTAATGATGTTTGTTATCAGTACTCATAAACATTATCCCCAACAGTCGTTGGAGTGTTATTCACTTTTCTACTGTAATTTTATTTTAATTTAAGGAGATGAGACCTGCATAAGTTGAAAGAACCAGAGGTTGTAGAGAGTTTCAGAGAGAGTATTAGGGAACGGTTGACAAGAACAAGGGAGAGAAATACAGTAGAAGAAGAATGATAATAATAATAATAATAATTTTATTGTCATTTGGCCATTACAGCAATAGACAACATCATATATATACGAAAATACAATTAATAGTTTGAAAGAAACAACAGGTTTGTTGTTAACATTATAGTATTATACTACAGTTGATAAATTCTCTTATATCATAGAATAGGTGCAGGACTAGCCAGTCATTTATTGTTTGTTTGAATAATTGTTCAGGTAATTCTTGAACAGATTGAGGAAGATTATTACATGATTTGTACCCCATGATTTCATAGCTGTTGAGAGACTTTGACAATCTGTGGTAAAGAATATAGAGGCACCTATTCCTTCTTGTATTGTGTCTTTGTACATTTTCTCTGGTTTTTGTTTCTGGTAATTTTTTCTTTGTATAAATTAGAACATAGTATATGTACAAGTTTATAACAGTCATAATTTTCTGTTCACAGAACAATGGTTTACAGAGTGCCTTATATGCAGAACCAGTAATTATCCTAATAGCTTTTTTTTGCAGTATTAATATGTCATGTACACAGCTAGAGTTCCCCCACAAAATAATTCCATATGTTATTATACTTTGAAAGAATGAAAAATAGGATGTTCTAACATATTTTTCAGGAACATAATCCATAAGTCGCCTTAACAGGCAAATAACTCTTGACAACTTACCACTAATATATTGTACATGTTGACTCCAAGATAATTTATCATCTATGTATACCCCCAAAAATTTGACATAACTTGGATCATCTGACAGAAGCTTGTCTCTAAGACAGCTTTGAGAGGTGAAATAGTGAAGGCAGCAGAGGATCAAGAAGGTAAAAAGACAAGGGCTAGTAGAAATCCTTGAGTAACAGAAGAGGAGATATTGAATTTAATTGATGAAAAAAGAAAATATAAAATTGCAGTAAAAGAAGCAGGCGAAAAGGAATACAAACATCTCAAACATGAGCTCGACAGGTAGAGAAAAATGGCTAAGCAGGGAGGGCTAGATGACAAATGTAAGAATGAAGAAGCATATATCACTAAAGGTAGGATGGATGCTGCCTACAAGATAATTAAAGAGACCTTTGAAGAAAAGAGAACCACCTGCATGAATATAAAGAGCTCGGATGGAAAGCCAGTCCTAAGCAAAGGTGGGAAAGTAGAAAGGTGGAAGGAGTACATAGAGACTCTGTACAAGAGCGATGTACTTGAATGCAGAATTAAGGAAATGGAACAGGATGTAGATCAAGATGAAATCAGAGATATGATACTGCGTGAAGAGTTCGGCAGAGCACGGAAAGACCTAAGTCGAATCAAGGCTCTGGGAGTAGACAACATTCCATTAGAACTACTGATAGCCTTCAAGGTGCCAGCCATGTCAAAACTCTACCATCTGGTGAGAAAGATATATGAGACAGACGAAATACCTTCAGACTTCAAGAAGAATATAATAATTCCAATCCCTAATAAAGTGGGTGTTGACAGGTGTGAAAATTACCTAACTATCCGTTTAGTAAGTCAAGGTTACAAAATACTAAATCGAATTCTTTACAAACGAATGGAGAAACTGGTAGAAGCCGACCTCGGGGAAGTTCAGTTTGGATTTCTGTAGAAATTTTGGAACACGCGAGTCAATACTGACTCCCAGAGTTATCTTAAAAGATAGATTAAGAAAAGGCAAACCTATATTTCTAGCATTTGTAGACTTAGAAAAAGCTTTTGACAATGTTGACTGCAATACTCTCTTTCAATTTCTGAAGGTGGCAGGTGTAAAACGCAGGGAGTGAAAGGCTATTTACAACTTGTAAAGAAACCAGATGGCAGTTATAAGAGTCGAGGGGCATGAAAGGGAAGAAGTGATTGGGAAGGGAGTGAGACAGGGTTGCAGACTGTCCCTGATGTTATTCAATCTGTACATTGAGCAAGCAATAAAGGGAACAAAAGAAAAATTTGGAGTATGAATTAAAATCCATAGAGAAGAAATAAAAACTTTGAGGTTTGCCGTCAACATTGTAATTCTGACAGAGACAGCAAAGGAGCTGGAAGAGCAGTTGAGTGGAATGGACAGTCTGAAAGAAAGACATAAGATGAATATCAACAAAAGCAAAATGAGGATAATGGAATGTAGTCGAATTATATCAGGTGATGCTGAGGGAATTAGATTAGGAAATGAGACACGTAAAGTAGTAAATGAGTTTTAATATTTGGGGAGCAAAATAACTGATGATGGTCAAAGTAGAGAGGATATAAAATGTAGACTGGCTGTGTCACTGTGACATGGATAGCATTTCCGAAGAAGAGTAATTTGTTAACATCGAGTATAGATTTAAGTGTAAGGAAGTCTTTTCTGAAAGTATTTGTATGGAATGTAGCCATGTATGCGACTGAAACATGGACGATAAACAGTGAAGACAAGAAGAGAATAGAAGCTTTCGAAATGTGGTGCTACAGAAGAATGCTAAAGATTAGATGGATAGATCACGTAACTAATGACGATGTACTGAATAGAATCTGGGAGAAGAGGAATTTGTGGCACAACTACACTAGAAGAAGGGGTCGGTTGGTGGGACACGTTGTGGGGCATCTGGGGATCACCAATTTAGTATTGGAGGGAAGTGTGGAGGGTAAAAATCATAGAGGGAGACCAAGAGATGAATACACTAACCACATTCAGAAGAATGCAGGTTGCAGTAGTTATTTGGAGATGAAAAGGCTTGCACAGGATAGAGTAGCATGGAGAGCTGCATCAAACCAGTCTCTGTACTGAAGACCACAACAGCACTCTTTTTTAAACAGCTGACCACACGAAGTAGCTAAAATTTGGAAAGCACAGTGTATCATGCTAAATTGGACAGCTTTACTGTCCGTTGATACAGCATAACATGCAAGGAGACGAAGTGCTACGAACATATTGTTTATAGACATAAAGGTGAAAAACTATCCGAACATTGTCTGATTGTTTTAGGTAATCGGGGATACTATATTGCTGCTGATTTATTTATCTCTTGTGTTCAATAAATTAACAAAAACGCTATTTAGTTGTCACAAATGAATTACAGCTTACTATGACAACCTTACGAAAAATATTTTTTGAATGAAGCAACGTATCCCAAACTGTCACGAATTACCAGATAATACGCACTTTTGGATTCGAAAAGGTCTGTGTCAACGTTCAGTCCACTGTCATACTGAGGTAGCATTACAGGACTACAACGAAAATATGCATTCATAGCAGTAGAAATAGCTACATAACTAAATCCAGTTACAAACCTTGCAGTACCACAATTATGCAAACACCAAATTTATAGGGTATACAATCAAGGTTGCGACAAAACGTGTGGGGGAGAAGTTACCTTACAATTTCTTTACTGATTGTCGATCTGCTTGCTAGATGCTCTTTCACACAAGAAGACAAAATCATGTCTCCAGTGAGATTAGAACCAGAAACTAACGCACTCTTCCGCTTAAAGGGTGAACACTTCACCGCTAAGCTACCATACGACTACGTCAAACAGTGGCTCCCTTGTTTCCCATTGACGTCCGAGACAGAGAATTCGCAAAGTAAGTACCAAAGTAAGCTGTAGTTTCTGTGGAACGAGCTTCCTGCATTCATAACCATCATATTGCTACCTCTGTGTCATCTCTGAAGTGAGAATAATTCAGAATATTTAATGTAAATGACATGAAATTATTGAGTAAGTTTACCATGATAATTCTGAATCAAATCAAGACGTAAATCGACGGTAAAATGGTTGACATAATACTCTGCAATGTTGCAAGTTCTCCACTTGCAAGCAACAGGCAGAATACGGCTACTCAGCCAATGAGAATCTTGAACTGGCTGACACTGTCGAAGCTAGCCTTTCGAGGATGCGGTAAAATGTAAATGTCGTGTGGCTAGGGCCTCCTGTCGGGTAGACCGTTCACCGGGTGCAGGTCTTTCGAGTTGACGCCACTTTGGAGACCTGCGCGGATGAAATTATGATGTTAGGACAACACAACACCCAGTCCCTGAGGGGAGAAAATCACCGACCCAGCCGGGAATCGAGCCTGGGCCCTTAGGATTTACATTCTGTCGCACTGACCACTGAGCTTCCAGGGGTGATGTCGCCCACTGCCATTGCAGTGACTGGGAGCAGAAATACAAAATAGGCCAATGAGTTTTATTTGCATTCCTGTAGCTGTGATTTGGGTCTAAAGTGTAGTTATGAACAATATCCAGATTCGCTGACTGCAACTTGAACATCATAAATAATGACCAGGGAAAATTATTTGGACAGTTGTCATATTCTTTAGCTGTTATAGATATTTTTGTTTTTCTGCATTAAGCAAACAGTAAAGTAAAAATCTCATTAACTTGAAGCGATTCCCTTTTTAGCATCATCAGACGCTATTAACATTATGAGTAAATAACATTCATTTTCAATACTGTATAGTTAGGCAAAACTGTCATTCATTCCATAAAAGTAAAAACTGTTGTGAAATCGTAACAATTCCAATAAACCTGCTGGTGATGCTTTGTCAATAACAGCGAAAAGTGCCTGATAAATGAGATTTTCATTTGTCCGACAGAACCCAAATAACAAGTAGTTACTCTAGGTGAGCATAGGACAGAATTACTATGCAGTATCTCACAGTTTGCGCATTTTGCACATAGTTTATTTCTTGGTTGCTTCTCACTAACCGCCCCTCTAGGTTATCACAACATTCATATATGGATTATCGAGGTTAATTGTTAAAACAGACTGATATTTTAATCATTACGGCACTTGTGTGCCTGGGGTGACTCAGTGGACAACGCTAACTGTAATTTTATTTCATCTTGGAGATTGTTGGACAGGCTTAACAACACTTGTGACATACCCACTGCACACATGAACTTGTCTCCTGAGACAACTGCCTATCGGCTATTGCTTAACTAGGAAGTTGAGGGTCATACAAATAGGGTAAAATCAGAAGGAGAAATAGACGTGGAGACTAGAAGTAGTAGGGCAAACTATGTTTCAGCACAGTTTATTAGTGTGGGTTGCACACACCAGAACCAAGCATACATTCAGGGGCAAACCTATTGTTCTCCTTTGATTGACAAGTACTTGACCTATTGTTCTGCTAAGAGGATTAAGACTCCCTGGGGATAATCCACCCTCTTCATTGACAGGTTATGACCCCTTGGGGATAATACACCCTTTTCATTGACAGGTCTTTAACCTGTTGTTCCCCCACCCCTCCCCTCCTCCTCTTCCCCCTCCACCTCCTCCTTCCCCATCCCTCAGGGAACTACCCTTGCTGATACAAGCACACTTTTGATATCAGTTTGATTGACTGATTAATTAAATCAATCAATTAATTAAATCCACCGACTGGAAAAAACCCCTGCCCTCCCACTCCCCTCCCCCACCCAGAGACTGGCGCGAAAAAGACTCAGTTGATCGGTTATTTGAAGGGGATTCGATTTCAGCCTATGGAATATTGTTCAAACAAGTTAGACACTATGTGGAATATTGTTTATTTATTTACAGCAATGTATGGAATATATTTTATTCCTTTAGTTACTGAATTTGTCAGGAAATTAATTGCAGTTTATGGAATATTGTTTAAACAATTAAGACAATATATGGAATATCGTTTATTTAAACAATTCACGCGATTCAAGGTGCTGTTTGGAATATAGTTTATTTATTTACTTACAGAATTTGATGGGAAATTGACTGCAGTGTAGGAAATACCGTTTATTTAAACAATTTACAGGGTACAGGATGGTGTATGGAATATAGTTTATTTAAAGAATTTGTTAGGAAATCGATCACAGCATGGAATATTTAAACAACTGTTGCGCTTGTTTATTCTCATCGCGCTTGGAAACGCTGAATAGGCATAGTTCATATCTGCTGCCACACTCAGGGATGTACATGCTCTTATTATTTATTTTCCTCCCTTTTCGAAGTACCCTGGTGTCTAAGCACAGATGGGAACATCAGAACAATCACACATCTAAAAGTTCATGAGATATTTCGAAACCCACCATCACTTCCTGCTGATGGGCAAATTACTAGAATCTCAGTGGCAAATTCTTTTGTACAGATCGAGAAACATACAGCAGTCATATTGCACTGAAAGTTAAATCCTGCAAAAGTAGTGTACAGATCATGAATGGAATGAAGTACAGTATAGTAGTCACCATTTGGGGCCTAATGTGCATGTCTCAGTCGTCAAGGCACCACAATGAAGGTCAAATCTGCGCAGTGTCCTAAATGCATATCATGTTACTAAGTTCTACCAGCCATGGACCGCATATCGGCACCTTTGATCTCACAGCACTCGTAGGTCAAAACCATGCAATGTCCTAATTACATATCACGTTGCTAAGTAACACCGACAATGGGTCACATATCGGCCTCCTACGATCTCGCAGCACCCAAACAAAGCATCAGGTGGAGGCAGTCTGTTGACTGGGGAATTCCAGACTCGCTTCCTGTCTCAAGAGGTCACTCCCTGATTGTGTGAACCAGCGTCCCCAAACATTCAGCAGGAGGTTTGCATCTCTTCTCAGACTACAGTGTTCCTACCAGCTAATGTTGGAGACAAAGGGAGAGTTGATCCAGTTTCGGGCCGGCCGAAGTGGCCGCGCGGGTCTGGCGCTGCAGTCTGGAACCGCGAGACCGCTACGGTCGCAGGTTCGAATCCTGCCTCGGGCATGGATGTGTGTGATGTCCTTAGGTTAGTTAGGTTTAACTAGTTCTAAGTTCTAGGGGACTAATGACCTCAGCAGTTGAGTCCCATAGTGCTCAGAGCCATTTGAACCATTTCTTTGATCCAGTTTCGATACCAAAAATTGAGTGAAATAAGCAATTTCAACTACCATTTCAAATTAATTATATACCAAAATGGTTCAAATGGCTCTAAACACTATGGGACTTAACATCTGAGGTCATCAGTCCCCTAGACTTAGAACTATGTCAACCTAACTAACCTAAGGACATCACACACATCCATACCCAAGGCTGGATTCGAAACTGCGACCATAGCAGCAGCGCAGATCCGGACTGAAGCGCCTAGAAGCGCTCGGCCACAGCGGCCGGCAATTATTTAACAATTTACAGCAGTGAAGTATGTCACTTAAAACACTCACCTCAACTTTACAATGATCCTTCTTCGTAATAAAACATATTTTCAACGTTTGAGTATCACACACTGACATTACGGAAATCAAGAAATGAAATTTCCACCACAAATAGATTGTAGCGCTAAATATATCCAATGTCTCATACACATCAACATTTGAGAGCGCGAACAACCTTCGCCATCATAAGATTCCACTACCTGTATCTCATGAAAAATAAAAATCCTATCGGTGACACAAACTAGCGATCGCGAGACACACACCGTTCGCCATCTACAATGTTGCCCCCATCCACACTGGCGAGGAGAGAGACCCATACCCGAACACGTTTGCATGCAATACAACTATTGAAAATGGTATGGGGTTTTGGAAAGTAGCATATGACTCTTTAATTGGTTCTCTCCACTACATTCAGAAGGAGGGAGGAAGGTTCTACTGCGTGACAGAATAGAGACAACAGCAAATACTGGGAGCCTGATGACGCTATTTAGTTTTTAAAGCACTATATAACACCTAAGCTGCTTTTGTCTGCTATATTCAGAGCAAGGAGGAGGAGGAGGAGGAAGGCCTACTGCATGATAGGGCAGAGAGAACAGTAAATACCACTGTAATGTAATGTATTGAGGAACACTAAACATGACACACTTAAATCTCAATCCAGTCTGTAGTAGCAAGTTGTCACAGCTAGATGTCAGAGAACTCTATCAATGTCGCTCAAATCGTTCAAATGGCTCTAAGCACTATGGGACTTAACAGCTGAGGTCATCAGTCCCCTATCAATGTCGCGATTGGATTTTTAAAGAAGTATAGAATTCCTAAATTGATTCTCCCCACTACATTAGGAAGGAGAGAAGGAGGTTCTACCATGTGATAGAATTGAGACAACAGCAAATACCACTGCAAGACAGTCTACTATGGTGTTTTGAGGAGCACTAAACAACAGTCCATAGGAATAAGCTGTCATGGCTAGCTGTCAGAGACAGCTGAAAAAACTCACACATATCGCGCGCTCCTGCCCTGAGGTCAACACGCTATGTGTTCCAGAGGGACGGAGTTTGAAGCATTTTATGTACTTCAACTGAGATATCAATTA
The DNA here is from genome assembly GCF_023864345.2 of Schistocerca serialis cubense. NCBI lineage: Eukaryota > Metazoa > Arthropoda > Insecta > Orthoptera > Acrididae > Schistocerca > Schistocerca serialis. Next base: position 232,040,922 of record NC_064640.1, read on the forward strand.
TAAAATATTGTTCTAGTGTATGGGGTCAGTACCAAGAAGGTATTGCTAAGAAAGAACATGGACACAAACACTCCTATGACTACACAGTTCTGCACTTAAAACAGACTACAATGTTAGATCGTCACGGTTTCCGACCTATCAGTAATGTGGAATGCAATGCTGCTACTATCCCAATGTAAGAAATATATTTCCAGCTCATGACATACATTCTCCTTGCAGGTTTCTCTATGATGAACTATGGTGACAAACAGTAAAATGAAAAAAATTCTTCCTTAAAGCATTGATTTTTTGAGAGACATGCACAACATAGCTTTCCAGGGGTGAATAGCACCCACTGTTCACATCCAATCACAGTTCAGAAATTATGCTATGCTCACATCATTCCTATATAATATGATCGTTAGTAATGGAGCCGGCCGAAGTGGCCGAGCGGTTCTAGGCGCTACAGTCTGGAACCGCGCGATCGCTATGGTCGCCGGTTCGATCTTGCCTCGGGCATGGATGTGTGTGATGTCCTTAGGTTAGTTAGGTTTCAGTAGTTCTAAGTTCTAGGGGACTGATGACCTCAGCAGTTAAGTCCCATAGTACTCAGAGCCATTTGAACCATTTTGGTTAGTAATGGAGAATGCCTCCACAAAGAAAGAGACGAACACACAGTATTTGTGTTTGACATGTGAAATTAGACATCATGTCACCAACTAACTCTGTAAACATGATGTCTGTGAAGCAGATGCATACACAGGTAGTGCAGTACCTCACAAACACCTGTCGCTAACTTAGAATTACCACAGATATGAAAAACTGAAGAGTCAATTTTACGCTCAAGATGCGACAGGGGAATGGAGTACACCACATAAATCTTTGTTCGTATAGAGGAATATGTCGAAACAGGAGGGCCATGTTTCGTCACACACGAGATGGAACTCCTCTGATGAATGACGTGTTTGCTGTTAGCGATCGCAAGTAGACAGTGCTCTAACTCACCTCACACACAGAATCACAGTTGTATACGAATCAAACACAGGTTATGTCACACAACTGATGCACCTGACAGAAGAACCGAAAAAATGGTCAAATCACCTGCAGCAACATTCTCTCTCTCTCTCTCTCTCTCTCTCTCTCTCTCTCTGTAGAATGCATCATTAAATC